>NC_090923.1:1204433064-1205058064 GCF_040938575.1 Ambystoma mexicanum | reverse complement strand
AGTTTAAATGACATGCAAAACCCTCTACCACCCGCAATGTAGTCTTGTTGGCTGCATAACCAGTCGGTCTTCCAATTATGGGTCCCTTTTTAACAAACTTTGAACACAGAAACCTGACAAAATGTCCTGTAGATGACAAAGGTGATGGGACGCCCAAGTAGTAGTATGAAATAAACTGGTTTATATAGGCCTACAGATCTATCAGTAGACTGAGCTACTCCACTGCTGTGGTACCCAATGCTGCAGGTCCTCACGCTCAAATCCTATGCTCCAACACAATGCGAATACCAAAGCAGCCTGAGCACCCATCCAAAGAGGCAAACATCAAAATGTTATAACTCTCCAACCAAACAGGTCTTCTAGACAAGAGGTACCTCAAATGCTCTCGACACAAACCATCAAGAAACAGACCCACCCAGTAACCACATGCTTACCAATTGCAAATGAATAAAAGGCTCTTTCCACACTGACCAAACCTGGCCACCCTCTTTCAGATATTCTGGAGTGCAAAGAGACCAAGCGAATGGCAGCGAAGCACAGTATGAACCCTCACCCCCCCAAAAAAAACGAATTATTGGACCTTCGTACACCTGCCAGATTGTGTTGTGCAAGGTTGTTGCTTGAAAATAAGGGAGTGGGACAATTTCCACAGATACCCTCTTGCCGCTCCCTGCTCTACGAAGGAGCACTGTGCAGTCAGCAAGTAGCAACCCATCTTTAAAAAGGCAACCAAGAAAAGTCAGAGATGCTGCTTTAGCCACATCAACCTAAATCTGTTCTTTGCAAAGGATTCTTGCTAGATAGCAGAGGGAAGCAAAATAAAAGAAGGCTCCAGACTACAAACCCCTGACTAGCAAGACCAAAAATAGTGGAGGAACTTACCAGTGCGCTGCCTCCAGGGACAGAGATTGGGCTCTTAACCAAAGTGATAGTCTTGGTGACTCCACCCACCATAGTAGTCACCACTTGAGCCTGCTGAGCCACAGTCACTGCACCAGACTTATGGACTGTTATAATGGGGCGGGACTGTGTATTGGCAGCAGACGAAACCGATGTTCCCACCTGTGCAGCTGCAGTTTTCAGCATTCGTGTGGCCGGGTTGCTCACCTAGCAAAATAAAGGATATTTAAGCAAACCTCAGTCAAGCATTTCACACAACATGAAGGGTTAAGAGCAACATAGGTTTATCCATGCAGAAAAAAGAAATTATGTTCAAGTCATAAAAGGAACAAGTTACTTACCTGTAACTGTTGTTCTCCAGCATGGGTCTGGCATGGATTGACATGCTCATGAATATTCCCCGTCGTCAGGCTGGGAATCCTCGGTAAAGAAAAAATCACAGCCAATGACTGCCATCTCCCTAAGCCCCGCCTCTGGCAGCCATCTTCAGATTTGGTAGCACGTGAAGTGGCAGTATGACCAAGTGAAGAGCCGCAGAGGGGTAGGCGGGAGGGTTCGCATGTGAATCCATGCCAGACCCATGCTGGAGATCAACAGTTACAGGTAAGTAACTTGTTCCTTCTCCAGCATGGGGTCTGGCATGGATTCACATGCTCATGAATATAAGAATACATAGCAGTACACACATGCACAACCACGGGAGGTGGCAAAGGCTCAACATTAAGCATCTCTTACCTCCTCACCAGGCTCACCTTAAGCGAACAGGTTGCGCAGCACTGCTTGGCCGACCCTGGACTCCTCCCTGGAATCCCGATCGACGCAGTAGAATCTCGTGAAGGTGTGCGTCGACCTCCACGTAGCAGCCCTGCAGATGTCCAGCAGGAGCACACCAGATAGGGCAGTATGACCCAGAGACCAGTGATTGGTTACTACTAAGAAAGACCGATCAGAAACGAAACGGATACTGATTTTTTTTTTCTATACAGAGGATTCCCGGCCTGACGACGGGGAATATCCATGAGCATGTGAATCCATGCCAGACCCCATGCTGGAGAAGAAAGTTTGTCCAATATACAGTGCACAGAAACAGATTTAAAAGAAAACCCTGATAAAAATCAAAAGTAAACTCGAAGAAATGGACTGTATCAAAACAATACAGATCGCAGCAGAAAACAAACTTTTATGCCACCTTCCTCCCACGTTTAACAAACCAAAAGTCCCAATGAATGTCAGCAAATTTCCAGAGAAAAAAAAAAGATTCTGGTTTATGAAAGCGAGATTAAATGTACTTCTGACTAAAGAAATCCTCGCAATTCGAGGTGTGGTGGAAAATCAGACCTGTCGATTATGCAAAAACACAGAGGGTGGAAACCCTCAGACATTTGGTTCTCAATTGTCCCATCACCGAACAAAATAGAACTACTTACCTTTTGCCGCTGATCACGAACCCATGGATGACCCAGGAAGAAGACGTGTGGAATACTGATTTCTGAAGAAATCACCCGGTGTAGGGTGGCTATGGCTAACCTAATCGAATTGGCTTTCAAACAGATCAACGAGGCCTCAATCACTGATGCCACCTCAACGCAGTGAGTTATGCAGCCCAAACAGACAGGTGTCTTCTGGGCCTCTCCGTTACACTGTGGACAACCAGTTTGATCTGTGGGAAGCCTTTTTCCGGAGAAACCCGAGATGAAAGTCTTGAATTTTTGAACAGAGAATTTAATGCACCTTTTGACAAAATTACAGGCTTTACCTGAATATAAGTAAAATAAATAAAAAAATAAAAAATTACATGTATACAGTCACTAGAATAGGGCATAATGCAGATCAAAAATCCTGCAAAAGAAAGTGCAGATTAGTTTATGTACTACAGGTCCACAGAGAATTAAGCCGAACTTCAAAAGTCCATCCCCAAATTTTCTTGAGCCTTATGCCCAAAAGTTCAGGAAAAGATCTGACACTTTGGGAATCAGGAAAAAATTCTAACTAATAGAAGTGTCCCCCAACTTTCGGATGCTTGCGCAAGCAAGCAATGGCAAAGCCAAAGTATAGCAAAGGTTTTTTTAAAGTTACGAAAACTTTTAAAGGGAGTTTAGAATCACTAACTCAACCCCTATACACAGATTCTTCCCAGGCCATTGGATGTTCCGAGGTTGCTATCCCCGCCATAAGCCTAAGTCCTTGATTTGCAGGGGTTGCAGGTTCAAGCTGAGGTCCAGTCGTTTTTTTCCACTGTTGCAAGGACTCTTGGATGAAGAATGCAGAAAAACATGATGCAGGACCCCTCTCAGGACAGGACTCTACTCCGGTAAACTGGTTTGGACGGTGGTTACCGCAGCACGGTGCCACAAAAGGGACTGACTTGACGCGGTCAGGCTTTCCCTCCCATCTTGGGTCCAATTGAAGCTAGGACTCCGAAATTTCTCTGAGTTAAGTCTTGTAGGACAAGCTGAGGATCCCCCAAGTTCCAGGCCTCAATGCGGACTGTCAACGTCGGCAGCACGGTGGCCCAAACTCAGAGCTGGTCAGCCACATGCAGTCCGGGGACACTTCAGACGGCTCTTTGCAGGGTACCGAGCAGACGCCAGGAATGGGTGTTCCCTCCAATCCAAGGGTCGCAGACCCTTCGCAGGACTACTGAAGATCAATAGCAAGACAGGGCAGCAGCAAAAGTTGGTCGTCGGGCCTCCTTCAGACGGGTCCACGGACTCTTCACGGTCTTACTCCAGGATCTGAGGAGTGCGTGCTGGGGTCCTCTTATCCTAAAACCCAGGAAAGAGCCGAAACTCCCAATAGCAGAACTAGCCCCGCACACACTCAAGCAGTGTTCCAATCAGGACCACTGGCGGGAACACTTATGCAAAACACTCGCACATTGAAACCAGTTTGTGGATTGGAACCAGACATTCCCAGCCCACATCCTCCCAGCAAGCACACATAGCCAGCCTCAAGTACCCTGCCATAAGCCTCTGCTTTGCAGGAGACTGGAAGGCCATAAGGATTTTCCTGGCTTCGGGCCAAGAAAAAGGCAAAAGAACACGATGGCCAAAGGACAAGCAAAAAACCATGTGGCACGGCCATGTTTGGACACTAGCCACAGTTAGTAGCCAAATGCAGTGTTAGAAAATATTGTATGGAGTACCCTATGGGAGACTGCACCAGCCTTGTCCTCTTGGCAGTAGTTAACCCAACCTTTGGTATAAGCATGTAGTACACAAGTTGGTAGAGTGACTGAGCAGCCAGGCTTATCAAGAGGGGTCAATGTGAGCTGTAGGGTTGCAACAGATTCACAGTGATAATTAACCAAATTAACACTAACAACCAGGGTTTATTGATTAAACAATTATTTAACAGTCCGTTTGAATAATCCTTCTTTAGAAGGGAGCAATATATGCAACACAAAATGTACTTAAAAAAATACAGTTTCAATAAATCAGTAGATTCCCATTTGGGATGGCAGACAGACACTTCCTACACCCTGAGGTGACTTAAATAACTATGACACTGAGGACATCGATATATCACTGGTACATTTACAGCAATACTGAGTATGGTGTCAAAAGGAAAGAATGAGGGGAATAAAACAATGGTTAACAAATATTCTTAAGCAGGTAAGTACTTTTGAACCCCCAATGCAAAGTAAATTAACCCTTTCCCAGCTACACAAGTTATAGAATGTGTGACTTTTGTTGAGGGCTAGTTAAAGCATAAAGTCAGAGGATAGAATAGTCTTTCAGGTAGCCAGGACAGCCAATGTAAATGGAGCAAACTCTAGGGGAGCTGAAGCACTTGAGGGTAAGTAAAACGTCTTGCACAATGTTTTGTAGAAAATAAAAATCACTGTTGGGCCACAAACTGGGAGGCTTGTGAGGGGCAAAGCTGCAAGCAACTCTGCAAAAGAAACCAAGACAAGCCTCAATTGAGAGCTAGCAAGGCTACACAACAAGAGGCAAGTACCCCTTCGTTTTACAGTACCTTGGGTCTGAAGAAATGGGTTCTAGCTGGCTTCTGTTCTGGTTGTAGGTCTGCAGATCCTGTTGTTCCTGGGCCTAAGTCATGGGGACAAGAGGGGGGATGACTGGGGACTCCTGTGCTACGAATTGAAGGTCGGAGGCAGCAATGGGCAAACTTCAGAGCAGCAGCACTTTGCAGTTTCAGCTCCTTGCAAATAGCACCACTGCAGCTCTGGGATACCTTATGGACTTTCCTCGCATCTGGGGACCAGTTCTCTTGAGGTGGCTAAGGCTTGGTCAGTCCTGCTTCATGGGAGTCTGGAGGATCTTCCTGGAGCTCAGGTCCGACTTAAACGGCGCAATTCTGGTGTTCCTCTCCCTGGCAATTGGTTCCTGCAGCAGCAATGGAACTACAGCCAGCTATTAGGGTCGATTGGTCCCACCACGTCAAGGAGAGTAGTTGTCCTTTGCAGGGCTTCTCTAGTACAGGCGAATTAGGAGCTTCAGCACAGCAGCAGGTCTTCGCTTCGAAGTAGTTCTTCGGATTCGTTCGTCCAGTGGTCGACTGCCTTTCTAGAAAAAACCTCACCTTTTAAGCAGGTTTCTCCCATTCATTCCAGCCTAGCAGTCAATCACACAGCAGGGTGGCTGTCTTTGCCGGACAGCCAGCCGCCAATCACCTTTGGAAGCATTCCTGTAACCCAGGGAGTTCCGAGCACCTCCCTCACTTCCTGCCCCTGCCAGAAATACTGGAGCCAGAGGTGGGCTTCACTTGTGAATTCTGCCAAAGACAAAACAAACCTGGTTTGGCACGCACAGTGAATCTCAAGAAGGACCTTTCTAGCAAGAAATGGCGAAAAAAGACGACCTGGGTCATTTTGACAAAACGGGCAGCCATGGGTGCTTTACTGCAGTTGCAAACACAGCCCGTGGAGAAAACACAATGGCAGTAAAAAATGAACCACTGCCACCAGCCATTAATTTTAGAAGGGGTAACCTAAAAATGTTAACTGAGAAACTAGACAAAGGGGATACTAAGTAACCCCTCCAACACCATATGGTAAGATAGTGTGTGCTGGGTATGACAATGCATTACTTACCGTAAAAGCATTTCTGATGGTTGTATCTGCTTAGATTCACATGCTGTGCATAGTCCGACATCCAGTGGTCACTGCAGAGTATTGTATTTTGTTTTTTGTAGTCGAAAAAGGGACGTCGACAAGGCGTGTCTGTAACACTATCCCTATAGTGATGTGCAGTCTACCCACAATCCCTCACGCGTCGAGGTCCCCTGTTTGTATTTTTTCTGCTCTGAGGGAGCCTAATAGACATGAGTGAGTACAGAAAAGAGATATAGTAGAAAGTATGTTCCTTCCATCGGAGCAGGGAGGAAGAGTGGGCGCATGTGAATCTAAGGAGATACAACCATCAGAAATGCTTTTATGGTAAGTAATGCATTGTCTTCTGATGTTTGTTAATCTACTTAGAATCACATGCTGTGCATAGACTAGCGAGCAGTACCCGAAGTTGAAGGTGGGTTGTGAGAAGGAACAGTAGAAAAAAGGTCTTAATACTGCTTGTCCTATCTGGGAATCAGATCTAGAGTGGGCATCTAGATAGTGTTTTGCAAAGGTGTGAACAGAACTCCAGGTTGCCGCTTTGCAAATGGACTCAAGAGGGACATTTGCAATGAAAGCTATGGAAGCCCCGGTGCCTCGAGTGGAGTGTGCTCTTGGCTTGAAGGGTAGTTCTCTTAGCAAATGTGTAACAGAGAGTGATGCATTATACAATCCACCTAGAAATAGTGGATTTTGAAACTACATCTCCTTCTCTTCCTGCTGCCACCGAGACAAAGAACTGATTAGTCTTTCTCAATGGTCCAGTTATTTCCATATAAAACATCAAGGCTCTGCGAACATCCAGTGTATGCAGGCTCTTCTCACCGAAGTTTGAAGGATTTTGAAAGAACGTTGGTAGTTCTATTGACTGGTTGACATGGAATTTAGAGATACATTTTGGTGCAAACCAAGGATGTGTGCGTAGAACCACCTTATCCTTATGAACTGTTACAAAGGGGTCTAGTACAGAGAGCGCTTGTAGTTCACTTACTCTCCTAATGGAGGTGATAGCTATTAGAAAAGCAGTCTTAAGAGTGAGGTCTTTAAGTGTTGCTTTGTGCATGGGTTCAAAGGGTGACCTCATGAGCCTGGTTACGAACGGCGAACCTCCTCTGTCGAAGGCACCGCCGTCAGAGATCTTGTTCGGCGGTGAACAGCTTTGCAGCTACGACACCAAAGGAGGGATGTAAAGTAATAATAAAGTTATAAGTTAATAACGACCAAAGTTCGAATAAATGTTTTTGCAATGTCTCGAGGAGCTCCGCGTAAAGGCGACCAATATTTGGGCGGAAAAAAAACAATCTGAGGGACCTCGACGCGTGAGGGATTTTGGGTACACTGCACGTCACTATAAGGATAGTGTTACAGACACGCCTTGTCGACGTCCCCTTTTCGACTACGAAAAACAAAACGCAATATTCCGCAGTGACCACTGGATGTCGGACTATGCACAGCATGTGATTCTAAGCAGATTATCAAACATCAGAAAGAAAGTTACAAATTCTAAGTAAAGTGAAATTCACTTCACTGCTCTGGGAAACAGTTTCACCAAGAAAAGGTAATCAAATCTTTGGGAAATCTAAGACTTCCATGGGCCACTGCACTGAAGGTGCAGTGTCACAATGCAAAGATGCCGCCTATGGAGTTTGTCAGACACCAAAACCAAAAGAAACTGTTTAAATTAATGAAAAATACGAGAGGGAAAATGTCTCATTCTCTCCCGGGTAGAAATGAAAAGTCCTAAAGTCCAGCAAAAAGAGCTGTGGGTATCTAGGGTAGAAGGGAATTAGCACATTTCTGAGAATTCTCTTTAAAACACAGTAAACGCAAGAAGGCTAAAAGGAAAAAAAAAAATGAAAAAAATTGTAAACGACACTGCTGCCACCAGCTTCTCCATTTAGCACACCTAAAGTAACCAAACATCCTCAGTGTTAGTCTAAGGCAGGGGTGCACAACTGATTTTGCCAGAGGGCCGAATGTAACCTACATGCTGCCTACAGTGGGCCAAAAAGTAAATGCGGGAGGAGTGGTAGGCGAGGGAGTGGCAGGAGTGTTTTTCAACCCTCAATTTTTATTAAACACATGGGAAAAGAATACATGTTTAGGTGTGCCAGTCTTTACTTGTATTTCAAAAGTACATTCTGTACTACAGAGTTTCCATTTTTATAATTCATTTCTTTCATAAGGATATACTGGCAATAGTAGACAAATCATTCAGGGGAAAAACACTGCGCTCATACATTTCACGCATTATGCCGCTTTAGATTTGGAAGGCACAAGCTCGTTATTTTGGACTATTTGGACTGCTATACTTTGCTGTTTGAGTTGGGGCCTTCGTTAAGTCAGGTTTCCACAAAAGGCACAGTAGGTACATATCTTAACTGTGCCTAATTTAACTTTATGATTGGGTTCACTCAAGTGGGACACTGTGCCCCATGCCTCCCACCGTCCAACCAGAACCTATGCCCCATGCCTCCCACCCGCCTACCAAACACTATGTTAATGTTAAAGGACATTTGTAGCGCGCACTATCACCACCGTAGTGGTCCCCTGGCGCTCTGGCGGCTCTGAAAGAGGAGGGGAGTTTGAGTTAGTGGGAGGAAGCAGGAAAAGTGCAAGAGAGCCGTGATGTGCGGTTGGCGGCCTCAGCCCGGTGGGTCCGTTGGCTGGGCCTGGGGTGTTTGCGGCCGGTAGTCATCTTGTACTGTTGTGCAAGGCTATGCGTGTTTTTCTTTTGTTGTTGCAATGTAGTGAAGTTTGTGCGGTTTGTTGTGCTATAGGTTTTGGTTGTGTTTGGAATTTGAGAGGTGTATGCAGAAAGGGAAATTGTTAGTAGTTTTGGTTAGTTTGCGTTTCTATCCTGAATTGAAGCGCTCGGCTTGCGTAGTCTCCCCTGTTGCGGCTCTGTCCCGATCTGGGTCGGACTGGGATACAGGTTCCATACTCCTCTAGTCCCTGCGTTTAACATGCTCTCTTATGGCTCCCCTTATCCTCCATTTAGACTCCAGTGGCCAGTGCATCTGCTAATGACAACCACTCCGGTAGTGGGTAGATTGCCAATGTCTCGATAATTCCACACCAACGTGGTACCTGGCGGTAGTTAAGTTACGGGGCGGGCTAGAGTGTTGGTGGGATTGTCTGGGTTAAATGACTCCATCTCCGTGCGTGCAGCCTGTGTTCCTGTCTATCCGATGTCACCCGTCCAGCTGCCGTGGGCTTTACTCTACCCGGTCAGGGATGTCCGTGTCTTTCCGGTTTAGTTATCCTTTTTACCAGTTTCCTTTTTTTGGTTTAGTCTGTGGTGTTGTAGAGCCAGGTTTTTAGTGATTTCCTGAATTTTAGGTGATCTTCAGTGTTTCTTATTTCCTTTGGGATGTTGTTCCATGTTTTTGCGGCTAAGTGGTAGGAGGTGCCTCCAAGTTTTTTCTTGAGGTATGGTTTGAGTTCCAGGCGGATTTCGTTGCTCGATCAGAGGGGTCTCGTTGGTTTGTAGACTTACTTTCTTTTGTAGGAATTCTACTCCTTGTCCACCGATTGCCCTGTGCGTCATGCACATTGTTTTGAAGGTGATGCGATGTTTAACTGGGAACCAGTGTAGGGTTTTTAGGGCAGGAGTGATGCGATCTCTTCTGGATAGTTTGAGGAGTAGTCTTGCTTCTGCATTTTGGATCCGTTGCAGTTTCTTCAGGAGGTATTCAGGTATTCCGAGGTAGAGGCTGTTTGCATGGTCTATTTTAGACCTGATTAGGGCGACTATAGTGAGTGTTTTGTGCGTGGAGAGGAAAGGTAGAATTCTTCTTGCCTTCCAGAGGAGGAAAAAGCATTTCTTCACTGTTGCATTTATCTGTGGCTCCAGGGTTAGGTTCTTGTCCATTAGGACTCCCAGATTTTTAACTACCTTCGATCGTGTTGGTGCCATTTCCGTAGGCCATGGGATGGTGCTTTCGTTCTCTTGGTCTTTGGATACGATCACGATTTCGGTCTTTCCTGGGTTGATTTTCAGGTTGTTGGCATCCATCCAGTCGAAGACTTCTTTTAGACAGTCGGTAAGGGTTGAATAGTCGGCATCTGTGTCTTTGATTTTGTAGATGATCTGAGTGTCATCTGCATAGTTGTAATATGTAATGTTGTATTTTTTTAAGATTCTGATGACCGGGGTCTGGTAGATGTTGAAATATAGTGGAGATAGTGAGGATCCTTGTGGTACTCCACAGTCGTTAACTCGTGGAGTGGATTTGAAAGGTTTTATCCATACGGTTTCTGTTCTGTCTGTTAGGAATGATTTGGTCCAGCGTAGTGCTGTGTATGTTATGCCTATGTTTTCTAGTCTTTTGGTCAGGGTGCCGTGGCTAACAGTGTCAAAGGCTGCGGAGAGGTCGAGCAGAATAAGGGCTGAAGTAGTGTTTGAGTGTTAGTTTTGAGGTCGTCCCAGATGGATAGTAGTGCTGTTTCCGTTCCTCTCGCTGGTCTGAAACCGATTTGAGCTTGGTCCAGCAGGTGGTGTTTTTCTACGTGTTCTTGGGTTAGTTTATATACGTAGGTTTCTAGAAGTTTCGCTGGGTAGGGGATGTTAGAGATCAACCTGTAGTTGGAAAGGTCATCTACATCGCCACTTGTGTTTTTTTAAGAGTGGCTTGATGTATGCTGACTTGAAGATCTTCGGTACAGTCCCTGTTGATAGTGATAGATTAAGAAGGTTTCTGTAGTGTTCTGCTGGCGATCCTTGCGCGAGGATTGATTTGTAGATGTCTGGGGACATGGGTCCATGGGTGATCCTGCTTTCTTGCTTCGTTTAACCAGCATTGGAAATGCCTCTGCTGATATTTCAGGAAAGCTTCGGAGTTTGTGTTGTGGTTCCGAGTTGGGTTCGTTGGGTTGTATGTTGTGGTTGGTTGGTCGCTTTTGTATGGTTTGACGGATGTCGTTGATTTTATTTTTGAAGTGATCTGCCAGGTCGTTACATAGTTTTCCTGAGGGGGTTGGGGTGTTATCACAGCCTGGTGGGTTTCTCATTTCTTCAATGATGCTAAACATTTCTTTTTGTGTGTTGGTGGTATTGTTGATTCTGTCATCGTAATGTCTTTTGAATTTCATTCTTGTATGCACGGATTTGTTTCTGGTATAGTGTTTTTTCCCCTGGGTTGTATTCTTTCCTCCATTCCAAGTCTATCTTTCTGTTTTCCTTTTTCATGTCGTTTAATAGTGGGGTGAACCATTTTGCCATTGCTCTTTTTTTTTGACGGGGTGAACGGTTTTTCCTGGGCGATCTTGTCTATCGTATCTGCGATCCATTTGTGCAGTATTTCTGTTTTGCTGTCTAGGTCAGCTAGCTTCAGTTCGGTAGATGAGGGTTTCGTTAATTCCAGTTCTATTAGGTTGCTTTTTTTGACGTGTTTCCAGTTTCTTTTGGTGGTGGTTGTGAGTTTTGGGTGTTGGATGTAGGCTTGGGTAGGCAGAGTGATCACAAATGCGATTATGAGATGGTCACTCCATAGTATTTGTAGCAGAGGTGCCGTGGTGATGAGTTTTTCTTTGGTGAAAATTGCGTCTAGGGTGTGGCCTGCTGAGTGCGTTGCTCCTTTGACTAGTTGTCGTAGTTTCATGGTGCCGAGTTGTTCAATTAGTGAGTTTTGGGAGTTGGCGTGGCTGTCTTCGAACCAGATGTTGAGGTCCCCCAGGATGATTAGGTGTTCCTGGTTGATGGCTAAGTTGGTGATGGCTTCTATGAAGTTATCGACGAATGTTGCATCATATGTTGGTGGTCTGTATACCAGGATGAATGAGCTGGGCTCGCTGTTAGGTGAATTACCATGGTTTCGCAGTTGAGGATGTTGAGTGGTTCGTCAGTTTTTATTTTCAGGTGTTTTGAATGCTATAGCGATGCCTCCTCCTTTTTAGTTTTTTCTGTTTATTTGTAGGCATTTGAAGTCTGTCGGAAGGCAGCTTTGGAGTGATTTTGTAGTTGTCGTCCAGCCATGTTTCTGTGATTAACAGGATGTCAATGCCGTTGTCATCGAGTAGGTCGAATATCTCTGTTGAGTGTTTTGACATGGATCTTGCGTTTATTAGATTGCAGTGAAGTTTGGAGGCGTTTGGTTTGGGTTTTGTCGAGGTCGTCTTCCGCTCGGTGTTGAGGTTTCCTTCTTGGTCAGTCACTTGTTGGGCTGCAGGGTTTGGGGTGTCACCGTCTTCGAAGAGTTCTTCTAGGTTTTGTCTTGGGTTTTTTGTGTTTTCATCGGGTTCGTCTTCCGGGGGTTGTGGTTTCTGATTGGAAGTTCCTATTGCTTTGGTGATATAGGGGGTTATTGGGACGATCGTCTGTATGTTTGTTTTGGTCATCCTTCTACTTGCTTGTTTTTGGTTGATTGAAGTTGCTGCTTCTAATGGTGGGTTGGATTGCCGTGGTGGCCAGTTGTCTGCGAGGTATGGATTTAGGGAGAGGGATTTTTCTCTCCTCTCAGAGTTCCTTCGGTTTGTGTTCCTGCCTGTAGGGGTCCAGTCTATGGTTGTTCTAGATTGCTGTTCTGGCGTGTTTGTTCTTTCGTCTCTTCATCTTTTTCTCGGAATTGGTCGTTTGCGCGGCATTGTAGGATTGAGAGTTGTTTAGTCTTGGTTACGTCTAGTTGGTCCTGCTTTGGATAAGTTTTGTGGTGTAGTGGCTGGTGAGGGGTGTCCGCTACTAGTTGGCTCCGTCTATGGGTGGTATTCCAGTTGGAGTCGACGACTCGTTCAGTCGCTGTCCTAGGCGCGGTTCATAGAGGTGAGCAGGCTGTGTGTGTTGGGTAGGGTATCAGCTGGTTGGAGGGTGGCTTGGACGGGCGTAGCTTGGACTTTCGCCTTGTGATGCGAGAGGCCCTAGTCAGAGTGACCCACCACCGTAATTCGCTGGCGGTTTCTGTCTCGCTCGGGAGTTTGCTAAATGTGGGAGTGAGCTAGATTTGAGATACCTGTGAAGTGGGAGAGAGGCTAATCAAGATTGAGATGCTTGTATAGTGGGAGAGAGGCCCAACAATGCAGTTGAGGATCTAACAATGCAATTTGGGCACGGGAGCCCTGCTATCAGTGCGGTTTGGGATTACACAATGCAATTTGGGCACAGGGGCCCTGCTATCAATGCAGTTTGGAATCACACAATGCAATTTGGGCACAGAGGCCCTGCTAAGTTTGAGACACCCGTATAGTGGGAGAGAGGCCTAACAATGCAGTTTTGGGATAAGAATGCAATTTGGGCACGGAGGCCCTGCTAAATTTGAGACACCTGTGACGTGGGACAGAGGCCTAACAATGCAGTTTGGGATCACAGTGCAATTTGGGCACAGGGGCCCTGCTATCAATGCAGTTTGGGATCACACAATGCAATTTGGGCTAAGTTTGGGACACCTGTATAGTGGGAGAGAGGCCCAACAATGCAGTCTGGGATCACACAATGCAATTTGGGCTAAGTTTGAGCTACCTGTATAGTGGGAGAGAGGCCTAACAATGCAGTCTGGAATCACAATGCAATTTGGGCTAAGTTTGAGACACCCGTATAGTGGGAGAGCGGCCTAACAATGCAGTTTTGGGATAACAATGCAATTTGGGCACGGAGGCCCTGCTAAGTTTGAGACACCTGTATAGTGGGAAAGAGGTCTAACAATGCAGTTTGGGATCACACAATGCAATTTGGGCTAAGTTTGAGACAACTGTATAGTGGGAGAGAGACCCAACAATGCAGTTTGGGCACGGAGGCCCTGCTAAGTTTGAGACACCCGTATAGTGGGAGAGAGGCCTAACAAAGCGGTTTTGGGATAACAATGCAATTTGGGCACAGGGGCCCTGCTATCAATGCAGTTTGGGGCAATGGGTGGTGATTACATTGGTTTGCCTAGTGGTCAGGTATCTAGGGTAGAGTTGTACCTCTCCCCAACCCAAGCCACCCTACCTTACGGGTCCTTGTAGTTGCTGGTTGACGGCTGGCCACTGGCTTCCCCTGCGGACACCTGCTGACACTTCCTGGAGCCGCCTCTGTTGGAGCCGCCCGGAGACCATAAATGTCTGTGTGCGCCCTCCTGGGCCTCTGGAGCCGCCTCTGTTGGAGCCGCCCTTGGCCTCAGGGTCCTTAGCCGCAGGGGGCTGCCCTGGGAGGACCAGTGATGAAGGGCTCGAGGCCCAATCAGAGCGGGGATGGGCGGGTTGGGAGGCAGGAAGAAGCACACGAACTGGGAAATGGAGGCAGGGGAGGGGGCTGGGAGATGGGCTCCACACGGCGGGCGCTGGGGCACACGCAGGCCTAAAAAAACAAGTACAGCGTGGCCCAGGAGGGTCGCTAAAGGGACTGCAGCTCACCACTATGCCCAATGGTCCCCACCCTCCTACCAGACACTATGCCCCATGGCCCCCACCCTCTAACCCCCTAAGTGCCGGGCCATTATTGAAGTCTATGCAAAAAGGACAAGCATACTCGTCCGTGGCACTTATGAGGTGACTTCATTAACTAGGACAGTAATGGCATTTATATTGCATGCATTTCTCACCGTAATAGCCATTGATTGTATCTGCTTAGATTCACATGCTTTGCATATAGCCAGACATCACTGTTAATCGCCGAGTATTGCATCTTTCTTTCGAAGAGCAAAAAGAGCTGTCGAGGTGGGCGTGACAAACACTATCCCTAACGTGATGTGTAGTGTACCCAAAATCCATCACGCGCCGCTTTCCCTCTGGTTGTGTTATTTCTACAGTGAGGGAGCCTTTTAATCAGTGTAAGCGAATACAGAAGAGAGGAGTTCTAAGACGTCCATGTTCTTTCTACTCCACGTAGGGGGTTGGGGTGGAGGGGGTGGGTGGGCGTATGACCATCTAAGCTGATGTAATCATCAAAAATACTATTACAGTAAGTAGCACATGTCTTCTGATGCTTGTGAATCTGCTTAGCAACACATGCTGTGCATACACTAGCGAGCAGTACCCAGAGACGGTGGTGGGATGTGTGGAGGAACAGTAGGAAAGAGATGTATTAGCACCACTTGTCCCACCTAAGAATCAGACCTAGAGTGTGTATCCAGGCAGTAGTGTGGTGTAAAGGTGTGTAAAGAACTCTGGGTTGCTGCTTTACAAATGTACTCAAGAGTAACATTTTCAATAAATGCTATGGTAGCTCCTGTGTCCCGAGTAGTGTGCTCTAGGCATGAAGGGCGGATCTCTCTTGGCAAAAGTGTATCACAGTAGGATGCAGTTTGCGATCCACTTTGAAAAAGCTGATTTAGAGACAGGGTCCCCGTCTCAACCAACTGCCACGGAAAAGAAAAATTGATATGTTTTTCTTAGTGGCTTTGTATTTTCCAGATAATAGAAAACCACTCTCCTCACATCTAGTTTGTGGAGGCTTCTTTCTGCACGGTAGTGGGGTTCTGGAAAAAGGTGGGTAGTTATATGCACTGATTTACATGGAGCTTTGTGATAAATGTAGGCACAAATCGTGAGTGAGCAGGACCACCTTATCTTTGTGAATCGTGACAAATGGGTCCTGAACTGAAAGGGCCTGTAGTTCCCCAACTCTCCTTATTGGGGTGATCGCCCCAGAAAGGCGGTCTTGTAGGTGAGTGCGTCAAGGCTAGACTTGTGCATTGGTTCAAGGGCAGGCCCCATTAGTCTGTTAAGTACAACATTCAGGTTTCACCAGCGAGCTGGAGTAGAAATTGGGGATGCAGTCTTTTTACCTCTTCCATAAATGCTTGAATTGCTGGAATTGTCCACCACAAAACTTGGTTCTGGGACGTGGTGTATGCTGACAGCGCAGCTAACTGGACCTTTAGGGGATTGAAAACCAGACCCGAATCCAACAGGTGGGTTATGTACAAGACATGTCTTGGTGTGCATTCAATAGGATTGATGCCTTTGCCCCATTACACCAGATGGCAAAGCGTTTCCATTTGCTGGAGTAACAATGCCTGGTGTTAAATTTCCCCCCCCCCCACCCCTCGAGTTTCTCCATACATATTTGAGGGGGGTTGTAGGTGCCCGAACTCTGACCTCAAGAGCTAGGCTGCTACATTGAGAGTTTGTGGGCATTAACGTAGTGTTTCCCCCTGGTCTTGAGCCAGCATGGTGTATAGCCATGGCAGCTTCTTGGGAGAGGAGACGGACATTACCATGAGATGGGAACCAAGGCTGGCGGGGCCAGCAGAATCATCCTGACTGGCTCTTGGCGCATCTTGTGCACTATTCTGTTGAGTAGGGGAATCTGGGGAAAAGCATGGACAAATTTCCCTCACCGTGTTATCCAGAACCCGTTCCCCTTGGAGTGGTAACTAGGGTACCTGGAGGCGTAATATGGCCATTGTGCGCTCTCCAGAGTTGCGACTAAGTCCATCTTTGGGAAGCCCCAGTCTGCGAAGATGGGGAGTACAATGTTCTTGTGTAGACGCCATTCGTGCTCTACAGGTAGGGGTTGGGGGGGGGGGGGGGGGGAGTGTAGTCTCTGCAGATGGAGTTCCACTGGAATGTGTTCTGACAGGAGGAACATCTTGTGTTTGAGAGCCTATTTCCATATGTTCAGGGACAATTTGGACAGCCCTAGAGAGGGAGTGCCCCCTTGTTTGTTCAAGTAATACATGGCCGTAGTACTGTCTGATGAGAACAGTCTTCCCCTGGAGGCGAGTTTGGAAAGACTTCAGGGCCTTGAACACTGCTAGCAGTTCCAACAACTTTATGCGATTGGATGCGACTGCTGGTGGCCACACGCTGTGCACCGTCTGATGAGGGAGGCGAGACCCCCACGCCGTCAGATGCATCTGTGGTGAGAGTGGCTTCAACTGCGGGGGTGGTGAAGGTTTTCCCCTAGAGAAGGTTTTCCCTTGACCACCACTGCAGAGACAGAACGAGGGCTGCCGAGACAACCACAAGATTGTCCCATTGTCCGCTGGCCTGAACCCATTGGCTCGAGAGCCACTCTTGCATGGGGCGCATACGCAGGCAACCGTGTGGAAGGAACAAGTTACTTAACTAACTGTTGTTCTCCAGCATGAGTCTGGCATGGATTCACATGCTCATGAATATTCCCCCGTCAGGCTGGGAAACCTCGGTAAAGAACAAAATCAGTTTAGTTTCTGAACTGTCTTTCTATTAATAACCAATCACTGGTCTCTGGGTCCTACTGCCCCCTGGCCAATGACTGCCCTCTACCTAAGCCCCTCCTCTGGCAGCCATCTTCAGATTTGATAGCACGTAAAGTGGTAGTAGGACCAAGAGAAGAGCCGTAGAGAGGTTGGAGGGAGGGTTCGCATGTGAATCCATGCCAGACCCATGCGGGAGAACAACAGTTACAGGTAACTTGTTCCTTCTCCAGCATGGGGTCTGGCATGGATTCACATGCTCATGAATACAAGAATACATAGCAGTAACCACATGCACAACCACAGGAGGTGGCAACGCTCAACATTAAGCATTTCAACAACTCAACATTAAGCATCTCTTGCCTCCTCACCAGACTCACCTTCAAGCAAACAGGTTGCGCAGCACTGCCTGGCCGACTCTGGACTCCTCCCTGGAATCCCAGTCGAGGTGTGTCGACCTCCGCGTAGCAGCCCTGCAGAGGTCCAGCAGGGGCACACCAGACAGGAACGCCGTGGTAGAAGCGATCGCTCTGGTTGAATGGGCTCTCGGACGGCCGAGCAACGGTCGGTTTGCCAACCAGTGACAGTGCATGATGCAGCCAGAGAGCCATCTGGAAGCCTTCGAGAGGGCCTTCCCTTGGTTCACAGGACCAAAGTTCACAAACAGCTGTGATGTCTCCCGAAGACTCTTCGAGCGGTCCACGTAGAACCGCAGCACTCTAGCCACATACATCGAGTGCAAAGTCCTCTCAGCCGGCGATGGGAAGAAAACAGGTAACACCAAGGGCTCGTTGAGATGGAAGTCCGACGGCACCTTGGGCATGAAGGAGGGGTGCGTCCTCAGCACTACCCTCGTCTCGTGGAACGTCAGGTATGGAAGTTTACAGGAGAGGGCCTGGATCTCTCCCACTTGTCGTGCAGAGGTGATGGCCACAAGAAACGCTGTCTTCCACGATAGGAACTTCAGCGGTGCCGAGCCAGGGGCTCAAATGGGGGACCCATGAGCCTGGTCAGTGCCACGTTGAGCTCCCACGCCGGGGCCTTCACCGGTGGGAACGAGCAGAACAGATGTTTCATGAACTCCTTCACCAGGCGGTGAGACCAAAGCAACGACCACCCCGCAGTTCTGGTGTAGAGGGAGATAGCCGCCAGGTGGATGCCGGCCCCGCCGTG
Source organism: Ambystoma mexicanum (assembly GCF_040938575.1). Lineage (NCBI taxonomy): Eukaryota > Metazoa > Chordata > Amphibia > Caudata > Ambystomatidae > Ambystoma > Ambystoma mexicanum. The sequence goes on along the minus strand of NC_090923.1, from coordinate 1,205,039,824 downwards.
GCCAGCGACAGCAAGTACGGAAGCACTTGAGGGGCCGTAATCCGTAGAGTGTTATCTTCTGTGCACGGCACCAGGCAGAGAACCTCTTCCACTTATGTCCATAGCACTTCAGAGTCGAGGACACACCAGCCTTTGCAAGTACTCAAAATGATCTGCGGCTCTCTTTAGAATGGCATTAAACAACAACATTTGGTCATCCACAGGTGAGGACTGCCTTTGTGGAGGTGAAGGAAGGTAGGTAGGTCTGGGTCAGGGATACGTGGGTGAAAGCCAAGGGCCCTGATCTGCTGGCTGATCCTGATCCCAGTCTGGGTCCTGGTCAGCCGTGTCCTGATCAAAAGTATTGTCCTCATATGTATCCTCCTGTTTTGAGTAATCAAAAGACCTTCTTAGTGGACTTGTGTAAGAATGGGAGGCTTCAGCAATTTTTGTGGAATGGGGCAGGAGTCCTCTTCCCCAAGTCTCTTGGGAGCAATATATTTATCTGAGAAATCTATTGGGCCATCTTGTCCATATAATTCTCAAATCTCTGCCTAGTCCACAGGGAAGATGCACAAGTGTATGGTCTGGAGGTGGAAAAGTCTTGTCAGAATGGGGAGAGGCTTGTGGGCTTCAGAATACTCAAGAGGGGATGCCCCATGTTCACCTGCTACCGAAATAACAGCTGTGAGACTCTTGTGTATTGTCAGCGGCTGAATGGCAAGTCTCAATGTGCCTACCAGCGCCGTCGCAGTGGCCGACTCAGCCGAAACCGCAGGAGCTTGCGCGCCCATGGACGGCGTGTCAGTGACCGTGTGTTTTTTTGGGGGAATGCCCTTGTGAGAGGAAAGACCATGCCGAGAAGACTGATGCGCAGAGGGCGCCGAATCACGAGATTCGGAAAGCACCAAGTTTTCAGCGGGCCTGTTAGACTTACACACTTCGTCGACGTGCCTGCCAAGAAGGCCTTAGGGGAGTTGGGTGTTTGGGTTTAGGTGGTGCGTGTGTACGAGCATCTGGGAACCTGAGGTCTAGGGCTTCCAGATCGGAGCCATGGCTGCTGATGAATTCATCATCATCCGAAACTATGGTGCCAACGGGGGAATGACTTTCGGCGTGCATCACGTAGGCCGCCCACCTTTTTATCCGCCTGTCCTTTAAATTCTTTGGACGCAAGAGCTTGCAGGACTTACAAGAACGCTTGTGATCTCATGGTAGACACCTATTTAACGGCGATTGGTGTCCTAAGGGAATTTGCCGTTACACAATCGACAATTTAAAGGGTGGCCAATCACGGCATCCGGAAGGCGGGAGCCAGACAAATAAAGGCCCACACAAAGGCCCTGTCCGCTTCAGGTACGCCCCCCTGGTCGCCTGTGATGTATTTGTGTATGCGCCTGCCTCCGATTTGACTTTGCATCTGTGTGCTGCTGCCGCCCTAAAACATGGGGCCAGGCTCAATGGATGTGATCACCATGTAATTTTCTTTTGCACTTTGCATATGATGTGTTATTACCTTAAAACGTTCAACAATGTAATTCACCTCTCACACTCGCCACAAATAAATATTGAGCAATAAGGCAACCAACTAGTTGGGCGGAAAAAAACAATCTGAAGGACCTCGACAAGCGAGGGATTTTGGGAACACTACACGTCACGTTAGGGATAGTGTTACAGTCACACCCATGTTGACATCCCCTTTCGATCTTCGAAAGAAAGATGCAATACTTCCAATTACCACTAGATGTCGGACTTTATGCACAGCAGGCGATTCTAAGCAGATTAACAAGCATCAGAAACATATATACAATCACCGGTGTTCGGCAAAAATACATTTTTTTTAAACCTACAAAGGAAGATACACATTAGTATGCAGCACTGTAGGTCAACAGAGATACACCAACTTTAAGTCCATGCACTAAAGTTCAAAGTTTCAAACAGTTTTGAGAGACAGGAAAAAGTTAGTGGAGGGGATTCACTGGATCTGGAAGTCCAATGAAATGTTCCAAGGGGTAGAGGGGTAAAGTGTTTCTAGTGAATAAAAGGTCCCATCTGCTAATGTTCCTGCAGAAAAGTCGTCTGACAAATGTCGCCAAAAAGTGGAAGGGGATTGCAGGGACATCACATTGAACATGCAGGGAGGACACCTCTGCAACCACTGCTACCCTTAAACCCATATACATGGTCACCATATATAAAGTCACTATGGCCTTTACAAGGTAACTATATATGGGGATAATATTACCGGATACCGAATAAAAAAAAGTGTCCCCCACTTTCGGAATGAGCTTGTTTGAGCATGCACTGGCAAAGCCAAACTGTTACAAAAGTTTCTAAAAGTTACAAAACTTTTAAAAAGGAGAGTTAGGAGCTCAGCCAAGTACTGTTACAACTCACCCCCCGTACTCCGATTCTTCTTAGGACTTGGCAGGTGTTCAGAAGAGGGTCTAAGGTCACTTTTCCAGCCGTCAGCTCCAGTCCTCGATGCCCAGGGGTTACAGATTCAAGCACTTCTATGGTCGGCGACAGATGCTGGTGTAGAGAAGGAGCCAAGTACCCCCACCTCAACCACTTCGCCCATATTGCCTATATTTTGGGAACCAGAGTGAGACACGTGCGGTACCAGTGAAAATACTGATACCAAAGAAAATCCTGGAAGCAAGGTTCCCATTGAGAAACCCATACCTGCATACGAGACAGTATGATGGCCATTTGAATGATATTCCAGGAGAAGCAAGACCAATGAATGGAAGGGAAGAAGGGAAGAATGGTGGCGTCACTACCATCATCGTCACTCACGAAGCAAGCTGAAGTACATGGAAGAGATGCAGAGAGAAGAGAAGTGAATATATTCTATAAGGCATCAATAAATGATCAAAGATAAGTGATATATTGGGATCAAGATGAAGAAAAGTATGCTACAGAAACTATTTTACACGTTTACAGATGCAAAGAACCGCAAGCAAACAAAGCATTCTTGAGGCTAGCTTTATAGTGAATAGATTGCGGCATGCGCCAACATATACATATATTGAAGTGAGTTAAGAATGGATGTTTCCACTACGTATTATAGCAGAGCTGTACTAAAAAAGGAAGGCCTCTTTTCCAATGTGTCGCAGTTACAAAAATTGAACAAATTTGACAGGAGCAAAACTCAGAAAGTGAAGGCTGGACGCGCCCCAAGAAGCCAAGGCCGTATCAGGCTGGGGTGAGCAGACATTGAATAAAATTCATGTGAAAGAATGAGACTCCTGTTCAGAAGACATGGACAAAAACAAGGACGAGGTCTATTAGAAAATAGTATTTTAAATGCACTACAGTTCGATTTTGTGGTCTTAAGTCACGTGGAAGGATGAAGTTGGACGCACATGACGACCACACCTACGCAAGAGGGCAGAGCGTGCCTTCACTCCCCTGAATTCTACAGAGCAAAAGAACACTCCCAAGGACAAGTTCAAAGCCTTAATTGACAGCAGACCACTGAGGTGATGAGATGAATATGCTAATTGGTGGGAAGCTATGGTTAAGACTAGCTCAACAGCACATGGAAGACCAGCCTGCATACTGCTAACGTTGGTGGAAAAGTACGGATGGAGGTTAGTGTGTCAACCAATTGAAGGGGGCCGCGTGATTAAGGGTCCTATAGTTTGTGTAACCAATGGGACGTTGTGTATTTAGCGACATGTTTAAGGGGAGGGCTTAGTTGCCCCCATTGATGTTAAGAAACCTATCACTTTCGCTCACTCTTTTAGACTAGTATGGATTGTATACTTAGAGGTTCCTTAAGAACCCATCACAATAGCCACTGGGTTTTTGTAGATTGCCAGGTAGGATGACTATAGTAAATACTTAGGTTGACGTCATCAATGACAATGTTTTGCTATAAAAGAATGCTTTTTTTTTTAAAAGATGCATTGAGAAACCATGCGCTGAGACGTCTGTTGTCCGTTGTACTACCCGTTTTTGATATTAAAACAGTTACCTTTTACCAACTACCTGAGTCGTTTTGATTGATGTTTGAGTAGCTTCTGTATCCCCATCCATCTCAAGAGCATTGCTACCTCATCTTAAAGGCCTAGGGTCAACTAGTTCACTGGTGCAGGCTCTTCAGGCTGGAGACTATTCAGGGCCACTCAGCACAGGACTGGATGCAGGAAAGCTGTTTCAGACAGCAGCCACTGATTCAGACAGACATCACCTTTATCTCGGGTCCCATCGATGCTGGAATCAGAACATTTGGCAGAGATGAGCCCTGTATCACAAGCTGTCAATCAACAAAGTTCCGGGCCTCAATATGAAACAGCGACATCTGCAGCACGGTAGCCCAAACTCTGAGCAGGCCACCCACTGCGTTATCCAGGGGCACTTCCGAGGGCTCTTCTTCAGAGGACTAAAGCGGACATTGAGAATGGATGTTGCCTTCACTCAAGGGTCAAAGGACCTTTGCAGGACTTCTGGAGATAACCTCAAGGAAAGGGCTCTTATGACAGCAGGAGAAATTGCTTATAACAGATCCATGGTCTCCAAACAAGTCTAGCATCTGGACAGGATACTTGGTTCCTTCAGGTTTCCTCCAAGATCTCAAAGAACAGGTTATCATGCCCTGTTCTTTCTTGCAGAGGGGCGCCCTGACCTCTCTGGAACAGGTGCAGCAGTCCTCCTCTTATCAAAAAGCCAGGTAAGAGACGAAACTCCCATTAGCCAATCCATAATCTGGGCCACACATCGCAGCAGTGGTCCAATAAGGGCCACTGCTGGCACAGTTCATGCATACCATTCAGACACACTGAAACCAGTTTGTGGATTGGGACCGGACAGTCCCAACCCATTTCCTGACAGCTAACGTAGCCCGCAAAAAGCTTCAGTTTTCCCAGGCACTTTAAGTCCACATAGGGATTTTCCTGTCCTCACAGGTCATGAATAAGTTTTAGTGACAGATGGCCAGGGGACAAATAAAAAACCTTGTGGCACGGCCATGCTTGGACATTAGTCACAGTAGGTAGCTAAACGTAAATGTGGTAAGGCTAAAAAAAGACACCAAAAAAATTGCAAAAAGTAACTGCTGCCACCAGCTTGTCCATTAGGCACACCTAAAGTAACGAAAAATCCTGAGCGTTACCCTAGGGCAAAATACAAATTCTATGTCAAGACCGGAGGCTCCCATTATGCAATGTATTCCCATTTTTTTTTTATGCATAATGCTCGCCTCCGTGTCTTAAATAGAATCAAGACTTTCTAGTAAGACATTATGGAAAATCATTATTGTACTGCATTGTAAGATACATTCCACAAGGATAAAAAAAAAGTTACCACAAGTGGCAACAATGTAACAAGGCTAAGGCAATGTTTCCCAGTACAGATAGCCTGAAGGACATGTCTTTTTTCCCCCATGACAAATGAGCATAAGCCAGTGTAGTGCAGGTCAGATTAAAAAAAATAAGCAAAAGGTTTGGGGGTCCATTAAAATGGAGGCAAAGGTGGTGTAAAGAGACAACTTTCCTAAAATATCCCCAGGATGATGCAGAGTGCCCAGAGAAAGCAAGGCCTACTCCTGGGGAGTCTGGGCCAGTCGGACTTGGATCATCACCCGTTTCAGCCATGCCTGAGCCTAACTGTGTATGGTCACGGGTTCTTGCCAGCTCGTCCGTGTGCAGTGCACGACGACTGCACAGGACAAAACAGTCTACAGAGAGACCAAAGTAGTTGGAAGAGAAGGCAGCCTTTCACGGCAATTCTGCCGGGACCTTGGCAAAGATGTAATTATCTTTAGCCGAAAGACCTCCCATTCCTGTGATGTGGAGGATTTTTTGGCAAAAAACTGGGGAGCCCGTTCCTCGGGAGCCATCCTGAATCAGTGATACCTCTGCCTCGAAGAATAATCTCTTGAACTGCTGGGTGATTGAGCTCCACACAAAGCAACCTCAAATCGGTCCGTCTGTCGAACCTTTCCATAAGTAAAAAGGGTAAATACTTAGGCCCGACCAATCACAAAGTGCCTTTGAGTGCATCGACTAGCACAATCTGCAGCCCTGCGTGTTGAGTACTCCTCAGAGGCAGTACAGGACGATCCTGTGAGGATCAGAGACTGACATTTGAGGCATGCAGTCAATGCAGAGCTTAGGGCCTTAATTTAGCTTAAAGAGCAAGGAGAAGTAATAAACCTCAAACAAAGCAGTGATCCTGAAACACAGTGCGGGGAAAATGAACGGTAGTCACAAGGCCATGACGCATAGCCAGACGTCTTGTCTGGAGAGTGGTGCATAGGGGCATCGGGCTAAGCCGTGCTGCACTCTGGCGACAGAAAGTTTCCTAAGAGCAGCTGCCCTGGGAAGTTAAGGAATCCACTAGTACAAAGGTGCAGGATCTAGCCAGTCGGGTCAAGGCATAGTTTTAGACACTAAATAAGGTGCAGTCCAAGCAGATGGGTGGGTAAACAGGGCCTAAAAAAACATTACTTTCCTCAAACATTTAATTACATCTCATTGCTTCCCTATAAACCAAAGGGTACACAAATCCAAACAGCCCTGTATTCAGTTAGCACTTACCATGATTGGCGATGATGCAACCTTGACATTTGAGGCCAGTGTAGTGGTCCCAGGTGACATTGTGACCGTTTTCACCATGGTGGTACCAGCAGGAACTGTCATCATGCCAGGGGTGGAGGAAGGTGGGATCTTTTGAGTAGCAGCTGCTGCCGCAGCTAAAGCTGCCATGCCACTCATTTGTGGACTACTTCCGATAGCCTGCATTGCAAACAAAAATGTGGATGGTGATTATACACTTAAAAGCACCTTTTGTACACAGGAATAGATTACTTACTCATAGAAGCGGCAAACGCATACACAATACAACTGGCTGCCATAGAGATAATAGGCTGGTCAGATTGTGACTGCTAGAACTTGATCTGGGACCCATTAGATTCCTACCCCCAATATTATGGGGAAACTCTGGTCGAGGAAATAAAGAGCTACTTCTCAAGCAATGATACGGGGGAGGGGGGGGGGTTTGGTGGAGGTGGAAGCTAGCATTAAACATAGTATGGAAGGTGGCAAAAGCCAAGTTATGGGATGTCCTGATCTCAGAGGGAATATTCAGAAAGAGAACCAGACAGTTAAAAGAACGAAATAAAAAGGGAAATCAGAAAGGAGGAAGCCGTCCTCCAGACCCAGACAACTTGCAGGCAAGAAACCCTAGCAAACCTTGGAACACTCCGCAAGGAACTAGGCGAAATATGGCACAACAAAGTGCTCATTCAACTTAGGTACTTAAAGCAAAGATTTTAAGAGAAAGGCGACAAGGCCCCGTTAGGGAGAATTCTCAGAAATGTGCCAAATACCCTCTTTACCTTAAAGCCCCCCAGCAACCTTGCTGGATTTGGAGGACATGATTTCTTTACCTGAGGGAGAGGGAGAGCGACACCCATTTTCCCCACTCTCTCATGAATTTTAATGTGATTTTTAACTGTTTCTTTTGGTTGTGGAGTCTGACAAACTCCATAGGCATCATCTTTTACATTGTGTCACATAGCACCTTCAGTGCAGTGGCACAGGGAAGTCTTTCGATTTCCCAAAGGTTTAATACTTTCTCTGGGAAAAACTACTGTTTCCCAGAGCAGTAAAGTGAAATTGACTTTACTTACCATTGTAACTTTCTAGACCCAGCACACTATCTTACAATAGCGTGCTGGAGGGGTTAGTATCCCCTTTGTCTAGCTTCTCAGGTAACTTTTTTATATTACCCTTTCCTCACTGAATGGCTAGTGGCAGTGGTTTACCTTTTAACTACCTTGGTGTGCATTTGCAGCTGCAGTAAAGCACCCAAGGGTGGCATTTTGGTCAAAATGGCCCAGCCTTTTTTTTCACCATTTCTTTGTGGAAAGGTCCTTCTTGAGATTTACTCTGAGCGCCAAACCAGTTTTGGTCCCTTTGTTCGCTATGCCTTTGGCAGGATTCACAAGTGAAGCCCGTCTCTGGCTCCAGGGTGTCTGCTGGGGGCAGGAAGTGAGGGAGGTGCCCGAAACTACCTGTGCTTAGTCTCCTAGGAGATCCAAATGCACTCTGTGGTGATTGGCCAGCTGACTGTCTGGCAAGGACATCCACCCTGCTGGGTGACTGACCGCTAGGATGGAATGAAGGGGAGAAACCTGCATACAAAGCAAGGCTTTTTGGCGTGTAAGGCAGAGTTGACCACTGGACGAAGGAACCAAAGAAGAACTTTAAGATGATGCCTGCTGCAACTCCTGGACAGTTGGTTTGCCCGGTGAAGCCTTGTTACTGTGCTGAAACTCCAAATTCATATCGACAGAGAAGCCCCTAAAAGGACAACTTTTCCCTTTGAGTTGGTGGGACCAATCAACTCCAAAGCCAGCCACCTGGACATCCTCTCGGAGCTGGTTGAATTTCCACAGAGCTGCTGCCGGAAACCGAAACGCCAGGGAGTGAAACACCAGATTGTGTGTGTTGCTTTTAAGTTGTCCAGGAGCTCCAGGATGATCCTCTGGACTCCCAGGAAGCAGGACTGACCGAACCTGAGCCACCTCAGAGTGCTGGACCCCAGATGCAAGGAAAGTCCATCTCGACAGCCAGAAACCATGGTGTTGCCATTTGCGGTAGACGTGAGGAGTTGAAACACTGAAGTGCCACTTGTTTGAAGATTGCCGGTTGGGGTCAGTGACTGTTCCATTACAGTGCAGGAGTCCCCAGAAGACACCTCTCTTGTCCCCACGACTGAGGGCCAAGAACACCAGGATCTGCAGAGCTGCACAGCAACAGAAGCCATCTGCTGCACTTTTCTTCAACCTAAAGATACTGTACAGTCTAAGAACTTCCCTCTTGTTGAAACCTTACTTGTCCTCTGCCGGGACTTGTCTTGGTTACACTGTAGAGCTGCTAACAGCTTCTTTACTTCACAAGCCTAACCAGCTTGTGGCACTGCTTTGATTTCACCCTTTCTACAAAGGCTTCTAAAACATTGTGCAAGACTTACTTACCTGCAAGAAGCGCTTCAGTTCACCAAGACGTGCCCAATTGACTCTGGCCTAGACTGGCTCCCTGAATGACTTCTTCCCTCCAACATTGTGTTTTGTCTTCCTTCTGTTCTAATAATCTTTTTCTTTTACATACTCCAAAGTCTGATTGTAAACTGAGGGTGCATGAAGTGTCTGTGTGCCATCCCAAAAGGGTACTTACTGATATAGAAATATTAAGAGTATGTATTTTGGAGTGTATTTGGGTGTTATTATATTGCCCCCTTCTGAAGAAGGGTTACACTAACTTAAATTAATAATTGTTTAATCAAGAAACCTTGTGTGTAAGAGTTTGAAGCTCACATTGACTCCTCTTGAGATAAGCCTGGCTGCTCAACACGCTACCAACCTGTATAGTACAGACCTCTACCAAAGGTTTGGTTCCTATTGCCAGGAGGTTAGGGTTGTTGTAGTGCACCCAAGGGGTACTGCATACAATCTTGCCCAACAATTGGTCTTCAGCCCTTGGTTCCGGAGCCTCAGTCGCTTTGGAACCAGCTCCATTGCCCTTTTTCTTAAAAAGAGGCCCATACTTCCTGTAAGGGCTGAGGGATGTGCTACTCCTGCCAGGCCACCGGTGGTATCCGGGCACTTCTGCTGGAATTTTAGAGTGTCCGTGAGCGAGAGCATCCAGCACCCATCGGTCAGTCGAGATCTTTTCCCACTCGCTGCCTAAGCCTGCCAGCCTGCCAGCCAGCCAGCCTCCCGCTGGGATGCATGGGTGAGGGCCAGACGTCCTGACCGGTTCATTCCTGCTTCGGCCTGCGTGCTGCCTTGGGAGCGACGGCCACCTCCGAAAGCCTTCGAACGACCCCTGTAGGCCTCCTGTGTCGTGTAACGGGAGGGCTGGTGGTACGAGGATGACCCCTTACTGAAACCTTGCGAGGACCCGCCGGATTTCCCTCCTGAGACACGAATGGAAGGACAATGTTGCTGAAGCGTGCAAAGAGGCATGGCCGTCTCCATGTCAGTCCTGATGGCTTGCAACGATTCGTCGACGGCCTTCCCAAAGAGATTGTCCCTGTCGAAAGGCATGTCCACAGCCCTCGCCTGAACTTCCTGCTGAAAATTGGTGGCTTTCTACCAGCCACAACGACAGAGGCAGACACTAGTCCCCATCTGTCGGAGCCCTGTGTCCGCGATGTCCTGGGCCACAGTGATGGCATAGTCTGATGCCACCTCGCCCTCTTGGGAGAATCTCCAGCGCCTCAACTCATTTGTCGTTGGGGAGGAATTCCAGCATCGGGGCAATCTTGTACCACAGCTCCCTGTCATAAATGGCCACGATCACAAGAGCATTCGCTGCCTTGACTGTCGTCATTGCAGATTAGATCACCTTCCTACCAACGGCGTCCAACTTATTCCCCTCGCTGCCTGGGGGAACTGAGGCTGAATATGAGGGATTTGAAGACGACTTTGTCGCAGCAGACAAGACCAAGTCCAGGGAGGGCTGCGACCTCAGGCACTTGGGTGCAAGCTCTGGCACCCCCATACTTCTTTTCCAGCCTGTCTCAGTGTCAGGGAATAAGCTTGCAGGGCCCACGTCATCTTTGGCATTCCCATCGACGTCTCCCTCAGCGTTTCCGCCGTTGTTTACTTCTTCAGCATTTCCGCCGTTGTTTACTCCCTCAGCGTTGTTGTTGCCTCCCTCAGCGTTTCCGCCGTTGTTGCCTCCCTCAGCGTTTCCGCCGTTGTTGCCTCCCTCAGCGTTTCCGCCGTTGTTGCCTCCCTCAGCGTTTCCGCCGTTGTTGCCTCCCTCAGCGTTTCCGCCGTTGTTGCCTCCCTCAGCGTTTCCGCTGCCGTCTTAGTCGCTCCCCACGGCCTTCGATCGAAGAGGAACCATCACTGCCCTAGAGCAGGGTAGATGCCTCTACTCTCTCCCCCTCTTTTTGCATCCTGAGGGGTCGGTCGCAGGCTCAGCGATGGCATCCTTTTCTCCAGTGTTTTCGCCACCGGTTTGGCCGAAGCCTCCCACCGGGGGGAGGTGGGGCGTCGGTCCACTCGGGGTGCCATCTGGGTCCCCTAGACCAGGTCAGCCCCTTTCACCTTCAACAGATCAGCCGCCACCAGCACGATCGAGGATGACTTCACCTCGACCACCTGGGTCTTCCGGGGCAGTTCAGGCACCATATCCTGCGCCTTGGCCCTCTCCGTCTTCTCTAGCAGGTTCCCTGGGTTAGCCGATTTTCTCTTCGGGGAGGAGCTGGAGCGATGATTTAAGAGGCAAAAGGTGAAGATGAGCACGCCCTGCTCGTCGCGGAACTCGCTTACAGTGCGATCCCAATGGAAACGGACTTGCAGTGCTTGGCATTGTCTTGGGCCTCCACAGATGGAGCGCCCTCAAAGGACTTAGAAGCCCGCTCCTCAGACTGCCCGGTCTGGGGTGAGGCATGTCCCTGCTTGCTACACTGGGTAGAGGCCTTGGCGTTGTGCCACGCTGCCAACCTACTGTGACAATACTTGACGGTGCGCTTGGAGAAACCAAGGCAAATTTCACAATCCGCTTCCTTGTGATCCGGATGGAGACAGTAGAGGCACTGTGAGGGTTTGTCCTCCACAAACACATTCCTTTATCCGCAGCCAGAGCAGAGCTTGAAGAGGGAACCTCTGTCCTCCTGGAATCTTAGACGAAACTCGATGACTCTTACCCTTGAGGGGTGCTGAAAGACACAGAAACAGATCCCTGCTTGCCGGTCAAGGAGTGAAAGAGCACACAGGCTTTGACAAAAATATGAACTTTTTAATGGAAAAAAAGCACAAAAACATAGAAAATCTCGAAGCAAAACACGAAGACTCCCAACACTTCAACGTGCAGTAAAAATCTGAAGATGGCTTCCAGAGGAGTGGCTTAGGGAGAGGGCATATATTGGTTGGGGGCAGTAGGATCCAGAGCTCAGTGAATGGTTTAGAGGAGAAATACAGTTTGTAAGTGAAAGGGAAGCAGTTTTTTCTTTTCCCGAGGATTCTCAGCCTGACGGGGAATATTCATGAGCATATGAATTCATGCCAGACCTCATGCAGGAGAACATCAATTCCTGACATCTGCTCGGTACCCTGCAAAGAAGAGCCTTTGGAAGTGCCCCAGGACCATCATGTGGCTGACCAGCTCGGAGTTTGGGCTACTGTGCTGCCAATGTTGCCGTTCCGAGTTGAGGCCTGGAGCTTGGGGCATCCTCCACTTGTCCTACAAGACTTACCTCAGCAAAATTATTATAGAGTCCTAGCATCAAGGGGACCCGAGATAGGAGGGAAAGTCTGACTGCGACGAGAGTCCCTTTGTGACACTGTGCAGTCCCGAGAGGGGTCCTGCATCGTGTTTTGCTTCATTCTTCCACTGAAAGTCCCCCCACAACTACCACCTACCCTCCCAGGCCACGCACCCAATATTCAATTTCCTTTCGTATTAGTCAGCAACTCTCCTGGCTACTGTATCCTCGCGTCCAAGAGTCTCCTCAGTGTCTTGGGCACCCTGATCAGAGACAGCCAGATCCGCTATTGACTTCAAGCCTCCACCCCCCCCCCCCTTCCTCTTGTTCTGTATTCCTACTTATCGCCTCCTGCCACCCCAATGTCTCAGCATTGGCCCATTTTAACAAGTCTCTCCAACACATCTGCACCGCTAGCCTCGTTTGGGCTTTCCATCCCATCGCTATTTTGCATTTTGCCAGTCTATATGCTAAATCCCTGAGCTTGCTCACATGTCTAGCCGTTTGGGTCTTGGGAAGCCCCCTAACAGACAAGCTATAGGGGAACCAACATCCAGGGTGATTTCTGCTTTTGCCAATGTTTGGGCTACCTCTCCACAAAATCTACGGATCTCTGCGCATGCCCAAACATATGCACCAGACCAGATTAGTCAATTTTCATAGCGTTCTTTGGCCATAAATAAATATTTTTATACATCTTGTCCAAGTGGAATTTGTGACTCCCATTGTGTGTACTCATTGTGGACCCTTTACAAGCTCACCACCTCTTGAGACTTAGCCTAGACCACTCGTCACTGCTACCTGGTTTGGCTACAGCTCCAAGAGTTGTCCCGGTCACAATATAGGTTGGCATTCTATACATCTGCCCCCAGACCAGAGTACAGAAAATCAGTGTTAACACTAACCTTCCCCCCAGAAAGTCAATGTATCCAGAGCTCTGATCCTCTATAGGCGGGATTACTGCAACAACGTCTTCCTCAATCTTCCTTCATCCTCCCTTTGTCCCCTTGAGCTAATCCAGAATAGGAATGCTAGACTTCTTCTTGGCTTAAAGCACAGGGACTGCATCTCTCCAGCCTTAATTTCTCCCCCACTGGCTCCCGGTTGCTGCTAGGATCAAATCAAGACCCTCTGCATCATGTTGCAGGGTCCCAGGCTTTCTGGGGCCTGGGACCCTGCAACATCCAACTCAGTCCTTAAATACCTCCATTCTAGAGCCCTTCGTTCTTCTAGCTCCAACTCCCTGCAAATCATACGCTTCTCTAAGCCAAGAGGTGGTGGTAGATGTGTCTCCTACATCTGGAATGGTCTCCCTGGCCCTCCCAGGCATGAGCCAGATAAGTTCCGGAATCTCCTTAAAACCCTCCTTCCCTAATCCCCTCCACCCCCCGCTAAAACCACCTTCTGCCTCAGTGACGGGCTGCCTGGTTCCCTCTCAGCCCTCACTGCCCAGTGCACCCCTTCCCTACACACACCTGCATTCCCTGGCACTTGCCTTCTGGGCTCCCCTTAGCACTCGCATTTCCCCTTCCCACCTTATGTAAGGAAGGCATGTTATCACCAGTAAGACAGAAAATTGATCATAGTTCAAGGGTGTGTGTTGAACTTCAAAAAGGATTTGAAAAATACCTATCTAATCCTAAATCTATACATGGGAGCAAGCTACAACCAGCAAATCATAACGCACTACACTTCACCAATAAACCTATTGCCAAACCTTACTACTAAATACAAATAGTGTGGGAAACAGTGTTGCAAAAAAGAAAGTGTTCACAAAAGGATCGGTAAGGATGCACAGGCCGTTTGCCTGCCGTGCCCACATTTTCAGCACGGGACAAGGCAGTATACTCCAGCTTAGCACAGTGTCCAGTTTCTCTAGCACAAGAATACAGATCATTAGCATCAGGGCTTTTCGTGACCAAGTCTCTTTGCCTATCAAAGTCTTCTTTCAGAGGGCCCGATAGGATATGGCATTTATAACGTGCCTATAACACAAGTGGTTCAAGGCGCGATGAGGCAAAGGAGGGGAAACAGGACAGACAGCGATCCTACTAGGCCAGGTGTCATTGAGATCGTGTAAGTGTAGTGGAGGGGGAAAAGGGGAAAAGTGCGGGGGGGAGGGAGCATTGCAGTACATGGGATAAAAGTAAAAAAAAAATAAGAAAAATAATAAAAGTGCGGCCAGCTGGTGTCAAGTGCAAGGGTAAGTGCACACATCAGGTGTCAAGTGCTAGTAGAGGCTGTAGGGATACAGAAACAGCCCAAGTGCAAGGGTTTCCAGGGGGGTAGTGCAGGTGTGCAACTGGCAGGGAGGGGTCCTGTGCCAGAGATCAGAGGGTAGCCAAGTAACCAGTGCAGTTTCAGATTCAGCCAAGAGATCAGCAGGGGAGAGGAGGAGAGAAAGCAGAAGCAAAGAGGAAGGTATTTAGGTGCTTCCAGAAGCAGAGGAGTTACTCCTCAAGTTTCAGAGAGGCAGTGAGGCTATTCCAGCGGGAGGCCCCAGCAGAATAACGAGGATTCTACCACTCACTGCTTGGAGAAGCAACTAACCCTGAGGGAGTTGGACTGATGAACAAAGAGCTCGATAAGGAAGATATGTAGGAAGGTATTGAGGTCCCAGAAGGCTTTGGGGACAATGCAGAGGGTTTTAAACTTAATCCTCACCGCCACTGGGAGCCAGTGCAGAGATTTCAGTCCTGGAGGGATACGATCCTTGGGCTTGAGGCCAAGGACAGGTCTCGCAGTCCTGTTTTGGATGAGTTGCAGAGGGCGGAGCGTAGAGGCAGGCAGATTTAGAAACAGGCTGTTGCAGTAGTCCAGACTAGAGAGAACCAGAGCTCTGGAGACAGTGAGCTTCTGGGTGAAGGAGAGGAAAGGAAGACTACCTCTGAGGAGGTTCAGCTGGTAGTGTGACTTCTTACAGACGGAGATGTGAGGAGAGAGGGAGTGTGTGGAGTCGAAGATGACCCTGAGGTTTATAGCCTCACAAGTGGGAGCAGGAAGAGGGTCAAGAGAGGCAAACCAGAGTGTGACAGGAAAGGAGGGAGCAGGTGTGCCGATGAGAAGACTCTTGGTCTCAGATGCAACAAATACTTTAATGTCCTTTTGGGATTTCACATGCACTCAGTTTCTCAGGTGATGCACTCTTCACCTTGGATCCCCCGAGCCGGGCTCCGATCCCTTTTAACACAATGCTCGTAGGATTTTCATATATCCAATTTCTTATGTGAATCACGGTTCACCCCGGATCCCCCTCAGCTTCTCTTCAACACAATGTATAATCAGTCTCCATCTGCCAGGTTTGGACCACCTTCATCTACTTTGTCAACTTTCTTTATACCATTAACATCGAAGACTTTCGATTGTGCATGGGATTTTGCTTGCCCCATTGCAGGACCACTTCAATTCACAATTCTTTGTCACTCTTTCAGTTGGATACCTCACAGAGACGTTCGAATGAGCATGCAGTGCCGGACCACTCGAAGGTATCGTATCTTGGCTTCAAAGTTCAATCACTCAGTCTCGGGAGGCAACGTGCTCGCCTTGGAAGCAAGACGACAGAGCAACACAGGTTCGATCCCCGGGTCCGCACTTAGAAACCTCTGGGTATTAAGCGGGTTATAAATAACCTAGGATATCATTTGTTAAAGGTTTACTCGTGTTTACCATCACATACGCTTCAGCTTTCACTATACAGGCTCCCCAACTCACCGGCTGTGCAGACTTCACTGGCGCTGCTTTGTTGTAGGAGCCAAGGACAGTACCACAGCGGCAAGCGATTCTCCCCGCCTTGACTGTCGGTGCGAAAGAGCCCCGGGTACCGCCGACACACAATACAGGATTCTTCAGTCTTGTACATGGTCTTATGTTTTCTATTCCCGAAGGTTCATGAAAGTAACGGTTCCTCGTCAAAAATAACAAGGGCACTTCCCTACTTGCGATCCCCTTCCGTTTTGCCGTCTTTTGCCTTGTATTAAACTACCATCTTGGAACTGCTGCTTCCTTGTGTGCTTTGCCTCGCCTTTTATCTGTGTGGGGAAGTGTAATGGAAGTCAGGTAGGAATGGATGTATAATGGTCAGTAATTGCCTGACCCTGCCGGACCATTGTATTGGGACATGTCAGGTATGCGGCACGGTGTTAGTCTGTTTACTCTCATGGTGAGCTGTTCGCGAGAAAGTGTTCATGTGGAGGGGAGAAAGTTCCTAAGTATCCTACCTGATAGAATGGGGTAAAGGTGTTACCGCGTCTCGCAATCCGTTGTGTCCCACTCCCAGGTGATCCCCCTAAACTGGTCCAGCCCGAGGCACTGGAACCAAAGGCAATGGCTGTATCCTGGTCACCTGGATGACAGATCCCAGGAGACTTCTTCAGGTTTCCCACACTTAGCACTTCGTTTTTGCACAGATAGGCAACTCACCCCACCACGCACTTCATGTTCTGCACTTGCATGATCTGAATGTCACAAGGACTAATAGGACTGTTGTATCTTTCTCCCTTTTATTTCTTGCAGCAACTTGAAATACCATTTGTTGTATAGGGGCCTAACAAATATCCAATAAATGACAAATGAACCCCGATAAAAACCACCAAACCTCAGCCTGGAGCACAAAATTAAGGACTTTAGCATAGATGGGCACCCTAACATTAAAGCCATGGCCAGAAACCCCAAATTACAAAGCAGTGCAGCTAACCTTCGAAACGTCCACCTTAACTATAGGTGTGCATTAGTCCTTGTTAGGAGATTTTTCCTTAAGTCCACTTGAGGCAAGACTTCATAAGAATATCCCAATGGTATACAGGTCCCCAACTGTTAGTATCAGTCTCTATTACTCATAGAACCGTGTTAGAGTGGCAGAGCAGTCAGGCATATCCTCTGAGGAAGATGTGAGCTGTAGGTAAGCACACTGAAGCAAGTTAGTAAAGCAGACCAGAGAAACAAATGCCTAGTGAAATATATATTATTTTCACACAGTGAAGGTTTAAAAATGCATAGATAATACATGGGAACACTTTTAGATACTTTTCAAAGGGCACGGCTTAGTTGGTTATTGCTTACAGTTACAATTGTTTCACACTGACAGTTCTACCGTACTATAGGTAATAACGCACACAGTTATACAGTCATTTTATTTAGTTAGCAAAAACACAGAAGAGTCTTTTTGGAAGGAAAACAGTTTGTTAGTCAAACCGTATCAGATATTAAGGTTCTAGAGGCAGTTTCTTTGCCCATAAAGGCTTTTAATGTCCAATTCACAACCCTAGCTAGTCTTATGGAGCAGCAGAACAAAGGTTCTTGTGGATACTTTCTACTCTCTAGTTCAAAAGATGCCTGGAGAATAGCAACGTCAGAGACCCTGATGAAGTACTCACAAAAGGGATACAAGCAGCAGCTTGTTTCAGAGTAAGAGTGGGCCCCTCTATATGCACTCCAATGCTCTGGAACAACTTCTTGGATCAAGGCAAGCAATACTTTTTCTCCCCACAGTACAATAGGTTAGAAGAAATGTTCATGGCTGGATTTGCCACGATGTGGCAGCGCTGGATCAGACCTCTGGATTCCTTAGTCTGGTGACGAAAGGCAGGACAATGGATGGGATCTCAGCAGCAGTCTCGAGGGAAGACCTCTGGCACAGATTTCTTCAGCTTCTCTGGTCAGTCTGGTTTTGGCGCCTTTTCTGCTACACTAAGTAAGGACAAAATGTGCCTGCTTAACCTTCTTAAATTCCTAGAGTACAGCACTCTGGTGAGGGGACTTGGATGAGTTGGATTGTGTCTTGGGAAGTTCAGCTAGAGCTCAGCAAAAACTTGCGTCGGATTCAGCCTTTGTATGACAACGCAATGTAATTGAGTCTGAGGTCTCCTGGTGTTAGGAAAGATTCCTCTTTACTGCATCTTTCCTTCTATTTTGTATCTGACCTGCTCTTTTTACAGACTAACACTCACGGGATTTTTGGTTACTCTAGATGTGCTAAATGGACAAGCTGGTGGCAGCAGTGACTATTCACAATTTGTTGGTGCATTTTGTTTTAGCCTCACTGCGTTATTAACTGTGGCTACTGGTCAAACATGGCCATACAACAAGATTTTTTCGCTTGTCCTTTGGCCATGTTGTCTTTTAGCCTTCTTCCTGGCCTGTGAGGCCAGGAAAATCCTTATATGGACTTCCAGTGCTCAGGAAAGCAGACGTTTTTAGCGGGCTGCTGGAGGGCTATGTGCATTTGCTGCCAGAAGTGGTCTGGGACTGTCTGGTCCCAATACACAAACTGGTGCCAGTGTGTCTGAGTGGTATGCACGAGTTTTGCCGCTAGTAGTCCTGATTGGACAAGTGCCAGGGAGTGGGGGGCTGATCGGTCATTGGCTAGTGGGAGCTGCTGGTCTAACCTGGCTTTTAGGATGAGAAGAGGACCTGTGCACCCACTCTAGAAAGGTCTTGGAAGAAACTGAAGGAAGCCAAGACTCCTGTCCAGCTACAAGACTTGCAAGGAGACCGTGGACCTGTTGGACAAAAGGCTTGGTGAACTTCTGCTGCTGCCCTGGTAGAGCCCTGTCCTGTGGAAGGTCTCAGGAGTTGTGACCCTTCGAGTGGAGGGAACATCCATTTTCACCATCAGCTTGCAGTCATACGAAGAGCCTTCGGAAGTGCCCCAGGACCGCCCTGTGGCTAACCAGCTCTGAATATGGGCTACCGCGTTGCAGACGTCGCCGAACTTGGGGGAGCTTTATCTTGTGCAACAGGACTTACCCTCCACGAAATGCCGTGGTCCTAGCATCAAGGGGACAGTAGTGAAAGACTGACCGTGTCAAGTGAATCGATTCAAGTCACGGTGCAACGGTGTCTGTAGTCCGAAACTGCTTACCTGCGTCCATTCCTGTCCTGAGAGAGGCCCTGCATAGAGTGCTGCTGCATTCTTTAACTGGGAGACCTTGGACCATCAGACACTGACCGGAGAGCTGTTCGAATCTGCAACCCCCCCCTGCCCCACGAGTATCAAGGGTTGAAGCTGGCAACGGGAAAAGCGACTTTGGAACTTCAATTGACCTAGCAAGTCCTCTGACGAATCAGAGTACGGAGGTGCGTTGTAGCAATACTTACCTGGCCCCTAAACCCACTTTTAAAAGTTTGGTAAATTTTAGAATACTTTGGCTTTGCCATTGCTTGTTCAAAAGTTGTGAACATGTTTGTTAGCTAGTTTAACTCGTCCCCCGACCCTCTGAACTGTTCACTGGTCCCCAAAGACCCTACCCTCATTTTTTCCAGCTTCACAATACTGGATATAACTTTGCTCAACTTTTGGGCACAAGTGTTAGAGAGAATTCTCAGAAATGTGCTAATTCCCTCCACCTCCGAGACCCCCAGCAACTTTGCTGGATTTTGAGGACTTGGTATTTTTAACCGGAAGAGTGTGACTTTTTCCCACTCGCGTATTTTATTATAATTTTGACGGAACAAGTTACTTACCTGTAACTGTTCTCCAGCATGGGTCTGGCATGGATTCACATGCTCATGAATATTCCCCGTCGTCAGGCCGGGAATCCTCGGTATAGAGAAAAAAAAAAATCAGTATCAGTTTCGTTTCTGATCTGTTTTTCTTAGTAGTAACCAATCACTGGTCTCTGGGTCACTGCCCCCAGCCAATGACTGCCCTCTCCCTAACCCCCGCCTCTGGCAGCTATCCTCAGATATGGTAGCACGAAAAGTGGCAGTATGACCAAGTGAAGAGCCGCAGAGGGGTAGGCGGGAGGGTTCGCATGTGAATCCATGCCAGACCCATGCTGGAGAACAACAGTTACAGGTAAGTAACTTGTTCCTTCTCCAGCATGGGGTCTGGCATGGATTCACATTCTCATGGAGAATACATAGCAGTACACACATGCACAACCACGGGAGGTGGCAACAGGCTCAACATTAAGCAATACAACTCAACATTAAGCAACTCTTACCTCCTCACCAGGATCACCTTAGGCGAACAGGTTCCGCAGCACTGCTTGGCCGACCCTGGACTCCTCCCTGAAGTCCCGATCGACGCAGTAGAATCTTGTGAAGGTGTGCGTCGACCTCCACGTCGCAGCCCTGCAGATGTCCAGCAGGGGCACACCAGACAGGAACGCCGTGGTAGCAGCGATCGCTCTGGTCGAATGGGCTCTCGGACAGCCGGGCAGCTGTCGGTTTGCCAACCGGTGACAATGCATGATGCAGCCAGAGAGCCATCTGGAAATGGAAGTCTTCGAGAGAGCCTTCACTAGATTCACAGTCCCAAAGTTCACAAACAGCTGTGACGTCTTCCGAAAACTCTTCGTGCGGTCCACGTAGAACTTCAGCGCTCTAGCTATATCCAGCGAGTGCAAAGTCCTCTCGGCCGGCGACAAAGGCAACAGGAAGAAAACTGGCAACACCAAGGGCTCGTTGAGGTGGAAGTCCGACGGCACCTTGGGCATAAAGGATGGGTGTGTCCTCAGCACCACCCTCGTGTCATGAAAAGCCAAGTATGGAGGCTTGCAAGATAGGGCCTGGATCTCTCCCACTCGACGTGCGGAGGTGATGGCCACGAGGAAAGCTGTCTTCCATGACATGAACTTCAAAGGCGCCGAATGCATAGGCTCGAATGGGGCCCCCATGAGCTTGGTCAGCACCACATTAAGCTCCCACGCCGGGGCAGGAGCCTTCACCGGCAGGAATGATCGGAATAGTCCCTTCATGAATTCTTTCACCAGGTGATGAGACCACAAGGACGCCCGTCCCGGTATATCGGGAGATTGCAGCCAGATGTATTTTGATGGAGGCGTGAGCCAGTCCAGCTTTGGCCAGCGACAGTAGGTATGGCAGTATTTGAGGGGGCGTAATCCGCAGAGGGTTAATCTTCTGTGCACGGCACCAGACAGAGAACCTCTTCCATTTATCTCCGTAGCACTTGAGTTGAGGACGCCCTGGCCTTTGCAAGAACCTCTCTGCAGTCGGCCGGGATGTCGTACCCTCCAAACTCTAGTACTGCAGGAGCCAGCCCTGCAAGTTCAGCGACTCCGGGTTGTGGTGAAGAATGGCGCCTCCTTCTCTGGAGAGAAGGTCTGCGTCAGTCGGCAGCTTGACTGGTGGGGACGTTGACAAGTCCAGAAGGATCATCCTGCACCGGGACCTCTTGAGCTGGTTGATGAGCCGGAGCAGCAACGGCAGCGGAGGGAACGCATAAAGAAATAGGCCGTCCCAGGGGAACGAGAAAGCATCGCCCATGCTCCTCGGCTGGGGGAACCTGCTGGCGAACCTCCGGCACTTGGAATTCGTCGCCGTCGCAAAGAGATCCATTTGGGGTTCGCCCCATCGTCGGAAGAGTCGATCCACTTGATCCTGGCGTAGTTCCCACTCGTGGCACGAGCGCAGCTCCCTGCTGAGTGAGTCTGCGATCGTGTTTTTTATTCCTGCCAGATGAAGAGGCACCAGAAACATCCCTTGGGCGACGGCCCAATGCCACAGATCCTGGGCTTCCTTGGATAGGGCCAGGGACCTGGTTCCGCCCTGCTTCCGGATGTAGAACATCGTGGTTGTGTTGTCAGTGAAGATCCTCACCACCTTGCCCTTGAGGGACGAAGAAAGGACCTGAGGGCCCAGAACACCGCACGGAGGTCCAAGATGTTGATGTGGAGAGATTTCTCCTCCGGGAGCCAAAGGCCTCTCGCGTGAAGATCTCCAGAGTCCTCCCCAACCTTCTAGGGAGGCGTCCGTCGTCACCGTCACCTGGTGAGCTGGGGTCTGAAAGTCCGTGCCCGCCGACAGATGGGAGCGGGTACCCCACCACCGGATCGCCTGACGGAACATCTCGTTGAGGGATCCTGTCCTCGAAGCTGCCCGTCGACTGGATACAGCGGGCGTCGAATAACTCCTGTAAGGGTCGCATCCGACGCATGCAAAGGCGCACCAGATAAATGCAGGAGGACATCATACCGAGGAGGGATTTGATAGATCTTACCGTGGCCATGTCCGTGGCCAGCAGACGCTGCACCTTGCCCAGAATGGTCCTGGTCCTTTCCTCCGACGGCGAGGCCAGCCGCGCCACTGTGTCGAGCTTGGCTCCCAGAAACAGGGCGACTTGCGACGGAACCAGGTGGGATTTTGGAAAGTTGGAGAATCAAAGGTCCGTGAGCAGCTGGACGGTCTTCGCAGTGTGCTCCACGGCGAGCTCCCTTGTCCTTGCCTGGATGAGCCAGTCGTCCAGGTAGGGGTAGACGTGGATCCCCTGTAGGCGCAGCCGCGCTGCCACCGGCGCGAGGCACTTGGTGAACACCTTGGGTGCCGACTTCAATCCGAACGGGAGGGCCTTGAACTGGTAGTGCCACCCTTGGACCACGAACCTGAGGAACTTTCGGTGTCTTTTTAGAATGGGGATGTGGAAGTACGCATCCTCCAAGTCCAACGACGACAGGAAATCGCCCTCCTCCAGCTGTCCCAGCACATGCTGGAGGGTGACCATACGGAACTTCTGTGCGTTGATGTACTTGTTCAGTCATCATAGGTCCAGGATGGGGCGCCATCCTCCTGTCTTCTTTTTTACGAGGAAGTACCTTGGGTAAACTCCGGAGCCCTGAAGCCTCTTTGGGAGGAGCTCGATGGCACCCTTCTTGAGCATCGCCCTTACTTCCAACAGTAGTTGAGGGATGTGATTTTCCTTCCTGGCCACGGATGGAACGCGAGGGCACTTCTTCTGAAACTCGAGGGCGTGCCCTTGGGCCAGGGCGTCCAGCACCCAACGGTCGGTGGAGATGGACTCCCACACGCTGACGAACCTCGCCAGCCGGCCTCCCACCGGGGTGCTTCGGCGGGGGCCCGACCCCCACGTTCGGTTCAATCTTGTTTGGAGGCCGCCTTGCCTCCTTGACCTCCCCGTCGACGGGCACCACCTGACTTGCCGCGTCCCCTGTAGGCTTCCTGGGACGAAGATATTGCCGCTTGGCGGTACGTGGAGGAGCCACTGCCGGATTCCTTGAAGGCACCCTGTCTGCCTCCAGAGCTCCGAAAGGACGGCCGTCGTCGTTGGGAGCACTCCCAGTGGCCGGGCAGTCTTTGTGTCTGTCTTGATGGCCTGAAGGGACTCATCAACCGCCTTCCCAAACAGGTTGTTCCCGTCGAAGGGCATGTCCAAAACTTTGGTTTGTATGTCCTGGAGGAAATCCGTGGCCTTGCGCCATCCTCGTCTCAAGCAAACGCTGTTGCCCAACTGACGGAAACCGGTGTCAGCGATGTCCGTTGCCACCGTGATGGCGTGGTCCGAAGCAATCTCCCCCTCCTGTAGGATTTCAAGGGCCTCAGCCCTTTTGGCGTCCGGAAGGAAGTCTAACAGAGGGGCGATTTTGAACCACAACTCCATCGTAGCGGGCTACGATAGCCAGGGCGTTGGCTGCCTTGACAGTCGTCGCTGCGGATGAGATGATCCAGCGTCCCATCGTGTCCAACTTCCTGCCCTCGCCGTCCAGCGGGGAAGTTGATGTCGAGGCCGATGTCCCCCCAGCTTTCTTCTTTGCCGCCGCCGAGACGACCGAATCCGGAGTAGGTTGTGCGCGAAGGCACAAGGGGTCGGGGACGCGGTACCTCTCGTACCGGTCCCTCTTTGCCGGCGCCGTGGCAGGGTTCTTGAGGAGGGCGAGCCCCTCATCCCAGATGTTATCAAGAAGCGGTACGGCGAGGACCGGCTTCCTTATAGCCTCACGCCGTTGGTATAGGAACCCTTCTTTCTTTTCTTCTGGGCAGAGCTGAAAAAGCTCGGATGCCCTGGAAATCATGGCATGAAAGGATCCAATCTCGTCAGGCGTGGTTGCCCGAGCAGGGGATAACGGGGGACACGTCACGTCGTCGCCTCCGTCGTCATCTGTACCTGTCGTAGCCGTGTCCGTGCCTGTATAATCCCCGTGGGTAGTAGACCAGGGGGGAAGGCAGAGCAGGCCGCAAAGGTGGGAGAGGTGGCGTAGGATGCGTCGTCGTCCTCTTATGTGGTGGACTCTCCGAAAGTCCTGGCTCCGTTTCCCCCGTCGGCTCTGGCTCAGGTACCTCCGTCGGGGGAAGGGGCAACCTTATCTCCGAGCATAAGGACTGAATCGCTGACAAAATGGCCGCCGAGGTGTCCTTCGGTGCTGGAAACGACGGGCGCGAGGGCTCTGGAGGAGCCTTGTCGGCGACACCGTCACTCTCGTCGTCGCCCTCGTCGGGATCCCTCCCGATGGGCTGGGCCTCTTCCACGACGTCGATGAGCTCTTCTTCAGTGGTCCGTA
This sequence comes from Ambystoma mexicanum, assembly GCF_040938575.1. Taxonomy (NCBI): domain Eukaryota; kingdom Metazoa; phylum Chordata; class Amphibia; order Caudata; family Ambystomatidae; genus Ambystoma; species Ambystoma mexicanum. The sequence continues at coordinate 1,205,015,360 of NC_090923.1, read as the reverse complement.
TCTACGATGGCCACCAGCCCCTCCCCCACCTTTTCCAACGAGGACTTTGTGGGGGTCTTCTCAATGGGCCTGAAAGACGACTACCTCCGGGGTTGCAGGGAGACTGGGTCCTGAGGGCGCCTCCACTGGTGTAGCCACCACAGGCTGAGCCAGGGCCGCGGCGACATCCTCAATCAAGGTCTTAGCAGGGTGAATTAAGGCCATCGCCACCTTCTGGACACCTGGGGCCTTCACCTTGGGGGGAGGGTCCGAGCCTCGCTCCCCCTCTGCCGGAATCCTCGAGATCGACCGGGGCCTCTCCAGAAGCTTCGCCGGGTTCTCGGACTTCCTCTTACCTGAGCCAAAGCGTTGGCTCATGGTTGATGGCGCCGGGGAGGATGCGCCCTGCCTGGCAGCCAAGGAGCCCGACCGTTCAGCGCTCCGGGTGCCTGCGGACTCGCAGTGCTTAGCCTTTTGTTGGGCCCCCGTCGCCAGGGCGCCCTCACAGGACTTAGAAGACCGCTCGGACTTCTTTTTCTTCTTCTCGCCCAACGGGCTCTTCCCTTCCAGCCAGTTGGCGAGACGGAGGTGGCGATCCTTCATGGTCCGCTCCGACATGTTCCCACAAAACGCAGTCCTTCTCCGTGTGCGTCTTGTCCTCATGGAGACAGTAGAGGCATAACGAATGCTCGTCCTCCTTGAAAACATTCTGAAGCTGGCATCCAGGGCAGGTCCTGAATAGCTTCCCGGGCGTCGAGCTTCCTTTCTCCTGGGCCATGTCCGGGGTAGGCCTCAGAACTTCTGGAATCCTCCAAAAGCGTAACTTGACGAAATCTTCACCCTTGAGGGGCGTAGAAAACTCCGAAACGGATCCCCGTTGATCGGATGTAGAAACGGTGGAGCTTGAGGCTCTATTTAACCGAAAAATGAGAAAAATCTCCTGAAAAAGCACGAAAACGCAGCAAAAGCTCGAGAGCTGCAGCACGAGGACTCCCAACACTTGAACGTGCGGTAAAAATCTGAGGATGGCTGCCGGACGCGGGGCTTAGGGAGAGGGCAGTCATTGGCTGGGGGCAGTATGATCCAGAGACCAGTGATTGGTTACTACTAAGAAAGACAGATCAGAAACTAAACTGATACTGATTTTTTTTCTATACCGAGGATTCCCGGCCTGACGACAGGGAATATTCATGAGCATGTGAATCCATGCCAGACCCCATGCTGGAGAACACTGTTTTGGTTGTGGAGTCTGACAAACTCCATAGGCATCATCTTTTACATTGTGTCACACATCACCTTCAGTGCAGTGACACAGGGAAGTCTTTCAGATTTCCCAAAGGTTTAAATACCTTCTCTTGGATAAACTACTGTTTCCAAGAGCAGTAAAGTGAAATTGACTATACCTACAATTGTAACTTTCTAGACCCAGCACACACTATCTTACAATAGGGTGCTGGAGGGGTTACTTAGCATCCCCTTTGTCTAGCTTCTCATGTAACATTTTTTTATGTTACCCATTTCTCATTGAATTGCTGGTGGCAGTGGTTTCGTTTGAACTACCATACTGTAACTTTACTGCGGGCTGCGTTTGCAGCTACAGTAAAGCATACACGGGAGCCATCTTTGTCAAAATGGTGCCGTTCTTATTTTTTCGCCATCTCTTTGTGGAAATATCCTTCTTGAGATTTTCTCTGCACACCAAACCAGGTTTGGTCTGTTCAGGAGTGAAACCCGCCTCTGGCTCCAGGGTGTCTGGAGTAGGCAGGAAGTGAGGGAGGTGCCCAAAACTCCATGTGCTTAGTCTCCTATGAGACCCAAATGCACTCCGATTGGCTGGCTGACTGTCCGGCAGGGACAGCCACCCTGCTGGGCGATTGACAGCTAGGGTGGAATGAATGGGAGAGAACTGAATAAAAGGCGAATCCTTTGGCCTGGAAGGCAGAGTCGACCACTGGACGAAGAAACCGAAGAAGAAATTGAAAATGCCTGCTGCAACTTCTGGACCTAGTTTTCCCGGTGAAGCCCTGAGCAGTGCCAAAACGCGAAGTTCGCATCGACAGAGAAGCCCCTGCAAGGACGACTTCTCCCCTTGAGTTGGTGGGACCAATCAACTCCAAAGTAAGCCACCTGGTTATCCATCTCGGAGCTAGTTGAATTTCCACAGAGTTGCTGCTGGAAACTGTATAGCCAGGGAGAGGAAACCCAGATTTTGTGTGTTGGATTACCTTCAGTTTTACGTCACCGTTCACATTAGTGTGCCAATCTGCCCGCAAGGGTGCCTCTCGCCTCCACCCCAAATGGAGGGGTGTGGCACCTCATGCAGGTTAGCAGATACACTGGCCGTATGAGTGGAAAAGGAAGGCAGGTAAGGTTATGAAGGAGTAAATGGAAGTGGAGGCCAGATGTGAAAGGGACCGTGTACCGGACAAGCCCAGATCAGAACAGAGGTGCAGAAATGCTCCCACACCCCATCTGGGGAGATTATGCAAACCCATCGCCTCACTTCGAGACAGAAATTCCAACTAACCAATCCACAAACAATGTACCCCTCTGCATACACCTCTCTAACTCCAAACAACCACAAACCTACAGCACAACAAACCGCACATACTTCACTACATTGCAACAACAAAACATAAAACAGACTCCCAACAGTACACAACTACCACCAGCCGCAAACACCCCAGGGCCAGCCAACGGACCCACCGAGCTGTGGCCACTAACAGCACATCACTGCTCTCTTGCACTTGTCCAGCTTCCTCCCACTAACCCAACCTCTCCTTTTCCCCTCTTTCAGAGCTGCCAGAGCGCCAGGGGACCACTCTGGTGGCGATAGTGCATGGTACAAATGTCCTTTAACATTACAAGATTCCCCGGCGGTTTATGGTGCCCCTCAGCACCCCCTAAAGTGCAGCCTAGCATTTTCAATTTTTTTCTTGGTTTACCAAACCTCCCTTGGCGCAGGTGGGCACATTAGTCGACCAATCTGCCCCCAGGGTGCCCAAACCCTACTGCCCCATCCACTGGAGGGCATGTCTGATGTTTTGAGGATGCTTGCCCTCTGCCACCAACCCAAATGAAGTGTGGCGGCACCTCATGCAGCCCTCCCTGGGGCAGATTTCTACCCCTAGGAAGGGGCAAATGTGTTTTCACTGGGCGGTGAGGTTCAGTAGACCACCAGGGATGGCTTGCAAGGGGGGGGCCGTGATTGTAAAGTATTCGTGTAGATTTGTTTTTGCTGGGGTGACCGTAGATAACAAATGTTTGTTTTGTTTACAGCTTTTTCTACGCGAGCAGCTGCAACATTATGAGAGTACTTTTTTTATTATTCTACGGTTAGGGCCCACTGTCAGTGGGGTGGGTGAGACTGGGGCTGAATTGCGGGTGGTGTGGATGGGAATGGGCCGTCTGGGGAGATATTTTGGTGGGCTGGGACACAAATACAAGGGCAGGCTACAACTTGTCCCACATGCCAGCAGAACATTGGTGTTTCCCTGGGAGCGGATGTCTCCAATGTGTGTTGACTGTCTGCAAGCCCAGGCTGCACCTCTAGCTGTGCTATGTTACAGATGTCACCTCCAGGGAGGAATGGGGATCCTGCCGGCGCTCCCTGGAGCTGCCGTGTGCCTAGGGGACGGTATACCCATATGGTAAATGGATGTCCAAGGCTGGGTACATCACCTCCAACCGTCCTGGAGTTGTGGCTGGGCTGCATTATAGCTTTTCCTTTCGGGGAGGTATTGGCACACTGCCGGAACTCCCTGGTGGCTCCCTGGTGGGGAAAAGCTGTAACAGGCCAGCAAGAACTCCAGGATGTTTGGAGGTGATGTCCCTGGCCTTGGCCATCCGTTTACCATGCGAGTGTACCGTGCCCCAGGGAGCCCCGGCAGGTTCCACTTCCCTGGCCCAAGGGAAATTCTGTATCGTAGCCCAGGCCACGCTCCACAATAGCCGGGGCTGATGTCCCTGGCCTTGGGCGGCTGTCTCCCATGTGGTTTCACCGGGCTGAAGCTCAGCAACGGTTTCAAGGAGCTGCACCAGGGTCCCCGACCTTTCTCAAAGGGAGAAGCTGTAACGCAGGCCAGCCAGAGCTCCAGGGCTTTAGGGGGTATTATCCCGGGCCTTGGGCAGGTGACTACCATTGGGTTGTACATCTCCATGCCCAGTGTTGGTTCCAGGGAGGACTGGGATATTCCCCGTCTTTTCCTGGAGGGAAAACCTGTAATGCAGGCCAGCCATAGCTCCAGCAGTCAGCGGTAATGTCCCTGGCCTTGGGCACCCTTCTCCCATGTGGGTTTTAGCAGGGCTTGTGGGTAATACATTCTGGTGAGATTTGCGCAAGTCAGACATCTTTGGATTCCCATGGGTGTCCTCTTTTCAGAAAAGCATGGGGTTCCCCGTTTTCCCTGGTGGCTTGGACTCCCTAGGCCCAATTCTGTAGGTTGTCTCCCAACACCAGTTGGGTGTTATCAGTGGTTTAGCCTTTTCCCTGTGCGCCCAGGTAGGTGCAATCACACATGTGAGGTACCGTTTTTGTTGGGACACCTGTGGGAACGCGGGACTGTAGGAAATGTGTTGGCAGCATGTTTCGGTGGGTGACCAGAGTGAAATGTGCAGAAATAGTGTTTTTTGGCCACATTTTGGACTATGCCGGGGGTTCTGGGTAATTAATTCTGGGCCAATTTGCACAATAAGACCTCTGCCGATTCCCACGGGTGTCCTCTTTTCGTAAATGCATGGGGTTCCCCATTTTCCATGGTGGCTTGGACACCCTAGGCCCAAATCCGTAGGGTGTGCGCATGAGCATAATTCCTGAAATTATGCTGTGACAAAAGTCTTGGGGTTACCCATGTTTTCGGCTTTCCCCCTTGCGCCCAGGTAGGTGCACCCACACGAGGTACCGTTTTTGTCGAGACACCTTTGGGAATGCGGGAATGTACAACATGTGTTGTGTTTGTGTGGTTTTCATAACGTTTGGACCCATTTGCTGCTGCCCTTTGTCACACAACCCTTTCATTTCCCAAATGTGACCTTCATTTAGTCGCTACTTTAGGCATTATACACTTTTGTAACATGCACAAGTCAACTACCCTTGAAAAGGTCTGCCAGTGCTCTTTCAAAAAACGTATGCTTGCCCTTCCTCACCACATTCGTTTTCCTGTTTTACACATGCTAAGAACGTCTGTTCAGACCGTACGCATAAAACTCCTGTGCACCATGGCTCAGTTTTTGGCTTGTGGTATTGCTTGTTTTGTGAAACCTTACAAAAAATGTGTGATTTCCTAACTGCAAGAGGCGAGGGAATGTAGCGGAGCATTGTTTTTCTCAAAATTCATGCAAGCCATTGCCGTACCAGGCCAACCATTTCCACCACATACCTTTTCTTTGGTCATTTTCCCGCTTTTCCCCCAAACTATGCCCGTAGATAGTTGTTGCCTGACCTGCGCAAATCACCCTTCCTTACTTGGAATTTTGGCTACTTTTCAGAAATGTATGCCTTTTTGTTCTCCCATTCAGCTTTGCTACCATTTTCTTCCATTCCGTCCATGCATGTCCGATTGGAAAAAAAAGCCAAAATCGCCTCACAAAACTGTTGATCACCATAAAAAAAAAAATACAAAAAAAGAAAAATGGTTCTTTGCCTCAACCTGTTCTTGAAAGCCAGGAGAATGGGGAATTCAGCACAGCAAACCATTTGTTCCTAGCTCTTACAAGGCAAAAACCACAGGCTTCTTTGTACATCATTTTACTGGCATTTTTTTTAAACAAAACCCCACATTTTATCCCCTTTTGGTTATTCTCTCACCCCATACAGCAAACTAGGATTCATGGGTGGCAATACGACCACCTACATGTAGGGAAAAAACAGGGCCAAAAGTTACACGCCATTGAATGGCGACATACCGAAATCACCAAAAAAGGCCTTAGATTGGGGTGGGTGGCCGCGGGGGTGGGGGGCTCTGGACACATGGCAGTTAAGGGGTTAAAGGTACTGTAAAAAGTCTGAGAACACTTACCTCTCACTGTAGAGTGCTTGTAACGTCTACAACTCCCAAGTCTAATCAGCTTGTGGCCCTACATTTGATTCTTCTTTTCATCAAAGACTCCTAAGAACTTGTGCAAAGACTTTTCCATTTACTTACCAGAAGTGCTTCATATTATACAAGACTTTTGCCCATTGACTTTGGCTTAGCCTATTGAACTGAATGACTTCCAGGAAAATATGAAAGTACTTGCCAGCTTAAGAATATTTGTGGTCTCTTGTTCTAATAACCTTTGCCTTTTACCAACTTTTAAGAGTACGCTGAATGCCAACAGTAAGTTATTAATATTACCAGCATTCTTGTTATTGAAGTCACATGTGGGTGTAGGTTGTGTCTGTGGGCCATTCCAAAAGGGTATTTACTGATTCAGAAACTCAGTGTACAGTACTGAAGTGTATTTGTGTGTTACTATTCTATTGCTACCTTCTGAAGAAGGCTTTATAACTGACTGATACATTAATAATTGTTTATGCAAGAAACCCTAAGTATAAGAGTTTATTGGAATACCTGTAACTGAATCTTTGTGCAACTACACTACAGCTCACATTTCCCCTCTTGAGATAAACCAGGCTGCTCAAAACACTACCAAAACTGTAGTACAAGCTTATATCAAAGGTTGGGTTGCCTATACCTATAGTCAGAATTGTGTGTAGTGGTCCCAGAGGGTATTGCATACAAAGTCTGCTTAACGCTCACAAGGCCCCATACATCCTAGGGATGGACTTCTGAAGTTCGGATAGAATCTCTGTTGACTAGTAGTGCTAATACTAATCTATACCTTCCTTTTCAGGGGTTTGATATGTATTTTGCCCTACTCCAGTAATTGTATATATGTATCTAATTTTAAGTATGGAGTGATAATATTACCTGTTAGTTAGCCAGAAGTAAAGTAGTATTTGTATACCTGCATGTCCAAGCGTGTTCCTTGACGGCTTCACTGTGTACTCATTGTGGACCCCTTACAAGCTCACCACCGCTTCAGACTTGGCCTAGACCACTCGCCTTGCTACCTTGAACTGGTTTGGCTACAGCTCCCGGAGGTGTGGCTGTCACAATATAGAATGGCCTTCTATACATCTGTCCAGACAGATACAAAACACAGAACAGAGTTCCAAAAGACAACCCAGAATGGATGAGAGGAAAAAGGCGATACTCATTCAGGATAGAAAGAAAACGTTCCAGTGGGGGTCTCATTAGGAGAGGGGGATGAAGCATGACAATGATAAATCTCCAACCGTGCTTGCTGGAACATATGTAGTCATGTTGAAATGATGAAACATTAAAGAGCGCAGCTCAGGCATCTGCTTGATCAACTGGGTCAAAGTAAGCAAGGGGGAGAGGTTAGTCACATTTATCTCACACATATGGTGAATCTCATTTATACTCTCCAGCATACAGAAACCAGTTTGTGGCTTTCAACCAGACAGTCCCAACACACACATGGCCCTGCAAACCAAGGCTCTGCTAGGCAGTGCAGGACCATAAAAGGAAGGTCCTTGCCTGGCAAGGCAGGAAGGTGGTCACAGGACAAGATGGCCAAAAGAATAAGCAAAAACCTCATGGCATGGTCATGTTGGGACACTAGTCATTGTTGTATTCAAGCGCAGTAAACGCGGTAGGGCTAAAGAAAAGTTTTCCAAAATTGTAAAAATCCAACTGCTCCCACCAGCTGTTTATTTAGGGGCATCAATGGTAACAAAACATCCATGATTAGCCTTTGGTCATAAAAAAATAACCCCACCGCATTTCATTGTAGGATGTATTGTGAAATTATATAAAGTTACACAAAAAAAAATAGAACACTTATCCAGCTAAGTGAAACACAGTTTCCCAGTACTTATGGACTAGTCTGTTTCCCCATGACAAATGGGCAAAAGTTAGTGGACTGAAGAGCAGGGCTCTACTTCACTGGTCAGATTCAAAAATAAAAGCAAAATGTTTGGGGGTCCATAGAATTGCCAAAAAGAGAAATCCGACCACGGCAAATGCGTCCACATGTGTCACCGTGCATCAGTGGCTTTTAGGTAAGATTTTAACTTTAGTGCCAAATCTACCACACTTGTGAGAACCCAAGAACTTTTTGCAGGACTGGTAGATTATTTTTCCCTACATCTCAGTGAGTGGGAACCTTTTTCCACACCCTCAGATGCTTTTACTCGATATGGGTGTCATTTGTAAGAATCTCCATCGTTTTGTTTCAATGTTATCCTTTTTGACAACTTTTGGTATACACCTTTTTACTGTTACAGGGTTGCCCTTTGGGCTCCCCTTATACTTTCTGTCGCTAACCCTGTGAGAACTACAGTTCCCAAGGGTAGAAAGGATATTTCGGTCCCTTCTAAATGTGATGAGAAACCAGCACATCCCACCTTATGTTAAACGCTGGGGAAAAACAATGTATCCCATTCCTCACTAGCACTTAAAGGGACAAGCTTAACTTAAATGGCTCGTGGCAGTGAAACCTTTTACAATTGTGGGGCACATGTACCGTGGGCTGTTATCACAGCTGCGTTAAAGGCACTTATGGGTGACCATTTTACCAAAAAGGCCCTAGTCTTTTTTGCCATTTCCCCTGCCCTCCAGGATGGGAAATTCCTTTGTGCGATTTGCATCTTCGGTAGGAGACCTCAGTCAAGCCTGCCCAGGCTTCAGAGTCCCAGCCCACTTCCTGGCAGCCAACACACGGACCACCAGTAGCCTGCAAATGCCTCTGCTTTCCCAGGCACTGTAAGTCCATGTAAGGATTTTCCAGGCCTCCCAGGCCAGGAAGATGGCTAAAAGACAAGATGGCCAGAGGAAAAGTGAAAAATATTGTAGCATGACCATTTTTTACCACTGGCCATGGTTAGTCAGACTTGGCAGGTCATTGGAAGGTGGACAGGCTTCGGTTTTCCCACTATTTATTCCAGTCCAAGAACAGATGCAAGACAAAGTTCTGGTTGGGTCCAGGAGCTGGTAAAACCTGTTCCAGTGGATGAATGCAAACCACACCGATGCAGCACTCCTCTAGGCACAGGAACAGCATTTTCTATTAAAGTCTCCAATGCAGAGCGACATGAGCAGAAACAGCCGTTGCGGTCAGCATCCCCCTTCTATCTCGGGTTCCGTTGATGCTGGAATGGCGAAATGTTGCAGGATGAAGTCTTGTGAAACAAGCAGAGGACCCCCCAAAGTTCCTATCCGAAACAAATAATAACCCCTCTAGCGTGATAGCACAAACGGGACGGTCCAGGGATACCTCCAAAGACTCCAGATGGTAAGGCACCAAGCAGACGTCTGATTGGTTGGTCCTGCCACTTCAAGGATCAAAACTCCACAGATGGACGTCTAAGGATAAACAGCCAGACAGGGCTCCATCGGGACTGTAGCAAATGTTGGTCGCCAGGCCTTCTGACATCTTCAAAGCTAAGCCGAATACTTGGCTTCTCACAGGATCTCTTGGGTAATGGCTGAAGTGCTCTTATATAGTGCAATGATAAAACGTTATCCAAAAAATAGGTAAAATGTACAAAGAAAAGAGAAACAGTGCCCAGTACTGACAGTCTGAAGGACCAGTCAGTTTCCCCATAAGAATGAAGTCTTCAGCTTCACTTCACTGGAAAATGTCAGGACACAGTACAAAAGCAAAAAATGTGGGGGTCCATAGAAATGGAGGGAAGGTTGCTAAAAAAAAAAAGAAAAATTTCGTAACAGATACACTGCATGCAACTTGTGCCATATGGTCGGTGTGGGTATGTTGGTAATCTGTAGCACCCCTCTCCACTTAGACTGAAGAGTGCTCATGCACCAACACTGCTCGAGTGAGGAAAAACAGGTTGGTTTCCAAGAACTAAGGCATTATAGACATCTCCAAAATACATTCATAGGTGTTCAGTGCTTCATAAGCCACAGCTTATCAAAGATTAGAACTCACAGCTCCTTGTGCACTCTGTGTTGGAACAACCATGCGAACTCCAGCAGGCAAGGATGTCACAGTGACTGGTTTCCCCATCTGGTTGGAAGGCCGTACAGTCACAAGGGGAGTTGTCATAGTGGTCTGAGGACCAGTTACCTTCAAAACAGCAGGAACTGTGGAGGAGGAAAAAAAGGGAGGCAAACATGTAAATCAATTTAATTGGTTATCGGAAGCAAACTGGAAACACAAATATTTAGTTACAAGACAACAAACTGCAGCAAGAAAATGAGACCAGCAAAGTTTGAAAATCAAAAGGATACCACAGTAAAAAAAATAGAGACCTTATGAAATGACATGCATTACTCACCGTAATAGCATTTCTGATTGTATCTGCTTAGATTCACGTGCTGTGCATATAGTCTCACATCCAGTGTAGCCGCCAAGTATTGCATCTTGTCTTTCGAGATCGAAAGGGGACGTCGACATGTGCGTGCCTGTAGCACTATCCCTAACGTGACGTGTAGTGTACCCAAAATCCCTCACGCGTCAAGGTCCCTCCGATTGAATTTTTTCTGCCATGACAGAGCCTAATGACTATCGTGAGAGTAGATAACGAGAGAAAGTAGTAAGACGTGTTCCTTCCACCCGAGCACGAGGAAGGGTGGGCACATGTGAATCTAAGCAGATACAATCATCAGAAATGCTATTACGTGAGTAATGCATGTCTTCTGATGCTTTTAAATCCGCTTAGAAACACGTGCTGTGCATAGACTATCGAGCAGTACCCAGAGTTGGAGGTGGGTTGTGAGAAGGCCCAGTAGTGAAAAGATGTCTTAGTATTGCTTGTCCAACCTGACAATCAGACCTAGAATGAGTTGCAGCTTTGAAAATGGACTCTAGGGGAACATTGGCAATGAATGCTATGGAAGCCCCAGTGCCTAGAGTAGAATGTGCTCTAGGCTTGAAGAGCAGGTCTCTTAGCAAGAGAGAAACGGCGTGTGATGCAATGGACAATCCATCTTGAGATGGAGGATTTAGAGACAAGAACCCTCTCTATAAGCTGCCACTAAAACATAAAAGTGATTCTCCTCTTTCCGCACATCCCTCAAATCTCTCCTTCTCCATTCCCCACCATGAAAACCCTCCCCCTTCTTGCTCCCCCTCCTTCCTTCATCTTTCCCATTGATCATCTCCCTCCTCTCCTTCCACCCCACTCTCACCTCTTTTCCCCTTCTATTTCCCTCCACCTTCTCCTCCTCACCCCTCCCTCTCAGTTCTACTGCACTGCTCTCCCTCCAGTTTAATTGCTCTTCTTACTGTTTTGTTGGATTGATTCATAATTATAATTTGCTTCTACAGTTATAATTTTTTATATATCAAGTTGTTTAAATGTTCAGCGTTTTGGAGTAAAGCGTTATATAAACAAAATATATACAATACAATAAAGTGCTTCCATTTACTGGAGTAGCAATATCGGGTGTTCGGTTTTCTCACCTCCTATGTCCATGCATCTCAGGGAGCTTTAGGTGCCCGAACTCTATGACCTCAGGAGCCAGGCTGCTAAGTCCAGGGTTGGCGGGCATGTGTAAAGTGTCTCCCCCTTGTCCTGAGACATGTCGTACGGGCAAGGCAGTTTCATTGGAGGAGATAGGGACATCTCCAACAGATGAGAACCACGGTTAGCGGGCCCACATGGGGACCACCAGTATCATGACAGGTTCCTGGTGCATCTTGTGCATGATCTAGTTGAGCGGGGGAGTGGGGTTGGGACGAGTAAACAAATTTCCCTGATCATGCAATCCAGAGACCATTCTTCTTGGATTGGTTCTGGGGGTACCTGGAGGCATAATCTTGGCATTGAGCGTTCTCCAGAGTTGTGAACAGGTCGATCTCTGGGAAGCCCCATAGCGCGAAAACGTTGGAGACCGTCTTCATGTAGTCGCCATCTGTACTCTACGGGCAATAAGTCTCTGCTGAGCACATCCGCCAGAAGATTGAGTTCCCCTGAAACGTGTTGTGACAACAGCAACATCTTGTGTTTGAGAGCCCATTTCCAAATATTCTGGGAGAGCTTGGATAGCCCTGGAGAGTGTGTGCCCCCTTGCTTGTTCAGGCAGTACATGGCCGTGGTGCTGTCTGGCAGGATCAGGACCATAGTACTTTGAATAAAGCCAACAGCGCCTCCAGATTTATGGGGTTGGATGTTACTTCTGGGACCACACGCCGTGTGCGTCTGCTGAAGCAGGTGAGCCCCCACCCTGTGAGATGCATTTGTCGTGAGTGGGGTCTACTGCGGCGTGGTGAAGGCCTTTCCCTTGAAGAAGTTTTCCCTCGACCACCACTGCAGAGAGAACGAGGGCTGGCAACACTACCAGATCTTCCCATTGTTCGTTGGCCTTACACCACTGGCTGTTGAGCCACTCTTGCATGGGACGCAGGCGTGCGTGAGGAAGTAAATGCAGGACGCCATCAATCCTAACAGTCGCATGGCTTTGCGCACCGTCGCCTCTCGACCGGCTACATACTCATGGATCTGAAACCGCATGTTCTGAACCCTCTCGCTGGAGGGGAAGACAAGGTCGTCTTCTGTCTGAATTAGAGCCCCTAGAAACTGTTTGACTTGGCTGGGGTCTAGGCTGGATTTCTTCTCGTTGATGCAGAATCCAAGGCTGAATAAGAGGTCTATCGTCTTTTGAGTGTTCAACAGGCATGTTCGGTAGGACTCCCCTGTTATTAACCAGTTGTCGAGGTAAGGGTAAACCGGGACAGTCTCTGCGCAGGTGTGCTGCTGCCACTGCCAGTACCTTCGTAGACACCCTTGACGCTGAAGCAATGCCGAAGGGGAGTACTTTGAACGGATGGTGCTTGTCCTCTATCATGAACCTCAGGTATTTTCTATGCGCCGGCAACATTGAAAAATGAAAGGATGCATCTTTCAAATCCAATGTTGCCATGTAATCCTCCCATTTCAGCAGCAGGATTACCTCCTGCAATGTGACCATAGGAAATTTCTGAGGTCTGACAAATTTGATCGTTGGGCGCAAGTCTAGCACAGGGCGCATGGCGAGATCCTTTTGGGTACAAGGAAGTACACTGAATAAATACCCTTGTTTACCTGTAGAAGTGGGACGACTTCTATGGTGCCCCTTTCCTGCAGAATCTCAACCTCTTGGCAGCAGGATGGGTAGGTTTTCTGGGGTCCCGTGTCTTGATTTTGGACGTCTGAATTGTGGTGGTCAGCAAATTTCTATGCAGTACCCGTGGGAGACTGTCTTGAGTAGTCTGTAGTTACCCCTTCCCATGCATAAAGGAATGTTAAGACACCACCCGACCGGGGTGGCATGGGCGGGGACCTGGATCTGAGGGTCATTTCTGACCTGAGGCCGTAGAGCCTCTGGGGCTGGAACTCCGGCCTCTACCCCTTTTCACACCGCTGTCCTCTAGGTAATTAAGTAGTGGTGGTGGTTTATCCTTGTCCTGATTCCAGTTTCCTGAATTATACTGGTTTTGAGGGGTGCGAGATTGCCCATGAAAGGAACGAGAGCCGCCCCTTCTGTTGTGAAGGCTTTTGGGTAATCTGTTGTAGGGACTAGAGTCTCATGTTCTTTCTTGGCTGTCTCAAGAGCTTCATCCACGGCCTTGCCGAACAAGTTGGTTTCCTCAACAGGTTTGTTCATTAAGGCTGCCTAGTTCTTTGACTTAAAGCCAAAGTTCCTCAGACAGGCGTGCCGTTTTAATAAAGTACCCTGTGCCTAGGTTCTTCCCACTGTCTCAGCATCTAAGGTGTTCTTAAGAACATTCGGATTCACTTGCTTGCCTTCTGATACAATTGCGAGCAACCTTGCCCGCATTGGTTCAGGGACTTCTTGAAGGCCTTCTTGCAACAGTACGTCTGCATAGCTAGCCAACAGAGTGGTGTTATTGGCTATACGGGTGGAGAATGCAGCAGCAGTCGTAACCCTCTTTCCCAGAGCATACAACCTTTTGGATTCCTTATCAGGTGGTGACTCACCTGTAGACAGGGGTACAGCACCCCTTTTTCTAGTCATGGTAACTACCAGAGATTCTGGAGTGGCATGGCCCTTGATGTAAACAGGGTCGGTAGGAGAAGTGCGAAAACTTCTCCACCCTGGGATTAACCGCTCAGGTCTGAGCTGATATCAATAATGAAGGCGCCAGAAGTCTCAGATAGAGTTCAACCACAAAATGGCCCGACTGGCAGGAGACTTTTCCTTCAGTACGTCCTCTACAAAATCTGAGTCCGGCACAGCCTCCTGTGTGGCGATGTGAAAATGTTCAGCCACCTTCTTTAAGATGGCGTTAAACGCCATCTGATCGACAGGCAAGGCTTGGCGGACTGGTGTGGTGGGGGGAATCCATACAGAGTGTCAGGATCCAGTGTAGGAGTAGGAGACGCCCAAGGTTGATCATCAACCTGATGGCCGTCTTCCCAACTTTCCATTGGATCTGCAAGATCAGCAGTAGGGTCGCCAAAGGAAGCATCATCCTGTACATAGGGGTCCATGGTGACTTAGTCATCATAGAGGTCATAAATATCCTCTTCATGAGGATCGTCAAAGGTCCTCTAAAACTTGGTCATAGGTGTACAAGGGAGATCCTCCCGAGGTCTTTTGGAAGCAAGCCTCTCTGAAAATGTAACAAGCTTCTCCAGTCTGTTCATACACCCCTCAAATTTCTCTCTGGTGCATGATTATGAACCAGAGGAGTCCTGGGGAGGAAAGGGGCCATTTTGAGTATCTTCCTCTGTCGAGCGTCGAGATTGGTCTCCTAAAGATTTGGATAATGACACAAGGCTCTCAGAAGAGTCTTCGAGGCTCCGGGCGTTGTGACGCATCTTTCGGCATGTCTTTTGGACGTTCTGTCTCGACGTCTCTTTCGACGGTTCCTTTTGTTTGATCACCGAAGCGATCTCACAATACTATCGCTGATGCTTGGGATAGTAGGGAGGTGTGCCGGTTGAGCCGGAGGCTGAGCGGTGGATTTCAGCAACACTGGGGCCTTAAGAGTTGTTTGCGCTGTCTAGTGAAGCGTTGATGGGCGTGTGTGTTTTGATGCTGGCGCCCTTTCCTTTGGACTGCCCAGATGCATGCTGCTGACGCAGTTGCAGTGAGGGCTGCAGATCATAAAGATCAGTGGATCCTGAAGTATCCGACGAGCCTCTTGGCGCTTTGAAACGCTTTGAATGGGCCGCCAAAGCCAAACCTTGGGTTGAGTTCTCTGTGGGAATTGTGTACATTCCGGTCACCTGGATGTGACTTGCCCATAGCAGAACTCGCGTCATGCCTCTGATGGGCGGGGATGGACGCTGCAGATAGAGAACTGTCCGCTGTCAGATCAATGGCCTCGGAAACAGTCTTGGTCATCGCTAGTCCCTTCGTCACTTGACAGCTGTGGCGCTGTGGGGGGGGATGGGGGGGGGGGGGGGGTGAGCGAATTATTTTCGGCCTGCGACATACCAAAGGCAGCCCACCACTTTAAACAACGCTCCTCAATTGTCCAAGGACGCAGGCGTTTACAGGCCGTACCGGACGCTTCGTTGTGGTTGAGGGGAAGACAATTATTGCACCGACGGTGCTAGTCTTTCCACCGATATTGTGCCTTGCACGAAGGACAAAATCTAAATCGAGTCCTGTCCATAGCACAGGATTGAGATAGCGATGACAAAACCCCAAAACCCAGGGAACAAAAAGAGGGGAAAAGGAAAGGCATTGAAAATGACCACATCAACCCCACTCTCCCTACTGTCTAGGCCGGCCAGAGGGCCCAGCCAGAGGGCCCAGCCAGAGGGCCCAGCCAGAGGGCCCAGCCAGAGGGCCCAGCCAGAGGGCCCAGCCAGAGGGCCCAGCCAGAGGGCCCAGCCACAATGGTCGGCCGTGCCAACCGGATCACAGCCATTGAAATTCCATCAGTCGGCAGCAGTGGCACAAGATTCAACCGTTGAAGGGAGAGACAATGGGGATAAACTACCAAAGGTCGAGAAATATAACAAATGCAATGTCTTATGAAGAGCTCCGCATTAGTGAGACCAGATAGCTGGGAGGAAAAAACAATCCGATGGACCTCGACGCGTGAGGGATTTTGGATACACTACACGTCATGTTAGGGATAGTGTTACAGGCACGCCCATGTCGACGTCCCCTTTCCATCCTCAAAAGACAAGATGCAATACTCCACGGTTACCACTGGAGGTCTGACTATATGTCCAGCATGCAATTCTAAGCAGATAAGCATCAGAAATAAGGGTATCGGTGCAGAAAATAGGGAATTGGAAGTCTGTTTAGATTCAACCCTGGTGCAATAACAAATATTTGTGTTGAAAAAGACGATGGGCAGGAGGTATAGATGGTCCTGGGACAACAAGTAGAACAAACACGGGAAAATGAATGGGCAGATCAAGATGGTAGAAATAATGAAGAGGCAGGGCAAGAAGGAGATCAAGGAAGGAGGCGGCGAGAAACCCGTCCCACCACAGGAGGCAGTGAGGAGGGATGGATCTAGAAAGACAAGATTTAATGGTGGTAGTACAAAAATCAGAAAATAGGGGTAGAAAACAGACATGCAGATGCCTCTTACACATAAAGGAGTAGAGAACGTAGTATGAGCCATGGTCTTAAATAAACAAAAATAATTTGATTAAAGCTCTCCCCCACTTTATAGCCGGAGCTAGCAAATAGATCTACTAATTTGAAAAACAGCAAGCACAGGTAGCCTTAGCACTAGGAGACCTAAGAGTTTAATGGTTGCCATAGTTGGGGACCAGGCCGGGGACATATGGGCAAGGGATGGGTACTCTGGGGTAAGTCCTGCAGATAATGAACATGATGGAGCAACCTTTAATGAGGTAAGGGCAAGGGTATGGGATACCCTACGAAGGATCTACCCAGATACCCCTTACTTACATTCTTTAATGTAATATACAATGGGTGATGAGGACCCAGTTAGGTTTATTATGTTACAGGAAATGTGGAGCGTTACGACAGGAGGGCAACAAGACCATTCAGTATTATTTTTCTATTTTATCGTAAAGAGGGGATTACCAAATGACGCCAAGAAGGCACTAGATAAAATTGTGGGAATTGAAGTGAAAGGTTGGGCAGAGAAACAACGAGCAGGACAGGGAGACAGCCTAGAAGCGGCAAACGGACGAGGCAAAACTAGTGGAAAAGAACCTTGTTGTACAAGCACTAGTGACGGCACCGGCTCAGGGGGAAAGGATAGGAGACACTCAAATGGGGAATGCCACAATTGCGGCACTATGGTGTGAAGGAGGACCGGGACACTGGGGTCGGGGGACAGTACCCCAACCCACAGTGGCAGCATGGAGAAGCGCATGTAGGAGCACCAAGGGCAAGAGGAAGATTTTGAGGAGCAGGAGGCTTTCGGGGGATAGCGCCCCCCCCCCCCGGGGAGGAGGATTGTGGACATCACAGTGCTGGTGTTTTGCGGGAGATGGAGGCATTTCACAAGGGAATGCAGGAACATGTCTGGGATGGGATTTAATTATGAGCCATCACTTCCAGGGCAGGGATTCCAAGGGCCTCAAGGAACGGGACAACAGCAATTCTGGAGAGGGGTTCAAAATCAGTTCTCTTATGGGGCCGAGAGGCAGGGGCAACAACCCCAGCAGAGCGAGGTAATACAGTTCAACAGGTTGGCAGGGGGAATAGGCAGCCCATTCCAAGGAGTTCCAATGGTGGGGGCAGCCCTTTTTAAATTCCCTGGGACAAATAAATATTCTGATTAGGACACCCCACAGAGAACTCACGTGTCCAATCCTATAGACAACCGCACACCCTGAAGAGGAGCCCTTGGTGGAGGCGGAAATCGGAAACAAGCAATTTATATGTATGGTAGATTCAGGTGCAATTACATCATGGGGGTGAGGGGGGACTCTGGGGCTATTTCTACGGTTCCATCCACTGAGGCGCTGGATGTAAAGGTGGGAGGGCAGGTAGTACGAGCCCCTTGTTATATTCAGAGAGTTCCCCTGTGAACTTGTTGGGTAGGGATCTGCTCAGTAAACTAAATGTAAGTAACAAGTTACTTACCTGTAACTGTTGTTCTAAAGCATGGGTCTGGCATGGATTCACATGCTCATGAATATTCCCAGTAGTCAGGCTGGGAATCCTCAGTTTAGAAAAAATCAGTTTCACTTCTGAAGTGTCTTTCTCCTAACAACCAATCACTGAGCTCTGGGTCATGACTGCCCTCTACCCAAGCACCTCCTCTGGCAGCCATCTTCAGATTTGGTAGCACGTAAAGTGGCAGTAGGACCAAGAGACGAGCCGCAGAGGGGTAGGCAGTAGGGTTTGCATGTGAATCCGTGCCGGACCCATGCTGGAGCACAACAGTTACAGGTAAGTAACTTATTCCTTCTCCTGGAATCCCTGTCGGCGCAGTAGAACTTTGTGAAGGTGTGGGTCGACCTCCATGTAGCAGCGCTGCAGACGTCCAGCAGGGGCACACCAGACGGGAACGCCGTAGTTGGAGCGCTCGCTCTGGTAGAATGGGCTCTCGGGCGGCCAGGCAACAGTCGGTTTGCCAACCGGTGACAATGGGTGATGCAGCCGGAGAGCCACCTGGAAATGGAAGCCTTTGAGAAGGCCTTCTCATAGTTCACAAGGCCAAAGTTCATAAAAGGTTCTAACGTCTTCCGAAAACTTTGTGCGGTTCACATAGAACTTCAGCGCTCTAGCCACATCTAGCGAGTGTAAAGTCCTCTCAACCGGCCACGAAGGCGTCTGGAAGAATACAGGTAACATCAAGGGCTCATTGAGATGAAAGTCTGATGGCACCTTGGGCAAGAAGGAGGGGTTTATCTGCAGCACCACCCTTGTCTCGTGGAATCTCAAGTAAGTTTACAAGAGAGGGCTTGGATCTCTCCCACTCGTCGTGCCGAGGGGATGATCACAAGAAAAGCCTTTTCCACGACAAAAATGTCAGTGGCGCTGCATGCAGAGGCTTGAACGGAGAACCCATGAGGCTAGTAAACACCACATTGAGATCCCACGCCGGGACCTTCAACCGGTGGGAATGAGCAAAATAGTCCTTTGACGAATTCCTTGACCAAAGGATGCAACCATAAGGATGATAGTCTAGGAAATCTAGTGTAGCAGGAAATAGCCACCAGATGGAAGCATGGGCCAGTCCTGACTTGGCCAACAACAAATACGGAAGCTCCTGAGGAGCAGTGACTCGTAGAGGGTCGATATTCTGAGTACAGCAACAAACAGCAAACCGCTTCCACTTGTGCCTGTAGCATCTGAGATTAGATGAAGCTCTGGCCTTGGCGAGCACCTTCTTACAATCTGCCGGGAGATCGTAGCCCCCAAACTCTAGTGCTGTAGGAGCCAGGCCTTCAGGTTCAGAGATCCTGTGTCGTTGTGCAGAATCACGCCGCCTTCCCTGGTGAGAAGATCTACGACCGTCAGAAGCTTAACTGGAGTGGACGCTGACATGTCCAAAAGATCCGGGTACCATATCTGTCTCGGTCACACCGGTGCAATAAGGCTCATCCTGCACCAGGACCGTCAGTTGATTTACTAGTCGAAGCAGCAATGGAGGGAACACATACAGAAACAGGACGTCCCAGGGGAAAGAATACACGCCCCCCCCCCCCCCGCATGCTCCCTGGCTGGGGAAACTTGCTGGCGAACCTCTAGCACTTGTTCAATCCCGTCACAAACAGATTGATCTGGGGATTGCCCCATCTGCGGAACAGGTGATCCACTTGGTCCTGCCGAAGTTCCCAATCGTGGCAAGAGCGCACCTCCCTGCTGAGAGTCGGCAATGGTGTTCACTCCTGCTAGATGAAATGGGATGAGGAGCATCCCCTAGGCTACAGCCTAGTGTCAAAGGTCCTGCGCCTCTTTGGAGAGCACCGGGGATCTGGCTACCCCCTGCTTCCAGATGTAGAACATTGTGGTGGTGTGGTCCGTGAAGACCAGTACCACCTTGCCCTTGAGGGACGGAAGGAAGGACTTGAGGGCCCAAAACACTGCCCGCAGCTCCAACACGTTGTGCAACCACTTTTCCTCCGGCAGCCACAGGCCTCTTGCATGAAGACTTCCGCAGTGCACGTCCCATCCTTCCACAGAGGCGTCCGTTGTGACAGTCTCCTGATGCGGTGGGGTCTGGAAATCCACGCCTGCGGACAAATGTGTGCGCACTCCCCACCAGCGTATTGCTCGACAAACTCTCGAGTGTGATCTGGTCCTCGAAACTCCCTGCCTCTTGTATCCAACGGGCGTCGAGTAACTCCTGCAGCGGACACATCCGTAGCATGCACAGCCGAAAGAGGTATATGCATGACGACATAGTGCCAAGTAGGGACTTGATGGACCTCACCCTTGTGACCTTTAGGGCCAACAGCCGTTGTACCTTGCCGAGGATGGCCACGATGCTCTGACGGAAACGCCAGGCACAATACTGTGTTGAGTCGGGCTCCTAGAAACGGTGCGTCCTGCGATGGAGTCAAGCAGGACTTTGAGAACCCCAGGTTCGTCAGGAGTTGGACTGTCTTTGTCGTGTGGTCGACAGCGATGTCCATTGAGCTCGCCCGGATAATCCAGTCGTACGGGTACACATGGATCCCTCGTAGACGCAGCAGCGGCGCCACCGGGGTCTGGCACTTGGTGAACACTCGTGGTGCCGACTTCAACCAAAAAGGGAAGGACCTTGAACTGGTAATTTCCTTTAACCACGAAGCGTAGGTGCTTGCGGTGTCCCTTGTGTATGGGGATGTGAAAGTAGGCATCTTCCAAGTCCAGCAACGACAAACTACCCCTCTTCCAGCTGTCCCAACATGTGCTGAAGAGTCATGATCCAAAACTTTTGGAACTTGATGCATTTCTTTAAACAGCGGCAGACAACAATGGACCTCCAACCGCCGGTCTTCTTTCAGACGAGAAAATAGCGGGAGTACACTCCAGAGCTACGCAGCCTCTTTGGGACGAGCTCTATCACCCCCTTTTTTAAACATTGCCCGAACCTCCAGCAGCAGCTGAGGGACGTGGTTTTCCTGACGGGCAACTGGTGGTATCCGTGGACACTTACGTTGGAACTCTAGGGTGTGTCCGTGGGCGAAAGCGTCCATCACCCAACGGTCGGTGGGGATGGTCTTCCACATGCTGATTAAGTTCACCAGCCAGCCTCCCATGGTCAGTTCAATCTTGCTTTGCCGAAGCTCCACCTTGGGCACCTTGGCGACGGCAGCAACCACCTCCAGACTTGGCACTGCCCCTGTAGGTCTCCTCGGACGATTGGCGGTTGGACGAGGCACCTCCTCCGAATCATTTAGAGGAACTTTGGGATTTCCCTCCAGAAGTCCGAAAGGACGGCTGTCGTCTTTGCAGTGTGCCCAGGGCACGCGCCGTCTGTGTCCGCCTTGATGGCCTGTAGAGGCTCATCCACAGACTTTCCAAACAAATTGTCCCCGAAGGGCATGTCCAACACCTTCGTCTTGACATCCTGGTGGAAATTAGTGTCCCTCAGCCAGCCAAGCCAAAGGCAAACGCTGTTGCCCATTTGACGGAAACCCGTGTTGGCAATGTCCGTGGCCATTGCAATGCCGTGGTCCGAAGCCATCTCGTCTTCCTGTAGGATCTCCAAAGCGTCAGCCCTCTTGTCGTCGGGAAGAAAGTCCAGAAGGGGGGGCCATCTTGAACCAAAGTTCCCTGTCGTAACGGGCCATGATGGAGAGTGCCTTAGCGGCCTTGATGGTCGTTGCTGCCGACGTGATCACTCTTTGCCCCATGGCATCCAAATCATTCCCCTCACTGCCTGGAAGGGAGGGTGGGGAAGGAAGAGAGGACGCTGACAAGGATGAGCCCGAGGACAACTTCTTGGCTGCTGCCAAAACAGTCTGGGGACTGCTGGGACCGTAGGCACTTGGGCGCAGAGTCTGGCACTCTGTATTTCTACTCATAGCGATCCAGTTTTGCCGGTGCCGATGAAGGGTTCTTAATTAGGGACACCCCCTCGTCTTTGAAGAACTTGAGCGTTGTGTCATGGTGGACTGTGCTGGAGATGCTGAACCTGCCCTGGCCGCCGAGGAGCCCATTGCAACGCCGCTCCCGGAGGCAGTGCACTCGCAGTGCTTAGCCTTGGGTTGGGCCCCTCCGGGAGAGGCACCCTCAAAGGTCTTAGAAGCCCACTCAGCTTTCTTCTTCTGGGCAGGGAAAGCTGAGTGGACTCAACCAGAGCAGGGGCCTTGGCCTGCAGCCACTCGTTGAGGCGCTTGCGTCGGTCAGCCTGCATGCGCGGCACCATCTCCCGACAAGCCACGCATTCGTCCTCCACATGCGAATGGTCCAAATGCAAGCAGTAGAGGCAGGGGGAATGTCCAGCGTCCAAAAAGACGTTCCGTAGGTTGCCTTGAAGAGAGGCGCCGAGTCCTCATCTGTCATGACACGGTTTAGGCCTCGAAGAAGCGTCTAATCTTCTAGGAAGAAACTATGAAAATCTGCCTTCGAGGGGCACTGAAGAATCTGAAGGTTGATCGATGAAGCTTAGACTCGACTGATCGAAAAAATTTAGCTAAACTTGGAAGAAAAAAATAAATTGCAAAACGCAGTAAAAACTCCAGAGCTATAGCACCAGGACTCCCAACACTTGAACATGCAGTAAAAATCTGAAGATGGCTGACAGAGGAGGGGCTTAGTTAGAGGTCAGTCATTGGCTGGGGGCAGTATGACCCAGAGACCAGTGATTGTTTGTTAGGAGAAAGACAGTTCAGAAGTGAAACTGATTTTTTCTTTACCGAGGATTCCCAGCCTCACTAGGAATATTCATGAGCATGAGAATATTCCCTGTCATGAGCATGTGAATCCATGCCAGACCCCATGCTGGAGAACTAAATCATTCAAAGATCAAGGGGTAGTGTGTTCCACTCCAGGAATGTGTGCAGCTCGAGCAATGGTAATCAATGCAATGGCAAGGGAGTCAGTAGTCCGTGGGGTTTCTGTGGTCCCGGACATATTTTTGTACGATCAAGGTATTAGTAAAAGTAGCACCTTCAATTGCGACAAAATGTTGGCTGGTGCCCACAGATTTTATTTTCCGATCCATGGTGCCACCCGAAATGGTGGCAGGGACAATTTTGTCATTAGATTTGCAAGGACTAGTAGTGTCAGATAAAAGAGTAGGCCTGATTGGAACAGAACAGGACTGGTGCGAGTGGCGCACAGTATTATGTATAGATCTGAGAGATTTTGGAAATGTGCATCGCCTGAACGATCATGGTGCAGTATAGGAAGGTAAAGTGCCCCCAGATGGCAGTGGTGACAGTTTTAATTTTTGACGAGGACATGCGATATGTGGCAGCACAATTATGTACTATTAATTCACATGATGTGGGGTTACTGAGAGATTTGACCCCAGTACAGATTACATTTAAGTCAGTTGCCTAGCACAATCATCCATTATGTGGATGATCTGCTGTTATGTAGTTAAAATGTACAACAGTGCAGGAGGGATTCTGTTGCATTATTGCAATTGCTGGCTCACATGTAGGTACTATATTGGGACAACTCATTTTTGCAAACAGGAAAAAATATTACCAGAGAGGGCGGCAGCAGTACACGGCACCCCTTGGCCCAGTACTGTGAAGGAAATGCAGCCTTTTTTTGGGCGCAAGTAATTATTGTAGGGCATGGACACTAGACTACGCAGTCTACACAAGGCCGCTGTTACAAAAGTCTGAGGGAAGGACAGGACTTGAAAGTAAATTGGAATGGACTGACAAAATGAATAGACAATTTGAGGACTTTAAAGAAGCTATTTGCATGGCTCATGTTTTAGCAACTCTGGATTATATACAGGAGTTTATTTCCCCACTCTGATGAACGGCTCATGCATTGACGGAAGGAGAGATACTATATGTTGATGGGTCATCAATAATTGACCAGGAGACGGGCCAGAGGCACACAGCGGCAGTAGTGGCACACAGTAAAAAAAAAGGGGGTGGGGACAAAGTGACCACCCCTGTAGAAAGCGAGACTACAGTTGAATACACAACATTGTCCATATTACAACTGTACAAAGGAGTCCTCCAAATCCCAGCTTAAAGAGTTTGTCGGGAGAGCAGTCCTCCCAAATGGATATGGTGCTTGAGGCTCCTTTTGGGGATTACCAGCACAGCCTTTAACGATGTCCTGCAAGGAGAATCCACCGCTCCTGTTGCTCTTGCTAAACTCCCACGCAAGAGAGTGGGAGCACCAAAGGTTGGAATGCTTCCATTCAAGAGTGTGTGTGTGTCTTGTGGAGGACTTAAAAAGGCAAGTAGTATGGCTATCTTGGGGGTGATAAGAGGAGCAACTATTTCTTAAAGCTTTCAGAGAAAGTACGTGGAGCCCTTTGTCACCTAGCATTTTCACTCCCATCCCAAAGACCATGCAAAATCATTGCATAGACAAATCATGTAGTAAAAAGGACAAAAATTCAGTCACAACACAAAAAATTACCAGTTAAAAACCTTGTTGTGGGGATGTTTTCGCAGCCGTCTAGTGATGGCTGTGTTAAGCATCTAACCTAATGGTGTCGCCCAAAGGTAAAGACCAAAATCTCCTGTGAAAACTAGCAGAATCGTCCAGAACACACCACAATGGTACACGGAAAAGACATGCATTACTCACTGTAATAGCATTTCTGATTGCATCTGCTTAGATTCACATGCTGTGCATATGGTCCAATAGCCAGTGGTAACCGCAGAGTATTGCATCTTGTCTTTCAAGGATCGAAACGTCGGCTTAGGCGTGTCTGTAACACTAACCCCAACGTGATGTGTAGTGTACCCAAAATCCCTCACGCGCCGAGGTCCATCCGATTGTATGTTTTCTGCCTGAGAGAACCCAAGGCTAAGGTGAGCGAGTACATAAAAAGTGAAAGTAGTAAGAAGTCTATGTTCCTTCCACCCGGGTGGGGAGGAAGGGTGGGCGCATGTGAATCTAAGCAGTAACAATCAAAAATGCTATTACGGCGAGTAATGCATGTCTTCTGATGCTTGTTAATCTGTTTAGAATCACATGCTGTGCATAGACTAGCGAGCAGTACCCGGAGGTGGGTTGTGAGAAGGCACAGTAGTGAAGATGTCTTTGTACTGCTTGTCACACCTGAGAGTCAGACCTAGAATGAGTGTCTCGGCAATAGTGTTTTGTAAAGGTATGTACAGAACTCCAGGTTGCCGCTTTCCAAATGGACTCTAGGGGAAGATTTGCAATGAAGCCAATGCAAACTCCAGTGCCTTGAGTAGAATGTGCTCTAGGCTTGAAGGGCAGTTCTCTTTTAGCAAGAGAGAAGAACAAGTTACTTCTTACCTTGTAACGTTCTTTCGACGGGATGTTCCTCCGACGTATTCCTTATCTTTGGTAATACGTTTCCAGCTTGCTGGCCTCGAAAAAAAATTTCTGTAGAAGGTGCTGCACGTCAACGTCTGCCGATACAGTGGCCCTCGAGAGCCACCGTATCGGCTCTGACGTCACCATGCCCATAAATAGCCACACGCGGCGTCCGTTGCTCAGTGTCGTTTTGTAGCATAAGAAGAGTCATGCCTGAATTGGTTATTGACCTTGAAGGAGCGTAAACTGCAACCACAAGGGAAGTATTACTGCAGGGATGGATGGGAGGGGAGATAAAGAATAAGTCGGAGGAACATCCCATCGAAAGAACATTACAAGGTAAGAAGTAACTTGTTCTTCGAAGGGATTGTGTCCTCCGACGTATACCTGATCTTTGATAGACTCCCATAGCAGTGGCATGTAATTGGAGGTGGGAGTAAGAATGTCATGTATCCCTTTAGGGATGGACCGAATGTAATATAGCTTTTTCAAATCTGGTCTCTTGACTAGTGGAGGAATCTAGGTTGTAAAATTTTGTGAATGTATGTGCGGACGACCATGTGGCAGCCGCACATATGTCTCTGACCGGTACCCCTCTTCGGAGGGCCGAAGAGGCTGCAATACCCCTGGTTGAATGAGCCCTAAGATTTTGGGGTGGCTCTTTCCCTGCCAGTTTGTAACATTCCAGAATGGCCAAAATAATCCACTGTGAAATGGTTTGTTTTGTTATGGGTAATCCCAACTTGTGACCCGAGTATCCTACAAACAGTTGGTCTGCTTGCCTGATCCTAGCCATTCTGCTGATGTAAAAGCTTAGAGCTCGTCTTGGGTCCAGCCTATGTAGCCTTTCTTCCTCTTTCCCCAGATGAGGAGGAGGGTAGAACGAAGGTAAGGTAATTTTCTGAGTAATATGAAATTCAGAAACCACCTTTGGGAGGAAATTAGGCTTCACACCTGTAGGACAACTTTGTCCTTATGGAAAATTGTATGTGGGGGGTTTACAGGAGAGAGCTTGTAGCTTGCTCACCCTCCTAGCAGATGTTAGTGCTACCAATAGAACAGTTTTAAGCGTGAGAAATCTCAGCGAACAAGAGTGAAGTGGTTCGAATGGAGTGCCCATTAGGAAGTTTAAGACTAAATTTAAGTCCATAAGGGAAATTGGAATGGTTTCGGAGGATAAACAGTTAATCCTTTGAGAAATTGTATCACTAGAAGTAGTTTGAAATACGATGGTTCTTCCGCAGTGCGCTTGAAGATTGAAAGCGCTGCGAGATAGCATTTTACAGTGCCAACTTGAAGGCCTGAGTTTGCCAAGTAGAGTAGAAACGATAACACCGTTGGTATACCACATGAAAAAGGGTCGATATTCCCTTCTCTACACCAGTTGCAAAATTTGTTCCAACGGCAGCAGAATAAAGACTTTGTTGCTGGCCTTCTGGCCGAAAGCAACACATCCATGACGTCATCAGGGAGATCCCAATCCTTGTACCTCACCCTTTCAGAAGCCAAGCATGAAGGTTGAGGGTTCTGATGTCTGGATGGAGAACCTGACCTCCCTTCTGCGAGAGAAGATTCTCTTTGAGTGGAAGACGGATTGGAGGGCAGATGGACATATCTAGAAGGTCCGGGTACCACGTTCTCCTGGCCCTGTCTGGGGCAATTAGGAACATGGTTTTCCGGAATCTTTTGAGGAATAACAGGGACTGGTGGAAACGCGTAAAGGAGTGGAAACTCCCAGTCCACTACGAACGAGTCTCCTAGAGCTTCTCTCAGGGGAAATTCCCTTGAAAAGAACAGATCGCACTTCCTGTTGGTGCTTGTGGCAAACAGATCCACCTGAGGGGTTCCCCAAAGGGTGAAGATCTCTTGAAGGACTTCCTGAGCTAGCTCCCACTCGTGGGAGACTGCTCTGCCTGCTCAGAGCGTCCGCTGTCAAGTTCTTCTCTCAGGCTAGGTGGACTGCCGATAGAGAGATTCCTTCCTGAATTGCCCAAAACCAGAGCTGCATTGCCTCTCTGCACAGTGGCAGTGACCCTAAGCCTCTTTTGTTGAGGTAGTGCACGGCTACCGTGTTGTCCGTCATTATCGGACATTTCTCCCCTGTACTGATGGCAGGAAAGCTTTCAGCGCTAGTCTGATCGCTCTCAGCTCCAATAGGTTGATGTGTAGTCTGGACTCCAATGGAGACCAACGACCGCTGATGGTCAAGTCGTTTGCATGGGGCTCCCCATCCCGTGAGTGAGGCGTCTGACTACTGTTATCTCCAGCCATGGTTGCCAAAAAAAGTTCTCCTTTCAAGATGTTCTCTGGATAGGCCCACCATTGAAGGTCGCGGGCTACCCTGTCCGGAATCCGGAGGAGATCTGTCATTCTCCCTGAGAATTGGACCACCGAGTTCTCAGTGCCCACTGAAGAGATCTCATTCTCAGGCGAGCCTCTGGCACAAGGAAGATGCAGGATGCCATGAGGCCTAGCAACCTCAAAAAGTCGAAGGCTGGGAGACGTTGGGCATTTTGAAACTTGTTGACCATCTGCAGAATATCTTGAGCCCTCACCTCTGGTGGCAAGGCTTTTCCCAGGGAAGTGTCCAGGACCGCTCCAATAAATTGGAGTCTCTGTCATGATATCATCTGTGGCTTCTTTAAATTGAGGGAGAAGCCCAGTTTGTGAAGGAAGTGGCAGACATAATCTAGATGGGTCTGAGCTTGTTCCGAAGATACAGCCCTGATCAGCCAATCGTCCAGATAGGGGTAGACGTGGATCCCTTCCCTCCTTAGACTCGCAGCCACTACCGACATTAGCTTGGTGAAGACCCTCGGGGCAGAGGTCAGCCCTAATGGCAGAACTCGAAATTGATAATGAGAGTCTCCAATTGCGAACCTCAGGTATTTCCTGTGTTTGAGATGGATTGGCACATGGAAATAAGCATCCTGAAGGTCCAGAAATACCAGCCAGTCCTGGAGCTGGACGGCTTGAAGGATCTGAGAGAGAGTTACCATCTTGAACTTGTCCTTCCTGAGGAACTTGTTCAATTCTCGTAAGTCCAGGATGGGTCTCAGTCCTCCGTCCTTCTTTGGTATGAGAAAGTAGGGGGGGCTTTGGGGGAGAGGGGATGTACCAGCCCTTGTTCCTGTCCGCTACAGGTACCGGTTCTATGGCACCTTTCTCTAGCAGGTCTATCATTTCCTGCAAGAGGAGCGGATCTGGAACTTTTAGAGAGCTGTTCCCCGGTGGATGACTGAGGAATGTGTAGAAAGGATAGGCAGTAACCTTGGGCAACTGTCTCCAATGTAATAGCCTGCCATTCCGTCAGATGGGGAGTTAACCTGCCCCCTACAGGTGTTTTGTGTGGAAAGACCTCAGAGTGGTTTGGGGCGGCTGATGCAGATGCCGAGGGTAAAGAGGCACCTGCTGCATTCTTAGTACTTTTAACCCGTCCACCTCGGGTGGATCTCCTTTGGCTCTTTGAGCCGACTGTCCTCTGCCTTTCCTGAATGCGGAATAGCAAAAGGACTTTCCTCTTCCAGAGGTTCCTGAGGGGCGAAAAGGAGTTTGGCGATAGCAACTCCTAAAGATTTTGCTGCTGCTTTAGATGTCTGCAACTTTTCCAGACTGTCATCAGCCTTTTTTCCGAATAATGAAGAGCCGTCAAAGGGCATATTCAAAAGTCTGGCCTGTACATCTGGAGCAAAGCCAGACTTTCGCAACCATGCATGCCTGCGGATTGTTGTACTAGCCACCATGGCCCTGCTGATACTGTCAGTGGAATCGATGCCAGTTTGAAGTGACTCGCACATGGCATCTTTGCCATCTTTAATAATGTTAAGGAAGCCTTCCTTTTCCTCTGCTTCGGGAGCCAAGACCCCTTTGAAGACAAGCATCCTGCTAAAGACTTGGAACTTATCATTGCAAACATTTAGCATAGTCTTCAACAATTACAACGAAGCCCTGCTATGTTGCAGTTCTCGGTATGAGTCACATATCCAATAAATTAATCCAAAGAGACTCCGTAAATTCTGATTTATTTTTTATTTTGTTGGACATTTGTATGGCACCTAAACACAAGTGTTTCCAGGAGCCAAAAAGCAAAAAAAGGGGGGTGGGTGGGAAGGGGGCATAGTAAACTAGTAGGTCATATTCGGTCTTGTGACGTTCTTACCGTGCAAGTACAGAGACAAAAAGTGCAGTGGAGGGTACAGAGGGAGGAATGGGGAGAAGGGTCAAGTGCAGAAGTGGGGGGCTAAGGGGTCCGAACAAGTGCCAGGGGAGCCATGAAGGCAAGTGCCAGGGGTGAAGGGGGCAGGGAAACAAGTGCAATGGACGGGGTGGACCAGATTCCAGATAGTCTGGGAAGGTTGTGCGAATGCTGGTTAGGGATGCTGGTCAAGGAGAGTCTGGCCCCCGGTAGACTCATAAGGGACCAGGCACCAGTCGCAGAGGGGGCCTTAGCAAGGGAGGGAGAAGGTGGCAGTAAAGAAAGTCTTGAGGTTTCCAGAACTTAAAGGAGATCCGGCTCAAGTCTGAGGTGGGGGGGGGGGGGGCAGGGAGGCCATTGTAGAGGGCAGCTCCCACCAAGGACGAAGGTCCACCTCCCACTCAGAGTTGGAGCTTGTTAGGACTGATTTTCTATACTCTGGCCTGGTGGACAGATGTATAGAAGGCCAACCTATATTGCGACAGGATCAACTCTGGGAGCTGTAGAAAAACCAGATAAAGCTAGCAGTGACGATGGGTCTAGGCCAAGTCTCAAGAGGTGGTGAGCTTGTAAAGTGTCTACAATGAGTACACACAATGGTAATCACAAATTGCACTTAAACAGTATGCATAAAAATACAGTTACTAATGGCCAAATATCACAATGAAAAATGACTAACAGGTAGAAGTATTACACAACACTAATAATAGATAAGATATATACTGTCAGTAGAGAAGGGCATAATATAATTCAAACTCCTGTAAAAGAAAGTAGATATTCGTTTAGGTACTATAGGTCCACAGAGAATTAAACCCAACTTAAAAAGTCCTTCCCTAAATTGTTTGGTGCCTTGTGCCCAAAAGGTCAGGAAAAGTTCTGTCACAGTTTGTGTTGCAGGAAAAAAAATAATAAAGGTAGGGTCTCTGGGGTCCAGTGAACGGTTCAAAGAGTTAGAGGCCCGTTTATTCCAACAAAAGTGTCCCCAACTTTCAGGAGGCATGCGCGAGCAAGGAATGGCAAATCTAAAGTATAGTAAAAGTTGTATAAAAGTTATCAAAACTTTTAAAAGGGATGTTAGGGGCAGTTAAGAACCACTGTAACTCAGCCCCCATAATGTGATTCTTCCCAGGACTTGGCAGGTCGATCTAAAGGTCTGCAGTTGATTTGCCTGCCGTCAGCCTCAGTCCTCGATTCAGAGGCGTTGCAGGTTCGACCAGATCTTCGGTAGGTGTCTTTGGCAGGAGCAAGCACTCTCGGATGAAGAATGCAGAAAAACACTATGCAGGAGCCCTCTCTGGACTGGACTCTACTAAGGTAAGCAGTTTCAGAAGGTGGTCACTGCAGTGCGACAAGGCAAAGGGACTCATTTGTCGCAGTCAGACTTTCCCTCCCATTTTGGGTCCCCCTGACGCTAGGACTCAGAAGTTTCGCTCAGTTAAGTCTTATAGGGCAAGCTGAGGAACCTCCAAGTTCCAGACCTTAACGCAGAACAGTGACATTAGAAGCAAGGTAGCCCAAACTCAGAGCTGGTCAGTGACAGGACAGTCCCAGGACACTTCTAACGGCTCTTCTTCGCAGGGCAGCGAGCAGACGTCAGGAATGGATGTTCCACTCCACAGGTCGCAGCTCCCTCGCAAGACTGCTGACAATCAGTAGCAAACCAGGGCTCTTCCAGGAGAGCAGCAAAAGTTGGTTGCAGGGTCTCCTTCAGATGGGAGTATTGGCTCCTTCAGATTACTCCAGGATCTCTGAAGAGTGGGTGCGGGGGAGTGGTGTGGCGTGGCGGGGTGCGGTCCTCTTATTCCCAAAAGCCAGCTAAGAACTGAAACTCCCACTAGCCAACAGCAGAACTAGACCCACCCACACCCCAATCAGGACCAGTGGCAGGAACACACACCGACACACTGAAACTAGTTTGTGGATTGGGACCAGACAGTCCCAGCCCAAATCCTGCCAGCAAACACATAGCCCTCCAGTAGCCCGCCAAAAGCCCGCCAAAAGCCTCTGCTTTCCCTCGGCACTGCAAGTCCATATAAGGATTTTCCTGGCCTTACAGGCCAGGAAGAAGGCTAAAAAACAAGATGGCCAAACGACACCCGAAAAACCTTGTGGCATGGACATGTTTGGTCACTAGCCACAGTTAGCCAAATGCGGTAAACGCAGTACGGCTAAAAGGAAAAGCACCAGAAAAAAATTCAAAACTCATTGCTGCCACCAGCTTGTCCATTTGGCACACCTAGAGTAACCAAAGATCCTTTGAGTGTTAGTCTAGGACCAAAAACAAAAAGTGTGCTGCATTGTAAGATGCAGTGTACAATGATAAGTTACCACAAGTGATAACAAGTTACTAAAAATAGTAACAAAGTAACTAGACTAAGGGAAACCATGTTTCCCAGTACTGAAAGCCTGAAGGACCTCAGTCTCCATAACAGATGAGCAAAAAATAGTGAAGCTCAAAGATTCACTGCACTGTAAAAAGAACAGGTCAGATACAAGGTGGAGGTGGGATAGAAACCCCCGGACTGCCCTGACCATGTTGCAACGTTCAGTGTGGGAAGGAATATAAAACGAATACTAAGTATTCTTAAGAAAAATAGACAGTTTCTGAATTCTTGAGTTTGACAATGAATGGGCTGCATTCAATAACTGAAGTACTTTAAATAGCACATCTTGAGACTCATTTTGGAAATAGTCTGCTCCCCTTCCGTCCCCCCTGCCCCGATTAGCTATCGTGACCAATTCAGAACATCCACCCTGGGAAGCCCTCAGGGCCCCGAGGCAAAGGGCAGCTCCCAAAAAAGCAGCTCCAGACAGTGTCGACAGGGGAAGCAAGAAACCAGCAGCCATCAACCAGCAGCAACTGACAAGGTAGGCAAGGCGCAAACCGTGGGAACAGCCATTGCGGTTTCAAACTATAATGCCCCACCTGTCGCAATAGCCTATAACCTTATGATATATTTATTCCCTCACACTGCTAACACCAGTTTCTACCACACAAGGCAAACCACTAAAGTGCATCCATGATTGCAAGTTAGACATCCTCCTGAAGAAACACTAATCAGCGTGTGCTTTCATTTAATGCTATGCTTTGAAACTTAGGCCTTTTTCCCTCCACTATCCAGGAAATCCCAATCTAGGTGTGATTTATTGAGTGCTTGCTCTGAAACTTACACAGCCAGCTATTTCTAACTTCCAGCAGGTGAGTGCAGTGTGTGTTTGGGACCCCATTTTGGCTGCATTTTGTTAAAAAAAAAAAGAAGGCTTTAAGACCCCAGGCCACTACTTCCCCCGGTGTATCCCTTTCCAGATTCCCGCTTCTCCGCCCGCCCACCGTCCCCGATTGGTTCACCGCCAAGGTCATCACTGACCACTCCAGGGCAGCGCCTGCGGCTAAGGACCCGAGGCAAAGGAAGGCTACAACTGTGGCAACTCCAGAGCATGTCTGCAGGTGTCAGCAGGGGAAGACTGTGGCCAGCCAGCAACTACTAGGACCAGCACGGTAGGAGTGGCCTGGGTGGGGAGTAGAGCAATTACTCTACCCTAGAAGCCTATCCGCTTAGCAAACCTATCTAAAACACTGATTATTTTCCACTGCCTCCCTCGCTCAACTGTAACTTCAAGCTGTGTTTAGAACCGCACTGATTCACTCAATTGTTCCTCAAATCTAGCTGCATTTAGTCTTCTACTCAACTACTCAATTGACTTGCAATCTTAACTGTTTGGAATTGTACTCCTTTGTTCCGTTAGGCATAGGCCTCTCTCCCATTATACAGGACTCTCAAATCCAGCTGGATCTTAGGTTTGTACTGAATTACTCAACTGTCTTTCAAATCTAGCTATATTTAGTCTTTTACTCAATTGCTCAATTTACTCAGGTCTAACAGCATGGGGCTGTACCCCTCAGCTCAATCGACTCCCAATTCCAGCGGTGCATGGTATTGCACTCAACTGTTCTGCTAGGCCTGGGCCTCTCTCCCACTGTGCGGGACCCACACACCCACCTGTGTCCAGTCACTACCTGAAAGGAACAAGTTACTTACCTGTAACTGTTGTTCTCCAGCATGGGTCTGGCATGGATTCACATGCTCATGAATATTCCCAGTCGTCCGGCTGGGAATCCTCGGTAAAGAAAAAACCAGTATCAGTTTCGTTTCTGATCTGTCTTTCGTAGTAATAACCAATCACTGGTCTCTGCGTCATACTGACCACAGCCAATGACTGCCCTCTACCTAAGCACCGCCTCTGGCAGCCATCTTCAGATTTGGAAGCACGTGAAGTGGCAGTATGACCAAGTGAAGAGCCGCAGAGGGGTAGGCGGGAGGGTTCGCATGTGAATCCATGCCAGACCCATGCTGGAGAACAACAGTTACAGGTAAGTAACTTGTTCCTTCTCCAGCATGGGGTCTGGCATGGATTCACATGCTCATGAATAAAGAATACATAGCAGTACACACATGCACAACCACGGGAGGTGGCAAAGGCTCAACATTAAGCATTACATCAAACCCAACATTAAGCACCTTACCTCCTCACCAGGCTCACCTCAGGCGAACAGGTTGCGCAGCACTGCTTGGCCGACCCTGGACTCCTCCCTGGAATCCCGATCGACGCAGTAGAATTTTGTGAAGGTGTGCTTCGACCTCCACGTAGCAGCCCTGCATATGTCCAGCAGGGGCACACCAGAAAGGAACGCCGTGGTGGCTGCGATCGCTCTGGTGGAATGGGCTCTCGGACGGCCAGGCAGCGGTCGGTTTGCCAACCGATGACAGTACATGATACAGCCGGAGAGCCATCTGGAAATGGAAGCCTTCGAGAGAGCCTTCCCCTGATTGACAGGTCCAAAATTCACAAAGAGTTGTGACGTCTTCCGAAAACACTTCGTGCGGTCCACGTAGAACTTCAGCGCTCTAGCCACATCCAGCGAGTGCAAAGTCCTCTCAGCCGGCGACGAAGGCGACGGGAAGAACACAGGCAACACCAAGGGTTCGTTGAGATGGAAGTCCGACGGTACCTTGGGCATGAAGGAGGGGTGCGTCCTGAGCACTACCCTCGTGAAAAGTCAAGTACGGGGCCTTGCAGGAAAGGGCCTGGATCTCTCCCACCCGTCGTGCGGAGGTGATGGCCACAAGAAACGCTGTTTTCCACGACAGAAACTTCAACGGGGCCGAGTGCAGAGGCTCGAACGGAGGTCCCATGAGCTTGGTCAGCACCACGTTGAGCTCCCACGCCGGGGCCGGAGCCTTCACCGGCGGGAACGATCTGAACAGTCCCTTCATGAACTCTTTCACCAGACGATGAGACCACAAGGACGTCCGGCCCGTGGTTCTGGTGTATTGGGAGATCGCAGCAAGATGAATCTTGATGGACGCGTGTGCCAGTCCAGCTTTGGCCAGCGTCAGCAGGTACGGCAGTACCTGGGGAGCCGTAATCCGTAGAAGGTTAATCTTCTGTGCGTGGCACCAGACAGAGAACCTCTTCCATTTGTGTCCGTAGCATTTAAGAGTCGAGGACGCCCTGGCCTTTGCAAGAACCTCTCTGCAGTCGGCCGGTATGTCGTATCCTCCAAACTCTAGCGCTGCAGGAGCCAGGCCTGCAAGTTCAGCGATTTCGGGTCGTGGTGGAGGATGGCGCCTCCTTCCCTGGAGAGTAGATCCGCGTCCACCGGCAGCTTGATTGGCGGGGACGCTGATAAGTCCAGAAGGTCCGGGAACCATATCTGCCTCGGCCACGCAGGTGCGACGAGGATCATCCTGCACCGTGACCTCTTGAGCTGGTTGACGAGCCGGATTAGCAGTGGCAAAGGAGGGAACGCGTAGAGGAACAGGCCCTCCCAGGGGAACGAGAAAGCATCGCCCATGCTCCTCGCCTGGGGAAACCTGCTGGCGAACCTCCGGCACTTGGAGTTTGTCGCCGTCGCGAACAGGTCGATCTGGGGTGTGCCCCACCGTCGGAAGAGGCGATCCACTAGATCCTGCCGTAGTTCCCACTCGTGGTACGAGCGCAGCTCCCTGCTGAGTGAGTCGGCGATGGTGTTTTTTTATCCCTGCCAGATAAAACGGCACCAGAAACATCCTTTGGGCGACGGCCCAATGCCACAGGTCCTGCGCCTCCTTGGACAGTGCTGGGGACCTGGTTCCGCCCTGTTTCCTGATGTAAAACATGGTGGTGGTGTTGTCGGTGAAGATCCTCGCCACCTTGCCCTTGAGGGACGGAAGGAAGGACCTGAGGGCCCAGAACACTGCACGGAGCTCCAGGACATTGATATGGAGGGACTTCTCCGTCGGGAGCCAAAGGCCTCTCGCGTGCAGATTTTCGGTGTGCGCTCCCCACCCTTCCAGGGAGGCATCCGTGGTCACTGTCTCCTGGTGGTCTGGGGTCTGGAAGTCCATGCCCGCCGTCAGATGCGCGCGGGTGCCCCACCACCGGACCGCTCGGCGGAAACTCTCGTCGAGTGTGATCCTCTCCTCGAAGCCGCCCGTCGTTTGGATCCAGCGCGCGTCCAGGAACTCCTGCAACGGGCGCATCCGGAGCCTGCACATGGGAATGAGGTAGATGCAAGAAGACATCATTCCGAGGAGGGACTTGATGGACCTCACCTTGGCCGCGTCGGAAACCAACATCCGCTGTACCTTGCCCAGGATGGACCTGGTCCTTTCCTCCGACGGGGAGGCTAGAAGGGACACTGTGTCGAGCTTCGCTCCCAGAAACAGTGCGTTTTGCACGGGTACCAGGTGGGACTTGGCGTAGTTCACGGAGAATCCCAGGTCCGTGAGAAGTTTGACGGTCCTTGCCATGTGCTCCACGGCGAGCTCCCTCGTCTTGGCTCGGATGAGCCAGTCGTCCAGGTAGGGGTAGACGTGGATCCCCTCGCGGCGCAGCTGCGCCGCCACCGGTGCAAGGCACTTGGTAAATACCCTGGGTGCCGACCGTAGTCCGAAGGGGAGGGCTTTGAACTGGTAGTGACGCCCTTGGACCACAAACCTGAGGAATTTTCGGTGCCCCTTTTAGGATGGGAATATGGAAGTAGGCATCCTCCAAATCCAACGACGACAGGAAGTCACCTTCCTCCAGCTGACCCAGGACGTGCCGGAGGGTGACCATCCGGAACTTCTGCGCCTTGATGAACTTGTTCAGACGTCGCAGGTCTAGGATGGGGCGCCATCCTCCCGTCTTCTCCTTCACGAGGAAGTATCTCGAGTAAACTCCGGAGCCCCGAAGCCTCTTTGGGACGAGTTCGATGGCGCCCTTCCTGAGCATCGCCCTTACCTCCAGGAGAAGCTGAGGGACGTGAAGCTCTTTCCTGGCCTCGGGGGGGACGCGCGGGCACCTTCTTTGAAACTCGAGCGCGTGGCCCCGGGCTAAGGCGTCCAGCACCCAACGGTCGGTGGAGATGGACTCCCACACGCTGACGAAGCTCGCCAGCCGGCCTCCCACCGGGGTGCATCGGTGGGGGCCCGACCCCACGGTCGGTTCAATCCTGTTTCGACGAGGCTTTGCCGCCTTGACGACGACGGCGGGGTCCGCTGGACTTGCCTCGTCCTCTGTAGGCCTCCTGAGACGACGAGCAGGCCGCTTGACGGTAGGTGGAGAAACCGCCGCCGGAACCTTTGGAGGCGCCCTTGCCTCCGCTGCTCCGAAAGGGCGTCCGTCGTTGCTGCAGAACCCCAAGGGCCCGAGCCGTCTCAGTGTCCGCCTTAATGGCCTGAAGGGAATCGTCCACTGTTTTCCCAAACAGGTTGTTCCCATCGAACGGCATGTCCAGGACTCTGGTCTGTACGTCTTGACGGAAGTCCGTAGCCTTGAGCCATCCACGCCGCCTAAGGCACACGCCGTTGCCCAACTGGCGAAACCCAGTGTCGGCGATGTCCGTCGCAATAGTGATGGTGTGGTCCGACGCCACCTCACCTTCCTGTAGGATCTCCAGGGCATCCGCCCTCTTGTCGTCCGGTAGGAAGTCCAGCAGGGGAGCCAGCTTGTACCATAGCTCCCTGTCGTAGCGGGCCATGATAGCCAAGGCGTTGGCCGCTTTAATCGTCGTCGCTGCAGACGAGATGACCCTGCGTCCCATAGTGTCCAATTTCTTTCCCTCGCCGTCCGGTGGGGAAGTCGATGTGGAGGCCGCACCCCCCCCGCTTTCTTCCTGGCCGCCGCGGAGACGACGGAGTCCGGGGTAGGCTGCGCCCGGAGGCACAGGGGGGCCGCGTCCGGGACCCGGTACTTCTTCTCGTACCGGTCTCTTCTAGCTGGCGTAGTGGAAGGGTTCTTGAGGAGGGCGAGGCCCTCATCCCAAATGTCGTCCAGTAGAGGCACCGCGAGGACCGTCTTCCTCTTGGCCTCGCGCCGTTGATAAAGGAATCCTTCCTTTTTCTTCTCCTCAGGGCAGAGTTGGAAAAGCTCGGATGCCCTGGCGATCATGGAGTGGAACGAACCAATCTCGTCGGGCGGAGAAGCCCTGGTGGGAGGTGACGACGGTAGATCCTCGTCGTATACCTCGTCGTCCGTACCCGTCGCTGCCGTGTCAGTCCCCGTATCATCCCCTCGGGTGGACGGGGAGGAGGGCTGGACGGTGCGCGACGGCTGAAAAGGAGGTGGAGGGTGAATCCTTCTTTTCTTGGGCGGGGGAACGCCAGAAGGTCCCGGTTCAGGCTCCCCCGACGGGAGAGGTTCCTCCGTCGGCAACGGTAGTCTTGTCCTTATCTCTGACCATAAGGACTGTATAGCCAACAAAATGGCCGCCGAGTTGTCCTGCGGTGCTGGCAGAGGGGAATCCGACGGGCAATCAGGGGCCCCGTCGGCACCCTCGACGATGTCGTCACCTGCGTCGGGATCCATCCCGACGGGCCGGTCTTCTTCCACGCCGTGGCTTAAGACCTCGATCAGCTCTTCCTCCGAGGTTGAAGCCGAATCTACGACGACGGCCTGCCCCCCCTTCTTCCCCGCCGGGGATTTCACGGGGGTCCTATCGATGGGCACAAAAGAGGACTCCCTCCGAGGTGGCAGGGAGACTCTGAGCCCCGAGGTCGCCACCACTGGTGTAGCCTCCACAGGCTGAGCCAGGGTCGCCGCGACAGTATCGATAGAGGGCTTGGCCGGATGGATTAAGGCCTTCACCACCTTAGGTGCGCTCACCGCCTTATCCTTGAGGGGGGGGGGGACACTGCCTCGCTCCCCCTTCGATGGGGCCTTCGAGCTCGACCGGGGCCTCTCCAGGAGCTTTGCCGGGTGCTCGCCCTTCCTCTTACCCGACCCAGAGCGTTGGCTCGTGGTTGATGGTGCCGGGGAGGGTGCGCCCTGCCTGGCGCCCGTAGAGCCCGACCGTTCGGCGCTCCCGGTGCCAGCGGACTCGCGGTGCTTGGCCTTGTGTTGGACCCCCGTCGCCAGGGCGTCCTCAAAGGTCTTAGAAGACCGCTCGGATTTCTTCCTCTTCTTCTCGCCTGATGGGCTCTTCCCTTCCAGCCAGTTGGCGAGACGTTGATGGCGGTCCTTCATGGTCCGCTCCGACATATTGCCGCAAAACGCAGTCCTCCACGTGCGTCTTGTCCTCATGTAAGCAGTATAGACAAAAGGAGTGCTCGTCCTCCTTAAAGACGTTCTGCAGCTGGCATCCAGGGCAGACCCTGAACAGCTTTCCGGGCGTCGAGCTTCCCTTCTCCTGGGCCATGTCCGGGCCTGAGAAGCTTCTGGAGTCCTCCAAAGCGTAGCTCGACGAAATCTTCACCCTTGAGGGGCGCAGACGAATCCGACACGGGTCCCCGTTGATCGGATAGAGAGTCGGTGGAGCTTGAGGCTCTTTTGACCGAAAAAACGAAGTTTTTGAGCAAAAAACGTGAAAAAAATAGCACTAACGCTCGAGAGCAATAGCACGAGGATCCCAACACATGAACGTGCGGTAAAAATCTGAAGATGGCTGCCAGAGGCGGTGCTTAGGTAGAGGGCAGTCATTGGCTGTGGTCAGTATGACGCAGAGACCAGTGATTGGTTATTACTACGAAAGACAGATCAGAAACGAAACTGATACTGGTTTTTTCTTTACCGAGGATTCCCAGCCTGACGACGGGGAATATTCATGAGCATGTGAATCCATGCCAGACCCCATGCTGGAGAACCAGGCCTCTCCCGCTGTCCAGTCATATCAGTTCTGGGCGCTGAATTATCAATCCTTAAAACCCATACCTCATAGCTACCAAGGGGTCGGAAAACCAGATATGCGAACGACCGCTCGAGACCGGTTGAAACTGGGCCCCGCCTGTCCAGGCCTTTATTGAAGCGTTAAGCACTGCCTGCCATCATTGGCCACCCACACCGGTGAAATCAAGCCCCAACTTCCTGCCAATACCCTGAGATGAACAAGTTACTTACCAACTGTAACCTTCTTTCTATTGGATGTTCCTCCCACGTATTCCTCATCTTATGATAATCGTATCCCAGCTTCAGAATATTTTTCACCAGAGGGCACTGTGTTCGAGACTGCGTAGTCGAAGTCCCTCGAGGGACCCCGCCAGGCGTCAACGCCATCCGCTGTATAAATGGATCGAGCAGCGCCCGTTACCTCAGTTCTGTTTTTACGGTGTTCATGGTCTCATAAATTGATCAGGTTTCAAGTCTTCAGGCTCTTAAGGAAGTCAGAGGCCACCTGGCGTAAATTGTACGGAGGGGTAGGATGGGAGGGTTGATGACTACGTGGGAGGAACATCCAATCGAAAGAACGTTACAGTTGGTAAGTTACTTGTTCTTCGAACGGATTGCGTCCTCCCATGTATTCCTCATCTTATGATAGACTCCCATAGCAGTGGTAATTTTGGAGGTGGGAGTACTATAAATTTTAATTATGGACTGAAAGGAGGACACTTTTTGCAAATAGTCCTAGGTATGAAGTAGAGTCTAAGCAGTAATGCTTTACAAAGGTGTGCATCGACGACCAGGTGGCTGCAGCACAAATATCCTGCTCCGGGACACCCCTCTGAAGGGCCGTGGAAGTTGCCATGCCTCTGGTTGAATGAGCCCTTAATACATCTGGAGGCTCTTTCCCAGCTAGTTTATAGCATTCAGAGATTGCTAGGATTATCCATCTGGATAGAGTTTGTTTAGATACTGCAAGGTCCAATTTGTGCCCAGTATATCCAACGAATAGTTGGTCACCTTGTTGGAGATTTGCCTATCGGAAATGTAGAAACTGAGAGCCCTTTTTTCCAGTCTATGAAATGTTTCCTCTTCCTTACTAGCATGAGATGGAGGATAAAAAGGAAGGTAAGAATCTTTTGTGACAGATGAAAATCACACTATTTTAGGCAAGAATGATGGCTCGATATTTAAAATAACCTTGTCCCAATGGAAAATAGTGTGAGGAGGCTTACATGACAGTGCCTACAACTCACTCATCCTGCGGGCTGATGTT
The DNA here is from genome assembly GCF_040938575.1 of Ambystoma mexicanum. NCBI lineage: Eukaryota > Metazoa > Chordata > Amphibia > Caudata > Ambystomatidae > Ambystoma > Ambystoma mexicanum. The sequence continues at coordinate 1,204,974,496 of NC_090923.1, read as the reverse complement.
ATAACCACTAACAGAATTGTTTTAAGAGTGAGCAATCTTAATGGACAAGAATGTAAAGGCTCGAAAGGAGCACACATGAGAATTTTCATGACTAGATTTAAATCCCAGATGGGCACCTGAAAAGGTGTCAGAGGGTATACATTTGTCAACCCTTTCAAGAATTGAATGACTAAAGGCATTTTAAAATAGGACACTTCTTCCGAGGAGCGCTTAAAGATACTTGGCAGCGCAATCTAACCTTTTATTGTTCCAACTTGGATCCCCAAATTGGCTAAGTGTAAGAGAAAAGAAAGTACTGTTGGAGTATTACAAAGGAATGGATCCACATTCGTATCCCTGCATCAGTTACTGAACTTGTTCCAACGACACCGATACAGGGATTTTGTTGCTGGCCTTCTGGCCGAAAGCAAAATCTCCATTACGTCATCCGGGAGGTCCCAATCCTTATATCCTAGCCTCTCAGAAACCCTGCATGAAGGCTGAGTGTCTTGACCTCTGGATGGAGAACCCGACCTTCCTCTTGCGAGAGAAGATATTCTTTGTGGAAGAACTATTGGAGGGCAGATGGACAAGTCCAGAAGGTCTGGGTACCACGTCCTCCTGGCCCTCTCCTGGGCAATTAGGATCATGGTTCACCTGAACTTTCTCAACCTCCTGATTACGTGAGGAATCACGCGGACTGGAGGAAACGCGTAAAGTGGAAATACCCAGTCCACTACGAACGCATCCCGTAGAGCTCCTCTTGGGGGAAATTCCCTTGAGCAATACAGTTCGCACTTCCGGTTGGCCCCGGACGCGAACAGATCCACCTGAGGGGATCCCAAAGGGTGAAGATCTCTGAGAAAGACTTCCTGAGCTAGCTTTCATTCGTGGGATACAGTGCTCTGCCTGCTCAGAGCGTCTGCCGCTGTGTTAAGCTCTCTAGGGAGGTGAACTGCCAGCAGAGATACCTTCTTGCATTGCCCAGAAACAGAGCTGCATTGCCTCTCTGCACAGTGGAAGTGATCCTACGCCTCTTTTGTTGAGGTAGTACATGGCCACTGTGCTGACCGACTTAATCAGGACATTCTTTCCCGGTACAGAGGGCAGAAAAGCCTTCAGCGCTAGTCTGATTGCTCTCAGCTCCAAAAGGTTGATGTCCAGATTGGACTCTGATGGAGACCAACGACCGCTGATTGTCAGATCGTTGGTGTGGGCTCCCCCATCCTGTGAGTGAGGCGTACGTCACTACCGTTATCTCCAGCCATTGTTGCCAAAAAGGTTCCCTCTTGAGGACATTCTCCTTGCAAGCCCACCATAGGAGATCTTGAGCCACTTTGGGTGGGACTTGTAGAAGATCTGTCATCACCCCTGAGAACTGGGACCATTGAGTCCTGAGGGCCCACTGAAGGGATCTCATCTTCAATCTGGCCTCTGGCACCAGAAAAATGCAGGATGCCATGAGGTCTAGCAACCTCAGAAAATCGAATACCGGTAGATGTTGGGCATTTTGAAATGTCATTACAATTTGCAGAATGTGTTGAGCTCTCTCCTCGGGTGGCGAGGCTTTCCCTGAGGAAGTGTCCTGGATCACTCCGATGAATTGGAGTTTTGGCTTGGAATCATTTGTGACTTCTTGTAATTGAGGGAGAAGCCCAGACTGTAAGAAGTGGCAAGTCAAGGACAGATGTTTCTGGGCTCGTTCGGATGACCTCGCCCCGATTAGCCAATCGTCCAGATAAGGGTAGATGTGAATCTTCTTCTGATACTCGCTGCCACCACCGCCATCAGTTTCGTGAAAACCCTTGGGGCGGTGGTTAGCCCAAATGGTAGAACCAGAAACTAATAATGAGAACCACCAATTGCGAACCTCAGGTACTCTGTGCTTGGGATGGATTGGCACATGAAAGTAAGCATCCTGAAGGTCCAATGAAACCAGCCAGTCCTAAAGTTGAAGAGCCTGAAGGATTTGAGAAAGGGTCACCATCTTGAAATGGTCCTTCCTCAGGAACTTGTTCAAGCTTCTTAATTCCAAGATGGGGCTCAATCCTCCTTCCTTTTTGGGGATGAGAAAATAGAGGGAGTACCAGCCCTTGTTCCTCTCTGCTACAGGTAGATTTTCTATTAGGGTTAAAAATCTCCTGCACAAGGAGCTGGTCTGGAGTCTTTACAGAGTTGACTCCCAGTGGATGATTGAGGTCTTTGATGAAAAGGAAGACCGTAACCATGGGTTCTCTAGTGCCCAGGCAACTGACGTAATGCCCCGCCATTCGTCCAGATACCGAGTGATTCTGCCTCCCAAAGGGGTTTTGTGGGTTAAGACCTCAAAGTGGCTTTGCAGCGGCTGCAGCAGTGGCTGAGGCAGTAGTATCCTATGCTGTGGCTGATCTAGCACCTCCCCCTTTTCCACCACGAAAGGGTTCTCTGTTAGCTTCCGACTGGCCTGACCTCTCCCTTTTCCAAAAGAGGAATAGAAGCGAAAAGGGTGACTCTTCCAGGAAGATTACCCTGCATAAGAGTGTTGCTGAGGTTGTTTTATAGCGGCGCTGAGTGATTTCGCTGCCGCTTTCGAGGTCTGCAGCTTCTCCAAGCTCTCCTCCGCCTTGCTGCCAAACAACCTCAAGCCGTCAAAAGGCATATTAAGTAATCTAGACTGCACATCAGGTTCAAAGCCAGATTTCCTTAGACATGCAAATGTGCGCAAGACTGTGCTAGATGCCATGGACCTGCTTATACTATCCGCAGTGTCCAATCCTGACTGAAGGCATTCCTCCATAGCCTCTTTACCATCCTTCACTATAGCCAGGAAACCATCCTGTTCTTCATCTTTCGAGATGCGTTCAGCCGCTGATGACATGCAGTCCCACAGGGTACAAGTAAATCTTGCTAATGTGCAAGTGACAGTCGATTTCAGGGCTATGCTGCCCGAAGTAAAAGCTTTACGGGCCCAAGCATCAACTTTATCGTCCGTGTCTGGTGGTATTGATGGGTAAGCTGATTGCCTAGTTGATGTTGCAGCTTGCACCACTAGACTTTCAGGTGATGGATGTTTGGATAAATATTCTAGATCTGACAAAGCTGATCTATATTTTGGTACCAGTTTCTTATTTATTGCTGCAATTGAATCTGGGGGTATTCCAATTTGCCATTACTCTTTTTTGTAGAGCCTTGTGTAATGGGAGAACAGGATCTTTTAAAGGACCCTCACTAAGGATGTCAGTCATGTCATCCTGGTCAAAATCCAGCGAAGTGTCACGACCCATGACCCAAAACCCCACTGGCATGGGCACATGCCAGGTAGGGTTAAGGCTCAGGGTTCACTTAGGGCCCCAAGGGCCTTGCACTAACCTCATGGACTGTCCTGGAGTCACACCGTGCAACATTGGCCAAGGACACGAAATCAACACCCAGCAGAAGCAGCCCCAAATTCAGGAAACACTCCGCCTAACATGGTTATCACCAGAACAAACCATGTAACAGAAATCCTTATATCTTACACCTTAGCTCGCGACAACCACGGAGCGTCAATGCCTCAACACCGAAACCTCGACACATACAATGAATCCCCCGAAACACTCAGAAAAAAGAAGGGAGCACCCAATAAAAGAGTGGGATGATTCCAACCACCTTACTCCATACATCACAAGGATACCCACAACATACCAGACACGACGACTAAGCCCTGGTAACCCACAACCCTACCATTAACCTAACAGACCGGTTCAATGAAGAAGCCACCACTGATCTCCAACCAATCTTCATCACTGGAGAAGCACCACAATTGATCAGACATGCCATCAACCTAGTAGACCACTTCAATGAAGCAGCAGTCCCTCTTCATCCAATCAACATCAATACAGAAACACCACGACTGAACTACAAACCAGAACAATGAACAACCAATAAACAAAACCACACCAAGAAAATCCACTGTATTTTAATAAACGCAAAGTCAATGTCCAAACATTCGCTGAAATATATAACCTATCTACGGAGGTATCGACATTCTGTTTGTAACAGGAACATGGCTAGACGACAACTACAAGATCACCCTCAACAACTGACCGACTGAAAACTTCACATGCATCCAAGCAAACAGGAAATCTAAAAGGGGGGTATGGGGGACTAGCAATCATCTACGAGGAACACCTGGCTATCAAACTGGAAGATCCATTAGGCATCGATAAATGCAAATCCTTAATACTACGCCTATCAGTAAACCCCAAAACAAACCTGAAATTCATACTGATGTACAGACCACCAGCCTACAATTCAACCTTTGTAGACGCCTTTACAGAAGCAATCACCACCCTAGCCATCAAGCACAATCATCTGATCAGCCTCAGATTTCAAAATCTGGTTCGATGAAGAAACCACAACTACACAAAAATCTTTAACCGCCCAACTAGCAGCAATGAATCTACAACAACTAGCCAAAGGAGCAACAAACTCGGCAGGGCATACACTTGGCGCAATCTTCGCAAATAAAGAACTCATTACCACAGCACCCCCAATTCAAATACTCTGTAGCCACCACCTCATCATTCCATTCATAATCACAATGACAATTCCAATAAGCAAGCAACAAGTCAAACCACCTATTATGAAAAGGAACTGGAGAACCATCAAACATTCCAGTGTAACTGAACTCCTGGAACTAAGCAAATCTCAAGCAACAATTAATGGGAGAAGCTGGCCTGGACAAAAAAGAAACCTTACTCCACAACTGGATCGTGACAACCGTAGACGACAAAGAAAAACCTTTCACTCCCTCACAAAAAAAAAAACAATGACCAAATGGTTCACCCCACTACTCGGCACCATGGAAAGAAAAAAACGAAACTAGAATCAAAATGGAGGAACAACGCCGCTGCAAACAAACAAATTTCTGCAACAGATCCACACACAAAAAGGAAATACAAAAAGCGAAGAGGAAACACTAAAATAACAAAATGTTCAAAGCACCAAACACCCAAAAAGAACTCTTCAAAATCATAAGTGAAAAACCCAAAGGGATGCAAAAACTCGCCAATTCCATCGGTGAAACTATGCAACGACTTAGGAGACCACTTCAAAAATACAATCATACCACCCAACAAACCATACAAAGCAGACCACGCGATCACACGACATACCCCACCTTTCCTCATGAGGAACAACTGAACAAACTAGAAAGCTTTCCCGAAATATCAGTGGGGACCGTCAAACTGGTAAATCAAACCAACAAATCAGGCTCCCGTGAATACTCCTGTCCCCCGGGCATATACAAATCTATTCTCAAACAAAGAACTCCCATGAAATACCATAGGAATGTCCTCAACCTTTCGATCTTTACAGGTAAAGTACCACAGACCTTCAAATCAGCGTACATCAGGCCACTACTCAAAGACACAGCAGGAAACGTAGAGGACTTATCTACAGACTCCAATATCACATACATAGCCAAACTACTAGAAACTTACGTTTACAAAATTACACAAGAATTCAGACCAATTGAGAGGAACGGAATCCGCTCTCCTCTCGATATGGGATAACCTAAAAGCAAACGCAGACTGACATCAGTACTGCCTTGATACTTCTAGACGATAGGTCTAGCAGCATTCGACACAGTGAACCACGACATCTGCGTTATGAGATTAGAGGGACTAGGAATAACAGACACTGCCCTACTGTGGATCAAATCCTTCCTAATAAACAGAACGGGAACCATATGGATGAAACGTTTCAAGTCAAAGCCAAGCGACTCTGCATGCGGAGTCCACAAGGATCAACTTTCTCCCAGCTTTTATTGAACATCTACCTATATCTATTAATCAAAATCATCAAAAGACACAGCCTCACCTGCAACAACTACGCAGACTACCACAAATCTTCAAAATACAAGCTACCCGAGAAGAAAACTGCCTTTGTGATTATATTCAATTGGATGAACTTGAATCACCTCAAAATTAACCCAGGCAAAACAGGGATAATGATCGACACATAAAAACGGAGGAGACATCAGCTACATCACTTGGCCAAGAGAACTCGGTACAACCCCAGCGCCATCGTCGGTGGTAAAAAACCTGGGGATCCTGGTGGACAACAATATCACTCTAGAGCCACAAGTAAAGGCTCTACTCAAGAAATGCTTTCTCCTGTGAGCAGCAAAAAGAATCCTACAGTTCGTGTCATTCACCAACAAAACATTTAACATCATCACTCTGGTCATGTCCAGAGTAGATTAGGCCAATAGCCTAAACATGGGTATGCCTGAACGACTTCTAAAAAAACAACGCATACAAAACGCAGCAGCCAGACTCCTTCGCAAACTACCCCGAAGAGAACACATCACACCCACGCTAAAAATACTACATTGGCTACCAAAAAAGCAACAAATAAAATTCAAAATCGATGTGCCTCATGCACACAGTAATACACAAACAAGGCGCAGATTTCCTGAGAGATAAGGAACACGTTACTTACCTCAAACTGTTCTCCAGCATGGGTCTGGCATGGATTCGCATGCTCATGAATATTTGCCGTCAGGCTGGGAATCCTCGGTAAAGAACAAAATCAGTTTCACTTCTGAACGGTCTTTCTACTAACAACCAATCACTGGTCTCTGGGTCATAATGCCCGCAGCAAATTACTGCCCTCTAAGCCCCTCCTCTGGCAGCCGTCTTCAGATTTGGTAGCACGTAAAGTGGCAGTAGGACCAAGAGAAGAGCCGCAGAGGGGTAGGTGGGAGGGTTTGTATGTGAATCCATGCCAGACCCACGCTGGAGAACAGTTACAGGTAAGTAACTTGTTCCTTCTCCAGCATGGGGGCTGGCATGGATTCACATGCCAGGAATAAAGAATACATAGAAGTACACATGCACAACCACGGGGGTGGCGAGGCTCAACATTAAGCATCTCTTACCTCCTCACCAGGCTCACCTTGAAGCGAACAGGTTGCGCAGCACTGCTTGGCAGACTCTGGACTCCTACCTGGAATACCTGTCGACGCAGTAGAACTTCCTGAAGGTGTGCGTCGACCTCCATGTAGCAGCCCTGCAGATGTCCAGCAGGGGCACGCCGTCAGGAACGCCATGGTTGCAGCGATCGCTCTGGTCGAGTGGGCTCTCGGACGGCCAGGCAACGGTCAGTTTGCCAACCGGTGACAATGGGTGATGCAGCCGTAGTGCCACCTGGAAATGGAAGCCTTGGAGAGGGCCTTCCCATAGTTGACAGTGCCAAAGTTCACAAAAATGTGCGACATCTTCCGAAAACTCTTTGTGCGGTCCACATAGAAAATCAGCGCTCTAGCCACATCCAGCGAGTGTAAAGTCCTCTCAGCCGGCGACCAAGGCGTTGGGAAGAACACAGGTAACAGCAAGGACTTGTTTAGATGAGTCCAAGGGCTCGTTTAGATGAAAGTCCAATGGCACCTTGAGCATGAAGTAGGAGTGCCTCCGTAGCACCACCCTCGTCTCGAGGAAGGTCAATTAAAGGTGGTTTACAAGAGAGGTCCTGGATCTCTCCCACTCGTCGTGCAGTGGTGATGGCCAGAAAAAACGCTTTTTTCCACAACAAAAATGTCAGTGACGCAGATTGCAGAGGCTTGAACGGAGGACCCATGAACCTAGTCAGCACCACATTGAGCTCCCACGCCGGGGCCAGAGCCTTCACCGGCAGGAACAAACAAAAAGTCCTTTGATGAACTCCTTAACAAGGCGCTGTGACCATAACGACGACCGTACCAGAGTTCTGGTGTAGTGGGAGATAGCCCCTACATGAAGCTTGATGGAGGCATGAGCCAGCCCTGCTTTGGCCAGCGACCGCAAATACGGCAGCACCTGCAGAGCCGTACTCCATAGAGGGTCGATCTGTGCGCGGCACCAGACGGCGAACCTCTTCCACTTATGTCCATAGCATTTCAATGTAGACGAAGCCCTGGCCTTGGCAAGCACCTCCTTGCAGTCCACCGGGATATTGTATCTTCCAAACTCGTGCTGCAGGAGCCAGGCCTAAAAGTTCAGCGGCCCTGGGTCGTGGTGCAGGATCGCGCCTCCTTCTCTGGCGAGAAGATCGGCGGCCACTGGAAGGGACGCGGACAAGTCCAGAAGGTCCAGTTATCAGTTTTCTGCCACGCTGGTGCAACAAGGATTATCCTGCACCAGGCTAAACTGCGTTGATTGACTAGTTGAAGAAGCAACAGCAACAGAGGCAACGCATACAGGAACAGGTCGTCCCAGGGGAATGAGAATGAGTCCCCCATGCTCCCCGGCTGGGGAAACATGCTGCCGAACCTCCGGCACTTGGTGTTCGTCGCCATACCAAACAGATCGATCTGGGGTTTCCCTCATCGACTGAACAGAAGATCCACTTGGTAATGCCGAAGCTCCCACTCTTGGCAAGAATGCAGCTCCCTGCTGAGGGAGTCAGCGATGGTGTTCTTCACTCCTGCCAGATGAAACGGGACGAGGCACATCCCCCCCCCCGGTTACGGCCCAGTGACATAGGTCCTGCGCCTCTCTCGAGAATGCTGGGGATCTGGTGCCCCCCTGCTTCCAGATGTAGAACATCGTGGTGGTGTTGTCCGTGAAGCCCTGCATCACCTTGCCCTTGAGGGACGGAAGGAAAGACTTGAGGTCCGAAAACACTGCCCGCAGCTCCAGTACGTTGATATGCAGCAACTTCTCCTCCGGTAGCCACAGGCCTCAAGGAGGTGTCCGTCATGACAGTCTCCTGAAGGGGTGGTGTCTGGAAGGCCGTGCCCGCCGACAAATGCATGAACTCCCCTCCACCGTATCGCTCGATGGAAACTCTTGTAGAGAGGGATCTTGTCCTCGAAGCTTCCCAATACCTGAAAACTGGCGTCGAGTAACTTTAGCAGTGGGCGCATCCACAGTCTGCACAGCCGAATGAGGTATATGCATGACAACATGCCGAGAAGGGAATTTATGGACCTCACCCTTGGGATCTTCAGGGTCAACAGCCATTGCACCTTGCCCAGGATGGCCGCTATCCTCTCCTCAGACAGAGATGCCAGGCATGACACTGTTGAGCCGAGACCCAGAAACAGTGCGTCTTGCGACGGCACCAAGCAAGATTTTGCATTGTTCACAGAGAACCCCAGCTCCGTCAGCAGCTTGACGGTCTTAGCCGTGTGTGCGACAGCAATCTCCCTCGATTTCGCTCAGATGAGCCAGTCGTCCAGATAGGGGTAAATGTGGATCCCTCGTAGACACAGTCGCGCCGCCACTGGCGCCACGTACTTGGTGAACACCCTTGGCGCCGACTTGAATCCGAACAGAAGGGCCTTGAACTGGTAATGTTGCCCTTGAACTCCGAAGCGCAGAAACTTGCTGTGTCCCTTATGAATGGGGATGTGAAAGTAGGCATCCTCCAAGCACAGAGACAATAGAAAATACTCTTATTCCAGCTGTCCCAGCACGTGCTGAAGGGTGACCATCCGAAACTTCTGAATCTGATGTACTTGTTCAGATGGCAGAGGTCTAGGATGGGCCTTCAACCACCCATCTTCTTGATGAGGAAGTACCGAGAGTACACTCCGGACCCTCTTTGAAACAAGCTCTATCGCAGCCTGCACATCCAGCAGAAGCTGAGGGATGTGGTTTTTCTACCTGGCCACTGGTGGTATGCGCGGAAACTTTCGTTGGAACTCCAGAGTGAGTCCGTGGGCCAGCGCATCCAGCACCCAACGGTTGGTGGAGATGGACTTCCACATGCTGACGAAGTTTGCCAGCCGGCCTCCCACTGAGTTGCGCATGTGGGGGCCCGATGTCATGACTGGTTCAGTCTTGCTTCGCCGTGGAGGTGCCGCCTTCGGGACCTTGTTGACTCCTCCAGTCTTGCTGCGGCCCATGTAGGCCTCCTGGGTCGAAGAGCGGGACAATTGACGTTAGGGCGAAGAACTTCCACTGAAGCCTTTGGAGGAACATTGGGGTTTACCCCCGGAATTCTCAAAGGACAGCTGTCGCTGAAGCGTGCCCAGGGCACGAGCCATCTCTTGGTCCGCCTCATTAGTAGCCCTTAACCAACCTCGCCGAAAGGCAAACTCTGTTGCCCATTTGGCAGAACCCTGTGTCAGCAATGTCCGTGGCCACCGCGATGGCATGGTCTGATGCCACCTCGCCCTCCTGCAGGATCTCCAATGCTTCCGCGCTCTTGTCATCGGGAAGAAAGTCCAGGAGGGGAGCAATCTTAAACCAGAGCTCCGTGTTGTAGCACACCACGATGGGGAGGGCGTTGGCCGCCTTGATGGTCGTTGCTGCCTATGTGATGACTCGTCCCGTGGCATCCAACTTCTTCCCCTTGCTTTCCGGTGGGAGGAGGTTGTTGACGCAGCAGAGCCAGAAGACTTCTTCCCCGCCGCCGCCAAGACTACTGAATCCGGGGAAGGCTGGGACCTCAGACACTTGGGTGCAGAGTCCGGCACCTTGTACTTTTCGTCCCTCTCCGCCAGGGCCAAGGACGGGTTCTTTAAAAGGGACAGCCCCTCGTCCCAAATGTCATCCAACAGAGGGATCGACAGCACGGTCTTCCTCTTTGCCTCGCAGCGTTGATACAAGAAACTCCTTTTCCTGGGGCGTCAGCTGAAACATGTCCGAGGCCCTAGAGATAATTGCATGGAACAAGCCTATCTCGTCAGGTGGTGAGGCTCTGGGCGCCGGAGACGGGATGTCTCCTAACCCACAGACGTCCGTGCCCGTAATCGCCATGTCCGTATCCTCCCTCGGTGGAGGGGAGTGGGGCGATGGGTGAAAAGGCAGTGGAGGGTGAACTCTCCTCTTGGTAGAGTGTGCCCCTGATGGCCTCAGTGCTGCGGGATCTTCCGGTGCTGCGGGATCTTCCGTCGGCAGAACGGGCATCCTCGTCCGAATCGCCGAACACAAGGTGTGGAGTGCCTGGAAAATGTCCACCAAAATGCCCGCTGGGGGTTTGGGGTGTTGAGGTGGTTGCTGAGGTGGCAGAAGAGGGAGTGACGGAGGCAGCAGTGTAGGGTTCTCCAACTCCTCCACGCCCTTCTCCTCGGTCTGTCTCATCGCCACTCTCAGCGTCTCTTGTTGGGGGTCCTTCCCATAGGCCTGGCCTCGACTCATTTCTTTTCCAAAATGGTCTGGAGCGTTGAAAGCTCCTCTTCCGTGCACTGCAGGACTACTGTATGCCCCCCCCCCCTCTTTTCAACGAGGGAACACTGTTACGGTGACATGATGGGCATCGCCTTCTCTGGTGTCTTCTCTATGGGCTGAAAGTCGATTCTTACGTCCGCGGCCTTCGCTAGGGACACAACCACAACTTCAATGGAAGGCTTTGCTGGGTGAATTTGGGCCTGTACGTCCTTGGTCGAGCTTGAGGCCTTCACCTTGGAGCGAGGGTCAGCACCCCGCTCCGCCTTGGCTGGCCGTCCGGGGCTTCTCCAGAAGCTTGCCTGGGTGGTCCGACTTCCTCTTCTTCACCGAACCCAAGCATTGGCTCATGGTTGAAGGTGCAGGAGACACTGAACTCGCCCTGGCCACCGGGGAGCCCGTTAATCGGATGAAGTTTTGATGGAGTTTGAGGCTCGATTGACTGAAAAAATTAGTTAAAACTCTAGAAAAAAAAAAAAAACGCAAAACGCAGTAAAAAGCCCGAGAGCTAATCAGAGGACTCAACACTTGAACGTGTGGTAAAAATCTGAAGATGGCTGCCAGGGGAGGGGCTTAGGTAGAGAGCAGTCATTGGATGGGGGCAGTGTGACCCAGAGACCAGTGATTGGTTGTTAGGAATTTTCATGAGCATGTGAATCCATGCCAGACCCCCCAGCTGGAGAAATCTATAAAAATCAAAGATGCACAAGAGACAACGCTGGATAGCGGTCTAAAAGAACCCTGTTAGGCAAGATTGTATGCCACAACCTTTGGGAGACTACAGTAACCTTGACTGTCTGTACTACACAGGTTGTTAGTGTGGCTGAGCAGCCAGGCTCATCTCAAGATGGGTCAATGTGTGCAGTAGAGTTTTTACACAGAGATTGTGACAAGCATTCAAATAAACTCTTACACTCAATGTTTCTTGATTAAACCATTATTCATTTAACAGTCAGTTGAACAAGCCTTCTTCAGAAGGGAGCAATATATAACAAAAATCCACTTCAAAATACACACTTAGTTTCTCTAAATCAGCAAGTACCCATTTGGGATGGCACAGCTCTTCCAACACCCAGAGGGGAAAATACTAGGACACTGTGGGCATTAATATATCACTGGTACATTTAGAGCAATGCTGAGGTTGGTGAAAAAAAAAAAAGTTTGTGTATAAAACTAATGTTAAACAAATACTCTGAGGCAGGCAAGTACTTTTTAACCCCCCAATGGAAAGTAAATGAACCCTTTCCTGGAAGCACAAAGTCAGAGGTAAGAAGAGTCTTCCAGGGAGCCAGGCCAGTCAATGTTAACTGAACAAATGGCTGGGTGAACTGAAGCACTTCTTGCAGTTAAGTAAGTCTTGCATAATGTTTTAGAAGTCTTTGTAGAATAAAATAGAATCACTGTAGGGCCACAAGCTGGGAGGCTTGTGATGCGCAAAGCTGGAAGCAACTCTGCAAAAGCAACCAAGACAAGTCTCAACTGAGAGCTAGGAAGGCTACACAAGAAGCAAGTTCCCTTAATTGTACAGTACCTTTGGTTAGAAGAAATTGGTTCCAGCTGGCTTCCGTTCTTGTGCAAGTCTGCAGATCCTGTTCCTATGCCTCAGTCGTAGGGACAAGAGGGACTTCTGGGGACTCCACTACGAATTGAAGGTCGGCGGCAGCAATGGGCAAACTTCAGATCAGTGGCACTTTGCGTTTTCAGCTCTCGCAAATAGCACCACTGCAGTTCTCTGATACCACTATGGACTTTCCTCACATCTACGGTTCAGCACTGTTAAGGTGGGTCAGGCTTGGTCAGTCCTGCTTCCTGGGAGTCAGTAGGATCTTCCTGGCGTTCGGGTTGGACTTAAAGACATTCGCTTGTTTCTGGTGTTACTCTCCCTGGCTATTCGGTTCCTGCAGCAGCAATGGAAGTACAGCCAGCTCCAAGAGGATTTCTAGATAAGCTCGTCTTTGGGCTGCGATTGGTCCCACCAACCCAAGGGGAGCACTCGTCCTTTGCAGGTCTTCTCTAGTCAAGGCAAATTTGGAACTTTAGCACTGCAGCAGGTCTTCACCGGACAAACAGTCCAGGAGTTGTAGCAGGCGTCTCTTCAAGTTCTTCGGATTCCTTCGCCCAGTGGTCAACTCTGCCTTCCAAGCAAAAGCCTCGCCTTTTATGCAGGTTTCTCCCATTTATTCACAGCCTAGCTGTCTATCACACAGCAGGGTGGCTGTCCTCCGAGGACAGCCCACCAGCCAATCACCTTGGATGCATTCCTGTAACCAATGAGACCAAGCACATGGAGTTTCAGGCACCTCCCTCGCTTACTGCCCTGCTAGCGACACTGGAGCCAGAATCAGACTTCACTCGTGAATCCCACCCAAGACAAAACAAATAAAGGGACCGGGTCATTTTGACAAAATGGGCAAACGTGGGTGCTTTACTGCAGCTGCAATTGAAGCACGCAGTAGAAACACAAGGGTAGGAAAACAAACCACTGCCATCAGCCATTAATCGTGGAAAGGGTAACAAAAATTTTACATGAGAAACTAGACAAAGGGAATACTAAGTAACCCCTCCAGCACACTACTGTAAGGTAGTGTGTGCTGGGTCTAATAAGTTACAAAATGTAAAGTCAATTTCACTTCACTGCTCTTGGAAACAGTTTCACCAAGAGATGGTATTTAACCTGTCAGACTCCAAAGTCAAAAGAAACAGTCTAAAACACATAAAAATACATGAGAGTGGGAAAAAGGACGGACTCTCACTCTGGGTAAGAAATTAAAAGTCCTAATGTCCAGCAGAAAGAGCTGGGGGTTTCCAAGGTAGAAGGGAATGAGCACATTTCTGAGCAGTCTCCCTAACAAAACCTATGAATGGATGAACACAAACAGCCTCAAACTTAACCCAGGCAAGACAGTAATCATGGTTGTACCCAAGAACCAGGAAAATAACCATATCCCAGAGAACTAGGAACATCATTGACAACGTCCAAAGCAATCAAAAACCTTGGAGTCCTAATGGACAACGTGTCAACATTAAAACCACAAGTTATAACAATCAAGAAAGGGTTTTTCCTCCTACACAGTAAAAAGGATCATACCATTCCTCGCCTTCACTCATAAAACACTTGCATCATCACCCTCATGCCCATAATAGACTATGCCAAAAGCCTATAACTTGGAATGCCGGAGCACCTGCTGAAGAAACAGCAACGCATACAAAATGCAGCAGCCAACCTTCTCATCAAACTATCATGAGGGACCACATCACCCCAGCTAAAAAAATGCTACACTGGCTGCCAATCAAATCAAAATAAATATCACGTTCAAAACAATGTGCATAAAGCACAGAATACATGGCCGAGGAGCACAATTCCTACAAAAGTAAACAAGCATTTATCACCCGGCAAGAATACTCAGATGAAGCAACATCTGCCTGGAACCAAAACTTTCAGGGGTTGAGGGGGTACTCTTTCTCCCACACAGCAGTAGAAAGTTGGAATACCCTGCCAAAAGAAATTTGCAATACGAAGGATCATCAAAAATTCTGAAAACCACTTAAACTTGGCTCTTTACCTCAGAGCCAGACGGAAACGACTAGAAAAACCAACACATCGCCAGAAATAGAACACGTCCAACAAGTGCACATGGACGGAAGAAACTGGGGAGAGAGCACATAACATGCACGTCCAAGTCAAGCCCTTATATTAGGCATCCCCTAATAGACAGGCACCCCAGCTAAACAAGTGGCACCCCAGGAGGTGAGGAGCGCCTGGTTCCCAGAGGGAGGGGACCGGGTCCAAGGAGCTCAGGGAGACTATGCCAGCGTCCCCCTCATTTGGTGACCCAAGAGCAAACCCCACAACGACTGCATTCCTGACCCAGGAGTAGGGAGAAGCCTCAGCACCTTCCTAACCACAGACCGCTAGACAGTCATGCATCACCATGCGCAGAATCAGGTGAGGGACCCACCACGGAACACCCCAGCACATGGCATGGGCAGAGCCACCCAACACAGATGTTCAAAGCAACGAAGTAAAAAAGTTCTTACTAACCCAACTGCTAAAACCTCAACCCTCTGCATACAACTCTGATAACACAACATCTGCACACAGTCCCGCACAACAGCACATGAAAGTCTACCAATCCGTAAATCGCACCCATGCTCGGTGAACAGTGTTAACAGAACTGAAGCTGTCAACAGGACATCACAACTCTCGCTATACCTTCTCCTGCTATATTTTACTAACCTAAACTACCCTCTTAACTTTCAGATCAGCCAGGGGACCACTCCAGTGGCGACAGTGCACAGTGTAAATGGGCTTTAACATAAAAAAAGGTAAAAGGCCATAGCACACTTACCTTGGGCCGCCCGGGCTACAGAGACTGGCAGTGGACTCCCAGGTACTGATGGCATGACCTGGATGGTTGCAGTCGTGGGGGGAAGCGATGCTGCCTGTGGCAAAAGGGTGATACCAGTTTGCATCTGATGCACAGATGGTGCTGCAGCCGCAGGAGCAGGGCTCTTTGGTGGATTTGTTGGCACAGAAGGGACTGGGTTGGTTGTCGGAGACATTGCTGCTGTGGCAGCAGGAATGTCATACTTTTGAAGCTGCAGAAGGTAGGTGTCTGCAGTAGGCACTGCCCCCCAGCTGACTTCCAAAGAGTTGGTGTTGGCTCGTACAAGCTGGACGCGAACAGGTGATGGAGGTTTCTCTGCAGGATATAAAACAAGAAAATGGTTAGAATACAACACTGTAAACTCTTCGCACAAAAAAAGATTTTATAAAAACATGCTTTGATGGAACAGCAATCAACAGTTGACTAAGAACAATTAAATTGGAGATAATTAACTAGTATAAAAGGCAACATGGGGCCTTTCAGTAGCTTATAGTTGGAGGGGTGATAAAGAAAACAACCAGATGCATGTCACAGATTGTGAGTTCCACTTTACATATTACAAGTTAAACATCGACAGGCTGCTGGGTCAAAAGTATTGGATTGATGTGCAAATCAATTGGCGCACGAGCAAGTTCACGGATAAGTTCTGCTTTGCCACTCGAGAGGACTGTTTGCTCACGCTTGGATCTGTAAATTTGTGAACTGTTGACTGCAAAAACAGCGGTCTATTTTGAGCGGACTATTTTGATTGCTGCACCAATTCCGATTGACACATCTGTTAATCCCGCCCAGGAAACAGCGTGCCTCTGCTTCCTACAAAGTGGGATTGTAAGCGCACAGAAGTTCACGGATAAGTTCTGCTTTGCCGTGACGTAGCGGCTGTGGCTTACCCTCCCCTTTAGAGTGAGGCTCAATACCCACGCCGAGCGGTGCCTCGCCTCTTTTCAGCTGCCGTCAACGTTATTTAACAATTCCCAGAAGTAAGGGTAACTTCTTGTGTTGCAACTGGGTCATCTTTGTCGATATTGACTGTTGAGCTAGCCTGAACTTTTGTTCATGGTTATTGTCCCCTATTCTTAAAAAACAAACCTGCCTGAGAATATTGCTACATTATGTGCAACATGCACCATTCCCCAAATGTTCCACTCTCAGCTTCCCCCGTTTACCCTGTCACCTAGATTCCCAGGCTCTTCCTCTTCAGTCCCGTATAATTTAGCAGCATCGCAAAGAGCTAACACTGAGCCAAATGCGCAAATTCCAACGCACAAGGCTTTAAATGGGAGTCCTAATGTGCCGTCTATT
This sequence comes from Ambystoma mexicanum, assembly GCF_040938575.1. Taxonomy (NCBI): domain Eukaryota; kingdom Metazoa; phylum Chordata; class Amphibia; order Caudata; family Ambystomatidae; genus Ambystoma; species Ambystoma mexicanum. The sequence goes on along the minus strand of NC_090923.1, from coordinate 1,204,957,710 downwards.
TCTTCAGTACTTCTGGCACAACTGACTCCCGTCGCGCCGTTGGTGGGCGCATATATAGAAAAGGCTATTTCTAATAAAACCATAGTAGCCTCTTTAAAATCAAGGCATGTTAAAAGGAAGTTCAGTGAAAAGATCTTAGCCAGTATTTCTCCAATTTCACCAATTTCACCAATGGCTGTAGATAGCTCTAGCATATCAATATATGCGATTCAGTGTGAAACTCCTATTTCCATTTAAAGTGAACAGCACTGTATACCATTTGAGGATATATCTCAACTCCTTTTCAACACCTGCGAATTGTGCAATTATGTCATTTGCTCTTCCTAGTCAGAGCTGCAAAACTGCCCTGATGTGTTCCTCCTTCCTCAATTCCTAATATGCTAGAACTTGCCCTCACTGCTGTAAATACCTCGATCTTGGGTTTACACAAATTGTTTGAAGTGATGCAGGAAAAAATTAAGAAACAAGTTTTGCAATTGGAGGAGCTTGTGCGGTGGACCCAGTATCAATCCCAGCTCTCAAAGGTGAACGACTTGGACCCCCCCCCTGAACCTCCCATCAGTAAACTCCATGACTTGGAGGACTCAATCATAATTTGCGTCAGTTTGTCTGAACAAATGCACTCAATACTTTTAGCACAATGCCAGGACACAGATGGTTCCCATCCTGTTAATTCTGGAACTACTGTACAACTACCGTTGTTTCCTAATGTTATTCGAGCAATTCAGGAGGATGTGATTACTCAGGGTCACTTGCAAATCATATTAAGGACATTTCTGAGGAGTTGCCTCTTAAAGAGGGTGAGTCCATTGCCCCAGGCTCCACTACGGAACATGTTCTAGGCAAACGGGGCAAAAGACCTCTTAGACAAAAGCCCCAAAGGGACTTTGTAATTATCAAAAAACCAAGAACCAGCCAGCACGCAGAGGGGTTAAAAACACTAAATGCTTTCTTCAAAGCAAATGGAGGCTCTAGCCCTATGGTCCAGAAAGAAAGTGATCAGGTTCTAGCTCTCAATACTGCCTTTACTAGTACAAACCTTTCCTTAAATCCAACAGTGCCTCCGATTGATTTCACAAAGCAGACAGTTTCAAAACTGAGCTCTCCAATCCACCACTTGCATACCAACCCTTGGATGCTCTTGTTGAGACCCTGTCTCAGACCCTGGGTTACCTAGGCCCATAAATATTGTCACGCGTGAAATCAACACAACATTTGACCTCTTTACCTTCAATGGAACAGAACCACGTGGCTATAGCCAAATTGAAATAAGCGGTTGACGCTCATCTGCTAGAAACGCTTCATGGTGCTCACAATCAAAACACGCCTATGGCTCCACAGGTTCAAATGGCAGACAGCATTGACATCAAAGTTGAAGGGCAATTTACTAGATTTGTACACCAAACATGTGAGCCCCCAATATCAACGGAAAGATCGTACAATTTTCAACACCATGAACTAGGACAGATTAGAAAGAACAGTTTCCCCAACAAACGATCTATTAGACCATCACAGCTTCTGTCGCATGCATCAAAAAAAAAAAAAACTGGTTTCCCTCATTTTAAAATGCAGAGAAGAAGAGCCATATCCTACTTACGACCTTAACAGACGAAGTGTGTTGAACATTTTTAGAGATGTTGTTGAGTTACAAGATGTTACTTCTAGAGATATTGAGCAGATTGAGTATCTGACGCCACTAGTTCCATCGTCAGATTGTGGATTCCAGCAGGGGTGGTGGCAAATACAATTTGGCAGGCGAAAATGTCATTGTTTTAGATGGGTTTCTTACTGGCACAGGATCCGAAAAATAATCCAAATCAGCCCAAGGAATATATTTCAAAACCCAACATATATGAAAGCTTACAGATCGCCAACTCAGCCAGTGCAATAACACAAGGATCATTATTTACCGCACAGAATTAACCATCAACGAGAGAAAATCCAAATGTCCTAAAAATAGCCAGTTGGAATACAAGAGGGCATAATAACTTACAAGTTTCTATTAAGAACCTGCCGTCCGTTTTTCACATATTAGCCCTTCAAGAAACATGGTTAATCACGCCACCAATATGGGATGGATCTGATGCAGTACTTCTACCCGCATTACTCATCGGAGGTAGACCTTCCTCGGGACTCCTTGTGGCCACTAACCACAAATTGGGCTCATCACACCCTGGGCGTCTCAAAATATTAATTTGCAACTGGTCAAAGTTACTATTGCAGCTCTTTCCTTGGCTGTTTTGAACATATATAGAAATCCAACTGCTTGGCCAGATGAAGCCTTTTACAATGGTCTAACCATTTTGTTAAGAGTTGACTAATATCTCAGCATCTACATCTCATACTATCTTCATGGGAGATTTAAATCTAGATTGCTGTAATCGTAGACCCAACTCCAAAGAAGGTGATACCTGGCAGCATTTTATGAAGGAAAGGAATTTTGTAATGGTCAATGGCTCTGTCAAGGGTGACACCCCAGCCTAAACAACGTGGTATTGAAATAACAGTGCGACTACCACTGACTACATTTATGTCAATCAAAATCTGTTTAGACAGACACAAGAGCTAGTTATCACCGCTCAATCTTGTAGTGACCACAAATTGCTAGCTCTTACTATTGCATGGTAGTTATCAAAACCAAGAGACGCCACATTAAATTGTGGTTTTGGGGTCAACAGTGCCAGGACAAGATTAAAATGGTCTGATGCTAGAGTCTCAAAGTTTGAGAGTTTGATAATGTGTAACCTCATTAACGTGGGTGTACAATATACAGAGATTCTAGCTCCTTTTGCTCTTACGATTTCCATCCCAAGTAAAAAATATATAAAGCACAGTCATGCATATGATCAGGCTATTAAAGACAGAAAGACAGTTTAGACAAACAAAACGTCTTATTCTTGCTTTAGACAGTAACAACCGTTGGCTATTAAAAACTGCCAAAACCCGATATAAAAACTGGTTAAAGAGTCACAAATCATGAATGTTTCAGAGAGACAGTGAAGCAATGGCGAGGGCAATGTTTAACAAGCACTCTGCTCAAATGTGGCATCTTCTTGGGAATAATGCGAGTAACAGATGCGCATGCACAGTTAAATGCAGTAACTGAACAACAGTGGGTTGCATATTATCACTATCTTTATGCCGATGTCAAATTTGATCAAACGAAATTTTTACAAACGCGAGCAAGCAGTTGGCATCTAAATTTTACCTTTGTCGATATAGAAGAAATTATTTTAAAAAACTAGCTCTTCGAGGGCAGCAGGCCCCAATGGCATTTCTAACGCCATGCTTAAAGCTAATTGGACTGAATGGGCCCGTACCCTGTACCGCATTTTCCAGGCAGTTGTCTCTTCCTGTACCATTCCGACATCATGGAAATCAATCATTATTCCTATTTTCAAGGAAGGGGACAGAAATAGGCCACAAAACTACCGTCCAATTGCTCTTTTAGACTCCCCTGGTAAGATCTTTTCTAAAATTGTTCTAAACTGACTTAAATAAATGGACCCTTGCAAATTGCTCGCGAGACCCTATCAGACTGGGTTTATTGCGGGGATGGGCACACAGATCAACTTAACATTAAACGCTATCAAAGCCCAATGCCGATATACTAATCAAGCATTATTCCTAGCCTTTATTGATTTGCATTCAGCATTTGACTCCATCTCACATGTGCTTTTATTTGAAAAGCTAACACGTGACCGATGCCCGCCTACACTTTCAAAATTATTCTTGCCTTCCAATCTGACACCTCCTTTTGCGTGCGTCTCTTTGGATGGGGTTTTGTCAACTACCATACCCACAGCTCGTGGGCTAAAACAAGGTTGCCTTTTAGCATCCTCTATATTTAACTACTTCATCCATGACGCGAAACAAATTTTCCAAAATGTGACCTCCGATTCCCCTAAAATTAATGACCAGCAAGTTAAAAGTCTGATGTATGCAGACGACATGGTTATTTCAAAAACTCAAATCAGCTTGCAGAACCTACTCAACATTTAATAACTATATTGTGTCTAATGAACTAAAGATAAATACCAATAGAACGCAAATAGTCTTGTACTCACCCAAAAGGAAATGTCATACCTTTCTTTGGTCTATTAGTCAAGCAAAGCTAAATGTAGTCACACAGTACACATACTTGGGTATGATATTTGAACTGATTAATCAACCGAAAGCACATCTGGAAAGAGTGGAGAAGAAAGTGAGCACAGCCATTTTGCAAGGCAGGATAATTATGTATCGATACGGAAAATTCTCAATCAAACCAGCTTTGACCTATTGGAATCAGAAAGCAGTGCCAGGCTTGTTATATGGGTTGGAAACCTTGCCCGTAAATGCTAACCTTACATTTGACAAATGGGAGGGCAAATTCTGGAATTTTTTTAAAGTTTACCATTATCTCTTCCTGTCTCCTGGATTCGTTATGAGCTGGGTCTAGTTTCTCTGCAAGCCTTGTATAACTGGCGTTGGTGCTCACTAATTAGGAAATGTCCAATATCGACTGGACATAATGTCCTCCTAAGAGAGCTCAATATACATATGTTTTCCACTAGACATCCTTCTGCTCTGGCTTAAGTCTGTGTATAGTGTCTTGGGTAATGCGGATGTCACAATTGACACTTTAATAAAAAATCCAGACAAGGCTAAAGTCCAAATATATGCCATTGATTGGATTCAAAACATGTTATCTATGTTTATCATATGCGGATGGGGATTTAAATCATTTTCCCCCTAACAAAATGTGATGTTTCCCAATGTATCTTATTAGAGCGCCATCAGTTAAGTATCACTCAGCAATCCTGCGACTGCGTTTTAATATTTGGCCTTCTTTTAACCGACTGTCTAAAAGAAGTCTTCAACTGGATAAATGCCAACAACCTGAAGATCAACCCAGGAAAAACAGAAATCATGATCATATCCAAAGACCAAGAGAAGGAAACCGCCATCCCGTGGCCAATGGAAATGGGATCATCACCATCTAAGGTAGTAAAAAATCTGGGAGTCCTGATGGACAACACCCTAACCTTAGAACCGCAAATAAACGCAACAGTCAAGAAATGCTTCTTCCTCGTCCACACAGCAAGAAGAATGACAATGCATTACTTACCGTAAAAGCATTTCTGATGGTTGTATCTGCTTAGATTCACATGCTGTGCATAGGTCCGACATCCAGTGGTCACTGCGGAGTATTGCATTTTGTTTTTCGTAGTCGAAAAGGGGACGTCGACAAGGCGTGTCTGTAACACTATCCCTATAGTGACGTGCGTTGTACCCACAATCCCTCACGCGTCGAGGTCCCTCTGTTTGTATTTTTCTGCCCTGAGGGAGCCTTATAGACGTGAGTGAGTACAGAAAAGAGAGATATAAAGGAAGTCTATGTTCCTTCCATCCGAGCGGGGAGGAAGGGTGGGCGCATGTGAATCTAAGCAGATACAACCATCAGAAATGCTTTTACGGTAAGTAATGCATTGTCTTCTGATGTTTGTTAATCTGCTTAGAATCACATGCTGTGCATAGACTAGCGAGCAGTACCCGGAGTTGGCGGTGGGTTATGAGAAGGAACAGTAGAGAAAAGATGTCTTAATACTGCCTGTCCCACCTGGGAGTCAGATCTAGAGTGTGCATCTAGACAGTAGTGTTTTGTAAAGGTGTGCACAGAACTCCAGGTAGCCGCTTTGCAGATGGACTCAAGGGGAACATTTGCAATGAATGCTATGGAAGCCCCAGTGCCTCGAGTGGAATGTGCTCTTGGCTTGAAGGGTAGTTCTCTCTTAGCAAGAGTGTAACAGAGAGTGATGCATTGAACAATCCATCTAGATATAGTGGATTTTGAGACCGCATCTCCTTCTCTTCCTGCTGCCACCGAGACAAAGAACTGATTAGTCTTTCTCAGTGGTCTGGTTCTTTCCATGTAGAACATGACAGCTCTGCGTACATCTAGTGTATGCAGACTTTTTTCTCCCGAGCTGGAAGGGTTTTGAAAGAACGTTGGTAGTTCTATAGTTTGGTTTACATGAAATTTCGAGATGAATTTAGGTGCAAACCTTGGGTGTGTGCGTAGAACCACTTTATTTTTGTGAACTGTTACAAAGGGGTCTAGTACAGAAAGAGCCTGTAGTTCACTTACTCTCCTAATGGAGGTGATAGCTATTAGGAAAGCAGTCTTAAGGGTGATATCTTTAAGAGTTGCCTTGTGCATGGGTTCGAAGGGAGGGCCCATGAGTCTGGAAAGTACCACATTTAAGTCCCATCCGGGAGCTGGGTTAGCTATCGGAGGGTGTATCCTTTTTACCCCCTCCATGAAGGCTTTGATAACTGGTATCTTCCACCACGACACTTTAAGTTGGGAAGTGGTGTATGCAGAAAGTGCCGCTAGGTGGACTTTAATGGAATTGAATACTAAACCTGAATCCAGTAAATGGGTCAAGTATAGAATAATGTCAGTAGGAGAGCAGTCAACTGGGTTGATGCTAGTACCTCTACACCAGATAACGAATCTTTTCCATTTGCTAGAATAGCAGTGTCGAGTATTAGGTTTTCTGGCTTCCCTGAGGATGTCCATACATCTCTGTGGGAGTTGTAAGGAGCCAGGCTGCTAAGTTCATGGTCTGAGGGCATGGATGCAGTGTCCTGCCCTTGTCTTGTGACAGCATGTTGTACGGGCAGGGAAGTTTCACTGGGGGAGATAGGGACATCTCCATCAAGTGAGCGAACCAAGGTTGCCGTGCCCACATTGGGGCCACTAGTATCATGGTAACCTGCTCCTGGTGCATCTTGTGCACCACTTTGTTGAGAAGGGGAGTCGGGGGAAAGGCGTAAACAAATTTCCCTGACCATTGAATCAACAGACCGTTCCCCTTGGACTGGTTCTGGGGGTACCTGGAGGCGTAACTTTGGCATTGTGAGTTCTCCAGGGTTGCGAACAGGTCTATTTCCGGGAATCCCCATTGCGTGAAGATGTCTAAGACGATGTCTTCGTGCAATTGCCATTCGTACTCTTCGGGCAGGGGGAAGTCTCTGCTGAGTTTGTCTGCTAGCAGATTGAGTTCCCCTGGTACATGTTGTGCTAGTAGGAACATGTTGTGTTTGAGAGCCCACTTCCATATATTCTGGGACAGCTTGGACAGTCCTGGAGAGTGAGTGCCCCCTTGCTTGTTGAGGTAGTACATGGCTGTGGTGCTGTCTGTGAGGACCATCACTGTCTTTCCTTGTAAGTGTTCCTGAAAGGCTTTCAGTGCTTTGAACACCGCTAGTAGTTCCAGCAGGTTTATATGCTTGGATGCTAAACTCGGAGTCCACACTCCGTGTGCCGTTTGATGGGATAGGTGAGCCCCCCATCCTGTAAGGGATGCGTCTGTGGTTAGAGTGGCTTCCACTGCGGGTGTGGCAAAAGTTTTCCCTAATAACAGGTTTTCTTTTGTCCACCACCGTAGCGAGAGAACCAAGGCCTGCGAGACCACCACTAGATCGTCCCATTGTCCGCTGGCCTGACACCACTGGCTGTAGAGCCACTCTTGCATTGGGCGCATGCGCAGGCGCGCGTGAGGTACCAAATAAATACATGACGCCATCATCCCTAGCAAGCGCATTGCTTTGCGTACCGTCACCTCTCGGCCTGCTACATAATGGGGAATTTGAAACAGCATGTTTTGGACCCTCTCGTTGGAGGGGAATACGAGGCCGTCCCTTGTTCGAATTAGAGCCCCTAGGAATTGTTTGGTTTGGCTGGGGTCTAAGCTGGACTTCTTTTCGTTGATGGAGAAGCCCAGTTGGGACAAAAGGTCTACGGTCTTTTGGGTATTGGAGAAGCATGTTTCGTAAGAATCCCCTGTTATGAGCCAGTCGTCGAGGTAAGGGTATACCGGGAAGGATAATCTGCGCAGGTGGGCCGCTGCCACTGCCAGTACTTTCGTGAATACCCTTGGTGCAGATGCTATCCCGAAGGGTAGTACTCTGAACTGGTAGTGTTTGTCCTCTATTTTGAACCTGAGGTATTTTCTGTGCGATGTCAACATTAAAATATGAAAGTATGCATCTTTCATGTCCAGTGTTGTCATGTAATCCCCTTGTGATAACAGTGGGATTACCTCCTGTAAGGTCACCATACGAAACTTTTGGTGTTTGACAAATATGTTCGCTGGGCGCAGATCTAATACAGGGCGCATGGTTAAGTCCTTTTTGGGTACAAGGAAGTACACTGAATAAATACCTTCTGTTACCTGTGATAGGGGGACGGGCTCTATAGCTTCTTTCTTCAGTAGTTCTTCCACTTCTTGAAGAAGAATGGAGAGGTGTTGCGGTGTCATGCGCCGGTTCCGTGGGGGTTTGTACTTCGGGGAACCGTTGAACTCGATGCAGTATCCGTGGGCTATGGTGGATAATACCCAACGGTCTGACGTGATTCCCTCCCATGCTGAAAGGAACGATGTTAGCCGGCCCCCGACCGGTGATGCATGGGAGGGGACCCGAATTTTCGGGTCATTTGCTGGTATTGGGCGTGGAACCTCTGGGGCTGGAGCCACGACCTCTTCCTTTGCCACGGCGTTGGCCTCTTTGACTGAACTGGGTGTTACCCTGGTTGGTGGGCCAGTTGGAGCCAGAGTAATATTGTTGTTGTTGGTTCTGCTGCTGTCTTTGGCCACGAAAGGAGCGTTTATTACCATAGCCTCGCCTGTTAGGGGGCCTAGAAATTTGATCAAGAGTTTTGATGGTATCAAACTCTTTTTTAGCATGTTCTAGGGCCTCATCTACTGCTTTCCCAAACAGATGCGTCTGTTCAATGGGTTTATTTATGAGGGAGGCTTGGGTTTCGGGCTTAAAACCTGAATTGCGTAGCCAAACGTGGCGCTTGAGAAGTATTCCCTGCACTAGGGAGCGGCCAGCCGTCTCAGCGGCATCTAGGGAGTTTTTAACGATGCCCTGGTTTACCAGTGTGCCCTCTGATATTATAGCTAGCAGGCGAGAACGCAGAGGTTCAGGTGCTTCCTCTGCTTCGCTGCGCAGCTTGTTCCACTGTGCATCTGCGTAGCTAGCTAAAAGTGAGTTGTTATTAGCAATTCTAGTGGAGAAGGCGGCGGAGGTCGTGATTCTCTTCCCCAGTGCGTAGAGTTTGCCTTCTTTGTCTGGAGGTGCTTCACTAGTGGATAGTGGCACCCCTGCTCTTTTTCTTGTGTTGGTAACCACAAGGGAGTCCGGAATAGAGTGTCCTCTGATGTATAAAGGGTCAGAGGATGAAGGGCTGAAGAGCTTTTCTATTCTAGGGTTGACCCCTCTTACTAGAGCTGGGTTAGTAAGGGAAGGAGAAATTCTTCTTTTAATAGAAGCCAGGAGAGGAATAGATTGGCTAACAGGGGCTTTTTCTTTGATGACTTTTTCTACAAAGTCGATGTCTGGAAGAGTTTCCCCTGTATCAATCTCAAAATGCGCTGCTGCCTTGCGCAATAGTGCATTGAGGGAAGGTTGGTCATCTATGGGAGAGGAGTTCCCATGTGAATCCTTGAGAGGAGAAGGGAGAAAGGCATCAGGGTCTGAATGTACTGATGGGGATTGCCAAGGCTGCACTGACGGTGAATGCCAGGGCTGCGAGGTAGCTGTATCCTCTTCAAACCCTGTAGGAGTGGTGTAAGGATCTTCTTCGAAGCCCTCTTCCTCAAGTTCTACCTCTTCTTCTCCACCCAAACACTCCTCATCTTCTTGGAGGTATTGCTCCTCCTCAGTGAGGTCAACCAGCCTAGGAATCTTGACTCTAGGGTCATCCTGTGGCCATTCTCTTTGTCTTTTGTGAGTGGGTGGGTCTTGGTTTCCTAGAAACCTTTCCATTTTCTCCATGCAAGAATGGAGTCTTTCAAGGGTCTCATGGGGTACCCCTGAATAGTCTAGAGGGGGAAAATTAGTGTTTTCGCCTTCGAATCGTTTCGAACGCTCCCACAGCGTCGACGAGAGGTTCCCGTCTCCTTCTGAAAAGCCTTCAGGTAGTTCGGAAGCGTCCTTTGGAGAAAGGGGCAGTTCCTGGCTACTTTTGTGTTTTTTCGACGCGGTATTCGACGTTTGTTTCGTCGTCCGCGTACGTTCGTCTTCGGCGACAATTCTCGCTAGGCTCTCGGCCACGATTTTGTCCGTCGAGGGCTTTGGTGTCGACGTTGTGTGCGTTGCGCGTTGTACCTCGACGGTCGCTCTATGGAGCGTTGCGTCGGATGTTTTTGGGGTAGCGCCCGTGTTAGATGGAAGCCCAATCGCTGGTCGCGGCTGCGTTTGCGGGTGGGGCTTGTGACCTTTACGGTCTGCGGTAGACGCCGGAGTGCCCTGCGTCCCCTTCGGCGCTGATGGATCCTTCGTTCTCGACGAAGAAGAGCCGTGGGTAGTGTGTTTAGCCTTATGGGGTTTGTGTGCGTCCTTGTCGCCGGGGTGTTCATCCCCATAAGCAGGGCGTGAGCCGAGCCCGTCGGGGCCGGGGACGGACGACGAGGAGCGTGAGCGCTCCTTCTGGGGGTTCATGACTTCCGTAACGGACGTCGAGTTATCGCACTCCTCGTCACTTTCAGTAACAGCGGCAGCGGGTGAGGAAACTGACTTCGACATCGCGTAGTCTGCCCACCTCTTAACCCTACGTTCTTTAAGAGTCCTGGGTTTTAAGAGCTTGCAGGCTGCGCAGCTGTTCTCTATGTGATCGAGGGGTAAGCAACGATTACAGAGCTTGTGCTTATCTTTCCAAGTATATTTGCCCCTGCAGCGTGGGCAAAACTTAAATGGTGTCCTCTCCATAGCTGAGGCAATAATAGCTGGCGATAACAACCCCAAGGGAAAGAAAAGGGAGAAAGAAAGACATTCTCAAAGAGAAGAGACAAAGTTCTAACCCCCACTCTCCCTACTGTAAGTTGGCCGTCGAGGCCAGGCCACGTGTTCGGCAGCGCCGAAGGATCTCCTCCGCTCTTCCTCTCCGTCGAAAATAGTTCGGCGGAGAAACAGCTTCACAGCTAACGTCGAGGGGGAGGGATCGTTACCAGTATATTAAGTTATGACAAAAGGACCGAGGTCCGTGGTAAGTATAGCAATGTCTCTCTAGGAGCTCCGCGAAAGGCGACCAGAAACTGGGCGGAAAAAAACAATCTGAGGGACCTCGACGCGTGAGGGATTGTTGGTACAACGCACGTCACTATAGGGATAGTGTTACAGACACGCCTTGTCGACGTCCCCTTTTCGACTACGAAAAACAAAATGCAATACTCCGCAGTGACCACTGGATGTCGGACCTATGCACAGCATGTGATTCTAAGCAGATTAACAAACATCAGAAACTACCTTTCCTCTCCTTCACACACAAAACACTCACTATCGCCGGCCTCATCATGTCAAGTATCGACTATGCAAACAGCTTCTACCTCGGTATAACGCAGTACCCACTGAAGAAGCTACAACGGATACAAAACAGCAGCCAGACTACTCCTCAAACCATCCAGAAGAGACCACATCACCCCTGCCCTAAAAACACTACACTGGCTCGCTGTAAAACACCATCACCTTCAAAACAATGTGCATAACGCACAGGGGAATCTGCGGACAAGGAGCAGAATTCATACAAAAGAATATAATCTACAAGCCAACGAGACCCTTCAGGTCAACCAACAAAATCCGCCGGGAACTAAAACCTTAGATCAAGAAAAAGCTTGGAGGCACCGCCTTCTACCACTTAGCCACAAAAACCTGGAACATCCCAAAAGAAATAAGGAACACCAAAGATCACCTTAAATTCTGAAAATTACTAAAAACCTGGCTCTTCAATACCAGAGACTAAAACCGAAACAGTAAGACAAATGACTAAACAGGAAAGGACATTGACAAGCTCCTAGAACCGATTGAGAAGCACTCAGGGCACCAGGAGGGGTGACGCTGGACAGAGTGGTTCACATCCGAGACCTATGGAGACGGAGGCAACAACCCCAGCCAATCCTTAACATCCCCAACCGCAAGTATAGCTACAACTAGGTACCACTGGGTTGTGGAACGGGGGAGATACAACCAATCACCACACTGAGGTGTTGACACTGGCAGGTGCTCTGGCCATGTGGGTGGGGGTGAGGAACGTGCAAGGTTGTTGACGGAGCGGGCGGAAGAGGCAGCGAAATGTTCAAGGGGCCTCAAATGCAAAACAGGCACAAACCTTCAGAGGCACAGGGTGCCCAAGCACCCATCGGGTGAGATTACGAGAGCCCAACTGGTCAATGCAGGATAGAGATACCAACTAACCAATACCACTAACAATTTCCTCCTCTGCATACACCTCTCAAACTCCAAACCAAACACAACCACAAACCTCCAGCACAACAAACCGCACACAAACTTCACTACACTGCAACAACAAAACAAACAGAGACTCGCACATCAGTACACGACGACTACCAGCCGCATACACCCAAGGCCCAACTGACGGACCCACCGGGCTGAGGCTGCCAACAGCACATCACTGCACTCTTGCACTTTTCCAGCCTCCACACACTAACTCAACCTTTCCCTCACTCTTTCAGAGCCGCCAGAGCGACAGGGGACCACTCCGGTGGTGATAATGTTAAAGGACATTTGTACCGCGCACTAACAATAACTAACTACCAGAGCATTATTAATGAAACGCAGGTTAATTTCATTGCAAGATAATTACTGCCACTTCTGTGGTATCATAACTATCCCAGAAACATTGCAACATTTAATCACACAATGTCCGGCTCTGACAAGATCAATCCAGTTGGCAAGACATTGTCGATACATGGGCAATTTGGAATCTGATCAATGTTGGTCAGTGATACTAAACAATTCCTACTTACCAATACAAATAGCAACTGTTCATTTTCTGGAAAGTTTGCATTTGGATAATGATTCTGATTCAAATAACGCCCTACATAGTTTGGTGAATCCCTTGCCCCTGACAAAGTGATGCAATAGGTCGTGGTTGTTTTGTACCTAATGTTGTGATGTATGTTTTGTTTTAATGTAATTGTTTTCTTTATTTAGGTTCTTTTGTGCTTCAGAATGAATTTGGATCAAGAATTAATGTTTATCGTTAAATATATCAATGCATTATGAAGTTCACTCTAATAATGTATATAGTTTGCAATTTTATTTTTGTTTTGTATCAATTTGTATTATTGTTGTAACGAAAAATATTTGAAAGGTTGATTTGATTCAACCAATTCAATTAAAAGAATTGGCTTTGTGCAGCCAATCAGTTCACAGAATTTCCTAGCGCCCCCCTCCATCCCCACACCTTGTCCAACACCCTAGTGAACCCCCATCCAGTGCCTCACTGGCAGCTGAACTGTAAAGTGTCCCTTGGAATCTGCATGAGTCAGGTTGCCCACAAAGGCAACCCCCCCTTAAAACTATCATGGTTTTGCAATTCAATAAAAGAAAAATAATTAGGCTGTTTACACCAAATGCAGAAACAAATGCATGTCTTAAGGTAATGTCTGCCTGAAACTACAGATTGTAAACTCTGTAACCATGACCAGATTAGTGAATCACAGACACTCATTATCTGCAATGTTATGTTTTTGCGACTTCTACCCAATTAGGAAAAATGTTCACATCAATGATAAATCTTCCCGACCCGTGTCAACCCCAGAACCTTTTTGCTTGGACGAGGTTCCCCTTTCACCCAGTCTATCTTTTACGGGTGACTTTATGTCTCTCCATAGTGTATGGAGGAAGTGATAGTGCCCTACAACTTTTGGGCTTAAGCCAGGTTGTCAGCATAGGATCCTCTGTTAATGTCTCATGTACTTGGGTGAACTACAGTTCCCAAGTAGTAAAGAGGGATTTTCATCCCCCTTTACATTTTATATAGTGAACCAGCACATCCCACCTTATTTGCAGTGCTGGAAGGATACAAGGCATCCCCTATCTTTCTTACCTGTAAAGGTTTTGGTACAATTGCAAGTTTGCTTAAATGGCTGGTGATAGTTTTACTTTAATGACTTTTAGTCAGTCATTTTTACTCTCAGGCTGTTAAATCAGCCTCAGCAACCAGCACAGGGCCACAATTTTTCTAAAATAGTGGCCTTTATTTGTTCGTATTTACTTGTGCGTTTGCCGTTTGAGGTTCCCCTGCCATTCTCTAGGCAGGAATGATCCCAGTGACTTTGTCTTCGGCGGCAATCCTGTGGATTCCCCGCCCTGGCTCCAGTGTCTGAAAAGGCAGGAAGCAAGGGAGTAGTCCAAAACTCTTCAGCCCTTTATCTTTCACTTTGCCTGAAAGCAACAAAATCCCAGTGGGAGGCTGGCTGTCCCAATTGGACAGACCGACCCTTGCTGTAAAATGCAGGGAGAGAATGCAGAAGTTGTCCTAATCACAATTATAACCTATGAGGGGAACAAGTATTGCCAAAAATCCAATAGGTTCAGAAGAGTGCCTTTAGAGAGCTAGGACAGCCAAAGTTAAAGGCAAAGTCGATAGTTCTAATGCACTTCTTAGATAAAAGTCTTGACAAAGTTAGCAAGTTCAGAAGAAATCACAGGCACTCAAGTGAGCTACTTTGTAGAGAGCACAAGCTGTTAGGCCAGTGCAGGTGCGTTGGTATCAACTCTGGAAGAAAAGCACTTTGCAAAATAGGAAGTACGATTTATGGCTATCCCCACAGTACCTGTGATTCGAAGTAAAATGTTCCAGCGGGATTCCTCCTTGCTACAACCTGGCAGACCCTTGTTCCTGGACCTTGGTCGTGGTGACGATAAGAAGAACGTCTGGTGGGCTCCTGCAGCTCAGGAGAGGGACTCCAAAGCTATGGATTTCCTGTGTTTCAGCGCCTTTTCCTCAGCATCAATGAGGAACGAATATCTCTGGTTGGTAGAAACTTGCTCCCTCGATCCTGAACTCTGGGAGGGGCACTCCGGGTCAAGGTTTCCAGTCTCTGTAGGGTCCTCGGGCAGATTTGGCCAGATTCGGACTTCGCAAGACGATGCAGTCGTCAATAGTCACAGGACCCCTGGCATTCGGCTTATGCTGCTCTGGAGAGGCACAGCAAGTCGGGGGTTGGGCCAAATGGAAGTTTGTCTTGCGGCTAGTTGGTCCCTCCAGCCCAAGGGAGAAGTCGCCCTGTACGGGCCTTCCCAGTCGATATGAAAACAGGTCAGCACAGATGCAGGGCTTCACCGGGAAGTTGGCAGTCCAGGAGGGTGCTGCTGGTGTCACGTCTTCGGATGTTCCTCACCAGTGGTTGACTGCCTCTAGTCCCTAAAACCTCGCATTTTATGCGATTCCCCATTCATTCACAGCCTATGTTGTCAATCACACAGCAGGGTGGCTGTCCTTTCAGGACAACCAGCCGGGCAAATCAGGACTAGTTTCATTCAGGCACACCTAGAGACAAAGGACAGGGAAGTTTCAGGACTTCCCTCACTTCCCGACTTTCCAGACACACAAGCTTGGGCGAGCTTCAGGGCTGAAGAAAAAAAAAAAACACAGAAAGGATTCAAATCTTTTAAATAACAGTAAAAGCCAAGAAGGAAAAAGTATGTTAGTGTAACAAAAAATGTCACATGAGAAGTGGGATAGGGAATTACTAAGTAACCCCTTAGCGCTCTACATAGGGTGGTGTGTGCTGACCTGACAACGGAAAAGGTAAGTAAGACAGGGATCATATTACTATTATTGGGAATGGTAGTTCACCCAAGAAAATGTAATTAAACATTAAGAGTCCAAGGGACGTCTGGGTGGCACTGCACTGAAGGTGCTGTGTCACCATGCAAACAATAGATGCCTTAGGAGTTTGTCAGACTGTGAAACAGTAAAACACAAAAATCCTAGTCAGGAAAAATACATGAAGGAGTGAGAAAAAGGTCCCACTCTCTCAGGAACAAATCACAAGCCATAAATCCAGAAAAAGAGCTGGGGGTCTCTAAGGTTGACGGGAACTCGCACAGAAATGAAATTCATATCGTAAAGGAATTCGACAAGGTTTTTTGCTACAGATCCTGAAGTCTTCTTGCTGCAACTTCCTCCGCGCTAAGGTACCGTGTTGGCTGCGTTATCTCTCTACCTTAAGCCTTTGTGATGTTTGTAAAGCTTTGGTATTTTCTTGTGATTGGGAGTCCTCTCATCCAGTGCTGGAATCCTCCTAGGGTGTCTCAGAAGTCCGGGACTCCAATTTAAAGTAAATTACTTGTTTGAACAGTCTTCCACAGGAACTTTTAACTTTTGCCTGCAACAGAACCATCTCACACCCTGCCTACAGCTGTGTCCTAGTCCTCTAGGTCACTCGTCCGCACCCGGGTGAATCATGCCATAGAATAAAGGGAAGGACTGGATAAGGAAAGGATTCTGTCTTGAAAAGTATAACAAGTGTTTAAAACAAGTTACTTATGAAAGAGTTGCATAGTAACGGATAGTGAACCGTTTCAAAAGTTCTTTCTTACCTTGAATGTGTGTTGTACCATTCTGGAAAGTATATACAAGGTTAATTTACTCAACTGTGAATTGGTTGTGCCTCTTCCCAAAAAGTAATGCTGTTGGCTTCACTTTACTATTCCTGTTCGGATAAATGTATGAGTGCCCCAATTGGGTTTTGCTTCCAGACCGTTAACCTGTCTAGAATAAGTCTGCCTTGGGTTATACTTACCTTTGAGTTGCTGGTAGCTCCTTTAAAAAGTATATAGATTTTACTTACCTCGAGTTAGCTGTGTGCCATCCTAAACTAAGTTAGTTATTGCTTACCTCAATCTGTGTTCCACTGATCTGAAAAGGAACTAATTGTATATTACAACATTGGGTTTTACCTGCCTGGAATAGCTGTGCGCCATTCTTAAAAAAAAGTGTTCTTTTGGTGTAGCTGACCTTAGTCTACCTGGTGTCATTTTTAGTGTTAAGAGTTCTTGTTAGGGAGAATGTTCCTGCCTGTGCCAATTCCCTTTAACATTGGAGACTCCCAGCTCTTTCGCTGGACTTTTTAATTTTAACTCACCAGTGCCATTTTTCTCCCTTCCTCGTTTGTTTTTTCTGACTAGGATTTCTGTGTTGCTTACTGTTTTATGGAGTCTGGTGAACTCGACAGGCATCTGCTTTTTGCATAGTGACACAAAGCACCCTTTATGCAGTGCCACTGAGAAGTCCCTTGGACTTCTCTTAATCTTTAAACATTTTCTGGGGTGATCTTCTGTTCCCAAGAATTCTAAGATGATCCCCGTTTTACCTTTTCCTTTGTGTGTCCAGCACACACCACCCGGTGTGGCGTGATGGGGGTTACATAGTAACTCCTTTAACCCATTCCTCATGTAACATTTTGTTACACTAACTCACTTCAATGGCTGGTTGCATTGGTTAGGGCAGTTTTTCTGAAGTACAAATAAGGGCTTTGTAAAACCATTCAAGTCAGGCAGTAGAAGACTTCACTCTTAGTATGGAACAAGTTACTTA
Organism: Ambystoma mexicanum; assembly: GCF_040938575.1. NCBI lineage: Eukaryota > Metazoa > Chordata > Amphibia > Caudata > Ambystomatidae > Ambystoma > Ambystoma mexicanum. The sequence goes on along the minus strand of NC_090923.1, from coordinate 1,204,940,309 downwards.
CCTGTAACTGTTGTTCTCCAGCATGGGTCTGGCATGGATTCACATGCTCATGAATATTCCCCGTCGTCAGGCTGGGAATCCTCGGTAAAGAAAAAACCAGTATCAGTTTTGTTTCTGATCTGTCTTTCGTAGTAATAACCAATCACTGGTCTCTGCGTCATACTGACCACAGCCAATGACTGCCCTCTACCTAAGCACCGCCTCTGGCAGCCATCTTCAGATTTGGAAGCACGTGAAGTGGCAGTATGACCAAGTGAAGAGCCGCAGAGGGGTAGGCGGGAGGGTTCGCATGTGAATCCATGCCAGACCCATGCTGGAGAACAACAGTTACAGGTAAGTAACTTGTTCCTTCTCCAGCATGGGGTCTGGCATGGATTCACATGCTCATGAATAAAGAATACATAGCAGTACACACATGCACAACCACGGGAGGTGGCAAAGGCTCAACATTAAGCATCACATCAACTCAACATTAAGCATCTTACCTCCTCACCAGGCTCACCTCAGGCGAACAGGTTGCGCAGCACTGCTTGGCCGACCCTGGACTCCTCCCTGGAATCCCGGTCGACGCAGTAGAATTTCGTGAAGGTGTGCGTCGACCTCCACGTAGCAGCCCTGCATATGTCCAGCAGGGGCACACCAGATAGGAACGCCGTGGTAGCTGCGATCGCTCTGGTGGAATGGGCTCTCGGACGGCCAGGCAGCGGTCGGTTTGCCAACCGGTGACAGTACATGATACAGCCGGAGAGCCATCTGGAGATGGAAGCCTTCGAGAGAGCCTTCCCCTGATTGACAGGTCCAAAGTTCACAAAGAGTTGTGACGTCTTCCGAAAACCTTTCGTGCGGTCCACGTAGAACTTCAGCGCTCTAGCTACATCCAGCGAGTGCAAAGTCCTCTCAGCCGGCGACGAAGGCGACGGGAAGAACACAGGTAACACCAAGGGTTCGTTGAGATGAAAGTCCGACGGTACCTTGGGCATGAAGGAGGGGTGCGTCCTGAGCACTACCCTCGTGTCGTGGAAAGTCAAGTACGGGGCCTTGCAGGAAAGGGCCTGGATCTCTCCCACTCGTCGTGCGGAGGTGATGGCCACGAGAAAAGCTGTTTTCCACGATAGAAACTTCAACGGGGCCGAGTGCAGAGGCTCGAACGGAGGTCCCATGAGTTTGGTCAGCACCACGTTGAGCTCCCACGCCGGGGCCGGAGCCTTCACCGGCGGGAACGATCTGAACAGTCCCTTCATGAACTCTTTCACCAGACGATGAGACCACAAGGACGTCCGGCCCGTGGTTCTGGTGTATCGGGAGATCGCAGCAAGATGAATCTTGATGGACGCGTGTGCCAGACCAGCTTTGGCCAGCGTCAGCAGGTACGGCAGCACTTGGGGAGCCGTAATCCGTAGAGGGTTAATCTTCTGTGCGTGGCACCAGACAGAGAACCTCTTCCATTTGTGTCCGTAGCATTTAAGAGTCGAGGACGCCCTGGCCTTTGCAAGAACCTCTCTGCAATCGGCCGGTATGTCGTATCCTCCAAACTCTAGCGCTGCAGGAGCCAGGCCTGCAAGTTCAGCGACTTCGGGTCGTGGTGGAGGATGGCGCCTCCTTCCCTGGAGAGTAGATCCGCGTCCGCCGGCAGCTTGATTGGCGGGGACGCCGACAAGTCCAGAAGGTCCGGGAACCATATCTGCCTCGGCCACGCAGGTGCGACGAGGATCATCCTGCACCGTGACCTCTTGAGCTGGTTGACGAGCCGGATTAGCAGAGGCAAGGGAGGGAACGCGTAGAGGAACAGGCCCTCCCAGGGGAACGAGAAAGCATCGCCCATGCTCCTCGTCTGGGGAAACCTGCTGGCGAACCTCCGGCACTTGGTGTTCGTCGCCGTCGCGAACAGGTCGATCTGGGGTGTGCCCCACCGTCGGAAGAGGCGATCCACCAGATCCTGCCGTAGTTCCCACTCGTGGCACGAGCGCAGCTCCCTGCTGAGTGAGTCGGCGATGGTGTTTTTTATCCCTGCCAGATGAAACGGCACCAGAAGAATCCCTTGGGCGACGGCCCAATGCCACAGGTCCTGCGCCTCCTTGGACAGCGCTGGGGACCTGGTTCCGCCCTGTTTCCTGATGTAAAACATGGTGGTGGTGTTGTCGGTGAAGATCCTCACCACCTTGCCCTTGAGGGACGGAAGGAAGGACCTGAGGGCCCAAAACACTGCACGGAGCTCCAGGACGTTGATATGCAGGGACTTCTCCGTCGGGAGCCAGAGTCCCCTTGCGTGCAGATTTTCGGTGTGCGCTCCCCACCCTTCTAGGGAGGCATCCGTGGTCACAGTCCCCTGGTGGGCTGGGGTCTGGAAGTCCATGCCCGCCGTCAGATGCGCGCGGGTGCCCCACCACCGTATCGCTCGTCGGAAACTCTCGTCGAGCTTGATCCTTTCCTCGAAGCTGCCCGTCGTCTGGATCCAGCGCGCATCCAGGAACTCTTGCAACGGGCGCATCCGGAGCCTGCACATGGGAATGAGGTAGATGCAGGAAGACATCATCCCGAGGAGGGACTTGATGGACCTCACCTTGGCCGCGTCGGAAACCAACATCCGCTGTACCTTGCCCAGGATGGACCTGGTCCTCTCCTCCGACGGGGAGGCCAGAAGGGACACTGTGTCGAGCCTCGCTCCCAGAAACAGTGCGACTTGCGCGGGCACCAGGTGGGATTTGGCGTAGTTCACGGAGAATCCCAGGTCCGTGAGGAGTTGGACGGTCCTTGCCGTGTGGACCACGGCGAGCCCCTCGTCTTGGCGCGGATGAGCCAGTCGTCCAGGTAGGGGTAGACGTGAATCCCCTCGCGGCGCAGCTGCGCCGCCACCGGTGCGAGGCACTTGGTGAAAACCCTGGGTGCCGACCGCAGTCCGAAGGGAAGGGCTTTGAACTGGTAATGACGCCCTTGGACCACGAATCTGAGGAATTTTCGGTGCCCCTTTAGGATGGGAATGTGGAAGTAGGCATCCTCCAAATCCAACGACGATAGGAAGTCTCCTTCCTCCAGCTGACCCAGGACGTGCTGGAGGGTGACCATCCGGAACTTCTGCGCCTTGATGAACTTGTTCAGGCGTCGCAGGTCCAGGATGGGGCGCCATCCTCCCGTCTTCTTCTTCACGAGGAAGTAACGCGAGTAGACTCCGGAGCCCCGAAGCCTCTTTGGGACGAGTTCGATGGCGCCCTTTCTGAGCATCGCCTTTACCTCCAGGAGAAGTTGAGGGACGTGAAGTTCTTTCCTGGCCACGGGGGGACGCGCGGGCACCTTCTTTGAAACTCGAGCGCGTGGCCCCGGGCCAGGGCGTCCAGCACCCAACGGTCGGTGGAGATGGACTCCCACACGCTGACGAAGCCCGCCAGCCGGCCTCCCACCGGGGTGCTTCGGTGGGGGCCCGACCCCACGGCCGGTTCAATCCTGCTTGGACGCGGCCTTGCCGCCTTGGCCTCCTTGGCGACGACGGCGGGGTCCGCCAGACTTGCCTCGTCCTCTGTAGGCCTCTTGCGACGACGAGCGGGCCGCTTGACGGTAGGAAGCGAAACCGCCGCCGGAACCTTTGGAGGCGCCCTTGCCTCCGCCGCTCCGAAAGGGCGTCCGCCGTTGCTGCAGTACTCCAAGGGCCCGGGCCGTCTCAGTATCCGCCTTGATGGCCTGAAGGGAATCGTCCACTGTCTTCCCAAACAGGTTGTTCCCGTCGAAGGGCATGTCCAGGACCCTGGTCTGGACGTCCTGCCGAAAGTCCGTAGCCTTGAGCCATCCGCGACGTCGAAGGCAAACGCCGTTGCCCATCTGGCGGAACCCAGTGTCGGCGATGTCCGTCGCCACGGTGATGGCGTGGTCCGAGGCCACCTCACCTTCCTGCAGGATCTCAAGGGCCTCCGCCCTCTTGCCGTCCGGCAGAAAATCCAGCAGGGGAGCTATCTTGTACCAGAGTTCCCTGTCGTAGCGGGCCACGATAGCCAAGGCGTTGGCCGCTTTAATCGTCGTCGCCGCCGACGAGATGACTCTGCGTCCCATGGCATCCAATTTCTTTCCCTCGCCGTCCGGCGGGGAAGTCGACGTGGAGGCCGCACCCCCCCCCCCCCCCGCTTTCTTCCTGGCTGCCGCGGAGACGACGGAGTCCGGGGTAGGCTGCGCCCGGAGGCATAGGGGGGCCGAGTCCGGGACCCGGTACTTTTTCTCGTACCGGTCTCTTTTCGCTGGCGTCGTGGAAGGGTTCTTGAGGAGGGAAAGGCCCTCATCCCAAATGTCGTCCAACAGAGGCACTGCGAGGACCGTCTTCCTCTTGGTCTCGCGCCGTTGGTAAAGGAAGCCTTCCTTTTTCTTCTCCTCAGGGCAGAGTTGGAAAAGCTCGGATGCCCTGGCGATCATTGAGTGGAACGATCCAATCTCGCCGGGCGGAGAAGCCCTGGTGGGAGGCGACGACGGAAAATCCTCGTCGTATGCCTCGTCGTCCGTACCCGTCGCTGCCGTGTCAGTCCCCGTATCATCCCCTCGGGTGGACGGGGAGGAGGGCTGGACGGGGCGCGACGGTTGAAAAGGAGGCGGTGGATGGATCCTTCTTTTCTTGGTAGGGGGAACACCAGAAGGTCCCGGTTCTGGATCCCCCGACGGGAGAGGTTCCTCCGTCGGTAACGGTAGTCTCGTCCTTATCTCGGAGCATAAGGACTGTATAGCCAACAAAATGGCCGCTGAGTTGTCTTGCGGCGCTGGCAGAGGGGAATCCGACGGGCGAGCAGGGGCCCCGTCGGTATCCTCGACGATGTCGTCGTCGTCACCTGCGTCGGGGCCCATTCCGACGGGCTGGTCTTGTTCCACGCCTAGGCCGTGGCTTAAGACCTCGATCAGTTCCTCTTCTGAGGTTGAGGCCGAATCTACGACGACGCCCTGCCCCCCCTTCTTCCCCACGGAGGGTTTCACGGGGGTCCTATCGATGGGCACGAAAGAAGACTCCCTCCGAGGAGGCAGGGAGATTCTGGGCCCCGAGGCCGCCACCACTGGTGCAGCCTCCACAGGCTGGGCCAGGGCCGCCGCGACCGTTTCGATAGAGGGCTTGGTCGAATGGATCAAGGCCTTCACCACCTTAGGTGCGCTCACCGCCTTATCCTTGAGGGAGGGGGCACTGCCACGCTCCTCCTCTGCCTTAGAGCTCGACCGGGGTCTCTCCAGGAGCTTCGCCGGGTGCTCGGCCTTCCTCTTACCCGACCCAGAGCGTTGGCTCGTGGTTGATGGTGCCGGGGAGGGTGCGCCCTGCCTGGCGCCCGTAGAGCCCGACCGTTCGGCGCTCCCGGTGCCAGCGGACTCGCGGTGCTTGGCCTTATGTTGGGCCCCCGTCGCCGGGGCGCCCTCAAAGGTCTTAGAAGACCGCTCAGATTTCTTCTTCTTCTCGCCAGACGGGCTCATACCCTCCAGCCAGCTGGCGAGACGTTGATGGCGGTCCTTCATGGTCCGTTCCGACATGTTGCCGCAAAACGCACAGTCCTTCTCCACGTGCGTCTTGTCCCCATGAAGGCAGTAAAGGCAGAAAGAGTGTTCGTCCTCCTTGAAGACGTTCTGCAGCTGGCATCCAGGGCAGGCCCTGAACAGCTTTCCGGGCGTCGAGCTTCCCTTCTCCTGGGCCATCTCCGAGACCGGGCCTGAGAAGCTTCTGGAGTCCTCCGAAGTGTAGCTCGACGAAATCTTCACCCTTGAGGGGCACAGATGAATCCGACACGGGTCCCCGTTGATCGGATGTAGGATCGGTGGAGCTTGAGGCTCTTTTGACCGAAAGAATCGAAGTTTTTGTGAAAAAGCGCGAAAAAAATAGCACTAACGCTCGAGAGCAATAGCACGAGGATCCCAACACATGAACGTGCGGTAAAAATCTGAAGATGGCTGCCAGAGGCGGTGCTTAGGTAGAGGGCAGTCATTGGCTGTGGTCAGTATGACGCAGAGACCAGTGATTGGTTATTACTACGAAAGACAGATCAGAAACGAAACTGATACTGGTTTTTTCTTTACCGAGGATTCCCAGCCTGACGACGGGGAATATTCATGAGCATGTGAATCCATGCCAGACCCCATGCTGGAGAAAAGGCTGTACCACCCGAGTTTATGGTAGCGTAGACAGAGCAGCAAGGCTCATTTTAGGAGGAGGCGAGGGCTGTAGAATCAGAACAAATGCATTTGTAATACAAATGGTCCAAAGAATCACAAACACTATGTACGTAAAAAGAAATGATTTATTTAAATACAGGTAGGCCCAGCTAAATGTAGGGGTAAATAAGTACTATCACACCTTAAATGTAATCACATTTATAAAAACACACTATACATGAAGGTACACAGACCAAAATATAAACCTTATTTGGAACACCTAACATTAGACCTAGAGAAGTCAAAACCTTTTCATACATATTCAATATAGGTCACAACTATTCTTTGGGGAGTAAAAACCAATGGTTACTTTCACAATTCCATTCAGTAATGCAAGGACAGTAGACCCCACCAATTGTACAGTGACTCTCGGTACAAATAACATAAGTCAACTGAACAATATACTTTGTGAATATTGATATTTTATTTCTATGGCGCTCGTACACAAGTGTTTCAGAGCGTGACAAGGCAAGGGAGGGGAACAGGTGAGAACACAACCATGATCTTACTAGGCCCAGTGACACTAAGAACGCGCAAGTGAATGGGAAAGGGGAAAAGTGCTTCGGAGGGGTGGGGGGGGGGGGTGGTTGGAAAGTGCAGAGCAAAGGAATACAGATTAATAGAGAAAATAAATAAGCAATCCAACAGTGGTAGTGCAGCCAGCAGGTGGCAAGTGTTGGGACTGAGGAAACAGACAGGGCGAGTCGGGTAAGTGCAGAGAGAAAACAGGGGGGGGGGGGTGCGGGGGGTCTGTATGGTTACAGATACAGGCCCCAGTCCAAGGGTTTACCAGGAGGCAGTGCAGGTGGGTGGCAAGGTGAGCGAGTACCTGGGCCCGGAAATCAGCAGGTAGGCCAGGAGCACAGTGCCAAGAGAGCAGATCAGCAGGAGAGAGGAGGGCGAAGGCAGAACCAAAAAGGAAGGTCTTGAGGTGCTTCCGGTACCAGAGATGGTTTTCCTCAATTTTCAGGGTGGCAGGGAGGCTGTTCCAGAGGGAGGCCCCAGCCGAAGACAAAATCTACCCCCAGCTCGCTTCTTTGAGAAACGACTGACCCTGAGAGCGCTAGAGGTAGAGGAGCGAAGAGCTTGAGAGGGAAGGTATTTACAATGGGACAGCTGAAGGTATATTGAACCCAGGCCCCAGAAAGCCTTGTGGGCAATGCAAATTTAATCCTTGCAGGCACTGGGAGCCAGTGGAGTGATTTCAGGGCTGGAGAGATACGATCCCAGGGCTTGAGGCCAAGGACAAGTCTCACAGTCGTGTTCTGGATAAGATGCAAAGGGCGGAGAGTAGAAGCAGGTAGATTTAGAAAGGGGCTGTTGCAGTAATCCAACCTAGAGAGAACCAGGGCTCGAGAGACGGTGAGCTTCTGGGGTAAGGAAAGTCAGAATACCTCTGTGGAGGTGCAGTAGGAAGTTTGACTCTCTAGAGACTTCACAGATGTGGACAGAGAAAGAAAGTGTGGAGTCAAAAATGACACTGAGGTTCTTAATCTCGCAGGTAGGGGTAGGAGGATGGCCAAGGGAGGCCGGCCAGAGAGTGAGAGGAAAGGAGGGTGAGGGTGTGCCGATTAGGAGGATCTCCGTCTTGCTAGCGTTCAGGCAGAGTTCACTGGGGGCACACCAATCCTGAATGGCAGATAGGCAATCAGATGAGAGGAGGTGGCCGAGGGAAGCCGGAAAATGAGTTGGATGTCATCAGCATAGCACTGAAAGTGGGAGCGGAAATTGGCGATGTGAAGCGCGAGAGTTGCCAGGTATTGGTTAGAAAGCCAGGGTGAGAGGTTAGACCCCCTTGGGAACACCACAGGGAAATAGATGAAAGGAAGGTCCAAAGTTGGACCAGGGAGGGTCGATTAGAGAGGAAAGAGGTCAGCCAGGACAGAGCGTGATCGGCGATACCCAAGTTGTCATGGAGACGGTTGAGCAGGATGGTATGGTTGACCATGTCGAAGGCAGAAGAGAGATCAAGTAGGATGAGGACAGAGATGGTATTAGAGTCACGGTTGGAGAGCAGATCTTCACGGATGTTCAGGAGAGCAGTTTCCATGCTTCTAGCAGCTCTGAAGCCAGATTGATGGATGTGGATTCAACCAACAGAATCAGAGTGAGGGTTAAGCTGCGAGATGAACAGCTTTAAGGAGTTTGCCTAGAAAGGGGGTGATGGAGATTGGGTGACAGGTAGCCGGGCAAGACGAGTCGGCTGTGGGTTTTTTGAGAAGAGGGTGTACAAGAGAGTGCTTCGGGGGGGGGGGGGGGGGGGGGGGCACACTTCTGAGGCAAAGGAGAGGTTGCAGAAATCAGAGTGCAGGAGCGAAGGTGTCAATGTGGTAATAATTTTGAAAGAGCAAGGAAAAACCTATTTTGACGAGGCTCTGATAGATGGGACTTGTCTAGAAACCTTGTCGGGGAGAAAAAGAGGAAAGGACGAAAAGGAAGGTGGGGGAGTGGCTGTAGGAGCACTAGAGTTCACAGAAGGGAGAGGGGGGGAGATGGGATAGGAGGGTGGACAGGGTATCCTGGATTTTTAGAGAGGAAGTGGGAGGCAAGGGTCGTGCAAATGGCCTGGGAAGCGACAAGAGACGTAGAGACTGCAGCAGGGTTGGCCAACTCCTTGCAGATTTTAAAGAGTTCAGCCGAGTTGTTAGATGCCGCAGAGACACAGGCTTGGATGTGGGCTCTTAGTGTGGACAGAGAGTCAGCATTGCCTTCGGAGCAGGCGACAGGCCAGTTTGTCAGAGGACGAACAAGAGGCCCTCCATTTCCTCTAAGCACCCCATCACTTAAATTTAAGTGAGGCAAGGTCGGAGTCATACCAGGAGGGAGATGAGAGGAGGGAGTTATCACTTCAGGAGAGAGGAATGGTCAGAGGGATAGAGATGGGGAGGCCAGAGAATATCAAGACATCAAGTGTGCCCCCTGCAGAGTTGGTCGGGCCAGAGGGGAGGATAGAAAGGGAGAGGGCATCACAGAGGTCACGAAATAGCACAGACGAGGAGCAGAGAGAATCGAGATGGATATGGAGGTCACCCGGGAGGAGGAGTTGGGTGGTTGAGGCCAGGAGGGAGGAGGAGAGGTGCACCCACTCAGAGAAATTAAGTAATCTGGTCAGGAGGCCAGTGCGAGCGGGAGACAGACAGACTGCAAACAAGGCATTCAAAAGAGGAGCAAGTTTGCATGGCAATGATAGAGGCAGGAATCCACTCAGGAAAGATCAGGGCTACACACCCTCTGGGCCGGGTGGATCTGGGCGCAGAGAGGATCTTCTAGACATCAGGGAGGAGTGTCAAAGCTTGTGACAGAGCTTGCCTTGTACCATGTCTCTGTAAAAGAGGACATCAAGGCCAAGTTCTACCAAGAGGTGGCAGATGTCAGGAGTGTTTTACAGCAGAGCAAGAATTGAGCAGGGCAAGATGAAGGTTGCCAGCCTTAAAGACCTTCTGTGGAGGGGTACATATAAGAGGTACGCCTTGCGGAGGTGAGGGAGCCTGAGGTGGGGCAGAATAGAGGGAAGAGAGGACAAGGAAGCCAAGGCAGGGGAGGAAGGGACAGCAGGAGATGAAAGGAAGTTGATGAGGGGAGGAAAGTACCTATCAAAGAGGAGGAGATAGTCCATGACAGTGCCATTTAGGTAGACATTAATGACGACTCTGGAGGAGTCGAAGGAAGCCATGAGAACTTCCCAGCGGGTGCCACCATTAATGTGAGAGGAGACAGGACATAGCACAGAGCTCATATGAAGGGTCCATAGATCTGACGAAGGAACGACAAAGATGTCTGTGAGGGTCTGTCTGGAAGAAGCGCTGGAACAGTTATCAGCAATGGGGAGACCTGGGCTGGCGGCCAAGGTATCCTTTTTAAACTTCTTCCTTCCAGACTCAGTGAGAAGGGAAGGATAGTTGATAGAGAAGCAGTTTGAGTAGATAGGAGAAACAGAAAGCACCATGGGTGAGTAGAGCGTAGGAGCAGCGGGAAGAATATGCAAGTACAGCGGTATGGAACAGTCACTGGGCCAGCAGGTTAGAGAGGTAATTCAATGCAAGCAAAGGGCACAGCAAGTCTGCACAAGAAAAACAGCTGGTTGTAGCCCAAGCAAAAATTAAGGCAAAGAGCACACCCACATTTGACTTACCAAATTAAATGCAAAACACACCGAAGTTTGACTTTCAAAGTTAAACGCAAAGAGCACAGTAGGTTAGATTAACAGTGTGAATCAGATGTTAGAGGGGCGTGCAGAAACAAATGCATTTGAGCGCATATCTGGGAGAGCAAGCCGAGAAGGAAGCGAAGGTCCCAAAGAAGGGGAAAAGGAGGGAGGAGGGAACTAACCCATAGTAAATGAGGTAAGAATGTCTTGGTAGTCCAATTTCCGGTGCAGGGTGGCATCATGCACATGTAGCAGATTGGGAGCAGACAGGGGCTTTCGTCTTGGGCCGTAGACAATCTGGCCGGCTCCAGCCTCAAAGTACCTTCGATTGGCCAATCAAGGCCAGGATGAGCCAATGAGAGGGGGCGAGAAGCCGGCAAGGTCACTCAGCAAGGGCAGAAACAAAGTGCGGCCATGTTGGAAGGTTGAACACACAATGAGGCCAATCACTGAAAATTGGCAAATGATGAAAACCCAAACTTGGGTTAGATTCCGGGCAGAAAGGTAGAATTAGGAAAACTGGGCACACGGGTGAGTACTTTACTTCTAGAGTTAGAGTAGGGTCCAGGGACTTCACAGAAGACACCCTAGAAGGATTCTAGCAGTGGGACCGGATGAGAGGCCTCCCCATCACAGCAAACACCCCACAGCTACACGGCAATCCCAAGAGACTTAAGGTAAGTACATAAACAAGCCAACACAGTACCTCAGCATTGAGGATTTTGCAGCAGGAGGACTTCAGGATCTGCAGCCAAATACCTGGTCAGTAAATTCCTTGTTGTGGTGACTGAAAACAAGACGTCCAAAGGAACTTTGCAGCAGGGCTCAACGAAGAAGGCTTTAGGCAAGGTTTTCTATGCGGTTCTGCAGATTTGGCGACTTTTCAAAGGAACACAGAAAATTGCGGTTGAATTCTCGTCATTACAAAGGTCCAGCACACTGTTGAGGGGACATTTCAGACTCAATTTTTGTCTTTGGAGATGCACCAGGATGCCCACAAAGTTACATCCAGATTCAGAATTCAGAACACTGTGCATCGCAAGATGGCTCAAGGTCTGAGGGTATTTGCAGCAACACATGGTCGCAGCAACGCGTTTTCTGAGTCCTCAGGTCGATTGGAAGGAAGGGCTACAGCAGGCTCAGTTTTCACAGCAGGTTCTCCAGTCGCTGGAAATCGCCTCAGCCGATTTTCCTTCGTACCAGTGGTTGACTTGTCTTCAGCTTCTCGGTTCAGAGTATTTAACAGGAATTACAGCAAAAGTTCTGCATTCTCGCCCTGCATTTTACAATAAGGGGCAGTCTGGTTGTCCAATCAGGAGAGCCACCCCCCCAACCCCCTGCCCCATTGGGACTGGTCACCATTCAGGCAAGGAGTAAGACAAAGTGCTGTGGAGCTTTGGACTCCTCCCTTGCTTCCTGCCTCCACAGACAGACTGGAGCCTGGCCGGTGAGTACAGGGGACTCCCACAGAAGATACAAATCACACAAAGGAATTTCCCGCCCTGGACAAGAAACACTAAAATGGCGAAAGACAGGGGCCTTTTTTGGTAAAATGAGCACCCTTAGGTGCCTTTACTGCAGATGTGCACACAGGCCGTGGTAAAAGTGCATCAAATTAATACAAGATATCACTGCCGCCAGCCATTGAAGGTAAGCTTGCCCCTGTAACATAATTGTGAAAGTTTAGTGTGAAAGGGGATACATTGCATCTCCCCAGCACTCCACATAAGGTGGGGTGTGCTGGTTTCACCTAACAAAATGTAAAATGGATCCAAAGATCCTTTCTACCCTTGGGAACTCTAGTTCTCTCAAGGTCAGAAAATTAAAAAGGGAGCCCTTTGGGCAACCCAGCAAGAACAGGCACTTATCGCCAATAAGTTGTTAAAAAGGATAACTTTAAAAAGACACTATGGAGTCTAAATTCTTTGAGTTTGGAAAAAGGTTCCTACTCACAGAGGTATTAAAGCAAAATATCCCACTAGTAAAGCAAAAAGTACTGGGTTGACCCATGTTAGGAAGATTTACCATTTCTATGAAAATCTTACCCAACAGGAGTGGTTTCTTTTTTACTACCTGGTGCCATATATCTGCAGGCCAAGGCTGCAGGAAGGAAGAAAAGAAGCAAGGAGAGTACTCCTCTCCTCATCTCAGTGCCTGGAGGATGCAATCCGAACAAAGTGAAGCGCACCCATCGCATCCAGTATGTGTTTCATTGCAGCCTTGCCCTTTCAATTTAAAAAAATGAAATTGAAACGAAAATGTACATTTTTTTCTAAAACAAGGAATACAAATTCGAAATAGCTTTGGGGTACTTTTACTTTGAGCTCACTCCTTGTGCCCACAAAGCACTGCAGAGCTGGCCAATGTGCGTACGAGTTTGGTGACCCACGCGGCACTTACATCATGGCTAACTCTTTCAGTGCATCTCAGTAAGGCACTTTGCTTGCCACCAGCTCCTGCCTCCCTCGATTCGATTGGGCTGTTTTTATTTCAGCCTACCAAGTAGCCAGCAGACTTTAGCCAGCCCATCTCCAAAGGCCCTCATCTGGCCCAGTCTGTGCCCGTCCAGGCCTGGTTGGGCTTTGCGTGCCCCGTAACATACTACTGGAGAAAAATGCACCATGATGCTGGATACTTCATCCACGTGTCATTTGACTATGGCACCCCCCACCCCGCTCCTATTACGCTGGTGCTTGCTAACTGCTTTGTTTGCCTGCCCCATTCATCCCTCCTCGACTCTGTCTAACCCCTCTCACTCGTCTATCTCAGCTGGCACTTCTCGGTACTTCATGGTCAAAAACGTACAGCGTCATCCCTTCCTGAGCTCTCACTTCACTACTTCCACTTCTGTACTGCTGTGCTGCAATACTTTTGTCTTAAAAATCGAATTTAGGTGTGCCCACATCCTGCATTGTTTTGTGTCGGTTTGTTTAAAAATCGAATTTAGGTGTGCCCACATCCTGCATTGTTTTGTGTCGCTTTGTTTAAAAATCGAATTTAGGTGTGCTCACATCCTGCATTGTGTCAGTTTAAAAATCGAATGCACACATCCTGCATTACTTTGTGACTTAAATAACATCCACTAGGCCGCCTGTGAGTTTAGGTCACAACTGTGTACTGCAGCACCCACACCCTCCCTCCCTCCCTCCCTCCCTCCCACCCTCCCACCCTCCCTCCCTCCCTCCCTCCCTCTTTAGCTCTCTGCCTCTCGCTTCCTTCCTCTTGCTCCAAGATAGCACTCTCTATCCCTCCAATTTATTCCAACTGCTACACACACTATCACCTATCCTGCCTCTCAAAATCTGGATGAAAAATTGCACTGCAACTGGACTTGAGGCGCTGGGCCTCATTCCACTGCTGGAGCAGTGCCACCCACTTCAGGTGAGGCCAGGGATGCATTCCCGTTTTGCCCAGGCGCCGCACTTTTTTTATTCTATATGGTATATAAAGAAACCTTTAAAAATACATTGAATAAGAAAAAAAACATACATTACAAATAGATTTCATTACACATATGGTAAAAGATACAAAGACCCAAATATCCTTTTTCTAAGAAAAAGAGACATAGCGCAAATCACTTGAAAAAATTTCAGTGCAAGTTAAAATTCAGTGTTTAGTGATAAAAAAGCAGCTTCCCATTACGTAGACACATTTTAGCAAGAATGTCAAAAGATTTCAAATTATTAAATACATACATAGCATAGTCGGTAATATAAGAAGTTAAAATTCATCATACAAGTTAATCAAAGGGAAGAGACATACAGATCCAAAAATCCCGCAACAGCAAGCCCATCTTTGATTTCAGAGATGGCAAGACACTTAAACCAACTAAGATTATCTGCCCCCAGAAGACCCAAATTGTTGAATCTACCTAAATAGATGTCCCTAGGACCTTTCAGAGAAACGCAATCTAAGAAGAAATGGCGTGTAGATTCAATTACCCCAGGAGTGTGACAAACGGCATGAAAGGTCCAAATCACTAATCTCCTTCCGTCTATGGAGGACTTCCCTAGTAGGGAGGAGATTCCATCTAAGCTTGAGGAGAAGTGAGCGCAGTTAGGGAATTGAGTCAGTATAAAAGACAGGCAGCCTCTCTTATGTTCAAATTGTAGGTCACTGAGGGATGGGTAAACATGCAATTTTTCAAGATTGTTACTCCAATCACAGCTAAAAAGACATTCCTTTATTAGGGTTATTTAGCAGGGTATACCTATCGGTGGAGAGATCTAATAGAGTTGTCGCAGAGGTCACAGAATCTTGAGCGATATAGATTTTGGTCTAAGGATCCCTGCGAGAAGAGCGGTTTACCCACATCAACATAGAGGGTATCGTGTTTAGGAGAGAGCAGGGCAGAAAAAAGATAGAACTCTCCAAAGAATTCTAGCTTGCAGAGAAACTAACCCCAGTTCATATCTTATGGCCACTATTGGGACACAATTAGGCAGTTTCATAACTTTTCTCCAATAGATACCCTTAAGGGTATCCCAAAAGGTCAGGAGGTCAAAGTAGTGCAGTTCCATTCCATATATTAGTTTTGGGATCACCTTTCCCATGAAGAAATCTATAATAGGTTTAAAGGAAAACATGCCATATTTATTGTCTAGCTTAATAGATTGAGAGATAAGCGGAAGTATTTTGTGTCTAAGGGAACATCTTAATTCAATGGCCGAAGGTTGGGCCAGAATAAGGAATCCCAAATCGACAATTTTATGTGCTCCGATGATATTTTCACTGCCAATTTTCCACACTTTGTTCCCTTTTCTCCCCCTGGAGAAGACAATCGCTCGGCTTTTACTCGGGTTGATATTTAACCCGTTAAGAGTGGCATATTCTTCAAATTTGCAGATAAGCCTCTGCAGGCCAACTTTAGTGTGGTCAAAGAAGAAAATCGTCGGCATATGGCAACCATGAGAGCCTGAGATCCCCCAATTTTGCATTCACCATGCCTGTATTTCCAAGAAATTCCCATACATCTGCCAGATAGAGGATAAAAAGACATGGGGGTAATGAACAGCCCTATCTGACCCCAATACGAGTCCTTATCCTTCTAGAGAGCGTTCCTTCAAGATATATCCTAATATGGACCTCCAAGTTCTCATACATTGCCATGATTAAAGACAGAAGACATGCCGGGATCCCCCACTTAGATAGTTTTTTCCCACAGTCTCGACCTAATTACCAGATCAAATGCATTCGACAGATCGGTTGAAGCAACAGAGAGAACCACCATATTTTCCCCAGGTTGAACTTTGTAGGGCAGTTAAAATGATGCCATTGAGATTGGTTGAATGGCCAACCCTGAAACCTGTTTGTTGCTTTGGGAGGATACGATTTTCCTTAATCCGGACATTAAGGTCGGAGAGACGCATGGAGGCAAAAAGCTTACAGTCCGCATCGATAAGACATTGGTCTATAGGTCTTGAGCAGAGTTTGTTGGCCTCTCAAAGATGGGGACAATGCGTGCGGTCTGCCAACTGGTTGGGACATTACCAGAATGAACAACATCTTGGAATAGCAGACACGTTTTAGCCCAGATTTCTGGTTACGCTTTCAATGTATTATTTGTTAGGCCATTAGACCCGGGGGCCCTTGAGTTCTTAGCTTTGGCAATAAGGCCAAGTATTGTCTCATAGTCAACGACGGGCTCCCAGGTATCAGTTAGAGCATTCTCCCGATTTATACAGGGTTCTAGCCCCTCTCCCCCTGGACCAAAAGGTTTGGTGTAGTGCTCTACCCATTGAACCTCTGGGATAGCATTCAACTGGTCAACCACCGCCACATCATCTTGACTGGAAAAAATAGCCCAGAATACCCCAAGATCTCTTTTGACAAGTACTCTATGCATAAGCTCCGGATCATTTTGAAGCAAAATAGATTTTCTTGATTTGCAGTAGTTTTTATATTTTTGGCGGACAGCTTTAATTTTTTTTTGTTATCCCAGTCAGTATCGAGAACTTGAGCCTCTGATAAGTTTCCGAGTGTAGGCCTTTTCATTGGCCAACTCCTGATCAAACCTATGGGCATGAGATTTTTAAGAGATACCCTTCCTAAGAGCCAGAGATACTGCTGTGGAGAGCATTAAGAAAGCTATCAAAATACAGGGTGTTGAATACTGCAAGTTTCCAGGAAAAAGAGCTATGATTAAACGAAGAAATCAGTTTACAGTTGAGGAGATTGATATTGACAGGTGACCAACGTACCCTTTTCCATTGTCCCACAGCTTTAAGAATACGTGGCCCCCCAGCGGGCAAAAGCTTCATGGGAAAAGGAGAAAGAAATGGAGCCAATAGTGACCCATGGTCACTCCATGGGTTGAAGGAAACCTCAGACGAAAGACCGGACAGAGAGTGATCTACATAGACAGTCTAAAGTAGACGTTGACAGACGTCTATGCCATGTAGGGCATGGTGGGAGAGTAGCATCACAAGATCCATTAAGACATGTTAGACCAACTGAATCCAAAGCGAGATTCCACATTCTACCCCATACATATTTCTGGCCTCGCCGATTGTCATCCTCCAAAGCCAAACCCAGGTCGTCATAGTTGGCCTCGGACGAAATAAAACAGTGAGTTAAAATCACCAGCCAAGATCAATTTCCCCCCGGGATATACAGATCTCCATGCAAGTACCATATCCGTGAGACTTTCCAAGAATGGCTCAAGGACGGCAATGCTAATATACATTAATCAAAAGAAGGTTAACCAGTCGATCAAGGGAACTGACCTCCAGAGCCAAGATCCCAAATGGCGAGTCCACAAGGACCTTGTTCCTGAAGCCAAAGTAAGTTCTAATTCCAATGAGAAGGCCCCCAGAGGCCCTCCCTCCCGAAATAGATTTAGCATTTTGAGAATGGATATCAAAATCCATCCACAACAGGAGAGAGCAACCGGGTTTCCTGTAGGAAAAAACAGTGTGAAGCACTGATCATAAGTACTGTGTCAGCATTCGTGAAGAGATAGGAAAGAAAAGTGAATTTATTCGGGACCAAGACATTAATGGGTGTAGCAGAGCACTTAGAGGAGTGCTCATTTCCGCAGACTTGAGGTAACCTGGGCCCAGTTTCTTGCATTTCCATTGAATCTGGGTGTAAATTGCCTCCGTTGGTGCTGTGGAGCTCTTTCAGGGTGATACACCATTGTAAGGTTTCCCCTATACTCTTCACACCCTCCATATTTACCGGGAGGCTGATTAGATTGTAGCAGATTTGCTTTAAAACCAAGCTGCATTAAACTTTCCCTTTGGCCCATTATTAGATCTAATACCACTCTTGATTTCAGAATAATATTGCTTATATCTACACATCCTTGAGTGGGAAAGAAAATCCTTTCCATATCCTAACTAGAAATGAGTGAAAGAGAAGGAAGTTGGACGATTTGTAATATATTTCCGCGGTTGAGACAGATAGGCATGTCTTGACCCCAAAGGCTAATAAGCTGCAGGGTGTCCAAGGGATCTTTAGCCTCCACTGAGTGAGGTAATGAATCAGTTATACTTTTTGTAAATTGAGTAAAGGAGTCAAATTCCAGATCAGTACCCCTTAATATGGTCCTATTTTGAATTACATGTGGTCCCACAGGAAAGCTTTCATACAGATTGGGAAAATTCCTATTTTGAAAAGGTTCAGGCCCGGTGGTAGGGCCTTCATGACCATTGAATGAGCCTCCATTAGGCAACTTAGGGTGAGCTGAATTAAGAGAGTTGGGAACATAGAGACCCCTCCACTGGTCTAAATCCCGTAACACGCTCCCCGTTATAGACTATGTTGGTCACGTGACTATCAAGATGGCAAGAAGGGTGATCATCTATAGAGTAAGAAGGAATAGTGGGGGCCCTATCCTGAGATGAGCCTGTAGTTGGGTTGAGAACCACCCCAGTAAGTGAATTTGTGCTAAGGAGCTCCTGAAATAGTTGTTTCACCATGTCGAAGTTAACCATATTTGCCAGAATCAGAGTGGTAGTAGATTCAGGTAGGATCTAAACTGGATAAGGGATTGCACGGAATAGTTGAGGGTTCTGCGTCCAAAGAGCATTCCATCGACTGACATACAGTTTGGGTGTTCAATATAATTGGAGCAGAGTTGTTTATAGGCTCCAGTTGAGTTGAGACTATTGTTGGATGACAGGTGACAAGAATTTCCTCAGCCCGCCCAATATTGCCCACCACCGCAGGAGGAATATTATCCTTTGGCATAGAACTGGCTGCCGAAGGATCGGACTGACTGGGTACAGCTCGAGTAATATGTAGAGAGGTTAAAGCGACAGAAACAGCAGCCGCGATAGGGATAGCGGTCACAGGTAGCGCTGGTTCCACCAAAGTCTTAATCTCCTTAGAAGGGGTAAGAGTTGTTGCACACACAGGAGCGCTTGCCAGAAAAAGATCTTGCAAGAATGGATTGGAAAAAGTTTATTTTCATATTCTTCTGATTTTTAGTTTTCTTTATTTGTTGGTTATGTTTTCTTTTTTACTATGTGAGCAAAGCCCTTTAAGTGTACCGCTTCTTTTGTGAGGTCAATGAAGTCAGGCGGCTTCTCCAGAGTAAGATCAGATTTAGAAACGAGAGGAGGCAACATTGTCTCCCTTAAGTGATTCAACCATTTCTAAAGTAGTAGGTTCACCAGATAATCCCTGGGAAGTGGAGGAAGGAGAATTGACGATCTACCCCTCTTGGGGGCTTTCTCCACTAGGGGTTTAGTAATCGCTTTTATGGAAGTGATAGGGAGTTTTACATCTGGGGCGTGGTCCGCTTGGACACCCTCAACGTTTGTAGGGGGAATCAGAAGATTGATCACAAGTACTCCTGTACGAACAATGAGGTTCAGTAGTACCTGGGACCATGTTAGGAACGTCCCCCGGGAAACTATCCTTTTCCACATTAGTGGCTTTTTTAACCAGAGGCCTTTCCATAATGGGTTGGCTTTGGAGAACAGAGTGTGGAGACTGTTTTACTATTGAGGGATGGTCTTCCTTAATTTTAACCAACTCTTCAAATCCGTCTAGTCCTTCTAGCCTATTATAGATTTCAGAGAGTAAGAGGGAGTGTGATCTAACCTCTGACCATATATTGTTATAGAGACTCACAAAGGAACTAAGAACCATATTCAATGCACAGAGTGTACGTTGAGTTAGTTTTATTCTGTTGTCCACTTCTTTAAGGGTATGATGCAGAATAGACTCACTGGCATGAAACTTTTATATCTGGAAGTAAACCCCCTTTCTCTAAGCCAATTTTGCTCCTCTGTATACTATCAATAAAATTAGTGAGTTCAGAAGGAGAACCCACGTAGGAGGCATCACAGGTTTGCTGGGTTACATTGTTTGTGTTGGTGGAAGTAGGATCCAACTAACTCAGCTATTGCCTTATCTGCACATTCTATAATACTAATGTCATCAATATCATTATCTACGGGATCTTCAGTCTCCAACTTCTTTGCTATATCCACCAGATGCACATGGTCCAGGGTAGCCACTGTTAAAACTGAAAGCGGAGGTTTGATGAGGGTACTAGTGGCAGTCCTTTTACCAAAGAAGTTAGAGATTTGTTTCCCTTGGTTGGGTTTACCCCGAGTACCCATGTTAGATTTTATTTTAGGAGTATACATTGGGGGTTTTGTGAGTGGAGCTTTAAACACTATGGATTTCACTGTAGAAGTATTGGCAATACCATCAGAAGTAGCCGAGAGATTAACATGAATAGAAGTATGGTTAACCCCCTTACCAGAGGAAGATACCTCCGGTGATAGATTGATGGGAGGAATACCATAGTTTGTTGCCCTCTGATGGGGGAAGTTGTTGAACAATAACCTCTTTAGACAGGGCAGGAGATTCTGAAGCACTCGCAACAGAGTCACCCAGCAATGAGACAGGTAAAGGCAGTCTAGGTTGTAATGGGACGGGGGTTGGGTGTGCAGAGTTCACTGTACTGTTATTCGGGTGATCAATGTGGACCCTTGCCCTTGGTAAACTACCCCCTTCCTCCAAATTCAAAGCTGTAGTAGCTGCTAGGCCTGCTTCCTGCGCATCTATGGATATATCTTGTTTTCCACTGAAGATGCAGCTGTTATTAGCTGGAGTGCGTGGGATTATACCCACCATATTAAATAGATCAGTCCTATCTTGTGATTGGATTTGGGCATGGACCAAAGGTTTTTGAAGAGAAGAATCCTGGGAGCTGTCTACTAGTGTATGTTGTGGCTTGCCCAGAGAAACAGCGAAGGGATTCACTGGTGGGATACAATCTATCAAAGGAGGAGCAGGAACCACCACAGCAGGAAAAGTAGAATCAAAAGAAACCTCCGTAGCTGCCTGGCTCCTAAGAACCTTACGTGTCATCCAAACAAGTGGAAAACTGGCAGGAGCGAAAGGCAGGTAACAGGAGGGATAACAGCAGAGTAGCTCTATGGACGATAGAGTGTGGAAACTCCTAGAGTTAATGTTAAAATAGATATCACAAACAGGAAAAATCACAAATACTAAGACCTATGGAATAGCAGACCATAATTTAAAAATGCACTGAATACAAGGAGTAGCTAAAACACATCAAACACTATCCCAGGTACACTTTTGAATAAAATACAAATAGATATGGATCTTTTTCTAGAATCGCTAGGATAAGGTATAAATGTATCATCAGGTATGACCTTTAGTTATTTCGACGAAGAACTCATTAACTGAGTAATAGTCCCATAAATCAGCATAGAACTCAAGGAGCACCTAGTCTCAGATAAGGAACGCCCGGCAGCTTGAGGAGCTGCCAGAGTCCGACTCATCCCCCTTAACCTTGAGACTGGTAAAAATGTTGCAAGTAAGGTGGCAGCATATGACCTCAAGCTGGGTTACTCACGGAGCCGTTGCACAGACAGGTCACAGCAAAACAGCAGCTCCAGCCCTTACTGCCTCCAGTGCTTAACGCCGCAAGGGCGGTTGGACAGGCAATTTGTGCAGGCTGGAAGTCACGTGGTCTGCCCCCTCCAGGAAGCAAGTGTAGCAGCAAGAGCTCAGCTCGCAGTGCTACTGTGATGAAGAAGACTGCAGGCAGGGGCGTTAGTTCGGTAAGTAAAGCGCTCCTTCAAAGCACCTTCATGGGACACTTTATGCCCGGAGCAGATTTTAAATCTGCATTGCACCCGATAATTCGCTGTAAGCTGCATTGAGACAGCGCTTTATAAAATGTATTTGATGCCTTTGAAAATCGCTTCTGCATCCTTGACTCCATTAGCCTCCACAAGGCAGATGCTACTCCAAGATGGCCGCCCGTAAATTTTGTTTTTGAAATCTCCGCCTTCTGCAAGCTGGAATCGCCGTGATTGGCTCACTGAATCTACTTCAGCCAATTACATTCGCCGGCAGGCAAACGCCAGCCCACCCACTAAGGCTACCCAACAAGGCAGCCCCTGTCCTAAGCCTGTACAGAGGCCAGGGCTGGGAACTCTGCGCTTTTCTAACCATTTCGGTCTGTCATGATTCCTGCCCCTCATGTCCCCAGCCCTCCAAGATGTCAGGCTGGAGCCAGGCCACGATCACCTACATGGCCCCCAAGGGCCTCTCCATCCCTCCAAAGACCCACTTGGAGTCAGACTTGGCGCTTGTGGCACCAGACTCACTCCCATAGGATAACATTGGGGATTGGACTTGTAGTGCATTGATGGGGACAAGATGGATGCCCCCACATATTTCGGTTCCCAGAACTGCATGTGCAGTCTAGTCTTTTGAGTGTGGTTCAGCCCAGAGACACCTGTGATACCCAGAGACTATTTAAGCCACGCCCAGGCTGAGAAACATGCTTTGTGTTTTCTGCACCTGCAGCGTGACACTCACTGTGTTCAGATCGGTCTCCAGTAGGCCTGCATCTTTCTTCTGCGCTCAGCTCCTGCAAGAACAAGAACACCGTTAGGAACAGCCTCACCTTGGGGCGCTTCTGCCCATCATTCATCGCTTCTTCTGTTCTGCGGGTATCTTCGGCGGTGTCATTCCCATCCCGGCACGCCGCTTCCTAAGGAAAAGGGAAAAGAACAGGAAAAAGGCATTAGTAAGCATTGTGCAAATCTTCGCTTATTTTTAAAGACTGTACGAGCTTCAAACGCTTACCTGAATCCCAGCTGCTCTGGGGGACCTCTGTCTCCAGAACTTCTCATCCATCTGCAGAAGGAAAAGACACTCCGGTTAGCGTGGAAACATCTAGAGGCGCCGCATACTGCACTTACTCACCGCATTTCTTCTTCATAACCGGCATCCACGCTGAAAACGTTGCAGCACCTAAAAGACACAGAAAAAGAAGTTCAATACAAACATGAAAGGGTCGCATCGCGCATCACGCTCACTCACCTTCATCGCTACTCATCTCAGCAGCACGTCACCATCCCCGGACGCCGGCCATCATCTAAGGAAGGAAAGGAACGAAGTTCGAGAACTGTTCAAAAGACTCATTATACTTACTTCACTGGCAAGATGCCGACAGGTAACTAGGCAACAACGAGCCCGCATCAATCAACACGCCCCTGCGCTGAAAGCAGGATGGAGAGCACACTTTCCAAGAAAACAAGCTGAGCTGTGGATCAAAGGGAAGGATTGTACCCCGGGGAAGAAGGGGTTCAAGCACACAGACAATAGGGAGTTAAACTCTACCAATCCTGTGTTTCAGGCCCAGGCTCCAGTCGAGTAGACTCCAGGGAAGGGTTTGAGGTCGTAAGAGGTCAGAACAGGCTGAGTGACGTCCCCGTGGATACCAGGTGAGCGTTACACTATCTGGCTCTGTGACCAATGTTGCCTGTTTTGAGCTGAGCCTGATGAGCATAAACCTGCTCTCCTTCTGATTGACCTTCCTCAACCTGATCATATTGATGTGCGACACGGAGCCCACGCTCAATCATTACGGGCTCATCTGTACAAGTGACATTTCATCTTTACCAGTAGCTTTGCGGTCACCCCTGTGCCCTCCCTTATCACATTACGCCTGCGCTCCCTTGCTTCCAAATTGTTACCTCAGTGACTGTAATGTATGCCTTTGATCTGTTTAACAGTGTTTACTCTGCTAATATTGCTCTGTTACATAGGGTTAATGTTGGCCTTGTTGCCGATCACCTAGCCTGCTACATTAGCCGTGTCACATCTGAGTAGCAGATTTGCGGCACTTCAGTCTCACTTACTTCCGGGTCCTGACTTAGCTAACCACCACGCAGTAGTGTACCTCATTTGCAAGTTACCTAGATGCATGCATGAGCTCTATGCAGTATATGAACCCTTGTGTCCTGTTCGGCTGGATACCTCACTGCACATTGATGTTCTGGCCTTATGCTCTTGGTTGTGCCAGTACCACTGCCCTTTGTATCTGCATCTGATTTGCATTATTTGTAGCTCCTTTCTGGGGCCAACGGCTTCCGTGGCAAATATCTTTATTGCACCTAGTTACCTAGCTGCCCTAATTTGACTGTTTGCTACCTGCTTAGAGACATTAGCCTACCCAGCAATTTCTACTAGTCGGTGCCTTCATTGTATCTTGGTCTTTGTGGATCACTACACCTCTCAGAACGCTTTGGGCACTACTGGTGCCATACGGGCTCTTTTGGCTGTCAGTACCTGTTTTAGCCCTAGCACTACTAAGTTGTTGATCTATATGTGCCAACCTTTACCTGCATCTCGTTCCTCACTTGCACGTACTGCCATTTGGTTCAACAGTTGCTCCTAATACACTACCTAATGAATTACTGCTGAATTACTTTCGGTCAAGTAACCTAGACCCCCTGGCCCAGCATCTTCCTTTGCTGATGAGATTTCTACCGTATTACTAGATAAATCCAAAACCAACTCGCAAATCATTCTCCTAGGAGACTTCAATCTGGGACTCCGTGACCCTAATGAGCCTACCACTATTGACCTTGCTAATACTCTAACGGACTTCGGATTCACTCATCACATCCAAGAACCTACTCACATTAAAGGAAGGACACTTGACTGGCTAGACGCTACTAATTGCAACATTAGCGAACTCTCTAATGCACCTTGTTAATGGTCAGACCACCATATCCTTACCTTTAATATTGAAGCAGACTCACCCCCCCCCCCCACCAACGATGGCTCCGGTCCTCCCTACTAGTACTAAAAGGGATATAACTAGAGAGAAATTACTCCCTCTCCTACTCCCCTCCCTTAAGGTCACACTCCTGCTCTGATCCTACAATCCTAGCAGGCACATACAACCATGCGATGCTCTCCGCTCTAAACTCTATCGCCCCTATTAAACTATTAAACTCAAAGCCTGAACCACACGCGCAGCTTAACTCTTGGTTTACACCTCAGCTAAGAGTGCTCCGCAAAGCTAAACACTGCAATGAAAATCGTTGGAAAAGTCATCCATCCGATGCTCACAAGGATGGCCTTATCCTAGCCACAATCGTATCATGCAAGCAGACTCTAATACTCTAATACTAAAGAATTATTCAAGATCCTAAAGGAACTTGAATCACCCGCCACACCTCCTGACACTTGTATCAAAGATAGCAAATGGTGTGCAAAAATACAGACAGCTCTACTGAATAAAATCTCATCCCTCCAATCTAAAATTAAAGACAAACAAAACTGCTTGCAGTTGGATAACCCCAGTCCATTCCATTAATGACTGTGCCCTTGCTCCCACCCAATCGCAAACCTTTCGCCTTCTCTCCACTCACCACTGTGGAAGTGGAAGACGACAAAATAATCAAACCTAACTGCCATGGCGATTCTTACCCTGCCCCCATTATTAAGGAATCAGCACATGACCTTGCCCCTTTTATAACGGCCTTTATTAACTCCTCCTTAAAAACAGGTATTGTTCCTAACAATCTTAAGGACGCTTGGGTGAACCCACTGCTAAAAAACCGTCCTTAGACCTGAGTATACCAACCAATTACAGACCTATCACCACCGTCCCTTTCATGCTCAAAATACTAGACCATGCGGCCTACCTGCAGATTCAAGACTATCTGGAAAACAACCTCCTCGGTCTAAGACAACCCAGCTTCTATCCCAGGCATGGGACTGAAACAGTGTCGATTGATTTGAAATCACAAATCAAAGTCCTGAAAGACAACAGGAAATTAGTCTTACTATTACTCCTAAACCTGTCCGCGGTCTTTGATTTGGTCAATCACCAAATCCTGTGCCAGCACCTCCGCTCTGCCACAGCCACTCTGCGTGGATCAGTTCCTTTCTTAGTGTCACCTACACTTTACAATGTGTTTACTAAATCACTTTTTGATGTTCTTGATTATCTGGGTGTCTCCTACACAAATTATGCTGACGACAACCAGATACTCATCCCCATTACAGGTGACTAAACAGCTCATTCCAAGGCATTAAATGAAGTATATCTGGTCATCTAGGCTTGGATGGCCCAACACGAACTTTGCCTCAATGACGACAAGATGGAGCTCCTCATCCTGGGCTCTTCTCAACGGCTTAATAAATTAGATCACTCCTATCAGTCTTTCATCATTAATGGCAACGTCATTAAGGTATACAAGGACACTAAAACCTTGGGTATCTATCTCGACTCTACCCTGCCCTGACAAGACAAACTAACGCAGTCAGATCAGCGTCGGCAGATTCCTGTAAACTTAGTGCAGTCCGCAGACCTTTTCTGACCACCCCTGATCGTATCACTTAAGCCAGAACTCTCATCATGTCTAAGATGGACTACTCTAGCACCCTTTATCTGGGTAACAGCCAGGATAACCAACAAATTGCAAATCACTCAGAGCGCCGCCATTAGAGCGGCATTAAATATTCCTAGAAACCAACATCTCTCTGATGTCAGGACTAATCTACATTGGCTCCCTGTCAAGCAGAGAATATCTTTGAAAACACTTGCCCTTACTCACAAATGCCTGGCTAACAAGGCGCCCCCCCCCCTTTACCTCTCCAACCACCTTTCTCTCCACACTTCCTCCCGACCCCAAAGAACTACTCAGACACACAGCCTCTCTCTGCCCAGATTTAAACTTCAAAAAGCTGGGGGCGTGAGCTTCCCCGTTTTGGCTTCCAAGCTCTGGAACCCTCTTCCCACCACCATCAGATCGGAGCCCTCATTCAACTACTTCAAACAGAAAACAAAATCATGGCTCCTCGCTCAAATCTGATCCAGCCTTCTGATTGCAGCAATCACCTAGAGATATCTGCCCTCACTCCCTATTGAAAATTATGCCAGGTTTAACTTATGTTCCTCATGATAAATGGCTTAGGTTTGTTTTACTATAACACTGTAATCCAAGTCCACTCACTACTGTATGTATCCAACTACTTTCAGCTTGACCCAAGCTTACGCTCTATTGTATATTACTGTATATTCCTGCAATTATGGTTATTATAAGTTTCCACACCCTGATGCCTGTGGGCCTGGCGCGCACTACAAATAAATAAAATACAAATACAAAAGCATAAAGACATCCTTGCTGCAAACCCTGGCCTTCCAATTGCAGACATGTCAGTGCATCCTCCAGCGAAATCTCCCAACACGTTTTCTGTCCTATCTCCAGCCCTATGGACTTCCCATCGCTACTCTTTCCCCTTACTCTTCCACTACCATTAATGGCGGCACCAAGTGGGAAGTCCTCTTGGCGGGCTTCTTCTCATCTCACTGCTGCATTAATTTCTACTTCACGCGCACAATCCTGGTTCAATGTGCTCAGGTAAACCACCTCCTCTTTGACCAGATCCTTCCGTCTTTCATCAACTTCCTCCCCTGCCTCTCGACCTACTCCCTCCTCCCCCGCCACCTCCGACTGAAGTACCACTCCCCTGTACTGCACCTCAAAAAACTTTCAATGGCAGTGATTGTCTCCACCTGGCGACCCTCAACGCACGTTCATCCAACGAACACTGTACCGACATCTGACCTTGACATTCTCGCACTCACTGAGACTTGGTTTAATGCCAGCTCAGGCACTTCCTTTGACTCACTCTTACCAGACTGCTTTAAGATCACCTCCAAAACTAACTCACCGGACTGGCTGAGGGGTTGCCTTAATCTTCCCTGAATGTATTGCTTCGTCCATCCTACACACAAAGCTCCATTTGTTCTTTGAGAGCCTATATGCAAACTGGTCGCCCCTCCCTCCTCCATCCTGACCATTTCTACCGTTAACCGGCCTCCAGGCACTTCCTCCGTTTCTCTGAGTGGGATGATATCTGTTCCTACTTACTCTCTACCACCTCCAACCTGCTACTCCTGGGTAACTTCAACTTCCATTTGGACTCCCCGTGCACAGTATCCACCCTCTTCATTGACCTCTGTACCTTCCTATCCCTCTTCATTCTTCCTTCTGGTCCAACTCACTATGCCAGGCCCCCATCATCCATTCTGACCTTCCCCTCTCAGCTCCTCTGTTCAACCCTCTTCTCTCCTCCCACCTGGGTCCCCATGGCCCTGTGACAACTCCTCCAAAAGCCCTGCCAACCTCATTCACCAACATCCGTCTAATGAAACGAGTGTCAGCGGCTGCCTTTACTTCCACCTTCATTCCCCCTTGCCCACCCAACTTAGATTCTACCTCTGAATCTGCTCTCAACAACCTCCATCTTTACATTACTAAGTTGAAATCCTTGCCCCAGTCATGAGGATCCACCTGAAACCTGCCTCCAAGAGTAACACCTGGTACGACGCCAAACTTGCGGACCAAAAACATAAGTGCAGGGCTGCAGAAAGGAAGTGGCAACCATGTACACCCTCTGACAAACGGGCCTGCCGCCTGCTCCAAAGGAATTAGACTATCTGTGCAAAAAAAAAAAAGGGCTCTCATTAAGGCACACGTATCTGGCGTTCAACACGGCTGAACTCTTCAAAAATCTGCAGGGAAATTGCCAAACCATCTGCAGTATCCTCTGCGCTTACTCCTTCCCATGCTCTTTGCAATGCACTCCCCACGCACTTCACTGCCAAAACTCAGGCCATACTCAACAGCCTTGTCAAGCACTCTTCCAACCCAAACCTCCCCCCTTGCCTCCGCTGACCACTCACCCTCCTTTTCCTCTTCCTTTCCGGAGAGACCGAGGCGAAGTCACCAGAGTCGTCAACTGGAAGTTCTCTTCCAAACATGTTGCCCCTTGCTCATCCAGAACCACCAAGGACAACCTTTCCTCTCACCCCTGCTCCCGCTGATCTCTGTAACCACTCCTTTGCACAAATTCTTTTCCATCCTCCCTCAATCACCCCCTTGTGCGCCCCTCCTTAAAAAAAACATCAGCAGATCCTTTCGGCCTGGCCAACTATCGCCCCATCTCCATCACCCCTTTCCTGGAGAAACTGCTTGAGAAGTTGGCCCTCACCCAACTTAACTCCCACACTGAACTTGTTTGCGGACTTCAGGACCATCAGTCTGCATTCTGAGCAGCCAGAAATTATGATTTACTCACTGTAGTGACCAACGTACCCCTAGTACCCTTTCCTCCATACTGCATGGGCATCCCTTCCAAGAGACAGAAGACAAACTTTCACCAGAAAAAACCTTTCCCTTTAAATTTAGGGGTGCGCCCAGGGAGCATGCGCTGCCCCGACCACACCCTCTCGAGCCACACCTCAGTCCCCATTGACACGTCGACAATATATTTAACATTGCCTAATGACACCAGTAATATTAGGGGGGAGGATGGTGGGACATATGGAGGAAAGGGGAGTAACTTATACTCTTAAATCCCGTCCCCTTTCCTCCATACCGCATGGGCAATTACAACTTAATGTAGCCCCAGGGTGGAGAGGAGACCCTCCTTAAGCAAATAGGTTCCTGAGAACCGCCTGGCCGAAAGCTGCATCAGATCTAGAGCCAGCATCCAAACAGTAATGCTTGCAGAAAGCCGAGGGAGTGGTCCAAGTGGCCACCCTGCTTATAACATGCCAAGGGACATGGCGCTGGAATGCGATGTCCGTTGCCTTGGCCCCGACTGCGTGGCCGTGCATGTTGGCCTGCAGCAGCTTGTACTTGCCCCTCATAGGCTTCCTTGATGGCCAAGACCATCCAGTGGGATATGGAGGCCTGATAGCATGGTCTCCAAAAGTGACAAAGAGGGTGTCCGATTTGCGGAAGCCCTTTGACCTGCCCAAGTAGAATTTCAGGGCACGCCTGACATCCAGGCAGTGCAGCACTCTGCTTCATCCTTAGGATCGGCAAAAAATGTAGGAATGACTATTTCCTTGTTGAAGTGGAAAGCAGATAGCACCTTGGCCAGAAATGCTTGATGAGTCTGCAGGACTACTATGGTTCTGCGGCGATCAGCACCTGGATTTCTACAAGCTGAGGCCGACTAATAAGGCCATCTTGATGGTGACCAGCCTGAGGTCAGAGGACACCATTGGCTCAAATGGTTTGTGCGCGAGGGCGCCCAAGACTATGTTAAGGTCCCACATGGGGTGCGGCCACTAGCTGGGTGGGTACAGCCTTGCGAACCCGGTCAAATGCTTCTTGACTATAGGATTGGAGAAGATCCCCTCCAAGTTCCTTTAAGCCCCGATGGCTGCGAGATATGTACAGCAGGTGTCTAACACCTGCACACCAGAGTGGGTGAGGTGTTTAGAGAAGGTAAGCACGTCATCCCAAAGTACGTGCCAGGGGGTCGATTTCCTTAAATTTTGCCCAGTGGCAGAACCTGGTCCATTTACTTTTATACTGGGCCCTGGTAGCCTTGCTCCTTGTACGATTTCCAGGTTAGCCTGGGAGAGGTGGAGGTGTCGCAGCGTTACCTTCACAGACACCACGCTGTGAGGGATAGTTTGTGGCGCAGGGTGGATGACCCTGCCCTCCTGCTGAGTCAGATGTTCTGGGCCTGAGGGGTCGGTGAATCGGGGGCAGCTCCAAAAACCATTGCCTGGCTGGCCACCAGGGAGCGATTAGAATGATGTTGAGCTGGCAAGACCCTTTATCTTGTATATCACTCTGAATCAGCGGAGTGGGTGGGAAGGAGTAAGCCTTCATGCTGTTCCACTGAAGCCGGAATACGTCGCCCAGGGAGCCAGGGACATGTCCCTGCCAGGAGGTGAACTGAGGGCAATCCTTGTGGCAGGTGGCAAAGAGATCCACCTGGGGATGACCCCACCCGTTTAAGATCTTCTGAATAACTAGGTTGTTTAGCTGCCACTCATAATTGTCCGCTCCCAACCCGCTGAGCCCGTCCGCCTCCAGGTGGGATTCCCCAGGAGGTGGCCTGCCGTGAGGTAGCCGTTTTCCAGGGTCCACTCCTACATGTTGCCTGCCAGTCCGCACAGAGGACGGGATCTGGTGCCTCCCTGCTTCTTGCTGTAGTACATGCTGGTTGAGTGGTCTGTCTGGTTGAGGACAAACTTGCCCCTGAAGTGGTAGGAATAATCTGAGTGCTAGCCAGATGGCGTTCAGCTCTAACCAACTGATCTGGTATTTCTGCTCCTGTCGAGTCCAGGTGCTGTGGACCGAAATCATCCAGGGTGGCTCCCCAGCCCTCGAGCGAGGAGTCTGCGGTGATGGTGACCTGCGGGGTGGGTGGTAGAAAGGGCTTGCCCCTCCGTAGGTTGCAGTCCCTGGACCACTAGGTTAGGTCCGGGTGGAGAGATGGAGGAACAGTAATCACCTCGGATTGAGAGCCCTGCTCTTGGTTCCATGAGGCCGCAAAGTGCAGCTGAATCCTCCTCATCCTCAATCTTGTGTGCGAAACGGCTAGTAGGACCGCTGCCAAGAGACCTAGGAGATGCTGGTACCACCACGCTGAGGTGATTTATCTGCTGAGGAAGTGGGTGGTGGCCCTCTGTAAGGCCAAGATCTTGTCCCGCGACGTAAATACTTTCTTGGGTCTCATCTGGGACACGTGCTCCGAGAATGTCAGTCTGCGTGGGCTGCAGCTGCAACTTCTTGAGACTGAGCGAGAAGCCCAGATCGTGCAGTGTATTCATAAGAGCATGGGCAGAGTGGTGAACCGCTTCCAGAGATGTAGCCCGGACGAGCCAGTCATCTAGGTATGGGTAGATGTGGAGGTCCTGCACTCTGAGGGCAGCCACTATATTCCTGAGCCTGGTAAAAACCCTGGGGACCAAGTTGAGGCCGAAAGGAAGGACCTTGTATTGAAAATGGTAGACCATAATCCTGAACCGTAGGAAAGAACGATGGGGCTGCCAAATCAGGATGTGTAGGTACACGTCCTTCAGATCCAGGGAGCACATCCAGTCTCCCTTGAACAATGTCTCCGCAATGAAAGCTGGCGTAACTATCTTAATTATTTGTAGCCGCAAGGAGAGGTTGAGGGTGACAAGGTCCAGCACAACTCTTAGGCCAGCCTGGTGGTTCTTCTGAATGGCAAAAATCCTGGAGTAAAAGCCCAAGCCTCGCTAGGACTTCCTCCACAGCCTGGCTCTCTACGAGCGGCTGGATCTCCGCCACAAGAATTGCCGTCTCAACTTGTGGAAGGGAGGAGAGGCTGGGATAGGAAGGCCATACCCCGTGGATACTACGGAGAGGATCCAGGGGTCTGCGAAATTCTGGCACCAGAAATGTGCGGGGTGAGCAAGCCTGCCCAACCCTCCCCCCACCCGGAGACACCGTGGACCCGAAGGGGCGTGTCATGCCTTCTTTCCCTCGGAGGCTGTCACCACAGAGAAGGGGGACTGGAAAAAGCCATTACTCCTCACCCCGTCCCCCCACCCCCTCGCAACACCACTTTTTGTTGCTTGCGCCGGTTCAAAGACAGCGAGCGGTCCGGCTGCCTGGATCTCTGTCCCTGGAAGCCACTGAACCCTACGTACGTACGCCCCCTGTCGGAGCATTGCTGAGACTGGGTATACGTCTTGGGCATGGTCTTTGTCAGGATGGATAAAGACTTGGCATTCTGTGGGCCGTTTTTCTTTTTGTCCAGCTCTTCGTCCGTGGAGGAGTGAAAGAGGTCCCCCCTTTGAAGGGTAGATCTAATACGCGTTCCTGTATGTCCGGGTTGAACTTCGTTGCCCAAGGCCAGGCTGTCCTCATATCCGTGGCAATACAAATGGCACAGCCAGAGTTGTCGATATGGGCCACAGTGGATTCAGCTTGGCCTCAGCCAGCACTGCCTTAAAAAGGTGAATTGCTCCGAGTAGGGAGTTCCTGAAGCAAGACTGCAATTTCCCGCCTTAACGTTTGGTTGGCAGCAGCCAGCATGGCGTTGGCCTGACGAAGATGCCAGGACGAGTTGGAATAGAGCTTCTTCCTGTACGCCTCCAAGATAATCATCTCCTTGCCTAGCAGGGCAGCAGAGGAGGAGGAGGAGGAGGAGGAGGAGGAGGCTGAGGACGACTAAGGTGTGGAGTACAGTTATGCCGCAGCAATCACCAAGTAGTGTGGCTGAGGATGGGCCGAGAGCAAGCGTGTATCCCCCTCCATCTGCCTGTACTTGGCGTCCAGGCATTGATTGACAGGCTGGGCCAACCCTTCTTGGCAAGGGAGACTACATCGGTTTGCAGTGGCATCCCAGTTTTGGCACAGGGGCGTTGTGTGAGGACTTCAGCCAGAAGCACCTCTGCCGGCTGCTCGACCTCGGGGTGGGGTAGGCCCAAGTACTGCACCACCCTGCAAGGCGTTCGTGGAAGGCCCTGGCTGAGGATAGCGTATCAGGATCCTCCTCCTCCTCATCTGTATCCTGTGGATCAGAAGGATCATGTGGAGGAGTAGTTGGTACCGGAGGCTGGGGTACAGGGATCGCAGCCGGGAGCTGAGGCTGCTATGGAGCCACTGGCAGCGGCTGCGCCGACGGAGGCGCTTGCGGTGCTGCTAGCATCGTGGGGAGGACTTCCCTGAATGCGTTTTTTGAGGATAACCCCCATCCGAGGTGAATTCATGAGGCAGAGGAAACTCTCGAAAGAACCCCTCTTCACTGGCCATTGAGGTGGCAGGGGGGGCACTGACAGGGTAGCCAGGAGCTGCTGGAGCCGCTGCATACCCTGCCCTTATGGACGCAGTGGGAAGCTGCCCTGCGCATAAGAGGGATAGGCTGTAGGCCACGTACCTGGTTGAGGCCAGTCCCACCTTGACACGAGCTCTTCGCTGAACTCCTGGAATGGCGGGCAGGTGCCTCAGTCTGGCGCAGCAACCATTTTATCGAGCTGCCTGGCTCGCTGGGCCCAGCCTCCTCCAAGACTCTTGCGTGTGAATCACGAGGCCTACCCTGCTCCTCGTGCCAAGGCCCGGTAGGTGCGACACCCTTGACCCAGGGGTCAGTAGAGCTGCGTTTACGCGCCCCCTTGGATGTATTGCCGGTACTAGGGCATGGCTCCTCGGCCATATTGCCGGTACTAGGGCTGAGCCCGTCGGATGACAATCTGGTACAAGAACCTTCTGGTCCCTCAACACTACCACCGGGAGGATCCAAGGATCCTTCGGACCGAAGGCCGGTAGATGAAGCAGCCTCAGTGCTGGTAGAAGGAACTGACCGGTTCCTCCCTCGCAGGAGAGTCCTTGGGAAGGAGTCTCCTTTGCGGGGTCAGATGGAATATAGCGGCCCAACCTAAGGCTTGGCTCGGAAGTTTCACAAAGTTCTTGAGGTCCTCTGGAGGAGACTTCTGGAAGAGCTCCCTCCACCTGGCTAGTCTTCACCACTTTCGAGGACATCGAGCCACGCGCTGTACAGGCTTGCCAACCATGGTCTGGGCCAAGGCAATGTAGGGAGAGGGCTTGGGGGTCTGAAATTGGGAAGAGCCTGTTGCAGGATGGACACCTGCCGAACCCTGTCGAAGTATACACGTGCCGGGGGGGAGGGGGCGGGAGCGTGACGCCCGAGGACAGAGTACCTGAATGATAGACAAAAAAAGACAAAGAAAAAGTATCTGCGCGTGGAATTACATGGCCGAAGCCAAACCCAGGAGTGCTGGTGAATTCGACCCGTTCCCGTCGACACGGAAAAGACTGAGGTGTGGCGCCGGAGGGCGAGTTCAGGGCAGCGCATGCTCTCTGGGCCGCACCCCCGCACGCCTCTAAATTTAAAGCGGAAAAAGAGTTTGGTCTCCCGTACCTTGGAAGGGACGCCCATGCAGTATGGAGGAAAGGGGATGGGGCGTAAGAGGAACTGCTCTTCTCAACACCCATGAAGAACTGCTCGCATCCCTTGATTCCAACTCCCCTGCTGTCCTCATTCTCCTTGCTTTCTCTTCTGCATTTGACAGTGAAAAACTCCATCCACATAAAAAGGCTCCATGACACCCTCGGAATCCCGGAGCGGGCACTGGACTGACTGGTTTACCTCCCTCAAGCCATACTGTGCACCTTCTCCCCTACTTTCTCCACCTATGGCTTCCCCCCCAGGGCTCCATTCTTTCGCCTTGGGTCATTAACATCTACCTTACTATGCCGGCACACCTCTCTCCCCCCCCCCCTTTTTCATCCAACTTCCAGTGCTGTGCTGACACACAACTCTTCAAACTTCCTACAGACGCCCTTGCACTTTCCTTCATTCACGACTGCCTTTCACCCATCCAGGCCAGTGTACTCCTAATAACCTTTGCCTCAATGCCAGCAAAACAGATCCTTTGTATTGGGACCCCAGCACCCAACTTCTTCCCTTCACCCTGGCCTTCCATGGGCTCTCCCCCTGCTCCCTCTTCGGAAGTCACAAACCTCAGTCATCTTCGACTCCACTCTCTCCTTCCTCCCTCCCTCATACTCAGACATTGCCAGGAAGTCCCACTTTCAGCTTTAACTTCTGAAAGGAATTCTACCTTTCCTCACCTACCTCGAGAGAATCAATGTTATCCAGGCTCTGGTTCTCTCTAAGCTAGACTACTACAATAGCCTCCTTCGTAATCTACCTTTGTACACTCTGCGACCCTCCAGCTAATCCAGAATAGGGCAGCGAAACTTCGCCTCAAGCCCACGGGCTACATCTCTCCTGCCCTTCAGGCTTCAATGGCTCCCGATCGCAACACTGAGTAAATGCAAATCCCTCCATCATCCACAAGGCTGTCTGGGGCCGCAGACTGCTATCTGTAACTCTTTCTGACCAAATAATCCCCCTCTAGACACCTGCATTCCTCTGGCACCAACTCCTTGCATGTGAAGCGGTTTTCTAAACAGAGCATGTTGTTGATCGCTTTCCTCAGCGTGCTCCCTTCTTTGTAACAGCCTCCTCCTCCCTCTTCGTCTTGAGCAAGACCTCCTTAAGTCAGAAAAGTCGCAAGACCCTTCCCTCTACCTCTTCCTTCCCTCACATTCCATCGCTCTCCCCTGCTAATCGCACAGTAGCTTGACTGGTAGGCAGGGCCCTTGTGCATCCTCAGGGCCCTGACCTCCCACATCTCATCTTCCCAGCTGCTGTCTATCCTCTGTACTTTCCTCGGCTCACCCTCCATCTTTCATCATAGCTCTTCAACTGTTGCTTGCCGTGACCCCTCTGCACTTGCACGTTCTAAACACTCACAAGGCATAGGTTTGCCTTCCCCTCCCCATTCTCTTCAGCTGCAGTAGAGCGCCCAAGGGCACCCATTTTCCCAAAATGGCCCGTTGCCTTTTTTCACCATATTCAGTTTCTTCTGGGCTTTTACTCTGAATCTGGTTCGAGTCCTTTGTGCGTTTTGCCTTTGTGTTTTTTGCCTTCGGCAGGCTTCAGCCTTGAAGCCCGCCCAAGCTCCAGTGTGTCTGGAAAAGCAGGAAGTGAGGAAGGGGTCCCAAATCTTCCGGGTCCTTTGTTTCTAGGTGTGCCCGAATGAAAGCAGTTCTGATTGGCTGGCTGTCCCCAAGGACAGCCACCCTGCTGGGTGATTGACAGTCTATGGCTGTGGATGAATGTGAACTTGCTTAAAAAGGCAAGGTTTTTGGGACTTGAGGCAGAGTCGACCACTGGAGGACAACCCCCAAAGAAGGCATGAAGAGATGCAAGCAGTACCCTCCGGGACTGCTAAGTGCCGGGTGAAGCCCTGCAGGTTTGCTGACCCAGTTTTCGTTTCGACTGGGAAGACCCATAAGGGACGACTTCCTCCCTTAGGCTGGTTGAAACAACTAGTCTAAACTATTTTGGTGCAACCCCCGACTTGCTGTGACTTTCCAAGGCTACAGAAGAACAAGTTACTTCTTACCTTGTAACGTTCTTTCGATGGGATGTTCCTCCGACGTATTCCTCATCTTAGATATCTCTTTCCAGCTTTGCTGGCCTCGGAAATTTTTTCTCTCTAGAGGGCGCTGCGCGTCGACGTCCGCCGAGTCGATGTCCCTCGACAGCCGCCGTATCGACGTCGACGTCATCCTGCGATAAAGGCAGCGCGCAGCGTCCGTTGCTCAGTTCCGTTTTGTAGCTCACAATAATTCTTTCTGGACTAGACTAATCACCCTGAAGGAGTGTAAGCTGCAACAACAAGGGAAGTAGTACTGCGGGGATGGATGGGAGGGTCGATAAGGAATACGTCGGAGGAACATCCCATCGAAAGAACGTTACAAAGTAAGAAGTAACTTGTTCTTCGAAGGGATTGTGTCCTCCGACGTATTCCTTATCTTAGATAGGCTCCCATAGCAGTATTCTGTTATTGGAGGTGGGAGTACTGACTTCATGCTTCCTCTTACTGATGAATAGAGTGCAATACTGCCCTTCCAAACCTAGTTTCCTGACTGGAGGAGGAATCCAAGTTGTAAAACGGTGTAAAAGGTATGGACGGACATCCATGTGGCAGCCGCACATATGTCTCTAACCGGCACTCCTCTTTTGAGGGCCGATGAAGCTGCGATACCTCTGGTCGAATGAGCCCTAAGATTGTGAGGGGGCTCTTTTCCTGCCAGTTTATAGCATTCCAAAAATGGCTAAAATGATCCATCTGGAAATGGTCTGCTTAGTTATCGGTAACCCCAGCTTGTGACCTGCGTAGCCTACAAACAGCTGGTCTGATCCTAGCCAGTCTACTAATGTAAAAGCTTAAACCCCTTCTTGGGTCCAGCCTGTGTAACCTCTCTTCCTCTTTCCCCGGATGGGGAGGAGGATAGAAAGATGGAAGGGTAGTCTTCTGTGTGATATGAAATTCAGAAACCACCTTTGAAGGAAATTAGGCTGCACTTGCAAAACAACTTTGTCTTTGTGAAAGATTGTATGAGGGGGTTTACAAGAAAGAGCTTGTAACTCGCTCACCCTTCTAGCAGATGTAAGTGCTACTAATAAAACAGTCCTAAGGGTAAGAAATCTTAACGAACAAGAGTGGAGTGGTTCGAAAGGTGTGCCCATCAGGAAAGTTAGGACTAAATTTAAATCCCATAGGGGAACCTGGAATGGTCTTGGGGGATAAACGTTAGTTAACCCCTTTAGAAACTGTATTACCAAGGGTAACTTGAAATATGATGGTTCTTCGACAGTGCGCTTAAAGATGGATAGCGCTGCGAGATAGCCCTTGATGGTGCCAACTTGAAGGCCTGAATTCGCTAAATAAAGTAGGAAGGACAAAACCATTGGTGTACCACATGAAAAGGGATCGATATTCTTTTCCCTACACCAGCTGCAAAATCTGTTCCAACGGCACCGGTATAAAGATTTTGTTGCTGGCCTTCTTGCCGAAAGCAACACCTCCATAACGTCATCAGGGAGGTCCCAATCCTTGTACCTCAGCTTTTCAGAAGCCAAGCGTGAAGGTTGAGGGTTTTGATGTCTGGATGGAGAACCTGACCTCCCTTCTGTGAGAGCAGATTCTCTCTGAGTGGAAGTCGATTTGGAGGGCAGATGGGCAAGTCTAGAAGGTCCGGGTACCACGTTTTCCTGGCCCAATCCAGGGTAATTAGGATCATGGTTTTCCGGAATCTTCTCAACCTCTTGATCATTTGAGGAATGACAGGGACCGGTGGAAACACGTACAGGAGCGGAAACTCCCAGTCCACTATGAACGCGTCTCCCAGAGCTCCTCTCGGGGGAAATTCCCTTGAACAGAACAGATCGCACTTCCTGTTGACACTGGTGGCGAACAGATCCACCTGAGGGGTTCGCCAAAGGGCAAAGATCTCTTGAAGGACTTCCTGAGCTAGTTCCCACTCGTGGGAGACTGTGCTCTGCCTGCTCAGAGCGTCCGCTGTCAAGTTCTTCTCTCCGGCTAGGTGAACTGCCGATATAGAGATTCCTTCTTGGATTGCCCAAAACCAGAGCTGCATTGCCTCTCTGCACAGAGGTAGTGATCCTACGCCTCCTCTTTTGTTGAGGTAATGCATGGCCACTGTGTTGTCCGTCATTATCAGGACATTCTTTCCTTGTACAGATGGCAGAAAAGCCTTCAGCGCAAGTCTGATGTCCCTCAGCTCTAACAGGTTGATATGTAGTCTGGACTCCGATGGAGACCAACGACCGCTGATGGTCAAGTCGTTGGCGTGGGCTCCCCACCCCGTGAGTGAGGCATCTGTGACTACTGTTATCACCGGCCAGGGTTGCCAAAACTGCTCTCCTTTCAGAATGTTCTCCTGACAGGCCCACCACTGAATGTCTCGAGCCACCCTGTCGGGAACCTGAAGAAGATCTGTCATTCTCCCTGAGAATTGTGACCTCTGAGTTCAGTGCCCACTGGAGGGATCTCATTCTCAGGCGAGCCTCTGGCACTAGGAAAATGCAGGATGCCATGAGGCCTAGCAACCTCAAAAAGTCGAAGGCTGGGAGACGTTGGGCATTTTGAAACTTGGTGACCATCTATAGAATATCTTGAGCCCTCACCTGTGGTGGCGAGGCTTTTCCAGGGGAAGTGTCCAGGATCGCTCCAATGAACTGGAGTCTCTGCGATGGTATCATTTGTGACTTCTTTAAATTGAGGGA
Source organism: Ambystoma mexicanum (assembly GCF_040938575.1). Taxonomy (NCBI): domain Eukaryota; kingdom Metazoa; phylum Chordata; class Amphibia; order Caudata; family Ambystomatidae; genus Ambystoma; species Ambystoma mexicanum. The sequence goes on along the minus strand of NC_090923.1, from coordinate 1,204,901,293 downwards.
GAAGCCCAGTCTGTGAAGGGAGTGGCAAACATGATCTAGCTGGATCTGAGCTTGTTCCGAAGATACAGCTCTGATCAACCAATCGTCCAGGTAGGGGTAGACGTGAATCCCTTCCCTCCTTAGACTTGCAGCCACTTACGACATTAACTTGAAGAGCCTCGGGGCGGAGGTCAGCCCAAATGGCAGCACTCGAAATTGATAATGAGAGTTGCCAATTGCGAACCTCAGGTATTTCCTGGGTTTGACATGGATTGGCACATGGAAATAAGCTTCCTGAAGGTCCAGAGATACCAACCATTCCTGGAACTGAAGGGCCTGAAGGATCTGAGAAAGAGTTACCATCTGGAATTTGTCTTTCCTGAGGAATTTGTTCAAATCTTGCAAGTCCAAGATGGGTCTCAGTCCTCAGTCTTTCTTTGGAATGAGAAAGTGGCACCTTTCTCTAGCAGGTCTAAAATTTCCTGCAAGAGGAGCGGATCTGGAGCTTTTTGAGAGCTGATCCCCGGTGGATGACTCTGAGGTATGCGTAGGAGAGGCAGGCAGTAACCTTGTGCAACTGTCTCCAATGCCCAAGCATCTGACGCGATAGCCTGCCATTCCGCCAGATGTTGAGTTAACCTGCCTCCTACAGGTGTCTTGTGAGGGAAGTCCTCAGAGTGGTTTTGAGCGCGGCTGATGCAGATGCCGATGGTAAAGAGGCACCTGCTGTTGCTGCGGCTTTTGAAAATCTACCCCGTCCACCTCGGGTAGTTCTTTGTCCCCTTTGAGCCGGTCGTCCTCTACCTCTTCCGAATGCCGAGTAGAAGCGAAAGGACTTGCCTCTCTCAGAGGTTCCTGTGGGACGAAAAGGTGTCTGACAGATTGCAGCGCCTAGGGATTTTGCTGCTGCCTTTCATGTTTGCAGTTTTTCTAAACTGTCATCGCCCTTATTCCCAAACAAAGAAGAGCCATCAAATGGCATGTTCAAGAGCCTGGCTTGCACATCTGGGGCAAAACCAGATTTTCTCAACCAAGCAAATCTCCTGGTTGTTGTACTTGCTGCCATTGCTCTCCTGATACTGTCAGCCGAATCAATGCCCGTCTGGAGGGATTCGCACATAGCGTCTTTACCGTCCTTTATGATATTTAGGAACGCCTCCCTTTCTTCTCCCTCCGGGATGCAGTCAGCCGCTGTAGAAGCACACTCCCAAAGTGTATGGCTAAATCTAGCAAGGGTGCAAGTAGCGTTAATAGATTTTAACGCCATGCTACATGCCGAAAAGACTTTCTTAGCCATAGCATCGTATTTATCGTCCCTGTCCTGTGGGACGGTAGGGCAAGCAGTCTTGATGTCAGTAGAAGATGCTGCCTGTACCACCAGACTTTCTGGGGATGGGTGTTTGGACAAAAACTCCGGGTCTGCAGAAGATACCCTGTATTTAGTAGACAGTTTTTTTATTTACTGCCGGGACGACATCTGGGGTTTCCCAGTTCGTCATGATTTTTCTTTGAAGAGCTTTATGAAAAGGTACTACAGGATCCTCCTGTGGACCTTTATCAAGAATATCCGTGAGGTCATCCTGCTGGAAAGCCTGTGAAGGTGTTGACCACCCCATAAATTCTGTGATCCTGGCCATTAAGGCTCTATAAGGGGTTTCAGCATGCTCCCTCGGGTCTGGCCTAGCGAACTCCACCTCTGGGGAAGTGTCTAAACCACTTGCCTCATGTAAGTAATCATGGAGTTCCTTTAATCTGCGTTCCTCTGAGGATAACTCCTCTTGAACTGGGGTTGCAGATCCCTGCAACTCAAATGTCTCTTCTTGGTCAGATAGTTCTCCCTCTTCCATAACTGAGGACATTGTTCTCAATTGGTCTGAACTCACAAAGGGTGTGAAACCCATCTCCAAGGCAGAGGGTGCCAAACTTGTTGTAATTGGCCTCGAAAACGTCGATGCCGTCGACACCGAGGGCTTCGAACGTGGCGTCGAAAACAAAGGTGGAGGCCTCGAGGTCCTCGATAGAATTGGAATTCTGCTTGAGGATCTCGACGTCATTGAAGACCTGGGAATAGCCACTGGGTGCGCCGCAACCGTGACTTTCCTTGGCGTCGACGCCGGTGTTGAGGATGGCGTCGAGTCGACGGACCCGTGCCTCGAAGGTCCCTTCGACAACGGTGTCGAAGACACCGACCTCGGCGTCGACGGAACCTTCGAAGAAGGATTCGAGGTCTTTGCTTTACTCGAGGGTTCGTGACACGCTCGAGAAGCTTCCTTCGCCGGGTACTGCGACTCGCAGCGTTTTGGACCTTCGGGTCTTTCGACCAGAGCATCGCTCTCGGCAGTCTTCGAGGGGGTGGAGGCCGCTTTCTCGACGACTATCATATTTTTTCGGAATTCCTCCCATTCAGCCCGGGAACTATGTTTCGTGGGGCAAGGGATTCTCTTAGGTGAAACAGAGGAAGAGGAGGACGAAGAAGGGGCTCTTCGGCGTCTCCTTTTCGAGTACTTCGATCTCGAGGAGTGATGGGACCCGCTTCGAGACCTGGAGCGCGAATGGTGACGAGGAGACTAATGTCTCAACTTCGTCGAGGAAGAAGAAGCTTTAGAAGTCTTACCTTTTTCCAGCTTCCCCCTACGCTCCTTCAGGGCCTTAGCTGTCATGGACATACAGTCCTCGCACTCCGAACAATGGTGTTCAGCTCCCAAACACCACAGACAAACTCTGTGAGGGTCAGTCAGCGACATCTTTTTTCCACAGTCTCGGCATTTTTTAAAGCCGGACTGAGGGGTCGTCGGTTCAGACGAGGAAGCTATCGAGTATGGATCGAATATCTGAGGAAATTGGAATAATTCTCTACGAAACTGAGCAACGATATTCCGAGGCACTGAGTAAGCGCGGAAAAACGGAACTGAGCAACGGACGCTGCGCGCGGCCTTTATAGGCAGGATGACGTAGATGTCGATATGGCGGCTGTCGAGGGACATCGACTCGGCGGACATCGACGCGCAGCGCCCTCTAGAGAGAAAAAATTTCCGAGGTCAGCAAAGCTGGAAAGAGATATCTAAGATAAGGAATACGTCGGAGGACACAATCCCTTCGAATCTTAATACTGAGGTACCCCTGACCATCTGTGAGTGCATGGTCTTCCAAAGTGCGATTCTGACCAAAACTTTGTGGGCATCCAGACGAGCCTACAGAAGCAGGAAATCGTCGCCCAGAGTTTCCTCACAAGAGTTCAAGACCAAGGGATTGAGGAACTTCTAACCAGAGCAGTGTGTTCTTTGGCGCGGAGAAAAAGGCACCAAAACTACAAAAAGCCACTGAACAAAGGGGAATCCATTGCAACTGAGTCCCTCTCTCGAGTGCTGCCACAGGAGCCCACCAGACACCCTCCCTTTCGTCACAACCAAGAACCAGGAACAAGGTTCTGCTGCACTGCAACCAGGTGGCATCCAGCTGGAACAAATTCTTCAGTTCACAGGTACTGTGGAGTTTGGGGCACATCAGCCTCTTTGCCATTTTTGGTTCTTCCTACCTTGGGAGTGCAGTTTTACCCTATACTGAGTTGACCTCAACTGACTTGCAATGGCCTTTCAGCTTGTGCTTCAAGGTGACTCCTCTTTAGTTGCTGTGATTGTTTTCTACTCAATCTACTGACTAAAGACATTTTCTAAGAAGAGCGCATCAGAACTTTGAACTGGCCCAATGACTTTGGCTGTCCTGGCTCCCTTCTGAACCTATAGGCTTTGGCAGTGCTTGTTCCCTTACAGGTTTTAATTGTTCTACACTATTACTGCTGGGATAAAAGACTGCCTGCATCCCTTTTGGATAATCCAACTATTTTTGTTGAATACCAATATGTACTGATCCAACTCTAAGCTTTTCCTCCTTTGTAACTCAATACTGCAAAGGTAATACAAAATAAATGTTATACCGACCTCAAACTTGCAAAGTCATACCGGACAGAGACAGTTATGGAAGAAGAAACAAGAGGAGAGTCAGCACTGTGGTTGTAGGATAGGGCAGCACAGATCACTATAGCTTAGCAGAATGGGAGGAGGGTTTGGAACCTCAGGGCTTACTGTACGCCCTGGGAGTCTGCCTGGCAAGGAGAGGCCGAGTTGTGGCAGCAAATGTGTTCCAAATTCTGGATCTGGTGATTAAGGGGTATAAGTGGGACTATGCCATCAACAAGGAGCAGTATATACACAGGGGGTTCTTGCTTCTCTTATATGAGCAGGAACAGATGCTGATGCAGAGCTTCTGACATTCCTCGAGCAGGGTTTCCAGCAGTAGACAAGGTCTCCAACAGTCATTTGCTGTTAGCCCGCTCGGGAGGTAGAGAGTGAACAGCACACCGACATCAAGAATCCTTCAAACTGAGGGAGTCCGCCATTGACAGACCATCCCTCGAAACAAACATCAGTCCTGAGCTATAGGCATCCAGTGATAGAATATGGCAACTTTTCACAAGCCAAAAGAGGGACAAGAGAACCCTCAGGTCTTTGAGGCAAAGGGGGGGTGGGGGGGATGAGGGGGGGGGGACCAAGCCAGGTAAATCGCCACCAAATGACTATAAGTGGGGATATTTACTATATTGGCGCTTTCAGACCATAGATTTTTGGTATTATTGAACTACTGACCGGACATTCTGGAGGCAAGTAAAGCCCTCTGCTTAAATTATCTAGCTTGGTGCTCATTTTTATGGGAAAATTGATCAGTCCCGAAGACTATCAGTACTGGTAGACAGTCTACCTTCGTGAATTTCTTGTATTTTCAAAGCTGCACAGATCACTTTGAAGTGTGGGTAGGATACCATGGCATCTTTATAAAATACTACTTTTGTAACTTTGTGGTTACAATTAGAACATGTTCAGGATAGGATGGTGGCAGTGGTTATTTTTTTGTGTTTTTGAAGTTTCACTCTTGGGCTTTCATTTTATCGTATAATGCCATGAAGAGTACGATATACTCTAAAATCGTCGTAAGGAACAAGTTACTCACCTGCAAGGAACAAATTACTTACCTGTTCTCCAGCATGGCTATGGCATGGATTCACATGCTCACGAATATTCGCAGTCAGGCTGGGAATCCTCGGTAAAGGAAAAAAAAAAAATCAGTTTCATGTCTGAACTGTCTTTCTCCTAACAACCAATCACTGAGCTCTGGGTGATACTGCCCCCAGCCAATGACTGCCCTCTACCTAAGCTCATGCTTTGGAAGCCATCTTCAGATTTGGTAGCACGTAAAGTGGCAGTTGGATCAAGAGAAGAGCCACAGAATGGGTAGGCTGGAGGTAAGTAAGTTACTTGTTCCTGCTCCAGCATGTGGTCTGGCATGGATTCACATGCTCATGAATCAAGAATGCATAGCAGTACACACATGCACAACCACAGGAGGTGGCACGGCTCAACATAAGCATCTCTTAACTCCTCACCAGGCTCACCATCAAACGAACAGTTTTCGCAGCACTGCTTGGCCGACTCTGGACTCCTCCCTGTAATCTATGTCGACGCAGTCGAATCTCGTCAAAGTGTGTCTACCTCCACGTAGCAGTCCTGCAGATGTCCTGCAGGGGCACACCAGACAGGAACGCCGTAGTTGCAGCAATCGCTCTGGTTGATGGGCTCATGGACGGCCAGGCAACCGTCGGTTTGCCAACCGGTGACAATGGGTAATGCAGCCGGAGAACCACCTGGAAATGTAAGCCTTGGTGGAGGGCCTTTACATGGTTCACAAGGCCAAGTTTCACAAAAAAAGTTGCAACGTCTTCCGGAAACACTTTGTGCTAGTGTTATGGAGAATTCTCAAAAATGTGCCAATTCCCTCCACCTTAGAGACCCCCAGCAACTTTGCTGGATTTTGAGGACTTTTTTTAACCAGGGGAGAGCGAGACCCTTCCCCCCCCCCCCCCCCCCCAACTCATGTATTTTAATGTGATCTTATACGCCGTTTCTTTTTGGTTATGGAGTCCAACCAACTTCTTAGGCATCTTTCACAATTGTGTCAAAAAAGCACCTTCAGTGCAGTGCCACGGGGAAGTCTTCCAGATTTCCCAAGGTTTAAATACCTTCACTGGGATCAACTACTGTTTCCCAGAGCAGTAAAGAGAAATTGACTTTACTTAGCATTGTACTTGCTAGACCCTGCACACCCTATCTTGCAATAGAATGCTGGAGGGGTTACCCAGTATCCCCTGTGTCTAAATGCTCATGTTACATTTTTTATGTTACCCTTTCCTCAATTGACTGGCTGGTGGCAGTGGTTTCGTTTTGAACTACCTTGGTTTGCATTTATTATGACCATTCGCGGCTCTGGTAAAGTAACCGCGGGAGCCATCTTTTTCAAAATGGCGTACAGTCATCTTTGCTCAAATGGTGCCCAGTCTTTTTTTGCCAGGTCTTGGTAGAAAGGTCCTTCGAGTTTTTTTCTGCGCGCCAAACCAGGTTTGGTCTCTTTGTTCATTTCGCCTGTGGCAGGGTTTCTGTGAGAAACCCACCTCTGGCTCCAGTGTCTGGGGTAGGCAGGAAGTGAGGGAGGTGCCCGGAACTCCCTGTGCTTAGTCTCCTAGGAGACCCAAATGCACTGTGGTGATTGGCTGGCTGACTATCCAGCAAGGACAGCCACCCTGCTGGATGAGTGGCAGCTGGGCTGGAATGAATGGGAGAGAACTGAATAAAAGCCAAGTCTTTTGGCTTTTATTCAGCCAAAAGACAGCATTGACTGCTGGAAAATGAAACCAAAGAAGAGCTTCAAGAGGACACCTACTGCAACTCCTAGACCATTGGTTTGCTCGGTGAAGCCTTGCTGCAGTGACTACTTGCCAAGTTCGCACAGACAGAAACCCCTGCAAGGATGACTTCTCCCTTTAAGTTGGTGGGACCAATCAACTCCAAAGTAAGACACCTGGACACCCACCTTGGAGCAGGTTCAATTTCCTGAGAGTTGCTGCAGGAACCGTATAGCCAGGCAGAGGGACACCAAGATTTTGTGTGTTACTTTTAAGCTGGCCTTAAAGATTTTGGAAGATCCTCCGGACTCACACTAAGCAGGGCTGACCAAGCATGAACCCCTACAGCAGAGTGCAGGACCCCAGAAGTAAGGACAGTCCACTGCGACAGCCAGGAACCACGCTTATTGCCATTTGCTGTACCGCAAGGAGCTGAAACAGTCACTGAAAGTAAAGTTTGCCGGTTGCCAGTTTTGACAGTGCAGGAGTCCCGACGTCCTCACTCTGTCTCCACGACTGAGGCCCAGGAACAGTGACATCTGCAGAGCGGCACAGGAACAGAAGTCATCAGCTGCATTTTTTCTTCTTTACCAAGGTACTGTAAACAAGTCTAAGAGAACTTACCTCTTACTGTGGAAGTGCTTGTAACTTCTGCAACTCACAAGTCTAATCAGCTTGTGGCCCTACATTTGATTCTTCTTTTTATCAAAGACTCCTAAGAACTTGTGCAAAGACGTTTCCATTTGCTTACCTGAAGTGCTGCATCCTATACAAAGACTTTCGGCAATTGACTTTGGCTTAGCCTATTTAACTGAATGACTCTTGTAGGAGAATCTAAAAGTATTTGCCTGCTTAAGAATATTTGTGGTCTGTTCTAATAACCTTTGACTTTTGCCAACTTTTTAAGAGAGTGTTCTGAATGCCAACAGCATGTCCCCAGCACCCTCGTTACTCAAGTCACCTGTGGGTGTAGGTTGTGTCTGTGGGCCATCCCGAAAGGGTCTGGTCTGATTCAGAAACTCAGTGTACAGTATTGAAGTGTATTTGTGTTTTATTAGTATATTGCTCCCTTCTAAAGGCGGCTTTATAATTGACTGATAAACAATTATTAATTTATGCAAGAAACCTTGAGTGTAAGTTTATTTGAATACCTGTAATTTTGAAACTTTGTGTAACTACTACGCTCGCATTTACCCTCTTGAGATAAGCCTGGCTGCTCAACACGCTACCAAAACTGTTTAGTACACGCTTATACCAAAGGTTGTGTTGCCTATACCTGTAGTCATAGTGGTTTGTAGTGTTCCCAGAGGGTACTGCATTCAAACTTTGCCTAACAGTGGTCCACATAGAACTTCAGCGCTCAAGCCACATCCAGCAAGTGCAAGGTCCTTTCAGCTGGCAACGAAGGAGTCAGAAAAAACACAGGCAACACCAAGGGCTCGTTTAGATGAAATTCGATCACATCTTGGGCATGAAGGAAGGGTTTGTCCGCAGCACCACCCTTGTGTCGTGAAAAGTCAAATACGGTGACTTACAGGACAGGGCCTGAATCTCACCCACTCGTCATGCGGAGGTGATGGCCATGAGGAACAGGGTCTTACATGACAAGATCTTCAGTAGAACGGTCTGCATAGGTTCGAATGGAGGGCACGTGAGCCTAGTCAGCACCACATTGCGTTCCCACACCGGGGTTGGAACCTTCACCGGCAGGAACGAAGGGAACAGTCCTTTGACAAACTTCTTAACCAGATGGTGTGACCATAACTACGACCATACCAAAGATCTGGAGTCTCCGGAGATAGCCGCCAGATGAACTTTGGAGGCATGGGACAGTCCTGCTTTGGCCAACGACAGCAAATATGGTAGTACCTGCGGAGCCGTGACTCGTAGAGGGCCGATCTTATGTGCACAGCACCAAATGGCAAACCTCTTCCATTTATGTTGTAGCATTTTAGAATAGATGATGCTCTGGCCTTGGCAAGCACCTCCTTACAGTCCGCTGGGAGATTGTAACCCCCGAAATCTAAGGCTGCAGGAGCCAGGCCTTCAGGTTCAGCAATCCTGGGTCGTGGTGCAGAATTGCCACTCCTTTGTTGATGAGACGATCTGCGACCATCAGAAGCTTGACAGGAGGGGACGCAGACATGCTGAGAAGGTCCGGTACCAGATCTGCCTCGCCCATGCTAGTGCGAAGAGAATCATCCTGCACCGGGACCGTCTGAGTAGATTGAGCCGAAGAAGCAACGGCAACAGAGGGAACGCATACAGAAACAGGCTGTCCCAGGGGAATGAGAATGCGTCCCCCATGCTCCTAGGCTGGGGAAACCTGCTGGCGAACCTCCAGCACTTGGTGTTTGTCGCCGTCGCAAACAAGATTGATCTGGGGATTGCCCCATCTGCAGAAGAACTAGTCAGTTATCAAACTGGAAACATTCTTTCGATGGGAAGTTCCGACGTATTACTCCTCCATCTATGACAGTTGTGTTCCACAGCTGTGCACTTAGGAAACTTTTCAGCAGAGGGCACACTGCGTCAATGGCATCGAGCCGATGTGCCTCGAGGGGCTCCATTGAGGGTCAAGGTCACCAGATGTTATTTATAGGACGCACGGTGCCCGTTACCTCTGTTTAGTTTTTCCCCCCTAGAACGTGTAGCACCAGTCTCCTGCCAGTAGAACTGCCTACAGCCTTGCAGAAACGGAAGCTGTAATCACAATGGAAATTCTGCAGAGGGGCAGGCTGGGAGGGCGATGTGGAATACGTCGGAGGAACATCCCATCGAAAGAACGTTACCAGTTTGTAAGTAACTTGTTCTTCGACGGGATTGTGTCCTCCGATTTATTCCACATCTATGACAGGCTCCCAAAGCAGTACCACACTATGGAGGAGGGAAAGAATTTAGAATGTGAAATTTAGAGTACCCAATCAAATGGCTGAATAAAGGACGTCCTTACCAGAGGCCAAATCCTGCCCATGGATGGAGTCCAGGGAATAGTGTTTAACAACAGTATGGACAGAGGCCCATGTGGCTGCTTCACAAATATTGCGAATAGGAACACCCCTTTGTAGAGCAGCGGAGGCTGCCACACCACTAGTAGAGTGAGCCCGTAAGCCTACCTGAGGGTCCTTTCCCGCCAAATGGTAGCATTCAGTGATAGTCAAAAGAATCCATCTGGTCAAGGTCTGGTTGGAAACAGCCTGACCCAAGCAGTACCCAGCATTACCCACAAAAAGCTGATCATCCACTCTGACCCGGGACATTCGTGAAAGATAAAAAGCTCAAAGCTCTCCTAGGATCCAACCTATGGAGCCTCTCCTCTTCCTTACTAGGATGCGGAAGAGGATAAAAAGGCGGAAGAATCACCTTCTCGCCCAAATGAAATTCAGACAACCTTCGGAAGAAAAGAAGACCGCACCCGCAGGACAACCCTGTCCTTATGGAACACAGTAAAGGGTGGCTTGGCAGAAAGTGCCTGCAATTCACACTGCGTGCGGAAGTGACCACACCTAAAAACAGTTTCAAAACGACAACAGTGTCCGCGGACAAGTATGTAAGGGCTCAAACGGAGCACTTACCAGAAACTTTAAAACCAAATTCAAATCCCAACCCGCTACCTAGAAAGGGGACGGTGGAAACACATTAGACAGTCCTTTCAGAAACTGAAATCAAAGGTATCTTAAAGTAAGAACACTCTTCAGACGAGCGCTTAAATATGGACAGTGCTGCCAGTTATCCCTTAATGGTACCCACTTGAAGGCCCTTGTGGGCTAAAGAAAGCAAAAAAGACAACACCACAGGAATGGAACACTGGAAATGATACACATTCTGTCCCCTGCACCAGTCGCAGAACTTCCGGCAATGGTACAGGGACTTAGGTGCCGGCCGCCTGGCCGAAAGCAACACCTCCATCACTACATCCGGGAGGTCCCAATCCTTGTATCTCAACCTTTCAGATACCAAGCATGAAGGTTGAGAGACCTGACCTGTGGAAGGAGAACCTGGCCCCCCCCTCCCTCCCTTCCTCCCATGAGAGCAGATCGCCTCAGTAGGGAAGACGGCGTGGAGGACAGATTGACATGTCGAGAAGGTCCAGGTACCACGCTCTCCTGGCCCAATCCGGAGCATTGAGGATCATTCGGGAACCAAACCTCCATAACCTCTGCAACACCTGAGGAATGACGGGGACTTCAGGAAATGCGTACAGCAGTGGGAATGACCAATCCACCACAAACGCGTATCCTAAGGCTCCTCTTGGAGGAAATTCCCTTGAGCAGAATCTCTCACACTTTGGATGACACTGGTGGCAAAGAGATCCACTTGTGGGGTCCCTCAAAGGGCAAAGATCTCCAAAAGGACTTCCTGCGCCAACTTCCACTCGTGAGAGACCATGCTCTGCCTGTTCAGAACGTCTGCTGCTGTGTTTTTGTCTCCGGCCAGATGAACTGTCGAGATCGAGATTTCCTGCTGTATGGCCCAGAACCAGAGCTGCATCGCCTCCCTGTACAATAGGAGTGACCCTGCCCCCCCCCCCTTTTGTTGAGGTAATGCATGGCCACTGTGTTGTCCGTCATAATCAGGACAGTCTTACCCCGCACAGACAGCAGAAAAGCCTTCAGGGCCAGCCTGATGTGTCAGCTCTAATAGATTGATGTGGAGTCTGGACTCCGACCGAGACCAACGGCCGCTGGCTGTCAACTCGTTGGCATGAGCGCCCCATCCCGTGAGGGATGCATCCGTCACGATGGTCATCTCCGGCCATGATTGCCAAAACGGTGCCCCCTTCATCAGATTGTCTTCGTCAGCCCACCATAGAAGATCCTGGGCGACAGAGTGGAATCTGAACGAGATCCGACAACCTGCCGGAGAACTGCGACCACTGCATCGAGAGCCCACTGCAGGGATCTCATCCGCAGTCTGGCCTCTGGCACCAGAAAAATGCAGGATGCCATGAGGCCGAGCAACCTTATAAACTTGAATGTCGGGAGACTCTGGGCACGTCGAAACTTGTCCACCATCTGCAGAATGTGATGAGCCCTCACCCGTGGAGGCGAAGACTGCCCCAGGGACGGGTCAAGCACTGCTCAGATGTATTGGAGCCGCTGGGAAGGTGTCAAATGTGACTTCTTTAAATTTAGGGAGAAGCCCAGCTTGTGAAGGGACTAGCAGGTGACAGATGATCCAGGGCTTGCTCGGGAGAACGCGCCCTGATCGACCAATCATCCAGGTAGGGGTAGACGTGAATCCCCCTCTCTGGAGGTAGGCTGCCACAACCACCATCAGCTTGGTGAAGACGCTCGGGCGGAAGTCAATCGAACGGCAGGACCCGAATCTGAAAGTGCGAGTCGCCAGCCGCGAACCTCAGGTACTTCCTGTGCTTGGGATGAATCGGCACATGAAAGTAAGCATCCTTGAGGTCTAGAGACACCAACCAATCCTGAAGTTGAAGGGCCTGGAGGACTTGAGAGAGTGACCATCTTGAACTTGTCCTTCCTTACAAGCTTGTTCAACCAACTCAAGTCCATGATGGGTCTCAATCCCAAGTCTTTCCTTGGGATCAAAAAATATGGGGAATACCATCCCTTGTTCCTCTCCGCATAGGATTTCCTGCGCAAGGAGCGGATCTTGACGCTTCAAAGAGTGCTTCCCCGGTGGATTGTCGTGAGGCAGCTGAAGGAGGGAAGGCAGTAGCAGTGGGCTATGATATCCAGAACCCACACATCTGAAGTAATGGCACGGCATTCTCCGAGATGCTGCGCAAGTCTGCCCCCAACCGGCGAACCATGGGACATGGCCTCATGACTGAGCTTGAGCGGCTGCAGCAGTGCCTGAGGGCAAAGAGGCAACTACCCGAGCGGCTTTGACGCCCCAAGTACCTTGTTTTCCACCACAGGTACACACAGTGGCCCCTTTGACTGGCAGCTCCTCTCAATCTACCAAAAGAGGAGAAGAAGTGAAAGGAACCTCCCCTCCATTGCTGTCCCCTACAATGAAAAGGCGGAGGTTGCATACTTCGCTGCAGCTTTGGAGGTCTGTAACCTCTGAATGCTCTCCTCAGCCTTGCTGCCAAATAAATGAACGCCATCAAAGGGCACGTTCAGAAGACGGGATTGCACATCAGGAGCAAACCCAGATTTCCGCAACCACGCAAACCTGTGTAGTACGGTGCTCGCAGCCATGGACCGGCTGACAGTTTCTGCCATGTCCAACCACAACTGAAGGGATTCCACATAGCATCCTTGCCGTCACACACAATGGCAAAGAAGCCATCCCTTTCCTCCCCCTCGGGAATATGCTCAGCTGCGTACGAAACAAGTCCACAGAGTGTGAGTAAATCTTTCCAGGGCACATGTGGAGTTTACAGCTTTCAGTGTCGAAGCACTTGTCTTCCCTATCCGGAGGGATGGTAGGGTACGCCTGCTGCCTCAAGGTGGCCGTAGCTGCCTGAACCACCAAACTCTCAGGAGTGGGGTGAGTAAACCAATAGCTGGGGTCGCTAACAGATGGGCGGTACTTCTTCGCCAATTCTTATTGACCGCCTGAATCGACTTCAGGGCCTGCCAAGCTGAGGACACCCTTTTTTGCAATGTAAGATGGAAGGGCAATACCGGGTCAGAGGGGTGGACCTTGTTCCAAGATGTCAAGGTCATCCTGAATAAAATCCTCAGGAGGACTGGACCACCCCGGTATTCACAAACCCTAGACATGAGTCGCCTGTAGGAAGAGTCTGCATGAGCCCCCGGCTCAGGCCTACCAAACTCCCGGAGAAGTATCCAGGCCAATAGCATCATATAGGGACTGCCGCAACTCCTCCAATGGACTGTCACCCAACAACCCCAGAGCTTCATTCTGAGAAACAGGATATTCAATGTCAGATCTTTCCTCCTGCTCAAAAATGTCAGGAAAGGCTTGGAAAAAGCCAAATTGACAGAAGAGGCTGTGGGGCCCAATACCGGCCTCCCAGACCCAGAGGAAGCCCCAGGAAACCACAGACATATGACGCCCAAACAGCGCCGAGGACTTCGACGCCAGAGGCGTCAAGAACATAGACGTTGAGACTGTAGAGGGCTGAGACATCAGAATCCACACTGAGAAAGTCGACGCAGAGACTATGCTGCTACAGGCATGGGCTGATAGGACGGAACAGCATTGTCCGAGTCAGACGCTGAACGAGTCGACGCCGGCGTCAATACCTCCACAGGTTGCAACGGTCTCACTGGGGACGAGGACCAAGACCTGGACACAAGTCACTTGTGACTGCTCTTTTCCGCACAGGACCTCAAGGGCTCCCGGTGCAAGCCACGGCGCGAGCCCGAAGGAGTGCGAGCTGCGGATTGAGAGCGTTCTCTACCGACTTAGTGAGAAGGCACGACCGGAACCATGCCTTGCAACTGGAAAATTGCAATCATTTGCTTTTTAAACGCCGCCCACTCCTCTGGCGTCGAGGACTTTGTGGGACAGGCAACCTTACGCACAGCACCATCCTCGAGAGGACAGGGAAGGCGACCGGTGTCGGTGCTTCCGAGAGTGCTGCAAAGACGAGGAATGGCGGGAATCACTCCAGGTCTGAGAACCTCGAGCTTCCTCCCGACGCGGAGGGTCACCCCTCGAGTTGGTGGAAACCCTAGAATTTGATCCAGTCTTATGTGACTTTTTTTCGATGGCTTACCTGCACAGAGCTTCCCGTTCCTTTCACGCATGGCATTGGCTGTAAGAGACTGGCATTTGGAGCAGTCGTCTGTGTCATGCGACTCCCCACAGGCACCATAAGCAAATACGGTGAGGGTCGGTCACCGACATTTTGGACTTGCAGTCCCGGCAAGTCTTGAACCCAGACCTTGGAGTCGGAGGGATCGAAGTAATAGACATCATAAGACCCAACTTCTAAGAGTATTCTAAATGCCAACAGTAAGATATTAATGTCCCGAGCACCCTAGCTATTGAAGTCACCTGTGGGTGTAGGTTGTGTGTGGGCCATCCCAAAAGGGTCTTTACTGATTTTAGAAACTAACAGTGTACAGTATTGAAGTGTATTTATGGGTTACTATTATATTGCTCCCTTCTGAAGAAAGCTTTATAACTGACTGATAAATTAATAAAGCTTTATGCAAGAAACCATGAGTGTAAGAGTTTATTTGAATACCTTTAATTGTGAATCTTTAACTCCACTACAGCTCACATTGACCCCTCTTGAGATAAGCCTGGCTGCTCAACACTCTAGTAAAACTGTAGTACAAACTTATACCGAAAGGTTGGGTTTCCTATGCCTGTAGTCAGAATTGTGTGTAGTGGTCCCAGAGGGTACTGCATACAAACTTAGCCTAACAGACTAACCAAAACTAAATACCATGTAAAAAAATGACCTCTGCATCCGCGTCGCCATGACCACCCACAACTGGGCCAAGCATAGAAGTGGGTTGAATAGATTACGTAACACCTAAAGTGGTCTCTATTAAACGTGGAGGAGGGAACAGAGTAAAGGGGGAGAGGGCTCGGTAAATCGGTTCCTACCCTCCGCCCTCATCTCATCCATTGTTTACATGGGCTTAAAGTACTGGCCCCGTCTTCCGCTTTCCCAAAGATCGGTGGTAGTGTGCTCAAGGACCAACCCACCTCCACCCCAAACCCCTGAAGCCCATACGCATTCTCTAGTGTTGTGGAGAGAGATACTTATCTGCACATCTCCTAACTTTTATACACCTAATCTACCAAATAGCATTGCACAATCCAATGGTAAACCTACCTGAACAGTAGATCTTGTGGGACTAGACACGGTCACTAGGCCCCATTTCATCTGAGGGCTGCCCTCACACTAAGGGCTAGGGATGCACTTCTCGGATTGCTAAGTTTTCACTGTAATTCTCTACTTGATTACATGTGTGTTCCACAGTTATTGAAATTGCTTATAAAATCATATGTCAGTGTTCGAAATTGCTGGGAGCTATATAGCTGCTCCTAGCCCAGGAGAGCCTGTTTAGCTTGAAATCAACAGCTACCAGGAACTACTTTCAGCTCTCCCAGCCAACTGGTGCCTTACTAACATACATGTGTGGCATTAACCTTCAGTATTTGGGAAGGTCAATAAAGAATTAGGAGATCCTTATCTAGCACACATTTAAAACAGAATGTTTCAGAAATAATGGCACAAAGTTAAAGTGTGCATCTCATGTGTGGAAAGTAGATCCGCTGTGCACGGAGCACTCACTCCTGGTTACCCAGTGGTAGCTCCTGCTTACTTGGTGATGCCCGACACCCGGGAGCCGGTAAGATCTCCTGCTCATCCAATCTTAATTTTTAAAAAACCTGTATGATGCTATTTAACTGCCTTAAAGGTCTAATGCAGGGGTTCTCTAGAACCCCCCCCCAATAGTGAAGGCATATATGTATTTGATTATGTTAATACTTTCCTAAAGTTTTTAATGCTTATTGTGCATTTTAAAGGCCTAATAAATAGTTGTACATTTGTATAATTCTCTGTCTAACTGGAATTACTGCCATGCTCTATGTGTCTCATTGTATTGCTAGACGACACATACCTCAGTCTAAATCTTTTAGCTCTACTACATTGATTTGGCTGGACATCAGTGACTTTCCTGTTTCGCCATAATAGGTGGGCTTCTACAAATCCATCCCATGGTTGATCCTGAATATCCATCTTAACAGAAGGCATTATAGGGAGCAGACTTGCAGACAAGCCATTTACAAAGTAGCACAAAGGTGTCATCTGACCCATGCCTGTTCACTTACATTTGCATTGTGACTTGTATTTCAGCCAAATGCCACATAGTGGCTACTATCCTTTCATTCTCTGAAATATGCACATGTATACTTGCATATAAAAACACGTTTTGGCTGTGAAATATCAATAAGCAGGTGGGACTTCATTACATAGAAGGCAAACAAGATATACATGCCCAAAACTCACCAGTTTCCAGGTACCAGAGGTCCTTACAGCAGACCTGGTTGTTCCATGCTTTACGGTAGCCATCTCTGCCACTCCATATGTAGAGGCGCGTGTTGATGGCCACAGCGCAATGGCCTGCCCGAGCTCGGGGGATGTTATCCTCCAACGTATCCATTAGGATGTGCTCCCACGTCATGGAGTCTGCACAAAAATGGAACATCTGTGATCACTATGAAATGTGAAACAAATATTCATTCCCCACCCTTAGGATAGGGAACTAGAACATTTCAGATGTAAAGAGAAGCAACATACAAGGATATTGCCAACAGCACATGTTTAGCAATATGGTTTCAAATATTGTTGCAAGTGGTACAACTGATTTTAAAAAGAAATGTCTCAGAAGCTTAAATCAAGAGGCCAACCAAGAATGACAGCATCAGAGGTGGGGTGGGGGGCAGAGATGGAGGGGTGTAACAATATGATAATGTGTGGGCTTCTTAAATGGTGAGACAAATTACTTACCAGTAATACTCTTTGTAGCTTTTATCTGCAGAATCTGCTTGGATTCACAGGCTTTCCATAGGCTGCCATCTAGTGGTGGTGCAGAGTATTACATTTTTTTAATTAAATGGGGCGTCAACTGGGCCATAGCAGTAATACTGTTGAAACTCTGATGTTTGAAGGATAAGGGGTACCTGCACACTTGAAGTCCTCAGATGGCTTTCTGACACGTGAAGAATGTGGTCTCCCTTGTGTGCGTGTGTATACCTACTCGTGTGGTGAGGATAGGTGGGTGCATATTTTAAGCAGGTACAAACTACAGAAAGACGATTACCGGCAAGTAATATTTGTCTTCTGGACCTTGTGAATCTGCTTAGATTCAAAGGCTTTGCACAGATTAGCAAGCAGTATTTAGTGAAAGAGGCAGGGAGCGGAAGGACTGGTAAAGAA
Organism: Ambystoma mexicanum; assembly: GCF_040938575.1. Classification (NCBI taxonomy): domain Eukaryota; kingdom Metazoa; phylum Chordata; class Amphibia; order Caudata; family Ambystomatidae; genus Ambystoma; species Ambystoma mexicanum. Next base: position 1,204,883,732 of record NC_090923.1, on the reverse strand, counting down.
AGTTTTAGCATTGCTTGACTAACTTGTGGGTCTGATGTGCATGTCTACACAAGTGTTTTGTATGAACTGAACTCCAAGTTGTTGCCTTGGAAATGGCCTCCAGGGGTACATTGACCAAAATGCAATGGTTGTCCCTGTACTTCTTGTGGAGTGAGCCCTTGGTGTGCATGGTAATTCTTGGTCCCTCATCGAATAGCACATTAACAATCCACCTAGTAATAGTTGCCTTTGACTGAATCCCCCACCCCTTCTCTCTGTCGCAACGGACACGAGCAATTTGTTTTTCGTATATTCTTGGTTTTGTCTACGTAGTACATTACTCCCCTGCGTACCTCTAGATCATGTAGTGTTTTTTCCTCCTTTGCTCTGTTGGTTTTGGAAGAAAGCAGTCAATTCAATTTCTTGGTTCCCGTGGAATTTAGATATGAATTTGGGCAAGATTCTAGGGTGCATTCTTAAAACCACTTTGTTTTTATGAATGATGAAGAATGGTACTGAGAGCTTGCAGGTCACTTATACTTCTATTAGATGGTAAAGCAATGAGGAAAGCCACCATGCATCTTATCCCCTTAAAGAATGTGTACGTGGGATCAAAGGGATGTCCCATGAGCCAAGTGAAAACAGTGTAGGTTTCATCCCAGAGGGATGTGGGATACTGGTGGGTGAATTTATTTAACACCAACCATAAATGCGTTAACTGGTACTTTCCACCATGCCGTTTGTTGTGATATGGTGTATGCCGCTAAGGCTGCCAAGTGTACCTTAAGTGAATTATAGGGGAGCCCAGAGTCTAGTGAGAATGAGATATAGAACTGCCACTGAAGCCAAGCAATCTATGGGATTGGTTTTGTTTCTTTAACACCAAATAAAAAGCTTGTCTATTTGTTAAAATATAAATGTCTTGTTTTTGGGTAGGATAGCCATACACCTTGTGGGAAGTTGGAGTTGGCCAAACTATGATCTCGGGAGCCATGTTGCTATGTTAGTCATCTGAAAGTTGGGTGGGTGACCGGTTTGCTTTTCTGCTTTACAAGGTTTGGTATTGGGTGTAATTTGATAGGTGGGTACAGAAACATGTGTATTAGGTGTGAGAACCATGGCCGTCTTGACCACATTGGTGCAAAGAGTAAAAGTTGAGCTACCATGCTGTGTTTGGTAGTGGTGGTGTAGGACTGTGTGCCGCCAAAGTTTCCCCTCAGGGAAACATGTTGTAGGCTTTTCAGCATGTTATGTTCTTTTCTAGCTTTTCCTTGTGCTTTGTCTACAGCTGTCTTGAACAGGCAGTTTCTCCGAGGTTGGCCTGCGTTTCGAGCAAGCATGCTCCTTAATAATTGTTGCCCCTGTAATAATTCTGCAGTCTACGCGACATACAGAGAGTTCTTAATTACCGCCCGTTATTTTTAGTATTTGCTGATCTTATTGGTTCTGCTACGATCAGTAAGCTTTTCAATTACATCCCATTGGCCAATCATGCCGCGCCATGAGAGCTATTGAGTTAGCAATTTTTCATTTATAGGAGGCGGTTGTAGCAATTCTCCTCCCAAAAGCATAGATCTTTTAGATTGCCTTATCTGGTGGGAATCCGCTTGATGAGGACCCCCCCACCACCACATTTTTCTAGTGGTTGTAGCTACTATGGAGTCTTTGTGCTGGTCTCCTATGTAGAGGGGGGACAATAGGTACCGACCTGAGTTTTTCAATTGTTAATGGGTCTCTTCTCCACTGCGTATGAGAGATGGTGCATTCTCTTTTCACACCAATCTTTATTCATGGGATAGCTTGTGATGACAACCATCTCTCCTAGCACATCTTCAATTAAGTAAGCCTCTTCCAGTGGTTCCTATATGTGAATATTGAACCTTCCTGCTGCTCTCTTTAGCAAGTCAGCATATCATGATTGGTCCTCTGTGGGAGAGGATTAGATTATTTTATCTCCAATGATGGCAGTGTACTCATTGGGGTCAATATCAATGTGTTCATCCTCGATCTCCTCTTCCTCCCTCCCTCCACTACATCTTCCTCATCCTGTACCCCCTTCCACAGGCTGTGGCACTATTTTTGCTTTTTTTGTAGGGACATCAGATTAAAGTCCAGCCGCCCCTTTTAGTTGGTAGCCTGCTGCAAAAGTTCAAACACCATTCAATTTTCCCTAGCAGATTTGCGGATCTAGCCTCAGACGTTTCCTTTGCGATACCTGTACTTTTCTAGCTCCTCTTCCAACTCATACATACCTGTGGCAGCCCCTCTACAGATTTTTTTATTTTTTTACTTCCAGTCTGATGCATTTATTTTTATTTATTTTGCTCAACGTAGATGTCTTCCAGCGTCGGTTTATCGAATTCTGATGTGTTCTTGGTTAAAACGATACCGAAGTGTCAGACCTTGTGTTTGTGTGCCCCTGATGTGTCGGTCGAAAAGTCTTGTTTTTGACGGCAGCCGATTCTACAGATTGTTTACGGCATAAAAGTGGGGACGGACAAATGTGTGCGTTGGTGTTCATCCGTTCATTTGGGTTTGGGCTCTTGTGCAGCTTAATGGATGCCAGGGATTGTCTCGGCAGCACAACCAGACGTCAACCTTCCAGAGCTGAAGGCCGGCTGCGAAGATACCATAGTCGATTCCTCACTATTCTGCTCCAATCACAAAGCAGGTTATCTCAACCTTGAGGTTTTCCGCAGTAGCAATCTCACTTAATTTCTTTTCCGCCTGCATTTCCTAGGCTGCCCACCTTTTACTCCAATACTCATTAAAAGAGTTTGGCTTGAAGAGCCGAAAGGCCTTACAAGAGTCGCTGTGGTACCTTGGAAGAAAACGGTACGCACACCGAGCGTGCACTTCCAAGGGAACACAGTTTTACAGAGCGATCAAAATTTAAAACCAAATTCTCCATTGGCATGGTTGGGAACATGCACGCTAAATGTTATATGTACATTTGTAATGGGGTTGAAAGGCATTCTCCAAGTACATTGTAATTAGGAGAAAAAATTTCCCTCCCACACTCTCCCTACTGCATAGCGTGTTGCGTCTTTCAGGGTTTGTCTGTTACACTGCCAACCTAGTCTGTGTTCAGGTGTGAATTTCAGCAGGTCTTCAAGGAATGGCTCATCCTTAACACCTAGGTCCACACACCCTGCACGAGACTGATCTGCCCCCCCCACTATCTTATCCCTAGGCTACCAATTGCCCACCTTCCCCAGTTAGTTCCCCTCTCCTTTATCTCTGCTTCCCTCACTGTGTTCTTCCCCTATGATTTTAAAGTGCTCCGTTGCTTCCCAAAGTTAGGTCTGCGCACAATAAACAGCCTAAAAATTACTAGGCCTCTGTGGCAGAAGAAAATCTGAAGATGTCAACACGTGAAGCATCATGGGTACCCGTACATGTAGAGTAGCGATACAGGTACGCCCCCGTCAACACCCCTCGATTTAGAAAAAAATATGAAATGCTCCACACCAACCACCAAATGGCAGTCTATGCAAACCATGTGAACAGAAGCAGATTCACAAGCTCCAAAATCAGCCACTATCATTTAACTAAAAACTGAACAAAAACAGTCAAACGTTATAATCTCCATGTGGGCAGTGTTTGCATGCTCCTGGACCCAAGCAGTAGATGGCCATGCACCGACTGCTAAACCTCATGAAGATTACAAGTATTAAAGACAAGCTAAAGCTGTATGTCACTTATTAAAGTGAATTCTAGATTGTTCAAATTCCCTTCAAACCTAGAGACCCACAGCTCTTTTGCTGGACTTTATGACTTTTTAATGTTAACCCTGGAGTGAGACCCTTTTCTTACTCATGTGTTTTGACCTGATTTGGTTTATGTGTTTCCATTGTTTTTGGTGTCCGACAAACTCCATAGGCATCTACTTTCTGTATGGTGAGACACAGCACCTCACAGAAAAATGTAGTTTTCCCATAAGGTTTGAATACCTTTTCTTGTGTGAACTATTGTTCCCCAAGTATAATAAAATTAAATTAACTTTGCTTATCTTTGCTCTTAGTAGGTCCAGCCCACACCATCTTATGTGGAGTCATGTTTGCGGCGGGGTTACTTAGTAGCCCCTTATCCTACTCATGTAAAAAAATGAGTGTTACCCTCACTACTTTAAATGGCTGGTTGCAGTGGTTTAATTTTCCTACCATTGTGCTTTTCTACTGAAGGCTGAATCCTCAGCTGCCGTATAGCACCCATGGGTGACCATTTAATCAAAATTGCAGCGGATTTCATTTTTCTCAATTTTCTGTTTGCAAGGTCTTTCTTGGGTTTTACTTTAAGCGTTGAGGCAGATTTGAGCCCTTGGTTCGTTTTGCCTTTGGTGGGCTTCAGCCCTAAGCTCGCCTCTTGCTCCAGTGTGTCTGGAAAGGCAGGATGTGAGGGAGGTTCCCGAAACGCTCCTTTCCTTCGTCTCTTGGAACACCTGAATGCAACCAGTTATGATTGGCTGGCTGGCATTTCAATAGAGCCACTCTGCTGTATGATTGACAGCCTAGGCTGTGCATGAATGGGAGCAACCTGCTTAAAACGGTAAGGGTTTTGGGACTAGAGGTAGTCAACCACTGGGAGAAACACCAAAGAAACCATGAACAAAGCTTGCTGCATCCCCCTGGACCTTTCAATTGCCCGGTGAAGCCCTGCTACTGTGCTGAAACTCTTTTTTCAATTCAAAAGAGAAACTCCGGAAGGGAAGACTTCTTCCTTTGGGTTAATGGGACCAACTAACCCTGAGACGAACTCCACTGGACCATCTTCCCCGACTGGCTGTACTTCTTTGCTGCTGCAAGAACCGAGTGCCAGGGGTAGAGAACTTTGTATGAGAGTGCAACGTCTGAAATTCAGCTAGAAGATCCGGGAGTCTCCCAAGGACCCTCCAGAAGCAGGAAAACAAGAGTTTGAGTCCCCTTACCAGAGTGCAGGATCCAAGGAGTGAAGGAAGCCTAACTGTTAGGGAGAATTCTCATTTTATGGCTAATTTCCCTTACCTGTAGAGTCCCGCAGCAGCTTTGCTGGATTTGAAGGGTTTATTTCTTTTTACCTGCTAAGAGTGAGACTTTTTCCCCACTCTTATGCATTTTTTTTGCTATGTGTGTTCTAGGCTATTTTTGTGTTTAATGCCTATGGGATCCTCTCTCTCACCCATAGCAACCATCTTTATGCACGTGTTTCACAGCACCCTCCGTGCCTTGACACAGGGGTGTCGTAGCGACCCCCAGACTCCATATCCTGGGACTGACTGCTGTCTCCCAGGGCATGTAAAGTCCCCATTGACTTTACTAGTCGATTTTTATGAACTTAACCTGTACACCCCATCTTAATATGGAAGTACTGGAAGGGGTTAATAGTTTTTCCCCTATGTTAATTTTCGAGAGGGTACCTTAAAGTCCCACTCTACAAAGTTTCTGGCTGGTGGCAGTGGTTGCTACCTTTTATATTCGACTGCGAATATTTCTCTATGGGATTTTCCCATTGTTCGAGGCTACCACTTTTACTGACAGCCTCTAACATACCGTGCAGTTTATTTTATTACTAACTTTACTCCAGTAGGTTTTATTTGCCAGAACTTTGATAAAACTTCTTTCTCGAGTCTTACTCCATTTTCCGAACCCAGGTCGGGGATCCTTTGTTCGTCGTTTTGGAGGGTTTCTGCCAAGAAGCCCTCCTTTCGGCGCCACCGAGTCTGGGATGGGTCTGTTTGGGAGGGGGAGTAGAACCCCCGGACAGAGTTCCCACCGCAACTCAGGTCGCACTCTAACCTGATAGGCTGGAGGGTCTCCCGGCAAGAAGACCACTCCACTGTGACAGCTAGGCTATATGAATGGGTCTCTTTCTGCGTAAAAGCAGGGTCCTGAGGACTGGAAGAGCAAGACGTCGCCACTGGAACTACGGAACCGAAGGGGAGAGAAGCCAGAGACATCTTCAGCATCTACACCAACGGTGAAGCCCTGCCGGATCGTCTCACCACTTTTCTTCCACACGACGAGAGGAGATCTTAAGCGAAAGAGCCTCCTTCCTTTGAGCTGGTGGGGTCAATCAGTTCACCTATCGCATCCTCGGACCTGCCTTGGTCGAATCGACAGTGCCCCACACTTGGAGACCGGATAGCCAGGCAGCCATCGACCTGGACCGCAATTAAAAGGAGCGCACCTTTTAAACTTCGTTTGGCAGCACCGCGGCTGGTTTCATCCCTGGTTAGTGCAGCGACTCGAACCTTCCTCCACGACGAGCCTCTCTTCCTCTGTTGGATCCCTCGACCTGCAGGAACTACCAGGAACAACCGCCACTGCAGGAGCCACTTCACGTTTAAGGTACATTGTTACGCCAGACCGCCCTTTCTCTGTGGTAGCCCTAAAGGTGTTTTAAATCCTTTAACTACTTGTGGGGTCAACCGCCCTCTCTCTTAACATTGTCTTTCGCCTCGCATCTACCTCTTCAAAAGTTTTCTACTAAAGACTTGACTGCAGCTACAAGAACATTTTTGCTCCTAAACTCTTGGTCCTGTACCACCGACTCTGGCTCAGGCCTATTGACTCTGGCTCATTTGTTACATCTGCTCTCACTAGATTAGTTTTCAATGAGAAATGTGTTGATGCACCTAAATCTTCTAAACCCCTCTTCCTTCCTACTGTTAACTTGTGGAGTGCCATTTTGCTCAGTTTTCATTCACTTGTCTTTTTGGTTAAAGTGTTACTGTGCATTACTTGTTCAACTTCAGGGAAGTGTTGCTAGGGGATGTCTGAAGATATTTTGGTTTAACTTGTACTTTCCCTCCCTTTCGTTGAATTGGTAGAGTGCCATTTGTAGTAGGTTTTCACTGTGCCGTTTTGCTCAGTTTTCACTATACCGCAAACTTGTCGACAATTGAAGGGGGAGTTGTATATGCTTCCCTTTTGACTAAACTTAACTTACTTTATTAACTGTGATCTATGTGTGGACTTAGAAGTGTATAAAATAAATATATATTTTCTTTTTAATACAAAACTTTGGTCAGTGTTTCCTTGCTCCATAGTACTGTAATACCTATTGTGTCAACCGTGAATACTGCTCATCTCCCTCTTGAGATAAGTCTGACTGCTTAGCCACAGCTACCAACTAAATCTTTGTGGTACAGACTGATACCAAAGGGGATTTATTGCTCTCATCTGTAGTCCTAATCTGGGGTAGTGCTCCCTAAGGGAACTGCCCTGGATTCTGCCTAACACTAACCAGTATCAGAGATCAGCGACAGTGCCATTTACTAAGCACTGAAACCCGCTGGACCGAAAAAGAGCCTGTAGCTGCTGATGACGTATTTGCTGTCGCAGTCACCCTCCAGACGTCCTCCATCTTGTTCCCATGACGGAGGCTCAGGAACCCAGGGTCTGCATCTCTGCAACAGGACATAATCCAGCTGCACCCTCAGCGTCTTGTAGCTGTATTTTTCTCAGTTGAGATTTGCAGTGGCCTACTTTTAGAGTTGAACAACACTGCTTTTCACAGGCTTAACAGCTTGTGACCCTACAAGTGCTTTTTCTACAAACTCTCTAACTTTGTACAAGACTTTATCTAAGAAGTGCCTCGGCTCCATAGACTGTTCCAATTGACTTTGGCTGTCCTGGTTACCTGCAGACTCTTCTAGTTGTCCTCACATATCCCGAGAACCTGTTCAACCTTTTTCCTTCCTTAAACCTTTCCATTCTGCAACGTATAACTAGTGTGACACATAAGGAACAAGTTACTTACCTGTAACTGTTGTTCTCCAGCATGGGTCTGGCATGGATTCACATGCTCATGAATATTCCCCGTCGTCAGGCTGGGAATCCTCGGTAAAGAAAAAACCAGTATCAGTTTCGTTTCTGATCTGTCTTTCGTAGTAATAACCAATCACTGGTCTCTGCGTCATACTGACCACAGCCAATGACTGCCCTCTACCTAAGCACCGCCTCTGGCAGCCATCTTCAGATTTGGAAGCACGTGAAGTGGCAGTATGACCAAGTGAAGAGCCGCAGAGGGGTAGGCGGGAGGGTTCGCATGTGAATCCATGCCAGACCCATGCTGGAGAACAACAGTTACAGGTAAGTAACTTGTTCCTTCTCCAGCATGGGGTCTGGCATGGATTCACATGCTCATGAATAAAGAATACATAGCAGTACACACATGCACAACCACGGGAGGTGGCAAAGGCTCAACATTAAGCATCACATCAACTCAACATTAAGCATCTTACCTCCTCACCAGGCTCACCTCAGGCGAACAGGTTGCGCAGCACTGCTTGGCCGACCCTGGACTCCTCCCTGGAATCCCGGTCGACGCAGTAGAATTTCGTGAAGGTGTGCGTCGACCTCCACGTAGCAGCCCTGCATATGTCCAGCAGGGGCACACCAGATAGGAACGCCGTGGTAGCTGCGATCGCTCTGGTGGAATGGGCTCTCGGACGGCCAGGCAGCGGTCGGTTTGCCAACCGGTGACAGTACATGATACAGCCGGAGAGCCATCTGGAGATGGAAGCCTTCGAGAGAGCCTTCCCCTGATTGACAGGTCCAAAGTTCACAAAGAGTTGTGACGTCTTCCGAAAACCTTTCGTGCGGTCCACGTAGAACTTCAGCGCTCTAGCTACATCCAGCGAGTGCAAAGTCCTCTCAGCCGGCGACGAAGGCGACGGGAAGAACACAGGTAACACCAAGGGTTCGTTGAGATGAAAGTCCGACGGTACCTTGGGCATGAAGGAGGGGTGCGTCCTGAGCACTACCCTCGTGTCGTGGAAAGTCAAGTACGGGGCCTTGCAGGAAAGGGCCTGGATCTCTCCCACTCGTCGTGCGGAGGTGATGGCCACGAGAAAAGCTGTTTTCCACGATAGAAACTTCAACGGGGCCGAGTGCAGAGGCTCGAACGGAGGTCCCATGAGTTTGGTCAGCACCACGTTGAGCTCCCACGCCGGGGCCGGAGCCTTCACCGGCGGGAACGATCTGAACAGTCCCTTCATGAACTCTTTCACCAGACGATGAGACCACAAGGACGTCCGGCCCGTGGTTCTGGTGTATCGGGAGATCGCAGCAAGATGAATCTTGATGGACGCGTGTGCCAGACCAGCCTTGGCCAGCGTCAGCAGGTACGGCAGCACTTGGGGAGCCGTAATCCGTAGAGGGTTAACCTTCTGTGCGTGGCACCAGACAGAGAACCTCTTCCATTTGTGTCCGTAGCATTTAAGAGTCGAGGACGCCCTGGCCTTTGCAAGAACCTCTCTGCAATCGGCCGGTATGTCGTATCCTCCAAACTCTAACGCTGCAGGAGCCAGGCCTGCAAGTTCAGCGACTTCGGGTCGTGGTGGAGGATGGCGCCTCCTTCCCTGGAGAGTAGATCCGCGTCCGCCGGCAGCTTGATTGGCGGGGACGCCGACAAGTCCAGAAGGTCCGGGAACCATATCTGCCTCGGCCACGCAGGTGCGACGAGGATCATCCTGCACCGTGACCTCTTGAGCTGGTTGACGAGCCGGATTAGCAGAGGCAAGGGAGGGAACGCGTAGAGGAACAGGCCCTCCCAGGGGAACGAGAAAGCATCGCCCATGCTCCTCGTCTGGGGAAACCTGCTGGCGAACCTCCGGCACTTGGTGTTCGTCGCCGTCGCGAACAGGTCGATCTGGGGTGTGCCCCACCGTCGGAAGAGGCGATCCACCAGATCCTGCCGTAGTTCCCACTCGTGGCACGAGCGCAGCTCCCTGCTGAGTGAGTCGGCGATGGTGTTTTTTATCCCTGCCAGATGAAACGGCACCAGAAGAATCCCTTGGGCGACGGCCCAATGCCACAGGTCCTGCGCCTCCTTGGACAGCGCTGGGGACCTGGTTCCGCCCTGTTTCCTGATGTAAAACATGGTGGTGGTGTTGTCGGTGAAGATCCTCACCACCTTGCCCTTGAGGGACGGAAGGAAGGACCTGAGGGCCCAAAACACTGCACGGAGCTCCAGGACGTTGATATGCAGGGACTTCTCCGTCGGGAGCCAGAGTCCCCTTGCGTGCAGATTTTCGGTGTGCGCTCCCCACCCTTCTAGGGAGGCATCCGTGGTCACAGTCACCTGGTGGGCTGGGGTCTGGAAGTCCATGCCCGCCGTCAGATGCGCGCGGGTGCCCCACCACCGTATCGCTCGTCGGAAACTCTCGTCGAGCTTGATCCTTTCCTCGAAGCTGCCCGTCGTCTGGATCCAGCGCGCATCCAGGAACTCTTGCAACGGGCGCATCCGGAGCCTGCACATGGGAATGAGGTAGATGCAGGAAGACATCATCCCGAGGAGGGACTTGATGGACCTCACCTTGGCCGCGTCGGCCACCAACATCCGTTGCACCTTGCCCAAGATGGTCCTGGTCCTCTCCTCCGACGGGGAGGCCAGAAGGGACACTGTCGAGCCTCGCTCCCAGAAACAGTGCGACTTGCGCGGGCACCAGGTGGGATTTGGCGTAGTTCACGGAGAATCCCAGGTCCGTGAGGAGTTGGACGGTCCTTGCCGTGTGGACCACGGCGAGCTCCCTCGTCTTGGCGCGGATGAGCCAGTCGTCCAGGTAGGGGTAGACGTGAATCCCCTCGCGGCGCAGCTGCGCCGCCACCGGTGCGAGGCACTTGGTGAAAACCCTGGGTGCCGACCGCAGTCCGAAGGGAAGGGCTTTGAACTGGTAATGACGCCCTTGGACCACGAATCTGAGGAATTTTCGGTGCCCCTTTAGGATGGGAATGTGGAAGTAGGCATCCTCCAAATCCAACGACGATAGGAAGTCTCCTTCCTCCAGCTGACCCAGGACGTGCTGGAGGGTGACCATCCGGAACTTCTGCGCCTTGATGAACTTGTTCAGGCGTCGCAGGTCCAGGATGGGGCGCCATCCTCCCGTCTTCTTCTTCACGAGGAAGTAACGCGAGTAGACTCCGGAGCCCCGAAGCCTCTTTGGGACGAGTTCGATGGCGCCCTTCCTGAGCATCGCCTTTACCTCCAGGAGAAGTTGAGGGACGTGAAGTTCTTTCCTGGCCACGGGGGGGGACGCGCGGGCACCTTCTTTGAAACTCGAGCGCGTGGCCCCGGGCCAGGGCGTCCAGCACCCAACGGTCGGTGGAGATGGACTCCCACACGCTGACGAAGCCCGCCAGCCGGCCTCCCACCGGGGTGCTTCGGTGGGGGCCCGACCCCACGGCCGGTTCAATCCTGCTTGGACGCGGCCTTGCCGCCTTGGCCTCCTTGGCGACGACGGCGGGGGCCGCCAGACTTGCCTCGTCCTCTGTAGGCCTCTTGCGACGACGAGCGGGCCACTTGACGGTAGGAAGCGAAACCGCCGCCGGAACCTTTGGAGGCGCCCTTGCCTCCGCCGCTCCGAAAGGGCGTCCGCCGTTGCTGCAGTACTCCAAGGGCCCGGGCCGTCTCAGTATCCGCCTTGATGGCCTGAAGGGAATCGTCCACTGTCTTCCCAAACAGGTTGTTCCCGTCGAAGGGCATGTCCAGGACCCTGGTCTGGACGTCCTGCCGAAAGTCCGTAGCCTTGAGCCATCCGCGACGTCGAAGGCAAACGCCGTTGCCCATCTGGCGGAACCCAGTGTCGGCGATGTCCGTCGCCACGGTGATGGCGTGGTCCGAGGCCACCTCACCTTCCTGCAGGAACTCAAGGGCCTCCGCCCTCTTGTCGTCCGGCAGAAAATCCAGCAGGGGAGCTATCTTGTACCAGAGTTCCCTGTCGTAGCGGGCCACGATAGCCAAGGCGTTGGCCGCTTTAATCGTCGTCGCCGCCGACGAGATGACTCTGCGTCCCATGGCATCCAATTTCTTTCCCTCGCCGTCCGGCGGGGAAGTCGACGTGGAGGCCGCACCCCCCCCCGCTTTCTTCCTGGCTGCCGCGGAGACGACGGAGTCCGGGGTAGGCTGCGCCCGGAGGCATAGGGGGGCCGAGTCCGGGACCCGGTACTTTTTCTCGTACCGGTCTCTTTTCGCTGGCGTCGTGGAAGGGTTCTTGAGGAGGGAAAGGCCCTCATCCCAAATGTCGTCCAACAGAGGCACTGCGAGGACCGTCTTCCTCTTGGTCTCGCGCCGTTGGTAAAGGAAGCCTTCCTTTTTCTTCTCCTCAGGGCAGAGTTGGAAAAGCTCGGATGCCCTGGCGATCATTGAGTGGAACGATCCAATCTCGTCGGGCGGAGAAGCCCTGGTGGGAGGCGACGACGGAAAATCCTCGTCGTATGCCTCGTCGTCCGTACCCGTCGCTGCCGTGTCAGTCCCCGTATCATCCCCTCGGGTGGACGGGGAGGAGGGCTGGACGGGGCGCGACGGTTGAAAAGGAGGCGGTGGATGGATCCTTCTTTTCTTGGTAGGGGGAACACCAGAAGGTCCCGGTTCTGGATCCCCCGACGGGAGAGGTTCCTCCGTCGGTAACGGTAGTCTCGTCCTTATCTCGGAGCATAAGGACTGTATAGCCAACAAAATGGCCGCTGAGTTGTCTTGCGGCGCTGGCAGAGGGGAATCCGACGGGCGAGCAGGGGCCCCGTCGGTATCCTCGACGATGTCGTCGTCGTCACCTGCGTCGGGGCCCATTCCGACGGGCTGGTCTTGTTCCACGCCTAGGCCGTGGCTTAAGACCTCGATCAGTTCCTCTTCTGAGGTTGAGGCCGAATCTACGCCGACGCCCTGCCCCCCCTTCTTCCCCACGGAGGGTTTCACGGGGGTCCTATCGATGGGCACGAAAGAAGACTCCCTCCGAGGAGGCAGGGAGATTCTGGGCCCCGAGGCCGCCACCACTGGTGCAGCCTCCACAGGCTGGGCCAGGGCCGCCGCGACCGTTTCGATAGAGGGCTTGGTCGAATGGATCAAGGCCTTCACCACCTTAGGTGCGCTCACCGCCTTATCCTTGAGGGAGGGGGCACTGCCACGCTCCTCCTCTGCCTTAGAGCTCGACCGGGGTCTCTCCAGGAGCTTCGCCGGGTGCTCGGCCTTCCTCTTACCCGACCCAGAGCGTTGGCTCGTGGTTGATGGTGCCGGGGAGGGTGCGCCCTGCCTGGCGCCCGTAGAGCCCGACCGTTCGGCGCTCCCGGTGCCAGCGGACTCGCGGTGCTTGGCCTTATGTTGGGCCCCCGTCGCCGGGGCGCCCTCAAAGGTCTTAGAAGACCGCTCAGATTTCTTCTTCTTCTCGCCAGACGGGCTCTTACCCTCCAGCCAGCTGGCGAGACGTTGATGGCGGTCCTTCATGGTCCGTTCCGACATGTTGCCGCAAAACGCACAGTCCTTCTCCACGTGCGTCTTGTCCCCATGAAGGCAGTAAAGGCAGAAAGAGTGTTCGTCCTCCTTGAAGACGTTCTGCAGCTGGCATCCAGGGCAGGCCCTGAACAGCTTTCCGGGCGTCGAGCTTCCCTTCTCCTGGGCCATCTCCGAGACCGGGCCTGAGAAGCTTCTGGAGTCCTCCGAAGTGTAGCTCGACGAAATCTTCACCCTTGAGGGGCACAGATGAATCCGACACGGGTCCCCGTTGATCGGATGTAGGATCGGTGGAGCTTGAGGCTCTTTTGACCGAAAGAATCGAAGTTTTTGTGAAAAAGCGCGAAAAAATAGCACTAACGCTCGAGAGCAATAGCACGAGGATCCCAACACATGAACGTGCGGTAAAAATCTGAAGATGGCTGCCAGAGGCGGTGCTTAGGTAGAGGGCAGTCATTGGCTGTGGTCAGTATGACGCAGAGACCAGTGATTGGTTATTACTACGAAAGACAGATCAGAAACGAAACTGATACTGGTTTTTTCTTTACCGAGGATTCCCAGCCTGACGACGGGGAATATTCATGAGCATGTGAATCCATGCCAGACCCCATGCTGGAGAAATGCCATTGCTCTCCTTGCGAATGAGGTCACCCCAGGGTGTAGGAATTGTTTAAGAAGCATATCCAAAGATTATCCACTAACTTGCGCTGATCCTGAAGTGATTTTAAAGTATATTTACAATGTTACATACATTGCCTTTTTAAAAAAAAAAAAGTTTTTATTAACATTTTTTTAAGGTTATTACAACAAACATGTCATTTCAAACCAATGCCATTCTCAAACATTCGAACAATAATCCTTCCCCTCCCCCCCACCCTCCCCTAGCCAGTGAACAGGTACCGATGTCAAGCTTATCTTGCAGGGACGCATTATGCATTTTTCGAGTTCGGACTATCGAATAGGTTGGTGCACACAGTCTAGGGCTCAACCTAGCAGCACCCCCCGGGGAGGCGGGGGGGGGGTGGGGCATGGGGTGCGTGCCTTATACAACGGGTACCTAGTAGGTCCTCCATTTCCTCTGGACTTCAAACCCAAACAGGCCAACATTTGATGGGCTCACCCCTCCGGTCAATCGCTCATACTTTTCAAAGAAGGGAAGCCAAAGTTCCTCAATGTTGGATCTGGATTCATCCAGGACGTGGGTTAACAATTCTAAGTCATATCGTCCGCACCTTCGTTACCCATTCCCTCATCAGGCATGTGCGGATTCCTCCACTTTTGGGCCAAGCAGCACCTGGCCGCTACGAGCATGACCTGCAACATGTGGCCCTGGGTGTCCTCTTGGTCATCACCCTCCTCAATACCAAACAGCAGCAACCAGGGACAGAGGGGCCTAGAGACACCATCCACCCCCTTAACCCATGATAGGACCTTTCCCAGTATGACTGCACCCTCGGGCAAGACCACCACATGTGCATGTAGTCCCCTTTTTTCTTTTTGCATTTCCAGCAGTGTGGGTCGTAGCCCGGACTCATTCTGGCTATAAACTGTGGGGGGTAGTGCCATCTGTGTAAAATCTTGAGGGCCTGGTGTCTGTACTGGGGGGAGGTTGTTGAGCGATGGGCCCGGATGCACATTTTGGTCCACCTTTTATCATCTATTGCCGTGCCCACATCTTTTTCCACATTGTACTCGTGCTGGCGGTGGATCCCTGGGTATCGAAAGCAAGAGAAGTTTGTACAAACGAGATATGACCCCCCCCCCCCCGGTGCCCCGTGTGGCGATGATCGCTTTCTCGAAGTCTGCGAGTTCCCTCCTGAGCGTGTCCCCCCCCCCCCCCCCCCCCCCATGAGGGTTCGGAGAGGACTCCCTTCAGTTGGAGATAGCGAAAAGGTGAAAGCTTGCCCAGCCCCAGGGCCTCCTCCAGGTCCAGGAGGGGCATGAAGGAGCCCACCCACAGGTGGCAAGCCCTAACAAGGCCCGCCTCATACCACCTCTGATACGCGGCCGCCTCCGGAACCTTAGCTATGAATGGTGGCGCCCAGATGCAACTTAGTGGGGAAGACCAGGTTGTGAGCCATCTATAATAAACCCCCTCCTTCCAGATAGACCACAGGACACCCAGTACTGGATGATCTAAAACACGCCTGGGGATGTGCGCTCTGGGGACCCACAACCACTCGAGCGTGACCGGGGCAAGCTACCTATTGTCCAGTGCTACCCACTGCTTTTTTGTCCCAGGGTTGAAGTGGTCAACCAGAATCCTCAGTTGGGAGGCCCTATAATATGTATCGATGTCCGGGAATCCCACCCCGCCATCTTCCTTGGGTCTCGTTAGGACATCGTAGGAGATCCTATGTCTCCCCCCCCCCCCCCCGCCAGAGGAACCAGAGTAGGGTGAGCTTCAAGAACTGTAGGGCCGCAGCCGGGACCTGGTTGGGGAGCATCTGGAAGAGGAATAGGAATTTGGGAAGTACCACCATCTTGATCAGGTTGAGTCGTGCCATCCACGAGAACTGAGACCGCCCACCTCTCTATCTCTTTTGACCTCCGTCCACAAAGGGGTGAAATTGCTTGGGAAGAGGTCCTTTGGATCCGGTGTTATTTGGATTCCCAAGTGCCGGAATCCCTCTCTCTGCAATTGGAAGGGAAGGCCCTCCACATACTCCCTCTCGTTGTCCGGTAGTCGACCTCCCATGAAAGCCACAGATTTACCCAGGTTGATCTTGTATCCCGAGAGGCTCCCGTAACGCTCCAGTGCCCGCAACACATGAGGGACCGTCGGTGTCGGTTTGGTAACAGAGGAGAGCACCATCGGCGAACAAGCTGCTCTTGTAGTGGGAGCCGCCCATCTGTACTGCAGTGATCGCCTCATTGTTACGCACCGAGATTGCCCAGGGTTCCATGACAAGGGCGTATATCAGAGGGGATAGTGGACAGCCCCGTCTCGTACCACGCTCTAGGGGAAAGGCTTCCGATTCCTTCCCGTTGGTGGCCACCCTAGCCATGGAGGCTGAATATAGTGCATCCATCCCAACCATCTCTGGCCCATCCCTATTGCCGAGGACCTCCCCCCATGAAGGTCCAACTCACCCAGTCAAAGGCCTTTTCTGCGTCTAGGGACAGCAGGAGCCGCCCCTTGTTCCGGGTTTCGCTTGAATGCAACACATGGAGGGTTTTGCGCATATTGTCGGAGGCTTGTCCGTTTAATATAAAGCCCGACTGGTCTGGATGGACCAGGCGGGGCAGGCATTTCTCCAGGCGAGTGGCCAGGATCCTGGCAAATATTTTAGCATCCAGAGGGAGATGGGTCTATAGGAGCCGCGCTCTGTGGGGTCTTTTCCTGGCTTGGGGATTACCGAGAAGAGGGCCTGTAGGAATGTGAGGGGGTGCCGGGATCGTCTCTTTGTTACGAATGTGGTTGAACAATTTGGCTAAGGGTTCCGTCAGAATGGGTTGGAATGGTTTATAAAAATCAGCCGTGTATCCATCACCTCCGGGGGCCTTCCCTGCTTTAAGTCTCTTGATGGCTGCCTCCACCTCCTCCACGGTTATGTCCCCCTCCAAGCCCTGCAGCTCGGCCTCGTTAAGCAGGGTGGCCGCTGTTCTTCCAGATAAACCCGGATCTCCTCCAGCGATTCCCTCTCCTGTTTTGTGTACAGGTCCCTATAGAAAGTTGCAAAGGAGCCCACTATCTCTGCCTTTCTGTTGAGAGCCCTGCCCTCCCCATCTTTAATCCAACCCTCCTCTCCAGTCTACGACCCCTAGCTCTACGTGCCAATAGGGTCCCCACCCTGTCCCCCTTTTCGTAGTACCTTCCTTTGTCGAGTGTATCTCAACTTCTTGATCACCTCCCCGATGAGGGCCGTGTGCAGAGCCTGACGTTTTTCGCGAATTTCCGATAGGTGGGACTCATCAACCCCCTCTTGGGTGAGCCTACCCCGCAGGCTCGAGTTCAGCCCGTATCTTGGCCTCAATTAGCCCTCTTCGCCGCCTGCCTGTCAGGTTTCCTTCCCCTATTCAGGCTATTTTCCCTTAATCAAGTTTCATTCCCATTATCTTTTTTAGATTAGCCTTGTGTGGGTGGGAAGTTTTCTATTGTAGTTGGTTTGGCCTTAACTTCCCGATTCAGAATCCTGGTTCTGACCCAAGGCAAAATGGAGTTTCACAGTGACAGCTCTGATTGGTTAGAAAACACTGCTGAACAACAATGAACATTCTAAACTGTCACTCTTTGCCTTTCATCATCTAAACCCCAGCTGAGAGGACGTGTGTAGTGGCTGCTCCTGCTTTAGACTTGGGCCTGGTGGATTTTATCCTTCAGGCGCTAGGAGTTGAGCGTCTACTTTCTTGGGGGTTTCAGGAGAAGTTATCAGCTGTCAGGAATGCGTTTTGAAGACAGGAAACTCTGAAGCTCTTTAAGAAATCATTCTGGAGATAAGTGACCTTGTTTAAATGCCGCTCTGTTTATCTTAAAGACATTTAAGTGAGAACTCGTAATATGTTACCTTTGAATTTGTATTTTTGAACTTGAGTGCGCTTGAAGTTTTGCGCGAGGTTAACGGGTGAACGCCATTTGTTAAACACGTACTACGTGTAATCTGAAACTAACCGTTGAACCTTTGTGCGTGCGAGGGAAATTTGCGCGTGTGTTTTCAAGTGCAGTGTTTCGGAGTGAGAACTCTATTGTGCGTGCCTTTTCCAGCGCGTGTACTTCCAGGCGAGAGAATTCAACTGCGTGTGCGTTTTCCAGCGCGTGTGCTACCTAGCGCGAGAATCTGTTCGCCGCGTGAGAACTCTATTGCGCGTGTGATTACCAGCGCGTGTGCTTCTTAACACGTGAACTCGACCGCGTGTGAACTCTTTAGCGCATGGGTTATAGGCGCGTGTGTTATCTGCGCGGGATTCCATTTGCGCGTGAATTCTGCTTCGCGTCTGTTTACAAGCGCATGTGTTTTCTGCGTGTGGACTTTTCTTAGAGTGCGCGTGTTCTTCAACGCAGAAGTTTTCAACGTGCGAATCTTCAGTATTGAGATTATCTGCGTGTGTGTTTCAAGAATTCACAAACTCTATAGAATTGTAAAAAGTTTGAAAACTAAAGAAAAGTTTGAAAGAAAAAGAAAGAAAAAATTAAAGACAATTTTACTGGACGATTAGTGAATTTTGGGAAAAAAAAGGCCAAGAGCAAAACTTTCCAGGTTTACCCAAATTAAGAAGTTGCTGTGAATTTCAAGAGTCTCAAGTAAGAGATTTTCAGCTTCTTTACAAGCTTCTCTAAGAAATTTCAAGAGAAGAACCAGGTATGATTCTTAATTATTAGTTAAGGATTTAAAGTCTTTCCAACTCTAAAGGTTAAGTAAGTAATAAAAGGATTTGTATCTGCTTTTCTTATATCCTCTGCAGGTTCAGCTTTGGTTAGCCT
Source organism: Ambystoma mexicanum (assembly GCF_040938575.1). Lineage (NCBI taxonomy): Eukaryota > Metazoa > Chordata > Amphibia > Caudata > Ambystomatidae > Ambystoma > Ambystoma mexicanum. The sequence goes on along the minus strand of NC_090923.1, from coordinate 1,204,865,125 downwards.
TGACGCAGTCAGCCTGGTGTTGTTTTGTTATCCACTTCCCCCTTTCCCTTTGGGGTGTAGTTTGCAGAGCTGAATTAATATCTAGTTCTGGGAATTACATTTCAGGGGGATTGTCGGGGGTTCAGCAGCTTCCACGGACACAGGACCTCTCAGCCTGACACTCCCACACTGTCGCCATATCCGTCTCCGCATCGTCGTTTGTCTCCAAATATGCCTCCATTTCGCCTCTAAGGAATTCCCTGAAGACCGGGTCCCTCAGGAGCGTGTCATTACACCTACACCGGGCCGACCTGGGGGATCGGGGGAGCGACCAGTCCGCCACAAGAAGCTTGTGATCGGACCATGTTATTGCCTCGACCCTCGGAGCTGTAGTCACCACGCTCCCGTCTTTAGAAGTCAAAAGGAAATCGATTCTGGTGTAGGTGTGGTGTGGGGGGGGGGGGGGGGGGAGAGAATGTATATCCCCCGGGCTCCGGGTGTGTCGTTCGCCAGACGTCCTCCCAGTAGTGTTCCCTCAGCAGGGTCTGGAGCGTTAGGTTGTCCTTGGTGATCCCTTTCGGTTCAGTCACCTGTGCCGTCCACCAGTCCAGCCTGGGGTCCAAAATGAGATTGAAGCCCCCCCCCCCCCCCCCAGTATCATGGCCCCTTCAGCCCATTCATCCATTACCCCCAAAATCTGGGTTAGGAAACCTATCTGGCCCGAGTTGGGAGCATAGAGGGTGGCCAGGGTTATGCATTCCCCTTCATAAGTACCCTTGATCCCCAGGAACCTCCCCCCAAAGCCTCTCGGTCTCTGTGTTGGTAAGGTGGAGTGTCTTACTCAAGAGAATCCCCACACCTTCCTTCTTCGCGCTCCTGTGGGAGCCCAGAAGTTGGCGCCGATGTCCTTCCCCCCCCCCCCCCCTGATGGGTGATTTCCCTCCCCTGTCAGTAATGGGTTTCTTGGAGGAACAGCACCATCAACTGCTGTTTGCGGAACATGTTACTGGTCAGGGACCTCTTGTTTTGTGAATTGAGGCCCTTGGCATGGAGTGTGCCTACCTTGCCTTCAACCATTATCGCGTCTAGGTAGTCCGTCTCTAGCTTCACCGTAGTGCAATGCTTGCGTATGGCACGTTGAAAAATGAAGGATTCCTGTTCGAGCTGGCTACTCCCCCAACCCTGCCCCCCCCCCCCCCGTGGACCTCTCTAAACGTTCCCATTTTGGCCTTGTCGTTCACCCCCCACCCCCCGTCTTGAGGCGTTCGTCCATGTCACCCGATGATCTTAGGGGATGGTCAACGAACCACCAAAGACTCTACCCCAGCCCCGGGTAGTGTAAGCATGTAAATAACCCATTCTCTATTAAACCAGAATGAACGCGGGTGAACCTTCAAACAAAACTTGAGACGTAACTCTGTTCCCGTGGTCCCCGACACACAGGTCCATCGAACCAATCAACCAATATTATAAAAAGTTACAGTCACTTCAGGTGACCCTCAGATGCCGATGATGGGTGCCTGGTTTTTTGGAACTTACGGACCTGCACGATCTCCCACCAGGTCGTCGGTGGTACGCACGATGTCCTCCTCCATCACCAGGTGGTGTCTTTCCCCCCCGACCACTCGAATGCCAGGTAGAAGGGGTGACCCCAGCGGTATCTGACCCCCTTACCCTGCAACCATCTGGTTAGGGCCACGCCTTTCTTTCTCATTGCGAGGGTGAGGGCCGAAAGGTCCGGGTAGATTGCCACCTTAGAGTCTCCGTATTGGATATCACCAAAGTTCTCCAGGATCCTGGCTTTGTCTCTATAGTAGTGCAGTCGAGCCAGCACCGACCTCGGGCCTCTGCCACCTCCGCCAGCTCGATGCACCCTGTCAAATTTAATCTCGATGTCGGCCTCCTCCCCCATGACGATTAAGATGTCGTGGACCTTGCCCTCCAGTGCCTGCGGGCTCTACCCTTCGGATTCCACATGGCCAAAAATGAGCAAGTTGTTCCTCCTCTCCCTGTTCTCCATGTCGTCCACCTTGAACCGTAGTTCCTCCTCCCTACGATGTACCTCCTGAAATCTGGCCTCCATTTGCATCTCCAGGATCGCCGTGGAGAGCTCGTTGTTCTCGACTCCCTCCACGCGATCCTCCAGGGTGGTGACCTTGGTGGTAAGGTCGGCCAATTTAGCACCCATGTCGGTTCGAATCCCACGTATCTCCTCCAAAATCATCTGGATGTTATTTTGGATGGCCCCCAGGTCGGGAGACGGCACCGATTGGGACCTGGCGGCCATTTTGTCCACTCCAGCCGCAAACTGATACTTGGAGGGCCTCCTTCCAACTCATGGGGTGTTGGTTGCAGCTGAGTGTGTGGGGAGGGACGCCGGATGGGGGGGGGGGGGTCGACACCTATGGTTGTGCCAGCCGAATAACTCAAGGGGTTCGACGCCAGTGGAGCGGCGGCCTATACATGAAGTCCTGGCCCGAGGGCCTCTCACCTGGCGTGTGCCTTCTCCAGTACCCTCTCCAGCCGGATTCGGTGTGGGCGCGCTCCCGCGACGGCCCAGGCTAGGGAGTTCTGGCGTGCAGTTAGGTGGGCCTGATCTACCCCGTGGGTGGGTGGGGTGTCAGGGTGATGCGGTGTGCGTGCGGCACCTCCGGTGTCTTCGTTCAATGTCGAGCGCAGCCTCGTGCCGGTTCCACGCCGCCTCGGTCCCTCTGGGGATGGGGTACCAGGGGCCCCCGGTGGAGCCTCTGAGGTCCCCCACCTCCGGCCTCTCCTCGCTCCAAGTAGGTACTCCCTCCGCAGGTGTCTTCGCTTCTGCGCTCTGCTGCGGCCTCGGCGAGCCTTGGCGCGCACCGTCTGCGTGCTGTTCAGGACTGCGGGGGGGGGGGCCGCGGGGACCTGGGATGGTCTAACTCGGTCCGTGGGTGTCATAGAAACTCCTGGTTTGGACCCCCTGGGTGGGCAGGGGTTCACACAGCCTTTCTTGCGATGCTTGCGGGAGATGGGCACCTTCTTCCTGGTAAACTCTGCCAAATTCCTTGGGCTGGGTGCGGAGCTGTCGGCTCAGGCGGCCATCTTGCCTTTTTAAAGAATGCTTATTTGAAAATGAATGTTAACTAAATAAATAATTTATATCAGAAACCTTGAGTGTAAGGGTTACTTGTATTTATGAATGCCATTGCTACAGCTCACATTTACCCCTCTTGAGATGGGCCTGGCTGCTCAGTCACACTACCAACTTGTGTAGTACAGAGTCCGTGTGCCTTTCCTGTACAGTCCTGTATTTCCTTGTCCGATACCATGTTACTCCACAACTTACCGCTTTCATCTGCGGCAGTGACTGAAGCCGCGTCGGCTGCCTATGTGCCTGCTGAAGCTGCAGTTATTAATTTGGATTTGAATCCATCAGGCTTTTCCCAACATCTTTTGCCTGAGAAATCCTCTCTAAACTTGACACGCGCTTCCAGTCATGTTTTCAGACATTGATCTCAACTGTTCTGAAATTGAAGCTTCATACCTTGCACCAACACCACGACGTAGTGTAGCACCACTAGGTCCTTCTGGCAAAGTGAATGCGGAAGCTATGACCAACAATATGGTCAATCTTACTTTATCTGCCATGCATGTCTCACTACAAACGTTATCCAAACTTTTTGACTCAGTGATTAACAATGTGTGATCACTCTCAAAAGTTGGATAAGATTTTAGCCTGGCAAGAGCATGCTACTTCACTGTTACAGCAAACACATTCTACTGTACCTGGGCTAATTGATGCAAGCGATCGCCCTCTGGCTCTTACAGCATCATTAGGTATTCAAACCTCGTTTGAGGTACAATTGGTAACATGTGCTAACCAAGTCCATCCTTCGCTGGCATCCCTTTCTTTATTACCTGCAGTGCCACTAATTGAAGGCATTATTTTAGATAACACAGCCACGGCACCTGCTCTTTCAACCATTTCAGCTGCCCCTCCACCCAATACTGGAATTCTAGCTCCCCCAAGTGTTCCTTACACTATTTTCACTCCAATTGTCTCGTGTGCTGGCCCCTCAACCCTTGGAAAGTCTCAACGTAAAAAATCCAAAAACCTTCCAGCCATAAAAACAGATAACTCTTCAAAAACAAAAAACTTCTTTCGTCAACTTCATCTTCCCAAAAAAAGTGCTCTCATTGCTTCCTCTGCTGTGGCAAAGAAATATCACCAAATGTCTATAGTACGTACTCCAGCATCCAATGCTGAGGGTTCCTCCTTCATTCCTCCTCATGCTCCGCTTGACACTTTGGTAGAAATGGTAACTGAAATGGGCAATACCCCCCCAACCCTCCACAGTGCCTTCCAAAGGGCCTTCCACAGGCGTTAGTGATACTATCTTGCCTGTGGATTTCCATCGGCAGGAAATTCGTCATGCTGTTGATGCTTACATGTCTGGCAATGTTCACCTTGGACAAAAACCATCTCTTCCTACTCAGTCATCTTTAACTAAATGCCCTTTGAGCACAACCCACCTGCCATCACCAATAACGGCCTCCATAACGGCTCCTGCCGCCGGCTTACTTGTTCGCCCATCCAAAGGGCCTTCCACAGGCGTTGGTGACACTATCTTGCCTGTGGACTTCCATCGGCAGGAAATTTGTTATGCTGTTGATGCTTACATGTCTGGCCATGCTCATCTTGGCCAAAAATTATTTCTTCCTATTCAGTCTTCCTTAACTAAATGCCCTTTGAGCACAACCCACCTGCCACCACCAACAACGGCCTCCATAACGGCTCCTGCCGCCGGTTCTCTTGCTCGCCCGTCAAGTGGCACAGCGAGTAGAGCGCCCGCTTTGACACCCGTGCAGAGCCTGTTAACGCAGGTTCGAATCCCGGCGGGGCCAAACTCAGCCTTTCATCCTTCCGAGGTCGATAAATGAGCACCACACACCGTGGGTAATAATAAGCAGCGCTCAGATACCTGAGGGTTTGTAGCGCTATATAAAAGCCTAATTATTATTATTATTATTATTATTATTATGATAGATGCCGAGCCCCTGCCTCCCCCAGACTTACAAGCACCCGCTGGCTTTTCCAGACGTTCACTGTTAGCGGAAATTGCCCCGGAATTGCTTGAATTACTGCAAGCTGTCTGTCAAAAGGAGTCCAAACCATCTGCCATAAATGCACCAGTTTCTTCGGCGTTGAGTAAAGGATCCTCGGTCTCTAGGCCTCCCCCTAAGCGTCCAGCCAATTTTTGCCTACAATTAAAATGTAGGCCACCTCCGTGTCCTCAATAGGTCTTAAATCGCGGTTCAATCTTGAGCATTTTTTCTGATGTTCCTGCTCTAGAAGACATTAACTCACTCGACATAGCTTTAGTTGACTTTTTTGACAAGCATAACATGTACTCGGTTCGATTATGGATGCAATCACGAGTCATTCAGAATGCAATATGGGCAGCACGGAGACAACTATGTGATTTGGGCTTTGAGATTTCTTTGGAAGCGGCTGATGACTCCTCTTCTCTCCAACAGCAGCTGTCAAGTAGGTCAGCTTTCCATCATAACCATAGACCCCACTCTCAGGAGCCGCGAGGTCCACGTTCTGCTCTTGATCCACTTGTCCAGCACTAACTAGTCCAAGTTGTGGAGCCTAGTCATTTCACTGTTATTAGCTGGAACACAAGGGGGCATCCACAGTTACTGAACAATGATTCCAGCTTTTTGTCAAAATATAAATTATTTTTATTGCAGGAAACTTGGCTTACTGTTGATCCTATTTGGGATGCCCATGATGTACTCACCATAGTGGCTCATCAAGGTCATAGTGGCCGTCCCTTTGGTGGGTTATTGACCGCAATCCAAGCTAATAGTAACTGTAGTCTATTTCCCTGGGCGTCTCCTAATGCCTTCATTCAAATGTCGAGATTGATATTGTCATCAACATCATATGACATTATTAACATCTATTGGAATCCGGTGGGGATCATGGACGAATGCTTCCTTAAAGCCCTGAATGATATGCTGTCTCTAACCTTATTGGATGGTTCTGTTCACAAATTATTAATTGCGGGAGATTTTAATCTATCTGGACTGCGTGCATTCCAACAGCAGAACCAATTCATCTTGCATAAAAAAAATGGGAACAATTTGCCAAACACCATGGTCTCAATAGGTTTAATGGAGCATTTTCTTCCGATATCCCTCCAGTTTCAACCTGGTCTAGAGGCTCTTCTGCATCTATTATTGATTATATGTACACAAATGTCATCTTATTTTCTGATGTGTTGGACTTTGAAATTGTGCACTCGGATTTGAGTGATCATAAGCAAGTAACTGCTGTTTTGCAATATTGTGGTAATTCAATTTTGCGCAGAGATAATTACTGCTAAGTGTCAATTTAAGGTCAATAACGCGGATAATAGACTCTGATGGACGGAGCAAGCCCTAGTCTCCCTTCATGGTTGTTTATCAGTGTCAAATTCCACTACTTCAAGTGTCTGCTACTCTGATATGCTTCATCTTTTTCAGCCTCTTGCGTCCAGTTCTCTATCTAAGCGCACATATTCTACTCCTTCTTTACATGTTTTTGATAGAGAAACTAGAGACCGCAAGCGCCTCTTTCATCACCAGAAAAGAGCAGCATTGAAACTCCCCATTAACACTCAGCATAAGCATCGCTCTAATCTCAAAGCTAAATACAAAAATTGGGTTAGAGCAAGGCGTGCCAAATTTTATCATCTTGATAGCCAACTTTTATTGGCTGCAGTTCAGAGCAAAAATATTGCTAGAGTGTGGTCCCATCTTAACCAAGCTACAACTGGATCGCAAGTTGTTACACAAGCCAATGAAGTCTCTGAATTTGCTTGGATTGCCTATTTTTCTGATTTATACAAAGTGCCTGATGGCAGTATCGCCCTAGCCTCCACTCATGCCCTGAATACCTTTCACCTAGACTGATGTAGATGACATTTTAATGTTCACCAAAAAAGCTACTCGATCAGGTGCCTGTGGTCCGGATGGCTTGTCTAACATGCTCAAAGCCCACCCGGATGTGTGGGGGCGCATTTTGTTTTCTATCTTCACCCTCATCATGAAATAACAAAAACTGCCCCCAAATTGGACCCATTCAATCGTCGTCCCCATTTATAAAAAGGGGAACAGGAAAGATCCTTGCAGCTACCGGCCAATAGCACTATTAGATGCCCCTGGGAAGATTTTCTCTCGACTGATTCTGAGAGACTTTCAAAAGTGGACGTCAGATGTCCACCTCAATGATCCATTTCAATCAGGCTTTGTGGCAGGTTTAGGCACCACTCCCAATATAATCACCCCCAACATGCTACTCTCCGATTATGAGGCCGGTAAACAGACCCTATACTTGGCTTTCGTTGACTTTAAGGTTGCTTTCGATTCAATTGATCGTAGCCTACTCTACCATAAATTGGTCAATCGGAAATGCCCACCATCCTTGGTATCCCTAATAGTACTTCTTCACTCTAACACCTTTATGCAAGTCCGCCTTAATTTAGGTGGGGACTTGACAGCTAAATTCCAGACGTTCAGAGGGTTGAAGCAGGGGTGCATTTTAGCCTCCTCAATCTTCAATTTTTTCATCCACGACTTGGGCCTTAATCTAAGCAAGATTTTAAGTGACCCTCCCAGTTTGGGCTTGCACAGAATTCCTTATCTGTTCTATGCTGAATTGATCCTCATTTCAAAAACTCATTCTGGTCTCCAAAAATTATTGGACGGCCTAGAGTCATATGTGGATCTAAATCATCTACAAATCAATACTTGCAAAACTCAAATAATGATTTGCAAAAGACATTCAGGCACCAAAATCAAACCCTTCAGTTGGCGTCTACACAATGTCTCTCTAGCTCAGGTACCCAGCTACAAATATTTGGGCACTATAGTGGCTGATACGCCTACAACTCTTGAGCTTGATTTAGCAACCACTGGCAAATTACGATCTTTAGTCGCTCAAGCAAAGATTCTTATGGGCAAATTTGGCAAGTTCACTGTCAGACATGTATTAACATTCTATCTCCAGAAGGTGCTCCCGATTTTGACCTATGGATCGGAAGCTCTTTCCCCCAGACCCATTGAGTGGTGGGATAAATTGGAATCATCCTTCTGGAAACAGGTTTTACATTTGCCCGTGTGCACTCCTTTGCCTCTAGTTCGTTTTGAATTGGGATCTCTTTCCATGGCTTCCTTTGTCACCTGGAAGTACTGTGCTTTTTTTTTTTTTAGGAAGTGTCTCTTGCCTTTGAACCGTTTAGATATTCTGGGAAAAGTAGCAAGTCATCTACTTTTGCGAAATGAGACATTCGAGAAAATGGAGAGTGTTCGTTATGAATGCACTGTCCGACGCATCTGTGGATTTAGACTTGCTTTTATCAAATGAAAATCGAGCCAAACAGAAAATATATCATGATTGGATTACTACCCAAAATAAATGTTTAACCTATAAGGACTTCGATCGCACTTTATTTGGCCATAAGCGACTCAGAGTAATGGCAGATTATTTGGCCAAATTTCCTTGTTCAAAGACTCGCCAGAAATGTCTTCGTTTTCGTTTAAATCTCTGGCCGACTCTCGATGTACTGGCCAGAAGGAAGCAAATTGGAGAGGCTGAGAATTGGTGTCGATTTTGTAAGAATGTCAACCAAAAAGAAACACTAGAACATTGTTTGGTGCATTGCCCAAATTTGGTCTCCATTCGGGCCAAATGTTTTGGGAAGTTCTTTGAAGAGCAAAATGTTAACATACAAAAAAACATGTGGCAATGCATTTTCTCATCTGTCTCATTGGGTGTTAAGATAGCAACTGTACAGTTTTTGGATGCAATTTTTTTATGATCTACATTTGTAAGTTTCTTTTAATTCTGTATTTCCTTTCTTGTTTTATTAATGCTGATTTTAATGTTCTGATTTTTGCTTTTCACGTATCGCATTTGTACTCTTATTTAACTGTAAAGAAGAAAAAAAAATTCACTGTTCTTGACACTTTGTATATTGAAAGGTTGATTTTATCAACCATAAAATAAAAAAAAAAAAGTAGTACAGACCTATACCAAAAGGTGTTACCCAATATTAAGAAGGTAAGTGTTGTGTAGTCTCACAGTGTTACTACATCAATTTTTACCAACCACTATAGCACAATTAGGTGACAAAGGCATTCAGGCCACAGGTTTATATCCCAATTGAACCGTATACCTACCCAGGTTAAGACAAGCCAGTGTGTTGGTGCACTTCCACTCCTTCTCATGCGTCGCCACCTTGACATCATCCATTACAAGAGGCACCCAGCCTCCGAAAACATACATCCTAAAGGAAAATAAAGTATTACCACAAAACTAAAGTAAGGACAGCTGGTTACTGTAAACAGCAAGTGCTACAACCAAGAAGTAACCCCCCCCCCCCCCATCCTCCAATTGACGATCCCCAGTCAACTTCAATCCTGCACAGAGCTTCTAGGCGCTCACCTTGACCAAAAAGTCTCCTTGTGCAACTATGGAGTTAACTCTTGTACCTGAAAGTCAAACTGCAAGGATCTCCGGGAAAAAACTAGCCACACCCGTTCAGTCCTGGATGACAAGTTCATACATTAAACTCACCACCACAAAACTGTTTGTGCTCCTTGGAAACCAAATCAGTCAAATTCATCCAATAGATGCTATTTGACAAACCTTGAAGGACTCGCAACAAGCAGGCAGCAAATCATTGGGCTTCAGTATCAATCTCAGTCTCTTCCAAATAGGTTACCAAAAAGGACCAGAAGGCCCATGCCTGACCAGAATTGTTGGCTTTCCTGCATCCTGATGAAATCAGGGCCACAGTACAATCCCAGGTTTTAATCGCTGCTGGGTAAAGAAATTCACTACCATTGTCCCTGCCTCGCACTGCTCAAGCAGTACACCATACAATAAGCAGACTTCTAATCAGCACAAAAAAAGACAATCGCACCACTCCCATCCTGACAGCTAATAATACCAGACCAAATATGGATGATTGAATGTAACACATACAAGGCTGTGGCAACACAAACCCTTTTGTACTTAACTGACAGGTTATCTCGGGAGCAAAGCACACATTCCACATAGTGCTACGTTGAGAGACTGGAAACTAAACATACACAAAATCTGAGTTCTGTTACATGCCAGCACGATGGAAGCCCAACCCACATCTTCACAGCACCACTAATGCGGGTTAAAGAAAGTCACAAAAAGGCTAACTGCACCAGGTGTCGCAAACTTAGCAGGGCCACCGTGCCCAAATAGCATTGTTTGTTCTCCAAACTGCATTGATAGGCCTCTCTCCCTCTATACAGTTGTCTCAAATTTAGCTGGGCCGCCGTGCCCAAAGTGTATTGTCTGTTCTCCAAACTGCACTGATAGGCCTCTCCCACACCGTACAGATGTCTCAAACTTAGCAGGGCGGCCGTGCCCAAAGTGTATTTTTCTGTTCTCCAAACTGCACTGATAGGCCACCCCACACTATACAGGTGTCTCAAACCTAGCAGGGCCGCCGTGCCCAAATTGCATTGTCTGTTCTCCAGACTGCACTGATCGGCTTTTCTCCCACTATACAGGTGTCTCAAACTTAGCAGGGCCACCGCGCCCAAATTACATTGTCTGTCCCCCAAACTGCATTGATAGGCCCCTCTCCCTCTATACAGGTGTCTCAAACCTAGCAGGGCCGCCGTGCCCAAATCTGCATTGTCGCTAAGGGAGACGGAGACTAAAGAGAGCCACTGTTGGAACCCAACTACATAACTATACAACCCTTAACTCCACCCTTACACCCTGACCAAGACAACAACTAAACTAAAACAACTCAGAATCGTACAATGCCGCGCAAACGACCCACCCAGAGGGAAAGAAGAGAAGAAAGAACAAACACCCCGAAACTTCAACTAAGAACCACAACAACAGAACACACCCCCACAGACAGGTTCAAAGATCGGACCAACACTGAGACAAATCCCTTTACCCAACTCCATACCTCACTGAGACCTACTCACCAGATCGAAACAACGCGACGCCAAAACCAACTACACTGAACAACCTACCAACACCACGAAGAATGACAAACTCCACCAGATACAACATGCGCACAACTGAAGCGATAACACCATACCATCACCAAAGCAAGAAGAACCCCCAACCCACAACCATGTCCCCTGGAAGACGAACCAGATGAAAACAAAAACCCTAGGCTAAACCTAGAAGTACTACTTGAGAACGCTGACAACCTGAAACCTGCTCCTGAACAAGATCAGAAAACGACCCTAACAAAAAAAGGCAAACCAAGCTACACCTCTAAACTCCACTGCAATCTAATAAATGCAAGATCCATGTTAAAACACTCTACAGAGATCTTCGACCTACTCGACGACAACGGCATCGACATCCTCTTCATCACAGAAACTTGGCTGGACGACAACTACAAAATCACACTCCAAAGCTGCTTCCCAGCAAACTTTAAATGCCTTCAAATAAACAGGAAAAACAGAAAAGGAGGAGGCATCGCAATAGCATTTAAAGAGCAGCTAACAATAAGAACAGACGAACCACTCAACATCCCCAACTGCGAGTCCATGGTCATACACCTAACAACTAGCCCAAAAACCAACATAACATTCATCCTGGTGTACAGACCCCCAACTTATGATGCATCCTTCGTCGACAACTTCATAGAAGCCATAACCAACATAGCCATCAACCACGAACACCTAATCATACTGGGGGATTTCAACATCTGGTTCGAAGACAGTCATGCCAACTCCCAAAACTCACTGATTGAACAACTCGCCACCATGAAACTACGACAACTAGTAAAAGGGGCAACTCACTCGGCAGGACACACCTTGGACGCAATATTTGCAGAGGAAAAACTCATCACCATGGCACCGCCGATACAAATACTGTGGAGTGACCATCTCATCATCCCATTCGTAATCACTCTGCCTACTCAAGTCTACATCCAACCTCCCAAACTCACAGCCACCACAAAAAGAAACTGGAAAGACGTCAAAAAAGGCAATCTATTCGAACAACTGGAGTTAACCAAGCCCTCAACAACAGAACTAGACCTAGCTGACCTAGATGGGAAAGCGGAGATACTACACAAATGGATTGCAGATACAATCGACAAGATGGCCCCAGAAAAACCATTCACACCATCAAAAAAAGAGCAATGGCAAAATGGTTTACCCCACTACTAAGCACCATGAAAAAGGATAACAAAAAGATGGAAACGGAATGGAGGAAAGATTACAATCCAGACAAAAAAACAATGTTCCAGAAGCACATTCGCGCATACAAGAAGGAAATTCAAAAGGCAAAGAGAAAGCATTATGATGACAGAATCACAAATGCCACCAACACACAAAAAGAAATGTTCCGTATCATTAAAGAAATGAGAAACCCACAAGGCTGTGACAACACCCCAACCCCCTCGGAGAAACTATGCAACAACCTTGCAGACCACTTCAAAAGAAGATCAATGACATCCGACAAACCATCCAACAGAGACCAACCAGCAGCGACTTACAACCAAACGAACCCAAATCAGAACCGCAGCACAAACTCAATAACTACCCTCAAATATCAGCAGAGGCATTCGCAATGCTAATAAAACAGCAAGAAAGCGGGCTCACCGATGGATCCCTGCCCCCCGGACATCTACAAATCAATCCTCGGACAAGGAACACCAGCAGAATACTTCAGAAACCTTCTAAATCTATCACTGGCAACAGGGACAGTACCAAGATTCTTCAAATCGGCTTACATCAAACCACTTCTGAAAAACACAAGCGGGGACGTAGATGACCTCTCCAACTACAGACCAATCTCCAACATCCCCTACCCAGCCAAACTCCTCGAAACCTACGTATACAAACTAACCCAAGAATACGTTGAAGAACACCACCTGCTAGACCAAGCTCAAGTCGGCTTCAGACCCACAAGAGGTACAGAAACAGCACTACTATCCATCTGGGATGACCTAAAAACAAACGCAGACTCCAACACAACATCTGCCCTTATCCTGCTCGACCTCTCAGCAGCCTTCGACACAGTTAACCATGACACCCTAACCAAAAGACTAGAAGACATAGGCATAACAGACACAGCGCTACGCTGGACTAAATCATTCCTAGCAGACAGAACCAGTCTGGATCAAACCCTTCAAATCCACCCCACGAGTCAACGACTGTGGAGTACCACAAGGATCCTCACTATCTCCATTGTACTTCAACATCTACCAAACCCCTGTAATCAGAATCTTCAAGAAACGCAACATCAAATGCTACAACTATGCAGACGACACTCAAATCATCTACAAGATCGAAGACACCCAAGCCGATCATTCAAACCTAACCGACTGTCTAAAAGAAGTCTTCAACTGGATGAATGCCAACAACCTGAAAATCAACCCAGGAAAAACAGAAATCATGATCATATCCAAAGACCAAGAGAAGGAAACCGCCATCCCGTGGGCAACGGAAATGGGATCTATACCATCACCATCTAAGGTAGTAAAAAATCTGGGAGTCCTGATGGACAACACCCTAACCTTAGAACCGCAAATAAACGCAACAGTCAAGAAATGCTTCTTCCTCCTCCACACGGCAAGAAAAATACTACCATTCCTCTCCTTCACACACAAAACACTCACCATCGTCGGCCTCATCATGTCAAGTATCGACTATGCAAACAGCCTCTACATCGGTATACCGGAATACCTACTGAAGAAGCTACAACGGATCCAAAACACTGCAGCCAGACTACTCCTCAAACTATCCAGAAGAGACCACATCACCCCGGCCCTAAAAACACTACACTGGCTCCCAGTAAAACAGCGTATCACCTTCAAAACAATGTGCATAACGCACAGGGCAATCAGCGGACAAGGAGCTGAATTCCTACAAAAAAAATAACAATCTACAAGCCAACGAGACCACTCAGGTCAACCAACGAAATCCGACTGGAACAAAAACCTTACATCAAGAAGAAACTCGGAGGCACCGCTTTCTACCACTTAGCCACGAAAACCTGGAACAACATCCCAAAATTAATAAGGAACACCAAAGACCACCTTAAATTCAGAAAATTACTAAAAACCTACCTCTTCAACACCGGAGACTAAAACCGAAACAACAAGACAAACGAATCATCAAAAAAGGACAGTGACAAACCGCTAGAACCGACAGAAGTACCCTGGGCACCAGCAGGGCTGACGCTGGACACAGGGGTCCACCCGCGAGACCCAGAGAAACGGATACAACTACTCCAGCCAACCCTAACCATCCCCCACCGCCCTTACAGCCACAACTAGGTCCCACGAGGCTGTGGAACAGACAAGATACCACCAATCACCACACAACCGGGTGTATGGACACTAGCAGCGGCGCTAGTCATGTGGAGGGGGGGAGGAGCATGCAAGGTTTATTAAGGGAGCGGGCGGAGGGGACAGCTAGATCCTCAAACGGCCTCGAATGGAAAATCAGGCACGTACCTCCTGAGGCTCAGGGTGTACAAGCATCCCATCGGGTAAGATTACACAAGCCCAACCGGTTCAGTCCAGGATAGAGATGACTAACGAATACCATTAACAATTTCCTTCTTTGCATACACCTCTCAAACTCCAAACCAAACACAACCACAAACCTCTAGCGCAGCAAACCGCACGAACTTCACGACACTGCAACAACAAAACAAAAAAACACAGACTCGCACACCAGCACACGACTACCGGCCGCATACACCCCAGGCCCAGCCGACGGAACCACCGGGCTGAGGCTGCCAACAGCACATCACTGCAATCTTGCTCTTTTCCAGCCTCAATCCACTAACCCACCATCCCCCCCCTCTTTCAGAGCCGCCAGGGGACCACTCCGGTGGTGATAGTGCGCGGTACAAATGACCTTTAACATTAACCATGGAATTGCTTTCATGAAGTTCTGCTGTCACCCAACTGAAGGACCAGCCACGCTCTCACCTATTGTGGCAACTCAACCACTGTAAAGAACTCTGGTGCTTGCTAGATTGGTTTGCGCCAATACCAAATATGGGATAACGTAATCACTGATCTATTTCTGATGCTTGCATCTACTTAGATTCACATGCTTTTGGGTAGGCCAACATCTAGTGGAAGTTGCAGAGTATTGCACATTACGTTTTTTCGAAATTCGAAAAAGGATGTTTACGGGGTGTGACTATACTACCACAAGTGTGACATACCCGGCACCCATGATTCCTCACGCGTCAAGGTCCCTCAGATTATTTGTTTGACAAGAGGGAGCGAGTTAAGCGTGAAGTGTAGCTAGAGACTATGAGGTGTGAAAGATCAGCGCTTCATTCCTAGGCGCCTACTACTTTAAGAGGGGAGGAAGGGCAGGCAAATGTTACGTTAAAAGGTACTTGTTTAGCGCACCGTCACCAACGGAATTGGTCCCAAGGCACTCTGGCGAATCTGTAAACAGGAAGGACGGGTAGGGTTAGTCGGGAGGAGGGGTGAACGAGAGAGAGAAGTGGTGTGCTGTTGGCAGCCTCAGCTCGGTATACACTGAGCGCTGGGCTTTGGTGCTAGTATCGGGCGAGGCCTCGAGTGCTGTGGGTGATGTTTATGTGTTCATGCGGTGTGGTAAAGTGTGTGCGGATTTCTGGGAGGGAGATGGTTGTGTGGCTTTGAGTGGGTTAAATATGCAGAAGATTGAGGGTTGGATTAGTGGGGTCTGTATCCAGATTCAGGTACTTATGGTTCCGTTAGAGTTGTAGACCTGTGGGTTGGGTTGTTGCTGGTTCCTCGTGGGTCGACTTGCTTTGGTGGTGCTGCGCTGATCCAGCTGTATCATAGCGAGTATTGTTTGGAATAGTAGGTGCGTCTGAACCTTATCTTCGGGTGTGGGAATGGGTAGGTAATATCTATTCTCAGGTTATCTAGTGCGACACTGGTCGGTTGAGGCTTTGAATGGTTCAGGGTCAGAGTAGTGTTGATGTGGCGTCCTAGTGCATCTGTCTTGGTGAGCCTGTGTATTCAGTCGTTCGTTTCCTTCTATCCTGCCTGTCTTTCCATTGGTTCTTTGGTTTCTGTGGGGTGAGCATCCTTGGGGCTATTGTTTAGTGTTGTGTGGTGGGGCATTGTGCTTCCTGCTGTGTATTGGTGGACAGTGTGTAGTGATGAAACATTTTGTTTTTCACCCACTGGATTGGGGCTCGTGGTGCAGTGCTTCATTTCCCTCTCTATATTTTGTCCTTAGCGCTGTTGGGGATGGTTCGAATTTAAGGTCATGTCCTCTTGATTATTCGTCCTAGTGTTTGTCTTGCTATTTTTATGGTCTTTGGTCGTATTGCGGCAGTCTCCAGCAAAATGTGAATCTAAGCAGATACAAGCATCAGAAATGAGATTACATCGAGTAATGTATCCCTTCTGAGGCTTGTGGATCCGCTTAGAATAACATGGTTTGCATAGATAAGCTAGCAGTACTAGTAGAAGGAGGTGGGTTGATAGACGGGAGAGCTGCAAAGAGATGTTTCTGCACCGCTTGTCAAACCTGTGCATCACCCCTAGAAAGTGTCCAGACAGTAATGTTGGTTGAAGGAGTGTACTGAGCTCAAGTAGCAGCCTCGCAAATGGCATCTAGGGGCACATTTACTATGAAGGCAAAAGTTACCCCAGTGCCTCGAGGAGTGTACTATGGACTTAAAAGGCAATGTTTTATTGGCACGAGAGTAACAGAGCTCGATGCAGTTGACAATCATTTAGAAATCGCTGCCTTAGAGATAGGATCCTTTCTCTTCCAGCGGCTACAGACACAAAGAAGTGATCTGTCTTAATGAGACTCTTTTTTAAAGCCAATATGACAGCTCAGCGTACATCTACTGTATGTGGACTTCTTTCTGGTACATTGTTGGATTTTGGAAAAAGGCAGGAAGGGCTATAGTTTGATTTACATGGAACTTTGATATGAACTTTGGTGAAACTAGAGGATGTGTGCGTAGCACCACTTGGTCTTTATGTATAACTACAAAGGGGTCTTGTACAGTCAGAGCTTGTAGTTCACTGACCCTTCTGATCAAGGCAACGGCTATAAAGGAAGCCCATTTTGTATATAAGATGTTTAAGGTTGGCTTGGTGCATATGCTCGAAGTGGGTCCCTATGAGCGTTGCGAGTACAACATTGAGGTCCCAGGCGGGAGTAGGATTACAGATCGGAAGGTACCATTTTTTTTACGCCCTAGGTGTCCTTGGAGTTAAAGACTAATCTGAGTGAAATAGGTAGAGGAAGTAGTTGACTATATTGGTTGATGAACAGTCGGTTAGATTGAGAGACCGCGTTCTGCACCAGAATACAAAGTTTCCATTTGATAAAATAGCAGTGCCTTGTGTTAGGCTTGCGTGCCTTCTGGTGTATTTCCATGCGCCTTTGGTCTAGGTTAAGGTGCCACGCTTCTAGGTTCAGCTTCTGAGGGCATGGGTGCAGCGGTGTTCCCTAATGCTGGTTCAACAGGTTTTCTGTGCAGGGTAGTTACATGGGAGGAAACAGGGACATCATTTGTAGGTGTGAGAACCAGGTCTGGCGGGCCGGGCCCACAACCATCAGGATCAGTGGTACTTGTACCCAGTGTAGCTTGTGGACACTTGTTGATAAGGGTGGGTGGGGGAAGCATATGCAAATTTCCCTGACCCGTTCATCAGAAGTGCATTCCCTTGGGTCCTTTCTGGTGAAAACTGGGCACGTAATCTTGGCATTGCGCGTTCTCTCGGGTCGTGAAAGGGTCTATTTCTGCACATGTGTGTTTAGTTGCCATTCATGCTCCGAGGGTAGCAGTGGACTCCTGCTTAGCACGTCTGCCAGAGAATTACTACTAGGAACATGTGATCTTGTGACCACTGCCAGATGTTCTGGGCTAGTTTGGAAAGGCTTGGAAAATGTGTTCCCCCCCTTGTTTATGTAATACATGGCCGTCATGCTGTCTGTGAGGACTAGGGCTTTGAGCTAGCCGAGTCTTGAAGGCTTGAAGTGCCTTGAGAACCACTAGCCGTTCCAAACGTCACGTTTTCTTGGTCAGTGCTTGTGTCCACAGGCCATGGAGCAGTATGGTGAAGGAAATGAGCGCCCCACCCAGTCAGACGCGTCTGCTGTGAGTGTGGCCTTGACCGCCGGTGTGTGGAAAGGATGACCCTTCAGCAGATTGTTTCTGTACCACCATTGTAGCGGCTGAAGCAGGGATTCAGAAACCACTAATAGACTGTCCTACAACCCACTTGCTTGCAACCACTGTTTCGCTAGCCACTCTTGCATTGGATGCATGTGCAGCCATGCACGAGGCAGATGCAGGAAGCCATCATTCCCAGTAGGCACATTGCCTTTCATACCATCACCTGATGACTGGCTACATACAGAGAGGTTTGAAACAGCATGTTTTGGACCCTCTTCGGAGCGGTAGACTAGCCAGACGTCAGTTTTAATTAGTGCTCCCAGAAATTGCTTTACTTGGCTGGGCACTAGACTGGACTTCTCGTTTATGGAGAAGCCCAATTGGAAGAGCAGATTGTTTGCTGCGTGTTTTGAAGGCAGATCTGGGGTGAATCCCTGGTAATTAGCCAGTCTATGTAAGAGTACAATGGAATGGGCTGCCTTCTCAAGTGTGCAGCCACCACTGCTAAGACCTTTGTGAAAACCCTGAGGGCTGAAGCCATGCCGAATGGTAGCACTTGGAATTGGTAGTGCTTGTTTTCCAATTTGTATCAGAGGTAAATCCTGAATTTTTGTGGTTTGACATACATGTTTGCAGGGTGCAGGCCCAGCACTGGGCGCATTGTTACAACTTCCTTTGGAACAAGGAAGTACATTGAATAAATACCTTGATTTTGTTCCCGGAAGGGCACTAGCTCGATGGCGCCTTTTGCAACAGGATTTTGATTTCCTCCTTGAGGATGTGGAGGTGTGGGGAGGACATGTGTCCTGCGCAAGGTGGATGTTGAAGGTGTTTCGAGGAACTCCACAGAGTATCCTTTGGCCACTATCCAAGACCGAGCCATCCGATATTATTCCCTCCCATTGCTGGGTGAAGAATGGTATGCGACCCCCGACTGGGGACGCATGGGAGTGAACGTGTGGATTGGCACGTCATTTGGCAGCAGGAGCTGCAGTGCCTCCAGAGACTGCAGCCCTGCCTCGTACCTTCCCGCGACGAAACCCACGCTCCTGGTTTTGGTAGGACGTCTGAACATGTGGACTATAGGAGGCATAAGACGTGCTTGCTATAGTTTGGCCTTCCTGAACCTTGCGCCTGAAAGTTTCAGCGTGTGTTAAACGCTCCCCTTGGGACAAAGGGCTTATCGGTAGTATGACCAAGGGTCTTGATGGTCTCATGCTCCTCCTTTGCAGTCCCTAGCTGGACATCGACAGCTTTGCAAAAGAGGATACCCTCCTCGGCGGACATATAAATCAGGGCTGCCTGAGTCGCTGGCTTAAATCGCGAGTCCCTAAACTAAAGAAGTGTTCCCTCTGCAATGGCTTTTCCTGAGGTGTCTGCAGAGTCAGACATTCTTTGGGATGTTTTGGGAGACGTGTTTCCCCTCTGTAGTGATTTTAAGAAGATGGGAACGTGCCGGTTCAGGTATGGAGTTAAAACGTTGTGAGAACTCATCCCACTGGGTGCCACTTTAGCTGGCAAGCAAGGCGGTGTGGTTTGCTATCCTACTGAGGTACGCAGCAGAGGTCGAGATAACTTTTCCCAGAGTGTACAATTTTTTGCACTCCTTGTTAAGATGTGCCTCTGAGGTTGAGAGTGGAACACCAGCTCTCTTCAGTGTAGTGGTCACCACCAGGGAGTCCAGCTTAACATGGCCCCTAATGTAGAAGGAATCTGAAGGAGGGCCTGAAGGATTTTTCCTCCTTTGGGTTGACTGCCCTAGTAAGGGAGGGGTAGACTGAGACCCTCTTTTCAATGGACGCCAGAAGAGGTATAGCTTGGCTAACAGGTTTCTTCTCGTAGAATATCCTCAACTAAGTCAGTCCTTGCGGGCTGGATTAGTCTGTTTATGCCAAAGTGGTGAGCAGCTTTCTTCAGCAGCTCATTGTAGAAAGGTTGATCTGCAAATTAAGACTGACCACCCTCAACCACCAAAGAGTCAACAGAGGATCTGGGCCGTCCTGGTCCTGCAAGTAGGCATCAGCACCATCCTGACCAGGGTCTTGATCTACCCAGATGTGCTGGTCCACTTGTGTGGAATGAATGTCCCCATAAAGAGAACCTTGTGACAGCTCCCCGGGTGGCAGGGCAGTAGCAGGAAGAGAAGGTGCTACTGGCCCTGTAGGAGGTTCAGGAGGCTGCTCAATAGGCTTTGTGGGAGTGGGCAGCTTGCTCAAAAAGTACACAACGAATGAGATTTTCCCCATAATGTCCTCAAACGGACTGAGTCCACAATGTTGCAGACAGAATGGAGTTTAGTCCATCAGGGGTGACCTTTGGCACAGGAGGTGCTTCTGCCAGACAAGTCCCCCCTCACCCTAGGGTGCTTTTTGTTGAGGGCGGATGCTAGAGGTGATGTTCTACATATTCGTCAGTGGTCTGGGCCTATTTACCATGAGTAGAGAGCTCCTAGTGATGTTTTTCTAAGTGTCCGCCTGAGCCGACAAGCAGTGTTTATGCGCACCTTTCGCCGGAGTGTGTATGATCACCATGTGATAAACGCTTAGGCAGAAACACAGCGGGCTTGACCAACATGATGTTGGTGGGCCGGGAGGCTTCAACTGACTGCACAGCTCTCAGTCGACTGAGACGTTGAGGCACAGCTGGGGTCAGGGGTACTTCTGGGAAGAGGTATGCATGGGTATGACCGCATCGCAAGAGACCTTCCGCATAGTAGTGCGCTGCGACTGCCTATCAATGCTGGGGACAGGTGTTTGAGAACTGGACAGTTCCGCGGTAGGGTCTTTGAGCTCAGAATCAGAGTCTTGGCTGCCTCTGGATTCGAGGTCTGACTCAAAGATCCCGGCGGCGGTCTCTGACTCAGCTGATATGGCGTATCCTGGCCACCTTCGGACTCTGTGCTCCTTTAGGGTCTTCGGCATAAAGAACTTGTACCCAGAAAAACGGGATTCAAGATGGTCATGTGGATGGCAGTGGTTACAAACCGTCTACCCACGGGAATTTCCTCTTGCACTTCTGGAAAACCTAAAGGGACTGCGCTCCATATTGGAAGGCGGACAGAGATAGCAAGACGAAGGTAGTAGGGGCAGGAAATGGGGGTATGCATTTTCCCACTTCACCCCACTCCCCCTGCACCAGTTAGGCCAAAGACATGTGTAGGACAGAGCAGAAGTCTGGTTCGTAAGCCGGGATCAGCCTTCGAGAAGCTCCGGGGATCAGCCATAGAATTATTGCTTCGAATGCAAACGACAGGAGACATTTTTGAAGAATATGAACTCTTTAGTGCACAGCTACGGACTCCGCTAAGAACGAGCCACGATGGTGGAAAAAAATAATCTGAGGGACCTCGAAGTGTGAGGGATCATCGGTACACTAAGTCACACTAGGGATAGTATTACAGCCACGTCCCTTTTCGAACTTCGAAAACTTCTAGTGCAATACTCTGCAACTCTTACACAAGCCCCCCTCCTGCCCCCCCCCCCCATAGAGCCACACACAGAGCGGGTAAGCACAGGACAACCCACCACCTACTTATTACTGATTGTCGTGGCAGAGTGAAGACTTCGAGGAAGCGGAGCCACACCACTAAGTGTGGGCTTATTCCAAGTAAGAGAGTCTGCAAAAAAAAAAAAAAAGATTGTATGAAATAAAGACAAGCCAGTTTTCACTGAAGTTCAGATACTGGCATAGCAAAATAGGCAAAGGACAAAGGGGAGAAAGCAGTTAAAGAGACAGAAAATCTAAAGGAGTATACTCAAGAAGGGTGGTAAAGCTTATCTAATGTGCCTATCAGTTAAGGACAAATGAACCGCAACTCATTAAATACTGCCAGCGATTGACCCTGATCATGTTAGTTATAAAAAGTAATTGAACAAAAAGACCACTAACCCCAAGAATATAACCATCTCATTTACTGAAACAACTTTACTTTCAGTAACCCGGCCAATTGTTTTGAGAGCCAAAAAACATTCTGCAACTGAAAGCAATTACTGTTGTGCAGTACACGAGCGGTCAAGTAAAAGATCTTAGCGGTGCAAGTCATGAAGAATTGGGTTTTGCTCACACTTACCGATATCTAGTGTCCAAAGGTCCCCAAGTCTGCAACCACTCATCCCTCCATAGATTACCAAACGTGATTTTTTGCTGTCCTTCTCAGTGTAGACCACAGCTGTATGAGACTCCCGTGGTGGAGGCAGTATGCCATATGTGATGGGAATGTCCCAGGAGGCAACACCAGAACCCGGTCGCAGCTCCAAGATGTAAAGATCATTCAAGTACCTGGAAGACAAACCCAAATTAAAGAAACCAAGAAAAAAAGGCATTCTTACTTGCCAACTTTATCTCAATTTGGGAAACACTAAATCGATTTACCTGTAACCAGGTGATCTGAATACTGCTAGAGAGGTTATAAATAAAAGATATGGATTTTTTGGAACTTTAAAAAAAAAAAAACAAGAAAAAAAAGTATATATATATGAAACAAGGCTGAAACACCAGATAAGCAGTTGGATAACAAATCCAACCCTACCTTCCGGATCTATCTTTGAGAGGTGGGTGCTTTTATTCACTGAAATTAATGAACTTCACCATGAAATACTAGGACGAAAACAGTATTTTTCTTCAACAAGGGATAATTAATTTTCACAGGCTACATGAAACAGCAAGCCCATTCCTACAATAGGGGTTAGGATGCCGGGAAAACAATGTATGGAAGGAGGAGAGGGATAATTGAGCATGTGTTGGGGCACAAATCCCCTGTTCGCTCCCTTAAGAGCCCCTTTGTGACACCCCCACTCCCACCTTGAATTTTTGCCAACCTCCGATTTGTGTCCGGTCAAAGGGTCGACTTCAAAAGGATCGAATGCAATAGGGTCGACGCAATAGGGCCGAAAACAAAAGGATCTAATTTTTGTTTAATTATATATATTTTGGGGGGTTTTCGTATAGATAAAAAAAGTGCTTTTTACCAAAAAACAGGGGTTGACCTATAACCCCTCGGATTCAGTGAACTTCTGGTCTAAGAGGCTGATCCCAAAGGTTCACCTGTGACCAACTCCTTTTTACTTGATTCTTGATAGCCCACACGGCTACCCGAGCAGGGTCATTTATTTTAAAACCCCGTTTCTATCACTGGGTGAAATTGCATCTGTGTTCAGTGCAGGGTGAGGCTTGGTTGTACACTTGTTTTAGGGAGATTCGTCTACAGTTCTGTTGAGATGTAAAAACATCTTACCGAATGGTAAAACTGAGTTTCTAACTAAGACGGACCAAAAACTCAAAAGCGTAGCAATGGCAGAGCAGTCCGGTTTCGCTCATAGTAGGAGATCAGCTGGTAGTAAGGTAAATTAGGCAGAATAGTTACCCCAAGAGAATACACCACACGAGTAGAATGAAAGATACACGATTATAAAATGGCAC
The DNA here is from genome assembly GCF_040938575.1 of Ambystoma mexicanum. NCBI lineage: Eukaryota > Metazoa > Chordata > Amphibia > Caudata > Ambystomatidae > Ambystoma > Ambystoma mexicanum. The sequence continues at coordinate 1,204,841,577 of NC_090923.1, read as the reverse complement.
AGCAAAAGGACGTCAAGTAGTCGCCAACCGATGACAGTGCATGATGCAGCCGGAGAGCCACCTGGAGATGGAAGCTTTGGACAAGACCTTGCCATGGTTCACACAACCAAAGTTCACAACCAGAGACTATACCGAAAACACTTTGTGCGTGCCACGTAGCACTTCAGGGAATGAGCAACATACAGCGAGTGCAAGGGCCTTTCAGCGGGTGTCTAAGGCCTCAGAAAAAACACTGGTAACACCAAAGGTTCGTTGAGGTGGAATTCTGATGGAACCTTCTGCATAAACGAGGGGGCGCGTCCACAGCAAAACCCTTGCCTCGTGAAAAGTCAGATAAGGCTGTTTGCAGGATAGGGCCGGGTTCTTACCTACACTCCTGGCAGAAGTGATATGATATGGTATTAAGAACGTTATAAATAACCTGAGCACAGACCCGGTGATCGAACTTGTGTTGCTCTGTGTCTTGCTTTCAATGCGAACACGTTGCCCCTGAGCTATCCTCCTGGCCACAAGGAACGCTGCCTTCCACAAGAGGAACCGGAGGGCCCTGATGTATAGGCTCGAAGGTGACCCCATGAGCCTCGTCAGCACCACATTGAGTTTTCACACCAGAGCAGGAGCCTTCACCGGTGAGAAAGATCGAAACAGTCCTTTGAGGAACTAGTTGACGAGACGATGGGACCAAAGAAGATCTTCCTGGAGACCTGGAGCCAGATGCACCTTGATAGAGGCGTGCGCCAGTCCCACCTTGGCCAAGGACAACCAGTATGAAAGAATCTGCAGGGCCATGCCCCTCAGAAGGGTGATCTTCTGCGACCGGCACCATGTAGCAAAACGCTTACACTTATGACGCAATGGCCTCCTATCCTCCACACTCTAGGGCTGCAGGAGCCAAGCCCTCGGGTTCAGTGATCCTGGGTGGGGAAATCGCAGGATTGCACCTCTTTCTCTGGTGAGTAGTTCTGCGACCACCAGCAACTGGACCGGAGTTGACACTTACAGGCTAAGAAGATCCGGTACCAGATTTGCCTCAGCCAAGCCGGGGCGATGATTATCATCCTGCATCGGCACTGTTGGGAGTCGATTGATGGCTCACAGCAGGAGGGGCAACGGACGGAATGCATACATAAACAGGCCTTCCCAAGGGAAGAAGACTGTCCCCCCATGCCACCCGGTTGGTGAAATCTGCTAGCAAACTGGCATTTGGAGTTTGCTGCCGTCGCAAACAGATCGCTCAGGGGCCTGTCCCACTTGATGAATGCGGTCCACTTGGTCCTGCCGAACCTCCCACTTGCGGCAGGAGCACAACTCCCTGTTGAGGGAGTCAGTAATAGTGTTCTTGACCCCGCCCGGTGAAAAGGAATGAGGAACATCTTGTTTTCGAAAGTCCAGTGCCACAAGTCCAGTGCCGCTTTCGAGAGCACTGGGGATAGAGTGCCCCCCCCCCCGCTTCCTGATGTAGAACATGGTGTGGTGCCAGTGAAGATCCTCACCACCTTGCCCTTCAGAGTCAGAAGGAATGACTTGAGGGCCCAGAACACTGCTGCAGCTCCAGGATATTTGAAGATCCTTCTCCTCTGCCTGCCAGTAGTCTGGCGTGCAGGCGTCCAGTGTGGGCTCCCCAGCCCTCCAGGGAAGCATCCATGGTGACAGCCTCCTGGTACAAGGTGCTCTGGAACCCTGCACCCCGGGCGACGGAGTGGATGCCTCCTAGTTAAGAATTGGTGCAGTTACAGTGCGTGACTACACAACACTTATCTGCTTGGTATCAGATAACCCACTTTTTGGTATAGGTACAGGCTACACAATTTGGTAGTGACTGAGCAGCCAGGCCTATCTCAAGAGGGGAAAATGTGAGCTGTACAAATGAAATCCGTAAATACAAGTAGCCAAACACTTAAAGGTTTCAGTTATAAATAGTTAACATCCATTTTTAAATAAGCATTGTTTAAAGGCAATTTGTCTAACAATGTAAATCTAATTTAAAATTACTTTCTAGAATCAAAACCAGTTAGTGGATAATCTTTGGATATGCTTCATACACAATTCCTACACCCTGAGGTGACTTCAATCACAAGGACAGTAATGGCATTTCTAGATCACATTGGTTTTACTCTGCAGATTCTGATGTTGTAGAAAGGAAAATTTAGGAAAGGAAAAAGGTTAGACAGTTTCTCAGCATAGGTTACGACAATTAAATCTTCAAATTAAATCTAGATAAGCTCATCCCAGCAGTAACAGTATACATTAAGCTACCACTGATGCGAAACAAACAGTATCAAAGTTAACGGGAGCCAAGACAGCCAACGTCAATTGGGACACAGTCTACGGATCTGTTCCACTACTTCCAGTGCTCCAGGTAAGATTTTCAGGTGGGAGTATTTTACTCCATTTTTAAACTTTGAGAGTAGAACAAGTTACTTTACCTGGTAACATTCTTTCGATGGGATGTTCCACGACGTATTCCACATCTTTGACATCGATAACCGCAGCACAGCTGTGCTAATCAATGTCAAAGATGTGGAATACGTCAGAGGACACAATCCCCTCGAAAATGTGATTTTAAGAGAGTAAAAATTATTTTTATCCTTTACAAGAGAGTAAAATGTATGCGACATCCAGCCAACATGTGCAAAAACATGGACATCATTACTATGTGGCAGCTTTCTGCATTGTGACAGAATACGCCTTTCATTATTTCTCTAAGATCTGGCCATTCTAACTCTCCTGTATATATTTAAATGTCGAAAACACAAAAACTTAGAATGACAATCACTTGCCCTTTAACAAAGACTCTGATGCCACTGACCATTTACAGTAATGTGCCCCATTAACTGCAAGGTTGAATGGATGTAACCTAGACCGTGCATAGTCCTCATTTTACACACAGTTTTTATAAAAAAGAGTAAATTAAATTATAAGTGTAAAAATGATCTGCCTCCGTATAATTATGCACAAAGCACAGGAACTCCTGAAAAATACAATTGTGCAATACTGGTTTGCTTTCACTGGAAAAAAAATAATTTGTTACAAAATATATATTCTCAATTGCAACTTCGTTTTCCACATTATACATTTTACAATCTTAAAATGCTAGGAAAATAAATACACAGTGCTTCGTTTTGCTCCATGAGCAGCAACACCACAGAAGCTGAATGGAAATAAACCATTCCTTTTATCTCAGTGTGTAGATTCTTTTTTGAAAGGCTTCAGAGAAATACTGTTTGAGGCTTTTATCCATGGCTTGCCATTACATCCACGTAGATAACCATCAAAATAAGCCTTCTGGTTTCTGTCAAAGTAGCCTGACCTTTACAATGCCCTCTGCTCTAAACCGGTGTGTAAATGTACACAGGAAATAAAGCTGTTGTATTTACAAGATGTTCATGCGTAAAAAGGCCTAGTACGCAGCTTATCTGGAGGCCTGACTACTTGGATCAGATTCTGGCACAAAGTTGAGTGCTTGTAGAAAATCACTTGTAGGGTCAAACGCCGGCGAGAAGAGTTGAAATTAACTACAATGTATGCCAATGCAATTACCAACTGAGAAAAGCACAGCTTAAAAAGGCAATGAGGTAAGTACTCGAAGCCGAAACAGTGCCTCTGGTTTGAAGAAGAGTGGTCCAGCTGGATTCTGCCTTGCTACAGTGGTGCAGACCCTTGTTCCTGAGCCTTAGTCGTGGGGACAAGAGGGAGGACGTCTGGAGGGCTCCTGTGGCAGTATTTGGGAGATCAGCAGCTACAGACTCTTTAGGTTTAGCGGCGCTTCGCTGTTTCAGCGCTTAGCCAACAGCACCAAGGCAGCTCTTGGATAATGGTTGGGCTCTTTGCTCCCCCAGTCCTGCACTCTTGTGAGGGGAGACTGGATCTGGATGTCCTACTTCACGATGGTCTTTAGGAGTCTCCTGGAGCTTCTGGCCAGATTTGTTCCGTGGCAGACATTGCACCCTACTACAGACACTCGACCTCTGGCATTGGGTTCTCCCAGGAACGAAGAACACAGCCAGTCGGAGATGGTGGTCCAGTGGAGTTTACTCCCCTTGGGTTAGTGGGACCAAATAACGCAGAGACTGTCGTTCCGGCCAAAACATCTCTGTCGAGGTGGAAAAGGAGGAGTTCAGCCCAGCAACAGGGCTTCACTGGGCAATTCCAAGGTCCAGGAGGTTGCAACAAGCTTCATTCACTGTTTTAGTCAGGTGTTTCCCCAAAACCCTCACCTTTTAAGCCGGTTTCTCCCATTCATGCACAGGCTAGCCTGTCATTCAACACAGCAGGGTGGCTGTCATGGAAGGACAGCCAACCAGCCAATCAGTACTAGTTGCATTCAGGCATTCCTAGAGACAAAGGACAGGGGAGTTTCGGGTCCCTCCCTCACATCCTGTCCTACCAGACACTGGAGCCAGAGGTGGGCTTCAGGGCTAAAGCTGGCCAAAGGCAAGGAAAGAAAAAAGGGCTCAAGCCTGTCTCAACGCACAGAGTAAAACCCAAGAAAGATCTCATACACAGAAAATGGCTAGAAAAAGAAGACCTGACCATTTTGGCAAAATGGTCACCCATGAGTGCTGTACTGCAGCGGAGGGTTTAGCCTGCGGTAGAAAAGCACAATGGTAGGAAAAATTAAACCACTGCCACCAGCCATTTGAAGTAGTGAGGGTAACATGAGAATGTAAGATAAGTGGCTACTAGGCAACTCCCGAGCACTCCACTTAAGATGGTGTGTGCTGTACCTACAAAGAGAAAAGTTAAGTAAACTACATTTCACTTTACTAATCTTGGGAACTGTAATTCACACAAGAAAAAAGTATCTAAACCCTATGAGAAATATAAAAGGAAGGTGCTGTGTGTCACCATACAAAAAGCAGATGCCTATGGAGTTTGTCAGACTCCAAAAACAGTGAACACACAGAACTCCAAATCAGGTAGAAACACGAGTATGAGAAAAAGGTCTCGCTCACTCCAGGGTTAAAATTAAAAAGTCCCGAGTCCAGCAAAAGAGCTGGGGGTCTCTAAGGTTGAAGGGAATTGCCAAAGAAATGAGAATTCTCCCCAACAATGCCCTACCACTGAATCGCTGGTCGAACTCCTCGTCGAGAGGTATCTTGTCCGCGAAGCTTCCAGACACCCAAATCCAGCGAGCGTCCAGGAACTCCGGAATCGGTCGCATCCGTAACCTGCAGAGCCAGATAAGGTAGATGCAAGACATCATGCCGAGCAGCGACTTGATGGTCCGCACTGTGGCGGTCTTCAGTGACAAGAGTTTTTCCCAGAATGGCCGCTACCCTCTCCTCCGAGGGCAACGCTAGGCAGGATACTGTATAGAATCTGGCTCCTAGGAACAGCGCATTCCGCGATGGTGTCAAGCCGGACCTTGGCTAATTGATGGAGAACCCCCACATCCATTAGCAGCCAGACGGTCGTCTGTGTGCCCGACGGCCAAATCTCGCGAGCTGGCCCGGATAAGCAAGTCGGCCAGGTATGGGTACATATGTATCCCCCGTAGACGGAGATGGGCCACCACTGGTGCCAGGCACTTCGTGAACACCCTGTGGGCCAATTTCAGGCCGAAGGGTAGGCCCTTGAACTGGTTAGTGCAGTCCCCTGCACTACGAAGCGTGTGAACTTTCGGTGATTCCTGTCAATGGGGATGTGGAAGTGGGCTTCCTCCAGGTCCAGCAATGTCAAGTAGTCTTTCAGTTGGCCAAGCACGTGCTGCAATGTAACCATCCTGAATTTTTGGGACTTTAGGTACTTGTTGAGACGTCGGAGGTCTAGAATGGGCCGCCAGCCCCTGGTTTTCTTTTTGACCATGAAGTATCTGGCATAGACTCCGGAGCCCTGGAGAAGTCATGGAGCCAGCTCTATCGGCCCCTTTTGCAGCATGGTCCGTACCTCCTCCTCCTGCCGGGCGACCAGATGGATCCACAGACATTCATGGGCGAGAGCGTCCAGCACCCATCTGTCTGTGGAGATCTTCTAAAACTCGCTCACAAATCCAGTGAGCCGGCCTCCCACCGGGGTGCACAGGTGGGCCCTCCCGACGTCTTGGCCGGTTCAGTCCTGCTTTTGCACCGGCGTTCCACCTTGAGGGCAACGACTGCGTTGACCACTGCCACCGCAGGCCTTGCAACAGCCCCTGTAGGCCTCCTAGGCCACGGACCCGGAGGGCTGACAATCCAAATAGGAGAACCCTTTCGGCCGTTTGTCTGACTTTCCTCTGGAGGCGCGAAAGGAAGAACGGTTTCTGAGTACCCACAGCACGAGCCGTCTGTATCCGCCTTGATGGGCTGCAGGGACTTTATGGCTTTGCCAAAGAGGTTCTCTGTTGAAGGGCATGTCCAGCACCCTCATCTTGACCTCCTGGTGGAAATTATCATCGTCCTCGCACTTCTGGTAAAGGAAGCCCTCCTTCGTTTCCTCAGGGATAAGCTGGAAAAGCGACCATGGAATGAAACAACCCCACCTCCTCCGGTGGGGACGCGCTCTGTTGCAGAGGTCTGCCCGCTATGATGATATCGCAGTCATCCTCTTCCCTGTGTCCACTGGGGGGGGGGGGGGGGGGACAGGGGAGTGGGAGTACCTGGTGCCAGTGTGGGGGCTGATCAGGTGGCCACCAGGATCTGCATCTGCGGCATCCTCTTCTGGATTTCTGACACCGTGTGTAGAGTCGAGAGGATGTACAGGGATACATCTCTCGGCAGAGCTGGCATGGTCGGAGCACTAGGCCCGTGCCGTTGTCACAGTCGTTCTCCACATCCTCGTGGACCATGTGTGCAGGGACTCCCGGTCCTCGTCAGAGGACGTAACTTCCATGGACTGGGATATGGCCTGTGGCTGGCCTGGTACTCCATCGCGCCCCCTCCCTGTTTTTGCACCCTGAGGGGTCAGGCTCAGAGATGGTATGCTCTTCACCGGCGTGCCAGCAGGCTTTGCCACCGCTCCAGCTGAGGCCTCCCACCTTGAAGGCAGGGACACCCTAGGTGCAGTAGGGCCTACCTTCACGGGGTCAGGGCCCTGGGCCTTCGAGAAAAGCCGCCACAAGCTTAATCGTCGCAAATATTTCTCCAGCACTGCTTGGGCCTTCTTGGGCAAGTCGGCCACCTTTTCTTCTGTCCTGGGCTTCTCCCGTGGCTTAGCTTGGTTGGACGATTTCCTCTTTGAGGAGGCGCTATATTGCTGGCTGGCGATGAGGCAGACGGTGATGTTGATCACGCCCTGCCCATCGCAGTACCTGCTTGCGCAGCGACCCCAATAGAACCGGACTGTGCTTAGCCTGGTCTGGGGGCCCCCCCCATGGATGGGGCGCCCGCAAAAGACTTGGAAGCCTACTCCTCGAAGAGGCATGACCATGCTTGGGGCATGGGGAAGATGACTTGAGTTTAGCCACACCGCAAATCTACGGTGTCGATCCTTTGTTTTCTGTGAGAAGACGAGGCAAATCTTGCACTCTTTGGGGTCCGGATGAGGCCAGAAGAGGCACAGACTGAGTTTGTCCTCCACAAACTTGTTCCGTAGTCCGCATCTGGAGCGGAGAGGGAACTTTTCTTCTCAGTCATGGTCGGAGGTGTGGAGTAGGCCTTCTGGAAACTTTGACGTCCTTGCTCTTGAGGGGCACTGAAATTCACTGACAAATGGATCCCTGCTGTGGGAAGATGGAGAGAAGAGCACACAGGCTCTAACAAAAGCAGAAACTTTTTCTGAGGAAAAACGAAAATAACTGTAGAAGTAGATCGCGGAGCAAAACTGGAGGACTCCCAACACTTGAAAGTGCAGTAAAAATCTAAAGATGGCTGCCAGAGGAGGGGCATAGGGAGAGGACTGTCATTGGCTGGGGGCAATATGACCCAGAGTACAGCGATTGGTTTAGAGGAGAAATACAGTTTGTATGTGAAACAACTTTTCTTTTACGGAGTATTCTCGGCCTGACAACTGAGAATATTTATGAACATGTGAATCTGTGAATCCATGCTGGAGAAGAACAACTTACTTACCAACTGTAACATTCTTTAGATTGGATGTTCCTCCCATGTATTCCTCATCTTGGATATATCCTAACCGTCCGCTTTGCTGCGTCAGAAAAAATTCTCTCCACCAGATGGCGCGCCACTTGCGGTTGAGGCGATGTCCCTCAGCGGCCTCTGTCGAGCGTAGACGTCCCTCGGCAGCTTCCGTCGAGAGTTGACGTCATCCGCTGTATAAATGACTCAAGCGCGCCCATTGGCCTCAGTTCTGTTTTTATGTATATTTTAGCCGCTGGATTGTAGTTAATGGCGTGTCTCTTGACCCAATCCTTAAAAGAATTTAGAGTGTAAACCACGTAAACTGTACAGTGGGGTAGGCTGGAAGGGTCGATGAGGAATACGTTGGAGGAACATCCAATCGAAAGAATGTTACAGTGGGTAAGTAACTTTCTTGGAATGGATTGTGTCCTCCCATCTATTCCTCATCTTAGACTCCCAAAGCAGTTTTGTATTGGAGGTGGGAGTACAGAAATGTTAGTCATGTACAGAATGAAGTACTGATTTAGCGAACAGAGCTTGTGAAGAAGTCTAATCTAGAGCATAATGTTTTATTAAGTATGCATGGATGACCATGTGGCTGCTGCGCAAATATCTTGCACAGGGACAACGCTTTGAAGTGCTGTTGAAGTTGACATGCCCCTGGTTGAATAAGCCCTCAACCCACCTGGAGGATCTTTCCCAGCCAATCTAACATTCAGTTATAGCCAAAATTACCCATCTAGCTAATGTTTGCTTGGTCACGGCTGGTCCCAATTTGCAGCCAGTGTATCCACAAAAAGTTGGTCACACTGATGTAGTTGTGCCAAACTTGATATATAGAAGCTAAGAGCTCTTCTAGGATCTAATCTATGTAGCCGTTCCTTTTCCTTACTAGCGTGAGGAGGAGGGTAGAATGTAGGCAATGTTATTTTTTGTGACAGGTGAAAATCTGAGACGATTTTTGGCAAGAAAGAGGGTTTTACTCTGAGGACCATTTCATCTTTATAAAAGATGGTGTGAGGAGGCCCGCTAGAAAGTGCCTGCAACTCACTTACCACGTGGGCGGATGTAACTGCCACAACAAGTATTGTTTTAAAAGTAAGGAGCCTTAACTGAAAAAATAATGCAAAGGCTCAAATGGAATGCATGTGAGGAACCACACGAGAAATTAAAAAGGTATTGGAGGAAACACATTTAGACCTTTTAAGAATGGAGTTATTAAAAAAGGTATCTTAAAATCAGATTCTTCTGATGAGCGCTTAAAAATGGATAGCGCTGCTAAATAACCTTTTATCGTGCCAAACTGGAGCCCCAAATTAGCCAAGTGTAATAGAAAAAATATTGGGGGATTATTACACTGAAACGGGTCCACATTCTTATCTCTGCACCAGTTACTGAACTTGTTCCAACTATACCAATATTTTGTTGCTGGCCTTCTGGCTGAAAGCAAGATCTCCATGACGTCATCCAGAAGGTCCCAATCCTTATATTTCAACCTCTCAGAAGCCATGCGTGAAGGTTGAATGTGTTGAGCTCTGGATGGAGAACGCGACCTTGCTCTTGCGAGAGAAGATCCTCTTTTTGGAAGATGTATTGGAGGGCAAATTGATATGTCCAGAAGGTCCAGGTACCATGTTCTCCTGGCCCAATCCGGAGCAATTAGGATCACGGTTTTCTTTAACTTTCTCAACCTCCCGATTACCTGAGGGATCACCGGGACTGGAGGAAACGCATACAGAAGTGGAAACTCCCATTCCAATACGAACACGTCCCCTAGAGCTCCTCTCGGGGGAAATTCTCTTGAGCAGTACAGTTCGCATTTCCTGTTGCCACTGGTCGCGAATAGATCCACTTGTGGGGTTCCCCAAAGGGCAAAGATCTCTTGAAGGATTTCCTGAGCTATTTCCCACTCGTGGGAAACGGTGCTCTGCCTGCTCAGAGCGTCCGCCGCTGTGTTTTGCTCTCCGGCTAGATGAACTGCAGACAGAGAGATCCCTTCTTGTATTGCCCAGAACGAGAGCTGCATTGCTTCTCTGCACAGTAGTAGTGACCCTACTCATCCTCTCTTGAGGTAGTACATGGCCACCGTGTTGTCTGTCACTATCAGGCAATGGGCCTTCAGCGCTAGTCTGATTGCCCTCAGCTCTAATAGGTTGATGTCTAGTTTGGAATCCGATGGAGACCAACGACCGCCGATTGTCAACTCGTTGGTGTGAGCTCCCTACCCTGTGGGTGAGGCGTCCGTCACTACTGTTATCTCCGGCCATGGTTGCCAAAAAGATTCTCCCATGAGGATATGTTCCCTGCAAGCCCACCATTGTAGATCCTGTGCTACTCTGACTGGGACTTGCAACAGATCTGACATGTCTCCTGAAAATTGGGACCATTGAGTCCTGAGGGCCCATTGAAGGGATCTCGGCCTCAATCTGGCTTCTGGCACCATACAAATGTAGGATGCCATAAGGGCGAGCAACCTGAGAAAATCGAAGGCCGATAGAAACTGGGCATTCTGGAATTTTATTACCATCTGCAGAATGTGGGGCGCTCTCTGTTCGGGAGGTGAGGCTTTGCCCTAACAATTATCCAGGACTGCTCTAATAAACTGGAGCTTCTGTGATGGTATCATGTGACTTTTTAATTCAGGAGAAAACCCTAGTTTGTGAAGGAAGTGGCAAGTTTTGGACAGATGCTCCTGGGCTTGTTCTGGAGAATGTGCCCTGATCATCTAGGTAGGGGTAGACTTGAATCCCCCCTCTCCGGAAACTCGCTGCCACCACCGCCATCAACTTGGTGAAAACTCTCGGGGCGGAGGTCAACCCGAATGGCAGAACTCGAAACGGATAGTGAGAATTGCCAATCGCGAATCTCAGGTACTTTGTGCTAGAGATGGATTTGCACATGAAAGTAAGCATCCTGAAGGTCCATTGATACCAACCAGTCTTGGAGTTGGAGAGCCTGAAGGATCTGAGACAGTGTGACCATCTTGAACTTGTCCATCCTGAGGAACTTGTTCAAGCTTCTCAAGTCCAAGATGGGTCTCAGTCCTCCGTCCTTCTTTGGTATGAGGAAATATGGGAAATACTTGTTCCTCTCCGCTACAGGTAAATGTTCTATTGCACCTTCCTCAAGAGCGGATCTGGATTTTTGACAAGAGTTGTATCCAAGTGTGTGATTCTGATGTTTCTTTTGAAAAGAAAGGCAGTAACCTTGGGATACTGTTTCCAGTGCCCCAGCATCTGAAGAAATTCCCTGCCATTCTTCCCGATGCTGCAAGATCTTTCCTCCCCACTGGGGTCTTGTGGGTCAAAACCTCAGTGGTTTTGCAGCGGCTGAAGGGACAGATGCCGCTGCTGGGGCAGATCTAGCACCTTTTCCTCATCCCCCCCCTCCCAGAGTTAATTTCCTTTATCCTTTCTGACTGTCCTGGCCCCTTCCTTTCCCAAATGAGCAATAAAATCGAAAGGGACGACCCCTCCAGGAAGATGAGCCTGTGTAGGGGCATTGTTTAGGTTGTCATATAGCGGCACCGAGTGATTTTGCCGCCGCTTTGGAGGTCTGCAGTTTCTCCAAACTTCCATCCACCTTGCTGCCAAACAACCTCGAGCCGTCAAATGACATATTAAGAAGCCTGGATTGCACATACGGTGCAAAACCTGACTTTCTTAGCCATGCAAATCTGGGTAGCACTGTACAAGACAACATGGACCTTCTGATACTGTCAGCTGTGTCCAATCCTGATTGAAGTCATTCCCCTGAAGCCTCCTTTCCATCCCTTAATATGGATAGGAACCCTTCACGTTCCTCACCTTACGGGATGTGTTCAGCTGCCGCTGACTTGCAGTCCCACAGTGATATGTAAATCTTGCAAGGGTGCAAGTTACATTTGTGGATTTTAAAGCCATGCTCCCTGAGGTAAAGATCTTTCTGAACCATGCATCAACCTTTTTATCATCTATCAGGTGGAATTGTAGGCTATGCAGCATTTCTAGTAGAGGTAGCTGCTTGAACTACTAGACTTTCAGGAGATGGGAGTTTACTTAAGTATTCGGGATCTGATGGACAGGGTCTATATTTTGACACATACTTCTGTTTTACCACGGGAATAGCTTCTGGGTTTTCCCATGCAGTGTTAACCTTCCTTTGTAAGGCTACATGAAAAGGAAGTATGGGGTCTTGCTGCGGTCCTCCTGAAAGGATGTCAGTCATGTCATCATCCCGATAAGACAGGTGAATTTCTACTCCATCCCATGAATTCAGTACCCTGTTCATACATTTTCTATAACCTGCATCCGCATGTTCAGCTGGGTCAGGTTTTTAAAATTCATATTCTGGAGATGTATCCAGACCACTTGTTGACTGCAAGTACTCATACAAGTCTTGCATCTTAGATTGAGGGTCAATTAACTCCTCAGGGACTTGTTTTGCACCATATTTAACACCAGCAGGTGAAACCTTCTGCTGATTAATCTCCTTCACATAAGGAGGCCATGGTTCTAAATGTCATGTCTGCTTTCTGGATGAAATATCTTTTCAGGTGGCATAGACTTTAACACTGGTGTCAATATTGCCATTGGAATGGACGAACACATCAACAAAAGTGTCAATGGCGTTGATGTTGTAGGCATTATCTTCGATATTGTCGAGGTAGTTTGTCACCCTCTAAGGAATAGTCGACCCTGTAGAAGGAGTTCTTGAGACCATCGAAGGAGCCTTCGATACTGTCAACTGTGCACTCGACAAAGTTTTTAGGTTGTTTCGACACCTTGTACTCTACCGCCTTCGAGGAAGTTTTAGACGAGGACTTTGATGATGTATGAGAGTCTGACGCAGTTTTCTTGAGTTCTGCCTTAGTTTTATGCAACGTAGCCTTTTTCTATGAGGTATCTGGGAAGATTCCCTGGACAACACCCTCAACAATTTTTTGTCAGATTTTCTCGTCTTAGATCTTACCCCGTCACTTTTTTGTGAGCAGGGACATTGTCCTCGTTAGACTTTGAGGGGTTCTGGGCTGCTTTCCCAATTTTTTTTTTTAACATAGGTGCTCTGAAAGCTTCCCACTTTCTTGGGGAGTCATGTCTCGACGGACATGTTCTGACTTCCTCAGACGACGTTGAGTAAGAGGGAGACTGGTGTCTTTTCTTCGCCTTTTTAGAGGAAGAAGAGGACTTCCTGATCTGCTCCTCGACCTAGATTTTTTATGACTTTTGTTGAAGACTCAGCTGAGTCTTTTCTTCCTCTCGAAGAAGACTAGAGGATTCCTTCCCCACCGCCAGTTTACCTCTTCGTTCTTTTAAGGCCTTATGGGTCATCGACTGACGGGCACCGCACTCATCTATACGGTGGTCGAACCGTGGCACCAGAGGCAATTCCGATGGGGATCAGTTAGCAACATCTTTCTCCCACATTTCTGGCATTTCTTCAATCCAGTCTTCTGTGTGGAAGGATTAGATGAAGACATTCGTACGAACTGAAGCACCGTTATATCGATCCGAAACGAAGCTAACGGAAAAAAGGAAGCGAGGCCAACGTGCGCGGTTGAGGCATTTATACAGCGGATGACGCTCGACAGAGGCCTCCAAGGGACATCGATGCCGCAACCTTGAGTGGAGCGCCATCTGGTGGAGAGAGAAAACATTTCCGAAGCAGCAAAGCTTAAGGTAGGGATATATCCAAGATGAGGAATACGTGGAAGGATGGTTTGCGATGTGTATGTATAGAATAGGGGTGGCAAGAATCTTTTATGGCTGGCTAGTAGCTCACAACTTGAATTTTTGGACCCTGTTCATTCAAAGTTTCTCACTGTTGTGACTGACAGTCCATAGTCCCCTTTCCTCCATACTTGTGGGAGATTTACAACCATTGATGTATAAACTGGGTGAATGGAAAACTCCCTTGCTTCAAGAGTTTCCCAAGAACAGCCGGACCAAACTGAGCGTCTGCTTGTGAACTAAGGTTGAGGCAATGGTGCTTGCAAAAAGCTGAAGGTCAGGCCCAAGTGTCCGCCTTAGGGAGATTTTCCCCAAGCAACGTATTTTTGAAAAGCTAATGCAGCAGCTTTGCCCCACACCAGGTGCGCACAGTCCCTGAACTGTGTAAGCTTCTGAAATGCAGGAAGTAATCCAGCAGAAAAAAGAAACTTTAGAGGCTGGTGTTCCTTTCTGATTTCCCAACTTGACAAATAAGGGTTCTTAAGTCTTTAGTTCTTTCTAAATAGAGCCCTCCCAACGTCAAGGTTGCGATACACTCATTCCACGCCAGGTCTGGAAAAACCACTGGTAAGGAAATGGACTGAAAACGAAAGTCTGAAACAATCTTCGGTAAAAACGAAGGGTGCATGCAGAGCACCCCTTATACTTATGGAAGGCCAGCAAAGGTTCATCAATATAGAGCCTGAAACTACTCTATCCTTCTGGCTTAAGTAACAGCAACCAGAAACGCCAACTTCAGTTGAGCAGTTTCAACTCCACTGTTGCCATGGGCCCAACAAGTTTATGGCAAAGTGCGCTGAGCACCACCTTGAGGTCCAATTTCACCTGCAACAGATTGATATAAATGTATATGAATGCTAGGAGATTCCAGGTACGATATGAAGGGACACAATCGAGGTATGACTAGGATCAACCCGTTTATCTAGGCACCAGTGATAGAAACTGAGCCATTTACTCCTGTGTGGAGGGTTTTCACGCTGCCTGTATGATGTGCATATTCCCCTCTAAAGGATTGAACTATGCTAGAGACCGGACCTCAGAAACCAGGCCGCCAACCTGAGGGATTGTGGGGAGGGATGCCACACTAGTTCATTCTGGTGCAATGCCTGATGGATCAAGGGGAGAGATGAAAAAGTGAAGGCTGACAAGCCGTCCAATGAAATCTGCAGTGAATTCCCCAATGGAGCCCACACCTAGGCCTGCCCTGGAGGTGTAGATCAGAGGCTTCTTTTTGGAGAGTGTTGCAAACAAGTCTACGGATGGAGCCCCCCACAGAGTAAAGATCTGGGAAAAAACTTGATTGTTTAATTCTCAGTCGTGGGTTGCTACAGACTGGAAAGTGAGGGAGTCAGTGGCTATGTACTCTTGGCCCGTGATGCGCACCGCCTGCAACACAATACTGTTCTGTAATGCCCATTCCCAAATCGGATTGGCTAGGTCTACTAGAAGCAGAGTTAGTCCCCGCCCTGCTTTCAACCTGTGTTGCTGTGCATCATTCTGCTTCCAAGGCTAGTGTGTTGCCCCCTGAGCTATCCTCCCGTGACAGAACATTGCAACAGAGTTGTCTGTCCAAAACCGAACCTTGTTGGATATACAGGGCAGAAAAGCTTTCAAGGCAAGGAAGATTGCCAGAAACTAAAAAGGTAGTTGATACAGCGATCCCAGTCTAGGGCAGACAAAAGGTTGAAACCCTCCAAGCAACCCAACTTTGTGCTTAAGCAGAGCAGGACTTGAGACGGATCCAAGAATGGCCTTACTAAAAGAATGGTGAAGTCTGACCACAAGCGGATGCCAGCTGTCATGTCTAGAGACACTGGAATAAAATTCTGGTTCTGTTGTCTGACCAGCTCTGAGGGTTAAATCAGGGAGTAATTTTCAACCTCGCTAGAGGGAGGGTTTGGAGCCCCTGAAACCACCACACCAACCTGTGGGTGGAATTGAGAGGATATATGCACTAAATCCCTGATTCTGTCCTTGGTCAGAAAAATTCATAGTTACTCACCGTATTGACTAACGTACTCTTAGTCCATAGCCCCCTTTCCTCCATAATGTATGGGCATCCCTCGCGAGGGGCGGGGGAGGAACCTTTTTCACCAGAAAAAATAAATCTCACCCTTTAAATTTAGAGGGGGCGCGTCCCTGGGACATGCGCTCGCCTGTCTCTGCCCACCGGCACCACTCCTCAGTCCCCATTGGCGCGCCGACAATGATCAGCATTGCCTAATGACACCAGTATTCGAGGGGAGGGATGGTGGGATGTATGAAAGAAAGGGGACGAAGGACTAAGAGTAGGTTAGTCACTACGGTGTGTAACTATAAATTACTCTTACGTCCCGTCCCATTTCCTCCATACTGAATGGGCAAATTACAACTGAATGTAGCCGCAGGGTGGAGAGGAGCCCTTCCTTAAGAAAACAGGTTTCTTAGAACCACCTGTCCGAATGCCGCGTCTAACCTAGAGGCGGCTTCCAAACAGTAGTGCTAGCCGCCCCGTTGATGACCTGCCACATCACATGCCATTGGAATGCGATGGCCATGGCCTTGGCTCTGCCCGCATGGGCACGTAAGTTAGCTGGAACAGGTTTATGCTGCCCCTCATAGGCCTCCTTGATGACCGCGACAATCCACCTTGCTATGGAGGTCTTGAAAGCCTGGTAGCCGGGCCTTAACCCACCGAGAGTGACAAACCAGGCGTCTAACTAGCAGAAGTCCCTGGTCCTGTCCAGGTAGTATTTCAGCATGCGCCTGTGATCCAGACGGTGCCATAACCTCCGAGGCTCCTTCTTGGGGGTCGGAGAAGAAAATGGGTAAGACTATTTCCTCGTTGAGATGTAACCTTGGGTAGGCACGCAGGAGCGTTCGCAGGACGACCATGTCCTTGTGAAAGGTAGTGTAGGGCACTGAAGCCACCAGAGCAAGGATCTCGCTAGCTCTGCGACCTGAGGCGAGGCCCACGAGCAGGACTGTCTTTACTGTGACAAACCTGATGTCTGCGGACACCAGTGGCTCAAAAGGTTTGTGCGGCAAGGCGCCCAACATCGCATTAAGGTACCGCACAGGGTGTGGTCTCTTTATAGGCGGGTAAAGCCTTTGTAGGTCCGCCAGATGTCACTTGACCGCCGGGTTGGAGGAGGAGAAGAGGCCCTCCTCCGAATTCCTGTAAGCCCCTATGGCTGCCAGACAGGTGCAGAGTGCTAAAAAGGTGCACCCAAGAGGGTCGATCTCCCAACAGTCGGCCCAATGACGGAATCTAGACCATTTAGTCTTATATTGGCACCAAGTAGCGTTGCTTCTAGCGCCCTGGATGACCGCTAGGTTAGCCTGAGCTAGGCTCAAGTGTTTCAGCGTGACCTGCGAGGGCTAGTTTGTGAGGAGCAGGGTGGAGTACCCTGCCCCCCTGCTCGGGCAGGAGCTCGTAATGCCCCCCCCTAGTCTGCCGATCCTGTCCGCTTCTTAGTTGGATTACTCTAGGAGGTGGACAGTCATGAGGTAGACTGTTCCCTAGAACCCATTGCACCTGCTCACTGCTAGGATGCACAGCACAGGGGGATCTGGTATCCCCTCTGCTTGTTGTTCCCGTACATGCTGGTGAGGTGGTCTGTCTAAGAACTGTCTTGCCCTTGATAAGAGGGAGAAAGGCCTTGAGAGCCAGCCATATGGCCTTAAATTCTAGCCAATTTATGTGGGACTTCTGCTCAGTCCAGACTCCCCGTCTGCTGTGGTTATCCAGGGGGCTCCCCAGCCCACTAGTGAAGTCTTTGTAGCGACTGAAGACCCGAGGGGCCAGCTGTCGGAAGTGCCTGCCCTACCGCAGGTCGCAGACCACCGCTGGAGGTCCGAGTGGAGAAAGGGAGGCAGGGAGGAATGTTGACTGGCTCCGCTTGGGAGCCCTTCTCCTAATACCATGAGGCTGCGAAGCACAGCTGTAATTTCCTCATCTTCAGCCTTGTGTGGGGTACGACCAACCAGACTGCTGCCATAAGACCAAATAGGTGTTGGTACCACCAGGTCGAGGTAACTGGCCTGGAGACTAATTGAGCTGTGACTCCCTTGATGGCCGCAATGTTGTCCTCAGAGGGGAAAAACTCACGGAGCTCGTGTCCCAGATGTGGCCCAAGAAGGTCATGCTTAACGTGGGCTGCAGAGGAGACTTCTTGAGATTGATAGTGAATCCCAAGTCGTGGTGTTCAACAGTGTGGAGGTGGTGTGGTGAACCACTTCCGGAGAGGTGGCATGAACAAGCCAGTCGTCCAGGTATGGGCCCAGAGGAGGGCCGCCACTGCATTCATTAACCCAGTAAATACCCTGGGAGCCGAATACAGGCCAAAGGGTAGCACTTTGTATTGGAAATGGCAGCCCATGATTCTGCAGAGCAGTAAGGAACGATGCGGCTGCCAAATCGGGACGTGTGTGTATATAAGCGTCCACAAGATCTAGGGAGCACATCCAGCCTCCCCAGTCAAGTGTTTCCGCAATAAGAACTGGCTCAACCATCCTGAATTTTTGCAGAGGGAGGGGGAGAGAGATTGAGGGTAGAAAGGACCAACCCAGCTCTCTGGCGAGCCTGGTTCTTCTGTATGGCGAAAACCCTGTCAGAAGCCCAATCCTCGCTGGGAGGCTAGGACTTCTACTGCCTGGCTCCAGATGATCAAATGGACCTCCGCCACCAGAGTTGTTGTCCCAATCTGTGTGAGAGGAAGGTAACGTTAGGCAAGACCCCGTGGAGACTATGGAGATGATACAGGGGTCTGAGAAATTCTGGCGCCACATCTAAACGTTAAAGACAAGCCTGCCCCCACCGGAGACACATGGCCCCAAAGGGGTGTGTCATACCTTCTTTCCCTCTGAGGCTGTTGCGGAGAAGGGGGATTGGAAAGATCGCTTGCGCGCCCCCCCCCCTCTTTTGTTGTTTCCTCCGGTGCTGACCCAGAGAATGGAAAGGTTGTTGCCTGGACCTCATTTCCTGGATACCCGAGAACCTGCCAAATGCCCGCCCCTTGTCAGAGCTTTGCTGCGACTAGGTATAGCCTTGGGCGTCGCCTTCGTAAGAATAGATAAAAGACCTTGTGGTTTGCGAGCTGTTCTTTATATCCAATTCCTTATCCGTGATGGAGTAGAGAGGTCACTACCCTCGAATGGAACGTCCACTATGCATTCCTGGACATCAGGATTAACCTAGTAGCGCATGTCCAGGCCGTCCTGTTCATGTCCGTGGCAATGCAGATGTGGGCCACGGTGGACTTCAAGATGTCCTGCGCTACCAGCTTGGCTTCTCCTAGGCCAGCCCTGAAGCACGCTTGGCTCTGTGCCAGAGGTTCTGTGATGCAAGGAAGCATTAGAGTACAGCTTCTTCCCGTACGCCTCTCAAGATCCTCTTTGCCTAGCTGTGTCGAGGATGGGGTGGCCGAGGACGACTGTGACTTAGAATATAGTGACGGTGCAGCCATCACAGAAGAGTGGTTGAGGATGCGCCGAAAGCAAGAGTATCGCCCTCCATCTGCCTAACTTGGCATTTAGGCACCGATTGACCGGTTGGGCAAAGACCGGCTTGAGCCACCCCTTAATGGCCATGGCAACTACGTCCTTCTGCATCGGGATCCTCGTTTTGGTAGGGGGTCTTAGGGTGAGGACTTCTGCCAAGAAACCCCTCCTCGGGCTGCTCTACCACGGGTTGAGGAAGGCCCAAATAGTTTGGCAAGCCTGCAAGGCATTCGTGGAAGCCCCTGGCTGAAGATGGCGTGTCAAGGTCCTCCACCTCGCCAGTGTCCGTCAGAGTGCTCAGAGGGTCCGGAACTGGTGGAGGAGTGCTAGGCGCCGTGGGCTGCAGTGTGTAAACCAGAGCCGGGGCTGCTGCGGAGGCTGGTGTGGAACCGCCTGTACTGTGGGAGGCAGGGAAGCCGGAATCGCTGGGGGAGCAATGGGTGCGCTGGGGCCTGTGGTACCGGAGCCATAGGAGGAATGACTACGGGTGCCAGTGGGGTGGCCTGGGGGAGCATGTCTCCGACGTCATCGCGCAGGATGGCCCCCATCCGGGGAGTTCGCATCAGCCCTAGGAACCTTCCAAAGAACCGGTCTTCGGAGGCTGTAGAGGTAGAAGATCTTGACAGAGTGGCTAATGGCTGCTAGCGCCAGGGCACACTACCTGGGGTGCAGGGGAAACCTGTCCTGCACCGCTGATTGATAAACTGTAGGTCATGCACCTGGTTGGCACCAGTCCCACCTTGTGACTCGTTCTTCCACCCACTCTGCAAGAGGGGGGTATTGGATGAGCACCATCTTGTCTGGTGTGGTGGCCATTTTGTCGAGCTGCGTGCCACGTTTTGAAGTCGTGGTGCCTGGCTCGCTCGTAACAGCCCCGTACAAGACGCATGGTGTTGGAACATCAGGCCTATCCCACACCTCAGGCCGTGACCTGGAAAACATATTGCCCTCGGCAGAGCTGCCAGTAGTGCTGAATCAAGGCGCCCCCTTGGCCATGATGCCGGTACTAGGGCGTTGCCCCTCGGGAGTATTCCCGGTAAAACAACCTTGCGGTGCCTCAGCACTGACACCAGAAAGATCCAGAGACCCGCTCGGCCGTGAGGCCGGTAGCTGGACTAGCCTCAGTACACGTGCTGTGTGAGACCCTGGGCGGTTCATCCTGCGCGAGTGAGTCCCTAGAAAGGAGTGCAGGGTGCGCTCGAAAAAAGTGGCCCTACCTTGGGCCTTAATCGAAGAAGTCCTTCAGGTGCTCTGAGGCGATCTCTGGAAGAGCTCCCTCCGCCTGGCTAGTCTGTTCTTCAGAGAACTCGAGGAAAGCGCGTTGCACGTGGTACAAGCTTGCCAGCCGTGGTCTGGGCAAAGGCAACGTAGGCAGAGGGGGCTGGGGTCTGGAGCTGGAAAAAGCCTATCGCAGGATGGTCGACATGTGCCAGGGAGGATCGTGACGCCCGAGGACCGACTACCTGAATGATAAGACAAAATAACGGAAGAGAAGTATCCACGTATAGAATTACATGGCCGAAGCCAAACCAAGGAGTGATGGTGAATTCAGGCCGTTCCCGTCGACTCGGAAAAGGTGACGGAGTGGCACTGGTGGGCCCCACGCACCTCTAAATTTAAAGGGGAAGAATATATTTTTTCTGGTGAAAAAGGTTCCGTCTCCCGTCGCTCGACGCCCATACAGTATGGAGGAAAGGGGACAGGACGTAAGTCACCATAGTGACTAACGTACTCCTAGTGCATAGTCCCCTTTACACCATACTGTATGATCTTCCCTCGCTAGGGACGGGAGAGGGAACCCTTTTCACAAGAAATAATCTTCCGCTTTAAATTTGGAGGCGCGGCCCTGGGGGCATGTGCTTCCGACTATGCCCACTGGCACCACTCCTCAGTCCCCTTTGATGCGTCGACAATATTACAATTGCCTAATGACACCAGTTTTATTAAGGGGGAGGATGGTGGGACGTATGGAGGAAAGGCGACTATGGACTAGGAGTACGTTAGTAGGCGCCAGGCTCATAGAAGGGGTCAGTCCTGGCGCCATAGGCGCCAGGCTCATTTGCTTTCACTTACCTCATGCAGACCATGCTGCTCAGCATTCAAGCCAATGTGAAGTCTGAAGGGGGACTACTTTATTTCAGGGACTATTTTCTTACTCGGGTGTGGTCTTGGGAACTTCTTACCTGGGACTACTTTGAAGGCTATTTAAACCACGCCCGAAGAGCAGCTCACGCTTCGCAATATTATGCATCCAGCAGCGTAAAGCTCACCGTGCCTGCAAGCCAGCATCCAGTCTTCCGCCACGCCCACCTCAAGTCTGGAGCTCCTAGAAAAAAGGGAGAAAGAAGGAAAAAGGTTAGAATAAGAATACTTATTTCCTCACCTGATTCTGGATCCATCGCGCCTTCAAATAGGAAGAAAGACGTTATTTGATGCGCGTCGCATCGCCTGCTGCAGTGCCGCGCTATACTCACCAGTCTTCACAGCACCTCCACGATCCACCTCTGTCTTCATCGTTTCTTCGCCAAACTCCGGCACCTAAGGGTAATAAAGAACAGCAAGGTGAGCCGAGAGAATAATAAGGCAATATTAGTCACCACAATAGACTTACCTGGTTTTACCACCGGGGGCATTCTTCATCTCCACGGGCCGGCACAGCCTCCGTTCATCTTTGTCGAACTCCGGCACCTAAGGGGAACAAAAGGACAGCCAGGTGAGCCGAAAGAACAAACCAAGGGAATCTCTTTTACCATAATAGACTTACCTGATTTTACCGCCGGAGGTATAATTCCTCAAAACGCCATCATTTCTCACTCTGCACCTGTAATAAGGGAGAAGGAACAAGTTACTTACCTGTAACTGTTGTTCTCCAGCATGGGTCTGGCATGGATACACATGCTCATGAATATTCCCCGTCAGGCTGGGAATCCTCGGTAAAGAAAAAATCAGTATCAGTTTTGTTTCTGATCTGTCTTTCGTAGTAGTAACCAATCACTGATCTGTGCGTCATACTGA
Source organism: Ambystoma mexicanum (assembly GCF_040938575.1). Taxonomy (NCBI): domain Eukaryota; kingdom Metazoa; phylum Chordata; class Amphibia; order Caudata; family Ambystomatidae; genus Ambystoma; species Ambystoma mexicanum. Next base: position 1,204,819,376 of record NC_090923.1, on the reverse strand, counting down.
CCACAGCCAATGACTGCCATCTCCCTAAGCCCCGCCTCTGGCAGCCATCTTCAGATTTGGTAGCACGTGAAGAGGCAGTATGACCAAGTGAAGAGCCACAGAGGGGTAGGCGGCAGGGTTCGCATGTGAATCCATGCCAGACCCATGCTGGAGAACAGTTACAGGTAAGTAACTTGTTCCTTCTCCAGCATGGGGTCTGGCATGGATTCAACATGCTCATGAATAAAAGAATACATAGCAGTACACACATGCACAACCACGGGAGGTGGCAAAGGCTCAACATTAAGCATTACATCAAACTCAACATTAAGCAATGCTTACCTCCTCACCAGGCTCACCTTAGGCGAACAGGTTGCGCAGCACTGCTTGGCCGACCCTGGACTCCTCCCTGGAATCCCGATCGACGCAGTAGAATTTTGTGAAGGTGTGCGTCGACCTCCACATAGCAGCCCTGCAGATGTCCAGCAAGGGCACACCAGATAGGAACGCCGTGGTAGCTGCGATCGCTCTGGTGGAATGGGCTCCCGGACAGCCAGGCAGTGGTCGGTTTGCCAACCGATGGCAGTACATGATACAGCCGGAGAGCCATCTGGAAATGGAAGCCTTCGAGAGAGCCTTCCCCTGATTGACAGGTCCAAAGTTCACAAAAAGTTGTGACGTCTTCCGAAAACACTTCGTGCGGTCCACGTAGAACTTCAGCGCTCTAGCCACATCCAGCGAGTGCAAAGTCCTTTCAGCCGGCGACGAAGGCGACGGGAAGAAAACAGGCAACACCAAGGGTTCGTTGAGGTGGAAGTCCGACGGCACCTTGGGCATGAAGGAGGGGTGCGTCCCGAGCACTACCCTTGTGTCGTGAAAAGTCAAGTACGGGGGCTTGCAGGAAAGGGCCTGATCTCTCCCACCCGTCGTGCGGAGGTGATGGCCACAAGAAACGCTGTTTTCCACAACAAGAACTTCAACGGAGCCGAGTGCAGAGGCTCAAACGGAGGTCCCATGAGCTGGGTCAGCACCACGTTGAGCTCCCACGCCGGGGCCGGGGCCTTCACCGGCGGGAACGATCTGAACAGTCCCTTCATGAATTCTTTCACCAGACGATGATACCACAAAGACGACCAACCCGTGGTTCTGGTGTATCGGGAGATCGCAGCAAGATGAATCTTGATGGAAGCGTGCGCCAGTCCAGCCTTGGCCAGCGTCAGCAGGTACGACAGTACTTGGGGAGCCGTAATCCGTAGAGGGTTAATCTTCTGTGCGTGGCACCAGACAGAGAACCTCTTCCATTTGTGTCCGTAGCATTTAAGAGTTGAGGACGCCCTGGCCTTTGCAAGAACCTCTCTGCAGTCGGCCGGTATGTCGTATCCTCCAAACTCTAAGGCTGCAGGAGCCAGGCCTGCAAGTTCAGCGACTTCGGGTCGTGATGGAGGATGGCGCCTCCTTCCCTGGAGAGAAGATCCGCGTCCACTGGCAGTTTGATTGACGGGGACGCTCACAAGTCCAGAAGGTCCGGGAACCATATCTGCCTCGGCCAAGCAGGTGCGACGAGGATCATCCTGCACCGTGACCTCTTGAGCTGGTTGATGAGCCGGATCAGCAGCGGCAATGGAGGGAATGCATATAGGAACAGGCCCTCCCAGGGGAACGAGAAAGCATCGCCCATGCTCCTCGGCTGGGGAAACCTGCTGGCGAACCTCCGGCACTTGGAGCTCGTCGCTGTCACGAACAGGTCGATCTGGGGTGTGCCCCACCGTCGGAAGAGGAGGTCCACTAGATCCTGTCGTAGTTCCCACTCGTGGCACGAGCGCAGCTCTCTGCTGAGCGAGTCGGCGATGGAGTTTATTCCTGCCAGATGAAACGGCACCAGAAACATCCCTTGGGCGACGGCCCAATGCCACAGATCCTGTGCCTCCTTGGACAGGGCTGGGGATCTGGTACCGCCCTGCTTCCTGATGTAGAACATGGTGGTGGTGGTGGTGGTGTCGGTGAAGATCCTCACCACCTACCCTTGAGGGACGGAAAAAAGGACCTGAGGGCCCAAAACACTGCACGGAGTTCCAGGACGTTGATATGGAGGGACCTCTCCGCCGCCAGCCAAAGACCCCTCGCGTGCAGGTTTTCAGTGTGCGCTCCCCACCCCTCCAGGGAGGCATCCGTGGTCACTGTCTTCTGGTGGCCCGGGGTCTGGAAGTCCATGCCCGCTGTCAGATGCGCGCGGGTGCCCCACCACCGGATCGCTCGTCGGAAACTCTCATCGAGTGTGATCCTCTCCTCGAAGCTGCCCCTCTGGATCCAGCGCGCGTCCAGGAACTCCTGCAACGGGCGCATCCGGAGCCTGCACAGGCGGATGAGATAAATGCAAGAAAACATCATTCCGAGGAGGGACTTGATGGACCTCACCCTGGCCGCGTCCGCAACCAGCATCCGCTGCACCTTGCCCAAGATGGCCCTCGTCCTTTCCTCCGACGGAGAGGCCAGAAGCGACACTGTCGAGCTTCGCTCCCAGAAACAGTGCGTCTTGCGCAGGCACCAGATGGGACTTGGCGTAGTTTATGGAGAATCCCAGCTCCGTGAGTAGTTGGACGGTCCTTGCCGTGTGCTCCACGGCGAGCTCCTTCGTATTTTCATCGGATGAGCCAGTCGTCCAGGTAGGGGTAGACGTGGATCTCCTCTAGGCGCAGCCGCGCCGCCACCGGTGCGAGGCACTTGGTGAACACCGTGGGTGCCGACCTCAATCCGAAGGGAAGGGCTCTGAACTGGTAGTGACGCCCTTGGGCCACGAATCTGAGAAACCTTCGGTGTCCCTTTAGGATGGGGATATGGAAGTAGGCATCATCCAAATCCAACGACGACAAGAAATCGCCCTTCTCCAGTTGACCCAGGACGTGTTGGAGGGTGACCATCCGGAACTTCTGTGCCTTGATGAATTTGTTCAGTCGTCGTAGGTCCAGGATGGGACGCCATCCTCCCGTCTTCTTCTTCATGAGGAAGTATCTTGAGTAAACTCCGGAGCCCCGAAGCCCCTTAGGGACGAGCTCGATGGCGCCCTTCCCGAGCATCGCCCTTACCTCCAAGAGAAGTTGAGGGACGTGATGTTCCTTCCTGGCCACAGGGGGGACGCGCGGGCACCTCTTTAGAAACTCAAGCACGTGACCCTGAGCCAGGGCGTCCAGCACCCAACGGTCGGTGGAGATGGACTCCCACACGCTGACGAAGCTCGCCAGCCGGCCTCCCACCAGGGTGCTTCGGTGGGGGCCCGACCCCACGACCGGTTCAGTCCTGCTTCGACTAGGCTTTGCCGCCTTGTCCTCCTTGGCGACGACGGCGGGGTCCGCCCGACTTGCCTCGTCCCCTGTAGGCTTCCTGTGACGACGAACGGGCCGCTTGACGATAGGTGGAAAATCCGCCGCTGGAACCTTTGGAGGCACCCTGTTTGCCTCCGCCGCTCCGAAAGGGCGGCCGTCGTTGCTGCAGAACACCAAGAGCCCGGGCCGTCTCCGTGTCTGCCTTGATGGCTTGTAGGGAATCGTCCACTGTTTTCCCAAACAGGTTGCTCCCGTCGAACGGCATGTCCAAGACTCTGGTCTGCATGTCCTGACGGAAGTCAGTAGCCTTGAGCCATCCACGCCGCCTAAGGCACACGCCGTTGCCCAACTGGCGTAATCCAGTGTCAGCGATGTCCGTCGCTATCGTAATGGCGTGGTCCGACGCCACTTCTCCTTCCTGCAAGGGCCTCCACCCTCTTGTCTGGTAGGATGTCCTGCAGGGGGCCGAGTTTGTACCACAACTCCCTGTCGTAGCGGGCTACAATAGCCAAGGCGTTGGCAGCCTTAATCGTCGTCGCTGCCGATGAGATGACTCTGCGTCCCATTGTGTCCAATTTCTTTCCCTCGCCGTCCGGCAGGGAGGTTGACGTAGAGGCCGCGCCCCCCCCGCTTTCTTCCTGGCCGCCGCGGAGACGACCGAGTCCGGGGTCGGCTGTGCCCAAAGGCACAAGGGGACCGCGTCCGGGACCCGATACTTCTTCTCGTACCGATCCCTTCTAGCCGGCGTTGTGGATGGGTTCTTGAGGAGGGAGAGACCCTCATCCCAGATATCGTCCAGTAGAGGTACAGCGAGGACCGTCTTCCTCTTGGTCTCGCGCCGTTGATAAAGGAACCCTTCCTTCTCTTCCGGGCAGAGCTGGAACAGCTCGGATGCCCTGGCGATCATGGCGTGAAACGATCCAATCTCGTCGGGCGGGGAAGCCCGGGTGGGAGGTGACGAAGGGAGATCCTCGTTGTAAACCTCGTCGTCTGTACCCGTCGCGGCCGTGTCAGTCACCGTATCATCCCCACGTGTCGTGGACGGGGAGGAGGGCTGAGCAGGGCGCGATGGTTGAAAAGGAGGTGGAGGATGAATCCTTCTCTTAAGAGGAGGGCTCCCAGAAGGGCCTGGCTCCGGGTCCCCCATCGGGAGCGGTTCCTCCGTTGGTGGTAACGGCAGTCTCGTCCTTATCTCCGAGCATAAGGACTGTATGGCCAACAAAATGGCCGCCGAGTTGTCTTGCAGCATGCTTGAGGGGGTTCCGACGGGCGATCAGGAGCCCCGTCGGCACCCTCGACGTTCCCGTCGTCTCCCACGTCGGGGTCCCTCCCGACAGGATGGTGGTCTTCCACGCCAGCGCTGTGGCCTAAGACTTCGATCAGCTCCTCCTCAGAGGTTGAGGCTGAATCCACGACGACCTCCTGCCCCCCCTTTTTCTTCTCCGTCGGAGGTTTCACGGGGGTCCCGTCGATGGGCATAAAAGAGGACTCCCTTCGCAGTGGCAGGGAGATTCTGGCCCCCGAGGTAGCCACCACTGGTGTAGCCTCCACAGGCTGAGCCAGGGCCGCTGCAACTGTCTCGCTAGAGGCCTTGGCCGGATGGATCAAGGCTTTCACCACCTTAGGTGCACTCACCGCCTCCTCCTTGGGGGGAGGGTCACCACCTCGCTCCCCCTCCGATGGGGCCTTCGAGCACGACCGGGGTCTCTCCAGGAGCTTCGCCGGGTGCTCGGCCTTCCTCTTACCCGAGCCAGAGCGTTGGCTTGTGGTTGATGGCGCCGGGGAGGATGCGCCCCGCCTGGCGCCCGTAGAGCCCGACCGTTCGGCGCTCCCGGTGCCAGCAGACTCGCGGTGCTTGGCCTTCTGTTGGACCCCCGTCGCCAGGGCGCCCTCAAAGGTCTTAGAAGACCGCTCGGACTTCTTCTTCTCGCCTGACGGGCTCTTTCCTTCCAGCCAGTTGGCGAGACGCTGATGGCGGTCCTTCATGGTCCGCTCCGACATATTGCCGCAAAACGCACAGTCCTTCTCCACGTGAGTCTTGTCTTCATGCAGGCAGTAAAGGCAAAGGGAGTGTTCGTCCTCCGTAAAGACATTCTGAAGCTGGCATCCAGGGCAGACCCTGAACAGCTTTCCGGGCGTCGAGCTTCCCTTCTCCTGGGCCATGCTCGAGAAGGGCCTGAAAAACTTCTGGAGTCCTCCAAAAGCGTGGCTCGACGAAATCTTCACCCTTGAGGGGCGTAGAAGAATCCGACACGGGTCCCCGTTGATCGGATAAAGAAACGGTGGAGCTTGAGGCTCTTTTGACCGAAAGAGAAAATTTTCCTAAGAAAAAGCGCGAAAAAAGCACTAACGCTCGAGAGCAATAGCACGAGGATCCCAACACTTGAATGTGCGGTAAAAATCTGAAGATGGCTGCCAGAGGCGGGGCTTAGGGAGATGGCAGTCATTGGCTGTGGTCAGTATGACGCAGAGATCAGTGATTGGTTACTACTACGAAAGACAGATCAGAAACGAAACTGATACTGATTTTTCTTTACCGAGGATTCCCAGCCTGACGGGGAATATTCATGAGCATGTGAATCCACGCCAGACCCCATGCAGGAGAAAGCAACAGATTACATAGAGGTGTCATTTACCGGACAGTGTTGGATAATACAGACGCTTACCTGAACTTTACCAGCCGCACGAGGCAATCTTCTCCAGGGTGAAGCTGCAAGCAATCGGACAAGAGTGAAAGTCAGACATTTTGAACTCTTACAAATTATATACTTACGGCTCCTTGCCAGGAACCTCAGAACTCTCCAATTCCTTCGAACCAGTGAAGTAACTGGTTATCTACGCGCCCCTGCATTCTACACAGGATGGAGCGCTCATCCTTTAAAAACCTAAGGTGAGAATATAAAGAGACATCGGAGGTGATTAGAGGGGCAGAACAGTGGGGGGTGATAGCGCAACGGTGATTCTGATAGCGCAAGTGCACAGATAAAGTAAGGGGAGGAGATAGGAAAAGGGAAAGGGGGGTATAGAACAGAGTAAGCAGTCAAAAAGAGCGGAGAACAAATACAATTGCAGAAGTCAGTAGTAACACATAATGTTGCAAGTCTGGATACAAGATGAACATGGGAACAGCATGATTCAGGGCCCCCATAAGTACAAGATGCAAAGGAAGTCCAGCATGAGAGTTGAGAAAGGGTGAAACACCGTGAATCAATGAAGTCCATAAAAGTCAAATCCAGCATTGGACACAAGATGGTGAAACCAGAATGCATCAGGACTGACTCCTGTGTGCAGGAAGGGGGGGCACAAGGGAACAACAAGGGGGGACCATAGAGGGTGGGGATGGCCTGTGGGGATAGAGGGTGTAAACACATGTTGGTGCATGCTTACCTGCTGTCTTAGCAGGGGTTCGGGTCCTGGGTCCTCCTGGTCCGAACAGGTCCAAACAGGAATTGCCCTTTTCTTTCTCACCCGGGTGGCTAATTCCCTTTCTCCACTTTCAGGAGAATACTTCTTCGGGTCAAGCAGACGAGATTAGGTGGGCCAGTCCAGTCTCATCTCTGCACTACGCGTCAAGTGGGTGGAAACCGCAGCTGTCCAGTTCCCATCAACGCCCCTGTGGGAGCCAGGTGAGCATAACACCCCGCCCACCTGGTGCCTTCCTGGTTGCCGCTCTTTTCCCTACTTAAGGAGCCCTCCAGCCTCTTTTCCTTTGCAGCTGTGAGTGGATCCAGGTCACCTGGCCTAAGCCCCGGCCACTTGGTGCCTTCCTGGTTGCTGCTCTTTTTCACCACTTAGCAAGCCCTGCCCACCTGGTGCCTTCCTGCTTGCGGCTCTTTTCCCTACTTAAGAAGCCCTCCAGCCTCTTTTCTTTTGCAGTTGGGGAGCAGGTGTAAGTGGATCTAGGTCACCTGGCCTGAGCACCACCCACCTTAGCCCTGCCTCTGCCTTCCTGCTCTTAACTCTTAGATCAAGGGCGTCTGACTGCCCTTCACTTTGGACGCCCGGGTGAGAAAGAAAAGGGCAATTCCTGTTTGGACCTGTTCGGACCAGGAGGACCCAGGACCCGAACCCCTGCTAAGACAGCAGGTAAGCATGCACCAACATGTGTTTACACCGTCTATCCCCACAGGCCATCCCCACCCTCTATGGTCCCCCCTTGTTGTTCCCTTGTGCCCCCCCCTTCCTGCACACAGGAGTCAGTCCTGATGCATTCTGGTTTCACCATCTTGTGTCCAATGCTGGATTTGACTTTTATGGACTTCATTGATTCACGGTGCTTCACCCTTTCTCAACTCTCATGCTGGACTTCCTTTGCATCTTGTACTCATGGGGGCCCTGAATCATGCTGTTCCCATGTTCATCTTGTATCCAGACTTGCAACATTATGTGTTACTACAGACTTCTGCAATTGTATTTGTTCTCCACTCTTTTTGACTGCTTACTCTGTTCTATACCCCCCTTTCCCTTTTCCTATCTCCTCCCCTTACTTTATCTGTGCACTTGCGCTATCAGAATTGTCCCTGGACCTAGTATGATAGCAACCTCGTCTGTCGCTCCCCCATCCCCTTACTGCCCCCCCCCCCCTCCAGTACTATCTGAAACGTTGTCAGGTCTAGTACGATAGTTGCTCATTTTGTTCCTCCCCTACCTTTCTGCACCCCTCTCCCTCACCTTTTGTTTTCCTCCGGCTCTACCAGAAATGTCGTCGGGCCTAGTACGGTAGTCGCCTGTCTGTTTCCATTTCCTTCCCACTCTCCTCCTCTCTTCCTTATCTATGTATTAGCACTTGCACTATCTGAAATGTTGTCAGGCCGAGTACGATAGTTAACTTCACATCCTTACTGTTCATGGCCTGTAAGAACGTGTCGCTGTATTTTCCCCTTGCCTTGAAGCGCTTTGAAACACATTGTGTATAGGCACTATATAAATAAACTATCATATCATTAGATATTTATCAAATGAGAGGGTACTGGATCCGGCAGTGCAAGCAGAGAAGTGGAAGAAACACCGGCCACACTGCCTCTACTGCTTTCGTCGAGGTCCGCTTGGTCCACAGTCTGCCTACTCTCGAAACCCTGAAACATCTGGAGCAAAAATCTGGCTTTTGGGTACAAACCTTGCAGCTCAAGGTTTAGAGGACAGAAAGCGATTTGGCCGGTATAGTGCTAGCTTTGGTTTTTGACGCCGCCTTCTCAGTGGACCTGTGGAAGAGTTTGTTGCCCTCAAAAGGAATGTATAGAACCTTCCTCTGGATCTCCTTTGAGAATTTGGTTGCACATAGCCACGCTTGGCAGGTTATCTCAACGCCAACCATAAGGATGCGTGCCAAAGTATCGAGAAAGCACAGCAGCCTCTAGCAGATCCTGAGCCAGGACGCTGGGGTCAGACAAGCCAGACTTGAAATCCTCAAGTATGTCATGGGAATGCTCGAATTGTTAAAGTTATCTTGATAATTTTAGATTAGCAGGCGCCCGCAACCCCTGTCCCCCCCTAGCCCCTGTTCCGCATTATGGGCTTCAAAGTTTTCTCTGCCAAATGCGCACAAAACTGGCATTAAACAATTTTGTTTTCGTTCTTTTTGGCCATTACCCGGGCGGCCACCTTCCTATAGGGTGAAGAAGAAAGATGGCAGCAGAAGAATTCGCAACAATACCAATATCAGGACAGCTAAAATAGAACAGCTAGCCGAAGATGGGCCCTCCATGGGGCAACTGTTAAGGTGACCCAAAGCAGCCCAGGCTAAGTCTCATTCGAGTGCATTGCCTTGAAAAAACGTAACGCTCCGACAATTTTACATATTCATGCGATTTATCATCCACCAGGGAACAATGAGAATTTTACATCATTGATGTAGTTTGCTGCAAATGCACAACCTTTCGCCCCACTGCTTCCTAGGGGATTCTTTTTGCAGCCATTCTAAATCATTACCATCCTTCTTAGAAACTAGTGAAACTCCAGTAAATAGTTGGGTTCCCACGCTTAAGAGTTATTTTAGACTGGATTGTCAGCCTCTTAGATATCAAATTAAATATGCAGTTAAAGTGGATTTGTTAGGTCATTCCACGTTGGCATTTTCCTTGATGAACACAAATAATTTCTCAATGACAAGCAAAGAAAATGGCAATCTTGAAACATGATCAAAAGTAAATCAAACATCACCCTATGATCTCAGAAAAGGTGAAAATGAGCAACAAAAAGGTCAGGGAGGACTGCTGATGTGTTCAAATCATTGTTAAACTTCCTGAATAGTTGCATAGATCTTGCCCCAATTCAGCTGAAAATTCTGCGGACCCAATCATCGGACCCTGGTTCTCGCCTTGAACAGACGTGGCTGGTTTTAGAAAAGATTTCACTAGAAGCAACTTTCTTCCATAGTCTATGGAGCCCCTAAGTTTTTGCATTGATTTCTGTAACCTAACCTGACTTTACAGTGGAGCACAGCCTCTAGCTGCACTCACTGTGCTTTTGTGCCTCGTTACAGGGAAACAGGCTTTCAGGCTGTCAGTGAGAAACTCTGTCTTTAGACGTTGCCACTTGTTGGTAACTTTATACCATTGGGCAAAGTACCTTACAGTACCGCGCAATGGCGGCCAGTGTGTATTATGGCCCCAGACACCCGCTAAGGAATTTTTGGTGATGTGCCTAGGAACAGACTGGTGGCGGCAGTAGCTTTTTCTTGTATTTTGATAACTTTCTACCGTGTTTGGCTCATGACCGAGGTTAGTATCTCGAATGGCTGTGTCACAGGGTCTTTTGCCTGTTCCTTTGGTCATTTTGTTCTGTGGCCTTCCCCCTGCCCTTCCAAGGCCAGGATGACCTTATTTGGGCATGCTGTTTGTTAGGACAGTTTTTCTGAAGTCCAGTTAAGGGCCTAGTAAAACCATTCAACTGAGGCAGTACAAGACTCCACTCTTAGTATATGACTGTACCACCTGAGTACATGGTAGCGTAGGCAGAGCAGCCAGGCTGATCTTAGGAGGGAGAGAGGGCAGGAGATACAGTACAAGTGAAAATTGTAATACAAATGATCCAAAGAAACACTGAAACACTATGTATTATAAAAATAAAGGATTTATTTAAATACAGGTAGGCCCAGATAAATCTAGGGGTTAAGTAAATACTGAAACATTATATGAAATCACAATATAAAACACAACACTATACTTGCAAGTACACAGACCCAAGCATAGACCTTATTTGGAACACCTAACAGTAGTTCTCGGGAAGTCAAAACCTTGTTATACACATTTAGTATAGGTCAAGCCTATTCTTTGGGAGTAAAAGACCAATGGTTACTTTTAGATTACTTTTGGTAATACAAGTACAGTAGGCCCTTCCAGTTGTACAGTGACTCTTGGAACAAATCACATAAACAGTCAACTGGAGAATATACTTTTGGTGAATAGTGAAACACTTATTCTAGGTGCAGTAAAAACCTATAACTACTTTGGTCATAACACACAGTTATACCAGGTGAGCAAAACCTAATGGATGTAATATACAATTACAGATGCTTTGGAAATCAGGGAACCCCAGATGGAGATAAGCAATAACTCTTGTAACTTGTTTTGGATGGCACACAGCTAACACAAGGTAAGTAAAACCCACTTACTTTAACTTCACAATGAAGGGGAAAGTAAAACCCAATGTCACACTTTACAGAATAGATATTCTAGGTAGGCAACAACCTATTGTAGACTTATTAAAGACAGGCTAGCAGCAAGTCAGGGGAAGCAAGACCCAGTTGGGGGACACTCATACAGTTATCCTAGCAGGACTAACCTGGTGATACCAACACATTACTTTTGTAAAGAGGCACAACCTAATCACAGGAAAGTAAAATACCTTCACATCTACTTTCTTTTAGACTGGCAAAACAGTGGCTAAGGAAGGAAAGATGTTAACCATACTTTTAAGAATAGTGCATCACACATCCAAGATCAGTAAGAACTTTTGTAACTGTTCACTCTTAGAATTACAGTTACCAACCAACTATTTACAAGTAAGTAAAAACACTTGATTTCTTTTCTAGGCAGAAGTCCCAATCCCTTCAAAGTCTTTCCCTTAGAGCATGAGTGTTCTCAGTGGCAGAAGGGGGTCACTAGGACTAGTGACCAACAGGCAGTGTTAGAATAAGTTCTTTAGTAGCAAAAGCCAGAGTTTCCTTAGGAAAACTGGGCAAACAAGTGAGTACTTTACTTCTAGGGATAGAAGAGGGTCCAGGGGCTTCACAGAAGACACCCCCAGCAGGATTCTAGCAGTGGGACTGGGTGTACTGGACGAGGGACCTCCCAATCACAGAAAACACCCCAGGACTACACAGAAATCCCAACAGGCTTAAGGTAAGTATATACCCAAGCCAACACAGTAACTCAGCAATGAAAAAGATTGCAGCAGGAGAACTTCAGGGACTGCAGCCAAATACCCGGTCACTGGATTCCTTGTCCTGGAGACTGAACACAAGACCTCAGAAGGGACTTTGCAGCAGGGATCGATGAAGAAGGCTCTAGGCAAGATTTCTCTCGCGGCTGAATGCGGTTCTGCGCGTTTGGCGCCTTTTCAAGGAGCACAGAAGAAGACAGAAAATCGCGGTTGAATTCTCGTCGTTTAAAAGGTCCAGCACTCTTGTGAGGGGACTTTTTGGACTCGATTCGTGTCTCTGGAGATAGACCAAGATGCCCACGAAGTTTCAGCGAGATTCGGAATTCGGAAGACCATGCACCGCACAGTGGCAGGAGGTCCCAGGGTATTGGGGTATTACAAGAACGCAAGGTCGCAGGAACCCGTGGGATGGCTCAAAATGCAGGTCGTCTTGAGTCTAGTGGGTCTCACCAGGCTCTGGGTTCGGGTCGTCGTTTTCGGAGACCCCAGGTCGATCGGAAGGAAGGGCTGCAGCAGGCTCCGGTTACAAAGCAGGCTCTCCGGCCGCTGGAAATCATTCCCGCCGCTTTGCCTTCGTCATCCTCTTCGGTTTTCAGTTCCAGTGGTCGACATCACTTCAGCTTCCAGGTTTCCAGTATTTATCAGGAACTGCAACACAACCTCTGCATTCTCTCCCCGCATTTTACAAGAAAGGGGCGTTTGGCTGTCCAATCAGGACAGCCAACCCCCCACTGGGATTTGGCCCAGTTGAAGGAAGACCTAAGACAAAGGAGGGGGAAGTTTGGGACCCCTCCCCCACTTCCTGTGCTTACAGACTGACTGGAGCCTGGGCGGGGTGTCCAGGGGACTCCCGCCGAAGACAAAACTCAAACAAAGGATTTTCCCGCCCTGGATGTCAGGGGAAGGAACAAGAAACGACAAGAAACACTAAAATGGCAGAAAAAGAAGACAGGGGCCATTTTGGTAAAAATTAGCACCCTTAGGTGCCTTTACTGCAGCTGTGATTACAGCACGCGGTAAAGGTGCACCAAATTAGTAAAAGGTATCACTGCCACCAGCCATTAAAGGTAAGCTTGTCACTAACAGAATTGTTACAGTTTAAATGTGAAAGGGGATACATTGTATCTCCCCAGCACTCCACATAAGGTGGGGTGTGCTGGTTTCACAGAAGTAAATGTAAAAGGGATCCAAAGATCCTTTCTACCCTTGGGAACTGTAGTTCACTCAAGGTTAGCACAAGAAAGTTAAAGGGGGAGCCCCTAGGGCAACCCAGCAACAACAGGCACTTATTGCCAATAAGTTGTTAGGCATGATAACTTTAAAAAGACACTATGGAGAGTCTTAAAAATGACACCCATAAAAAGAGTTAAAGACAGGTGAGTGTGGAAAAAGGTTCCCACTCACTGAGGTATTAATGGAAAATCTCTCACTAGAAAAGCAAAAAGTTCTGGAGTTGAACCAGGCAAGGAAGATTTACCAGCCCTGTGGAAATCTTACCCAACACTCGTCCCCCCCAGACTAAGGAACAGGGGAAGCTAATCCTCACCTGGATAGATCTCTTGTTTCTAGTCGGTTAAACTGTTTGCTGAGTCAACTAGCAATCTTTTTGTAACCCTTGCTGTGATACTTTTTCTTATATTAGTTATCATTTGCAAACTATATGACCTACAAGTAGTGTTGGGCACTTTACTCTTGTCTAAGGTATAGGGAATCTGTTTAAACAGTCCCTCAGAAGTTGTGACAACCTCTGAACCTACAATAGGCTTTTTAAAAGGGTTCTTATAAAGAAATCCCTTAGACCTAGAGGGGTCTCCATGATTCCTCACCACCTCTCTCACATGAGCAGGTTGGGTCTCAGGTATCCTAGTTGGAGGGGTTGTGGCAAAGCATTGTACATCCTTCCACTTCCTCTTAGATCTGTTTTACCTTGGTTAGGGTTTTCCCTTCTAACACCAGGAAAAGCAAAAAGTTCTGGCGTTGAACCAGGCAAGGAAGATTTACCAGCCCTGTGGAAATCTTACCTAACACTGTTGCACCCAGGAAGTGGCCAGGACTGTCAGGTCCCAAACCACACTACTGGTCCCAGTGTCTGGTGTGCGCAAGAACCCCAGTGGTCCCCAATTGGAAGACTACTGGCATGCATGGTTATCTTCCCATTGATGGGCAGGGTGCAAGCAGTTGCCTGACTGAATATGAGGAGGGGTCCTGCATTCTTTTCAGAAGGAGTCAGGTATCCTGAGGTGCTAAGAAGAACAAAGGCAATCCTGAAACTAACTTGAAGAGGGCTGGGACCCGAATCCTACTGTTGTCTCGGTCGAGCCATGCTTTGCGTCCGATCTCCCCTGCACTTGCACGTTCTTAACACTCAAAAGGCATAGGTTGGTTTCCCCCACCTTTTACTCTCACTATTTGTTTGTACTATTAATTCAATTACTTATCTTTATTGTAATTCATTGCCTACCTCCCCCCGTGGGAGCTTTGAACAGTTTTGCTAATTGTATAAGTGCCTAACAAATAACCAATAAATAAATAAGACCTGTGAAGGTGCTTCGAACCCAGAAGTGGTGGAACCAATCGCTCTCTATGTCTACTGGTAACCCTGCAAGGGAGCCTGTTCGAAAGTGTCCACAAGCCATCCAGTGGGCTGTCCACCTTTATATTTGGTTGCCGTGCAGGAGTGTCACCGTAACATAGGTCCATGCTTCCTCACCAATCTCCATACCCAGTGCCCTCCCCCATTTCTGCTTTGACATCACTCCTGTCCACGGGATGGCGGCTCTAATCCTTTGATAAATCCAGGAGATTAACCCCCCCCCCCGGCCAATCCACCCTGACGCCACCATCACCTCATGTAGTATGTGAAACGTGAGTGACTGCTGTGGGAACGAGGGGAAGAAGGTCTTGAACTTATTTCTGATCCTGTAATAGAGGAATGTGTCCAAAGAAGTCTCCACCCACCCGCTGCCCCCAATTCCATTTAAAGTCCTCCCTACTCCAGAAGATACCATTCGTGTAAAAATCCCCTGGCTTTGTAATTCCCAATTTATCCACTAGGGCCGCGTACACCCTCTCTGGTAATCCCCAGACCTGGATATGCTTCACTGGAGTGCAGGTGACTACAGCATTGCCACCCCTACTTTTTCCTCTAGCTTCCTCCACACCACACATTTGCTGGCAACCACCGCAATACCCACCCCCCTCCTTCCATCCCTCCCTCCCTCAGATTGCCGTCCAAAGCAGGTGTGGTGCCGTAATCGCTCTCTCAATTTGGACATGGGGTCTACTGGGTCTCGTCTCATACCAGAATAAAAAGTGGGCTTGCGACACCCAATAATATTGTTCAAAATCAGGAAGCGCTAGCCCCCACCCCACCCCTTCGATGGGACTCTGCGCACCTCCCAGCAAACCCTCAGGACTTTCCCCGCCCACAAACTCCACCAGTATCCCTTGCAGCCTTCTAAAAAAAAAAAAAACTTTAGAATGAAAGGGAGCTTCTGAATTTAGGCAGCACCACCATTTTAAGGGGAAGGCCCATCCACCTACCCAGCTGGTCTTGCAGCTTGTCCACCGCCCTTCCATAGTTCTCCCTGAAGAGCACCTGCGGGTCCATTTCATCACCCTGTATCTAGCACCATTGAGTTCCCATCAAAACCCATAATGGTCACTAAAAAGTGCCACCCCCGGCAGTAATAGGAAACTTCACTGACTTATAGTTAATCTTTAGGCCGGACAGTTCCCCAAAATGTATCATCTGCCTCATTACTGGGTTAATATTTTCCCTAGGATGCTTCAAATAGAGTACTACATCATCTGCATACAGGGAATAAGGATCTTGTAGGAAAATAACTGAATGCCTTTCTATAAGTGACGCTCCCCCAGCCAGCGGCTCAATAGCGAGGGCAGCTTTGCCGTGTCCCACTCGCCAGTTTCAGGGGCACCCTTCGTTCTCCATCAATGGCTATTCACGCTATAGGAGAAGCATATGAAAGCAAAGTATGCCAGGAACTGGTAACCCAGAACCATTTGCCAAAGTGTACCAAACAGAAAACGCCATTCAAGCGAATCAAATGCCTTTTCGGTGTCTAACAGAACCGCAAACGCAGGGACATCCTGGTACACCCCTTCCCTAAGCAGATACAGCCACAACATGGGTAGAAGACTTGTACAATTTGCCGGTGGGGCCATCCAGACCTGGCGATTTTGCCCCAGGCATATCTTTATTCAACTCGTAGATTTCTTCCACGGTCAATTCCCTGTCCAAGTGCTCCTTTTGTTCTGGTGACAACCAATATAGTTCCACCCCATCAAAATACTTCTTTATGCCCTCTTCTGAAAACGTCCCCCTGGATGAGTACAAGGTGTTGCAATGCTCCCGGAATGCTGCCTCGATGTCAACTGTCTCAAATACAGATTCCCCCTTCGAGTTCTGTATGTGGTCTACCTGTGTGGGTCAGTGCTCGGCCCAGTTGAGCAGCGCCACGAAGGCCCCCACCCCTGTTTTCTGCCCCTCCCCATACGGTTTAATCATTGCAGACCGGTGCAAGCAGATCTCTTAATGCATCCGCCTGGAATTTGTATTTGTATTTGTTTATTTATATTGCGCAGCCTGCCCAAGGGCATCAGGGCGCATGTTTGGAAGGGTTACAATGAGAAGTTACAGAAAGACAGTTACAAGAAGGCAGTTACATATTACAAAGTATAAATATACATAAGGCAAAGAAATATACATATATTTACAAGGTAGTTAGTCGACCCAATATATACAGAGGTGATAGGATTGGTACAGCGTGCAGAGAGTGTTTACAAAAAGGAGGCTGAAGCTTCGTCTTGCTCATAAAGCCATTGTTTTGCTCTATTTTTGAAGGATTGAAGGGAGGGGACATTCCTGAGATCATTGGGAAGTGAGTTCCAGAGCTTGGCTGCCAGGACTGGGAAGCTCGAGCCTCTGGCAGAATGTATCCAGTTCCTTCCAAATGTTCACCAATATAGTCCAGTCTCCATTTTCTTGATACCAGCATTCTAAATTCATCAATCTGACCTCACTGGCCCTCAACTCTGTATGAATTAACTTCAAAATCCCTGCCTCACTTCCCATATAAACCCCACAAGGATTCCCATAGCACCGCAGCAAAGTCGACCGTACCACCACTGGTGAACAAGCCCTGTATATTACCAAGCAACTCACAAAAGACTATCCCCAAGCGCTTCTGATTTAAACCAGTTTGCTCCCTCCACAACCACCCCGGGGATGAAGCACTCCAGCACCACCAGTGAATGGTCTGATGGTGTCCGCGGCATCATCTCACAGAACCCCAGGTGTATTTTTGATTGTCTTGAAACTAAAATAAGGTCAATCCGGGAAGCCATATGGTGCACCCAGGAATAGAATGTATAGTCCTTTCGCGCAACATGTTGCACCTGCCACAAATACACCAAGTCAGAGAGGACAGATATCCATCACCCTCCCGCCGGCCCTAGATTTCTGGTGTACACCCGCACCCCCCGCAATGGACCTGTCAAGGTCATCTAGTGTGGTAATGTAGTGCCCTCGCCCTCTTCTGCCTTGCACCCCCCAACACCCCCTCACCAAGAGGATGAGGGAACCCGGCACCGGGAACAAGTGGTTAGTAACCCAATCAAAGAAAAAGATCAATGTTTGGTGCCTAAATATTACCCAATGAGACCTGTATCCCTACAATGTACCCAGTTAACAGCAATGCTCTACCGTCCTGGTCTTTGAATATCCATTCTATTTGTCATTTATAAAGCGCCCTTTCCCCATTTGTATGGCCTCAATACGCTTTGTGGTTGGAACACCCTCTGGGACAAATGTCCATGTGTGGCAGATTCCAAGAGTTCATTTTTAAGATGCATGTATGCACTTTGGCAGGTTGAGATTTAGGTTGGCTGGATAGGCTCCAATAAGCAGTCTGGAGGTCAGGCACATGGGCAGCAGCTGTTGAAATTTAGGATAAAGTACTAGTGCCGGAGACTATCTGTGCCCAGCTAGAACGTCATTTTTTCATAGATTGTTGCTGTATACTAATGGCAGAGGTGTTGAGGTAAGTCAGGGATTTCAGTGTGGACAGCTTTCATTCTATAGTGCGTGGATGCCAGAGACGTGGAACAAGGTAGACATACCTTAAACTTGAATGAAGTTCATCTTTGATGTAATTTTCTCTAGGTCCAAAAGAGACTGACTGGTCTAGCCAGTTGTGATCTCCCTAGATTGAGAGCCTGGTCAGTGATGAGGTGCCAAGAGGGACAGGGGAGTATTGTACGATCATCTGGGGTTGATTTGCGTAGTAGGGTAGTGCAAATTTATTAAGGTGTGCCGCTGCGAACGCTGCCGGCATCCATGAAGGTTTGGGCCAGTGTAAGTGCACGTATCAAGAGTATAGAGTGCAATGAAGGTTTCAAGAAGTGGCAAGGAAGAGCCAGGTTTTGAGGGTCTTTCTGAATGCCAAGTGATTATTAAATGCTGCGATGTGCAGCGGCAGAGCGTTCCAAATGATCGGCGCTTGGACAGAGGAGGATCCACCCAGTCTGGTAGAGTTGTAAGGTGAGACAACTAGGAGAGATGCTGTGCCGGATCAGAGTCCTTGAGTGGTGGTAGCGAGCAAGTTTGTCTTTATAGGCAGTGCATCGACCAATAGGAGGCGGACGCTATGCATCAAAATGGCCATCCTGCTCGCATAGAAGGAATACATGGAGTAATATCAATGGCACTGAGCTGTCCACCTGCTCTCCAGTCAAATGGGACTCCTGAAGGAATGCTACTTTGATGTTGTGGCACCTCAAATACAGAAGACCCTTCCTAACCTTGTCCGGTAGTCTGACCACCGCCCCGCCCTCCCCATATGTTCCAGGTAATCATCCTGAAGCTTTTCAGTCCCTTCACCCCACCAGTATCAGAGATAATCAGAATTGCCAGTCATTAGACTCTTGACCGCCCCCAGAGGCTGGGGCTGCCCAGATTCAGGACCACCCAGATTTCGAACCAGCAACAAATTGGAGATCACAGAATGGCAGACACTGAACTAAAACTATACTCAGACACTCCGCCAACCCTAAAACTCTGCCCCCCACTCCCTGCCGAACACCCCAACTGTTCCAGGAGCCCCCCCCTCCCCCCTCTATCTGCAAACACTAGTGCAACACACACCAGGGCCTGTCGCCAGCCTCTATTCTGGTAAATAGCTATTGCTCCGAGAGAGAGACAATTCCCCCAACCACCTATGTCGCAGAAAGGCACCTCGCTCCAGTCGTACCCTTATTAATGGCAACCAACTGCAGCGATTGTCTAGTTAGCGGTCCACAGTCCTTGATCCAACAGGTACCAGGTCACATTCTACAAATCGCCATCTCAGGCTGTGACACCCCAGCCAAATCGGCAGCAGGGTCATCGCAAAAGGGTTTCCTTCTAGCCCTTGAGTGCAGCCAGAGGCAAGTGCCTTCCCTACACTGCCCGCCTCAGGACTGATGTTGAGAATTTCCCGCAGACTCATGGTCAGGGCTGCGGGAGACGAGCCTCTTGGCCCCTTCTTAAAAATAGGACATCCAAAAACCTACTGGCCGCCTCCAGCACCATGAAAAAATGTGCCCTCCTACATCCTGAACCCAGAGCTTTGCCAGGATCACCATTGCATATCCAATGTCCAGATTCCGGAGACTGCGCTTCACCCCAGCAAAGGCTCTCCTCACCGCCTGCACCAATGCACAGAAATCCAGGAAGATCTGTATGCGGTCGCCATCAAAGGTAAGCTCCCCTTTATCTCTGGACATCCATAGAATCGCATCCCTATTTCTGTAATTGAGGAGCTTTGAGATTATGCGGCAAGGCTCCATGATGAACATTGGCGAAAGATCGTCCTTCCCAAAGAGCGATATACACAACTTTTCTACAAAGTCTTCCATGAGGCCCGTCGCTTGCTGCTCCAGGACCCCAAACATGCAAATGTATTTCCATCTGGCTCGGCCACCAGATCTTCATTTTTTGCCACGATTACCTTGGCTGCCGTCTCCCGGACCGCAAATCTATTTGGGACTGTCGCGCTGCATCTTCTAGGCCACAAATTCTGTTCTCCGCCTCATCAAGCCTGGCCCCCATGTTTGTCAAGCCGCAGATGTATACGGTCAACTTTGGTGTCCAGGGCATCCAATTTGGTGTATAGTTTCCCATATATCAACCAAACCCTCAACTACAGACCTAGAGCTAGCTGACCTAGACGGGAAAGCAGAGATACTACACAAATGTATTGCAGATACAACTGACAAGATCGCCCCAGAAAAAACGTTCACCCCATCAAAAAAAAGAGCAATGGCAAAATGGTTCACCCCACTATTAAACGCCATGAAAAAGGAAAACAAAAAGATGGAATTGGAATGGAGGAAAGAATACAACCCAGGGAAAAAAACACTGTACCAAAAACAAATCCGCACATACAAGGAAATTCAAAAGGCAAAGAGAAGACATTACGATGACAGAATCAACAATGCCACCAACACACAAAAAGAAATGTTTAGCATCATTGAAGAAATGACAAACCCACCAGGCTGCGATAACATCCCAACCCCTGGGATGGCAGACCACTAAAAAAAATA
This sequence comes from Ambystoma mexicanum, assembly GCF_040938575.1. NCBI lineage: Eukaryota > Metazoa > Chordata > Amphibia > Caudata > Ambystomatidae > Ambystoma > Ambystoma mexicanum. The sequence continues at coordinate 1,204,799,091 of NC_090923.1, read as the reverse complement.
AAATAAAAAGAAATGCCATCTGACAAACTATAAAAAAGGGACCAACCACAACATACAACCCAACGAACCTAACACGGAACCACAGCACAAACTCCAAAGCTTTCCTGAAATATAAGCATAGGCATTCGCAATGCTGGTAAAAAAAAGCAAGAAAGCGGGATCACCCAGTGACCCCTGTCCCCCAGACATCTACAAATCAATCCTAGCGCAAGGATTGCCAGCAGAACACTACAGAAACCTTCTAAATCTATCACTAGCAACAGGGACTGTACCAGGGATCTTCAAATCGGCATACATCAAGCCACTCTTGAAAAACACAAGTGGTGACGTAGATGACCTTTCCAACTACAGGCCGATCTCTAACATCCCCTACCCAGCAAAACCTCTAGAAACCTACATATACAAACTAACCAAGAACACGTAGAACACAAGAACACAAGAACACCACCTGCTGGACAAAGCTCAAGTCGGTTTCAGACCAGCAAGAGGAACGGAAACAGCACTACTATCCATGTGGGATGACCTCAAAACTAATGCAGACTCAAACACTACCTCAGCCCTTATTCTGCTCGACCTCTCTGCAGCCTTTGACACAGTTAGCCATGACACCCTGACCAAAAGACTAGAAGATATAGGCATAACAGACAGCACTACGCTGGATCAAATCATTCGTAGCAGACAGAACAGAAACCGTATGGATCAAACATTTCAAATCCACCCCACGAGTTAACGACTGGAGTACCACAAGGATCCTCACTATCTCCACTATATTTCAACATCAGACTCCGGTCATCAGAATCTTCAAAAAATACAACATTACATGTTACAACTACGCAGATGACACTCAAATCTACAAAATCAAAGACAGCGATGCCCACCATTCGGCCCTAATCAACTGTCTAAGAAGTCTTCTACTGGATGGATGCCAACAACCTGAAAATCAACCCAGGAAAGACAGAAATCATGATCATATCCAAAGACCAAGAGAACGAAACCACCATCCCGTGGCCTACGGAAATGGGTAACGCACCGACTCCATCGAAGGTAGTAAACAATCTGGGAGTCCTAAACGGACAACACCCTAACCCTAGAACCACAAATAATGCAACAGTAAAGAAATGATTTTTCCTCCTCCACACGGCAAGAAGAATTCTACCTTTCCTCTCCTTCACGCACAAAACACTCACTATCGTCGCCCTAATCATGTCAAAAATCGACTATGCAAACAGCCTCTACCTCAGAATACCAGAATACCTCCAGAAGAAACTGCAATGGATCCAAAATGCAGCAGCAAGACTACTCCTCAAACTATCCAGAAGAGACCACATCACTCCAGCCCTAAAAACACTACACTGGCTCCCAGTAAAACATTGCATCACCTTCAAAACAATGTGCATAACGCACAGGGCGAACAGCGGACAAGGAGAAGAATTCCTACACAAGAAAATAACTGTACAAACCAACGAGACCCCTCCGATCAAGCTATGAAATCTGCCTGGAACTCAAACCATACCTCAAGAAAAAATTAGGAGGCACCTACTACCACTTAGCCGCAAAAACCTGGAACATCCCAAAAGAAATAAACACTGAAGATTACCTAAAATTCAGGAAATCGCTAAAAACCTGGCTCTTCAACACCACAGTTTAAAAACTGAAAACCGGAACAAGAAAAAAGGATGACTAAACTGGAAAGGACACAGACAACCCCGAACCGACAGGGAAGCTCCCACGGCACCTGGACGGATGACACCAGATAGAACGGAACACAGGCGACATGCACAAGACTGAGTCAACTACCCCAGCCAACCCCACCAACACCTCCGGCCCGCTACCGCCAGGTAGCACAGTGTTGTGGAATTGTTGAGAAATTGGCAATGACCACACTACCTGAGATGCTGACATTGCCAGGTGCACTGGCCACAGGAATATAAAGGGAGGACAGGGGGGGCTATGAGGGAAAGTGATAGAGGTGGGGGCCAGAGGGGTAAAGAACATTGTATACCAGCCAGACCCAGATTGTATTGTATTTATTTATAATGCGCACCTAACCCCGGGGTAGCCAGGCGCAAAGGCAGCAAGAGGGTTGCAAAAACTTAGTTACATACAGTAGGGTGAGGTCCAGCTGCTGTTACAGTGCTGGACGTATCACGCCAAATAGGAAGGGTGGAACATATACACTATAAGCAATACTATATACATATTTACATTCAATGAGGTAAAAAGCCATGTGGTAGTGGCGCATCCGGGCATCGGAAGGTCGTTATGAGTCGAGTGTTTTAAGCCGGTGGATAGTTCTGGCTCTGAACTGGTGGTAGGGTAGGTCCTCCCTGCAAGTAGGAGGAAGGGAGTTCCAGAATTGCGCTGCTTTTACTGGAAAGCTGTTGCCTCCAGACATAGTACGTTTGAACCTGGGCACCAGAAGAAGGTTGGAATTGGCCGTTATCGCGGGGCGACAGAAGGTGGGTCTAGTAAATCTGGAGATGAGGTATTGAGGGGCTGCTTGGTGGAGGCATTTATAAATCAGAGACACCGATTTAAGGAATATCTTGTCCTTGGTGGATAGCCAGTTGACAGATCTTCTGGAATCAGATGTGGGCTTTCTTCGGGATACTGAGGGCCGCTCTGAGGGCATTATTTTGGAGGATTTGGATTTTGTTTGAGATATATTTGTTACAACCTACATATAGAGCGTTGCAATAGTCCAACTTGGACAGGATCAGCGCCCTGGCCAAGGTGGTGCAGTTGGTAGGGGAGAGAAAGGGTTTGGCTGCCCTAATGAGTTTGCAAGTGTACGCGGTGGCGGAGGCCATTGCATTCACCTGTTTGTTGAAGGTGAGGGAGGAATCTAGATAGAAGCCGAGGGTTTTAACCTCCTTAGCTACCTTGATCTTGTTATCGTCAATTATGAACGATGAGTATTTGTGGCCCAGCTTGTTGAGGTAGTGTGTCGAGCCTAGAATAAGGAGTTCTGTCTTGTCATCATTCAGGCATAGACCGTGTGAGGCCATCCATGCCTGGATGATGAGGTACACTTTATTAACGAAGGCCAAATCCTTGTCATATGCCCCCGACAACGGGATGAGGATCTGGGTATCATCGGCGTAATTAGTGTAGGTCATACCCAGATAGTCTAGATCATCAAAAAGAGGCTTTGTGAAGATGTTATAGAGTGTAGGGGAGACCAGGATCCTTGAGGCACGCCGCAAGTGATAGGTGTAGGGTCGGCTGCTGCTGACAATGAGAAGACTCATCGTGCGGTTATTAAGGAAGGATTGGATCCAATTGGTTGCTTCTTGAGAGAAGTGGGCAGCTTTTTGTAGGTGATTGCACAAGATCTCATGGTCGACCAGATCGAAGGCCGCAGAGAGATCAAGGAGTAGCAATAGTGCTGTCTTACCCTGGTCTCTCAGCTCGTCTATTTGTGCCTTGAGATCTATAAGTGCAGTTTCGGTTCCATGCTTTGGCCTGAAACCAGATTGTCGGACGCCGAGGAGATGGAAGTGCTCAAGGTAATGTTGGATCTGTTGGTATGCTATTTTGTCGAGGATTTTAAGAAGGAACGGTACTGTGGTGATGGGCGGTAGTTAGTTGGAGTGGATGGGTCTAAATTCGGTTTTTTAAGCAGATGGAGGACCCAGGACTGTTTTAAGTTATTAGGTACGGTGCCTGATGTGAAAGACGCATTTATTAGTTTGGTAATAAGTGGTGCGAAATCACGAGCTGCATCCTTTATCAGTTGAGCGGGGCATAGGTCTCCATGGCAATTTGAAGGTTTGAGGGTGAGAATAGTATTTTCTACCTCTTTGGTGGATACTTTATGGAAATTAAAGGGGGGGGGTTGTGCGCTGGGGGAGCCGATTGAGTCAGGTGAACCTTTTTATGGGTGACGGTACTTGGCTTAGTAGAGGCGAGCAGAGAGTCTTTTTTAATGCTTATCTTAGTCTTAAGGGAGGAGATTTTGTTTGCTAGGGAATTTTGTATGCCCGTGCACCAGTTTTTATCTTTGATACATGAGTCAGGCACTTGAAATCGGGGATTCAACCTCTTTAAGTATTGTGAAAAGCTCTCTAGTGTTAGATTTAGCTTGAGCGATACGTGTACTATAGGACGTTTGTTTGGCCAGTATAATTTCTTTTTTATATTGGGAAGCTAGACTGCTCAAGTTTTTTTTGTTATTTTCTGAAGGGTAAGCTCGCCAGATTTTTTCATGGCGTCGCTTTTCCTCTCTGAGGGCTTTAAGATGAGGTGAAAACCAGGAATTGATGCGTTTCCGGGGCTTTTTTAACTTCAAAGGGGCTATGGCATCAAGGGATGAAAGCATGATTTTATTATAGATGTCCACCATCGTGAATGGATCTGTATGATCCGGGATGGCATTCAAGGTTGGTGTGATTAGCGGGATCAAGTTTTCGGGGTGATTTTTTTATTTCGGGATTGGACAGCTGGAGCTATGCTGTTAGCTTGTGCTGGGGTTGCTTCTAGGGTGAACGAGATCAAGTAATGGTCTGTCCAGGGCTGTGGGAGTATGGCGGAGACCAGGACTGGGCAGTTGTGCACCGCTAGCCAGTCCAGAGTTCCAGTTCCTCTAGGGCAGGGGTGCACAACTGATTTTGACAGAGGGCCGAAAGTACCTTACATGAGGGCTATAGTGGGCCGAAAAGTAAATGTGGGCGGGGCGGTAGACGGGGCGTGGCAGGAGGCTTTTTAAACCCCCAAGTTGTACTAAACACATGGAAAAAGAATGTTTTTGAGGGGTTACGATTTTTATTTGCATTTCAAACTTACATTTTGTACTACACATTTTCCATTGTTATAATTTATTTCTATTTAGTTATTGTATCTCGCCTGTTTAACATATATATTTTAATGACCCTAGATTGGACATGCCGTTATTTTAGACTGCTACAGTTTGCTATTTGGGTTGCCCAAAAGGAGTATGGCCTTCTTTGAGTCAGGTTTCCTCAAAAAGCCAAAGATGAACATCTAACTGTGCCTGTTTTAGCTTTATTATTGGGTTCACTCTTGGAGTGCAACACTATGCCCCATGGCCCCCTCACCCCCAACCAAACACTATGCCCCATGTCCCCCTCACCCCCAACCAAACACTATGCCCCATGGCCCCCTTACGCCCAACCAAACACAATGCCCCATGGCCCCCTAACACCCAACCAAACACAATGCCCCATGGCCCCCTTACACCCAACCAAACACTATGCCCCATGTCCCTCACCCCCAACCAAACACTATGCCCATGGCCCCTTTACACCCAAACCAAACAATGCCCTATGGCCCCCTCACCCCCAACCAAACACTATGCCATGCCCCTCACCCCCAACCAAACACTATGCCCCATGGCCCCCTCACTCCTAACCAAACCCCCCACCCCATGGCCCCCTCACCCCCAACCAAACCCCCACCCCCCAAATCAGCACACAAAAACCAGCACCAATACAGACCCGAACCCCCACCCCCCCCAACTCAGCACACACATGCACCCATAAAGACCCGAACCCCCCAAATCACACTCTCAAACAAGCACCCATACAGACCCGAACCCTCACCCCCCCAACTCAGCGCACACACACAAACATGCACCCATACAGACCCGAAACCCCACCCCCCAACTCAGCACATATAAAACATTTAAATCAAAACATTCATACACATCCGACAACTCCCCCCCCCCCCGCATCTCAACATACACAAAATACATTCAAATACAAACATTCATACACATCCGACACACCCCCCCACCCCCGCATCAACATGCACTCAAAATACATTCAAATACAAACATTCATACACATCCGACAACTCCCCCACCCCCGCATCTCAACATACACAAAATACATTCAAATACAAACATTCATACACATCCGACACACCCCCCCACCCCCGCATCAACATGCACTCAAAATACATTCAAATACAAACATTCATACACATCCGACACACTCCCCCACCCCCGCATCTCAACATACACACACACAAACAAAGCAAAACAAACCCGACACACAAACACAAACAGAGCACTTACCGGAGACGTGCTGGAAGGCTGGTAAGCTGGAATGCTGGAATCTTACTACGGCTGGCGTGGTCCAAGGCTGAAATGCCTTCCGGCATCAAACCTTATGACCACGCCAGCCGTAGTGCTGGCCCTCCATTGGTGCAGCACACACGCATTACGTGGCTCGTAGGAGCGATGTGGTGTGTGTGTGTGGATCCAATGAGGGCCAGTGTTTTGTCCGGCCCGGAAGACAACAAAGACTTTCCTAATGGAGGGCGGCCGCGGACAAAAGAGCATGGCGGGCCGCAACTGGCCCGCGGGCCGCATGTTGTGCACCCATGCTCTAGGGTGTTATTGATAGTACTTGCATTTGTGTCTGCGGGGTCGCTAAATCCGAGGTTAAAGTCTCCTAGTAAGATGCGTTGAGGAATTTTTAAGATTTGATAAAAGGTCTGTGAGGTCTTCAAATGACCCTAGAGGGCCCGGTGGTCGGTAGATAAGGTGGATGGAGATGGAGTATTAGATAGTGTTACCTTGGCGGTTAGAGATTCACAAGAGCTCACATTAGTGGATGATTCAATTGTAGTATGGAATTTGGTTTTGGCTATGATGGCAAGACCGCCGCCTCTAGAGGTGGTACGATCAAGTCTTAATAGCGTGTAGTCATCTGGTACCGCTAGCATAATTGCAGGGCCTGCCGTGGGGTGAAGCCAAGATTCGGTGACCGCTAAGAAGTCCAGGTCTTCGTTGTGTAGCAGGTCGGCAATGTCTGATGCATGGGCTACCATGGAGCGGGCATTTATTAGTGCACCCTTGGTCCTGAGATCTACTGGGTTTAGGGGTGGTGGCACGGATTCATGTGTACTTTTCTGGTCACGGATGGGCTCACGGTGGAGTCTACTGTTCAATTGAAGAGGGTGTAGGGAAGGATTCCTAATCAGCTTGTTGTGGGCTGGTTTAGGTAAAGGGTCATAGAGCCTTGGGAGCCTGGCTCGTAATCTAAGGTTCCTCATGAGAACAGGGCAAGGTATGGAGGTCGTTTTGGTTAGTGTATGTGGGTTGTATTCGGGCTCAAGTGCTGGTAAATTAGGTAGCATGGTTGGCTATTGGCTGTTTAAAATGTACAATATTGATCTCAGTAACACTGTATAAAACACATGGAGATACATTGTGATATTGGGCAAGAAGGGCTAGTACAGTGTAGTTGTAGTCACTAGCAGGGTGCATAGGCAATGGGTCACCTAAATTCGATTTTAGCAATCAAGGCACAAAAGTATAGGTCACTAGCAGGGTGCATAGGCAAAGGGTCCCCTAAATTCGATTTTAGCAATCAAGGCACAAAAGCATAGGTTGCTAGCAGGGTGCATAGGCAGTGGGTCACCTGAATTCGATTTTAGCAATTAAGGCACAAAAGTATAGGTCACTAGCAGGGTGCATAGGCAAAGGGTCACCTAAATTCGATTTTAGCAATCAAGGTACAAAAGTATAGGTCACTAGCAGGGTGCATAGGCAAAGGGTCACCTAAATTCGATTTTAGCATTCAAGGCACAAAAGCATAGGTTGCTAGCAGGGTGCAAAGGCAATGGGTCACCAAAGTCAGATCAGGACAGAGTCGCATCAGGCGAGACTACGCAAGCCAAGCGCCTCAATTCAGGACAGAGATACAAACTAACCAACCCCACTAACAAATTTCCCTTTCTGCATACACCTCTCAAACTTCAAACCAAACACAACCAAAACCTACAGCACAACAAACCGCACAAACTTCACTACATTGCAACAACAAAACAAAAAAAAACAACTCAGACTCGCACAACAGTACATGACGACTACCGGCCGCAAACACCCCAGACCCAGCCAATGGATCCACCAGGCTGAGACCGCCAACAGCACATCACTGCTCTCTTGCACTTTTCCTGCTTCGACCCACTAACTCAATCCTCCCCCCCCCCCCCCTTCTCTTTCAGAGCTGCCAGAGCACCAGGGGACCACTCCGGTGGCGATGGTGCGCGGTACAAATGTCCTTTAACATTAACCTATGCCTTCCTTGAGGTGCAGGATTTCCCTCATGTTGAGATCTGAGCCCTACGCCATTCCAGCCCGTTAGGGAGAATTCTCATTTCTGTCCTAATTCCCTTCAACCTTAGGGACCCCCCCAGCTCTTTTGCTGGACTTTAGGACTTCATTTTTATCCTTGAGTGAGACATTTTTTATCCGATTTGGACTGTTTCTTTTGGTTTTGGAGTGTGACAAACTCCATAGGCATCACCTTTTGTATAGTAACAGTACCTTCAGTGCAGTGTCACAGAGAAGTTCTTTGGATTACCCTTAACTTTTACATACCTTTTCTTGGGTAAACTACTGTTCCCAAGAGTAGTAAAGTGAAATTTTCTTTACTTACCTGTTTTTCCTATCTAGGTCCAGTACAGCCCATCTTATGTGGAAGGAATGGGGGGGGCAGGGGGGTTCCTTAGTAGCCCCTTGTCCCCCTTTGTCCTACTTACTCATGTAACATGTTGTATCTTAGCCTGACCACATTTAATGGCTGGTGGCAGTGGTTAAATGTTCCTAACATTGTGCGTTTTTACCGCAGGCTGAATCCTCAGCTGCAGTACTGCACCCATGAGTGCCCATTTTGTCAAAATGGAAATCGTCTTTTTTCACCATTTCTTGCTTGTGAGGTCTTCCTTCGGTTTTACTCTGCACCCCAAACCAGGTTTGGTTCCTTGGTTTGGTTTGTCTTTGACGGGCTTCAGTGCTGAAACCCGCCTCTGGCTCCAGCGTGTCTGGCAGGGCAGGAACCGAGGGAGGTTCCCAAAACTCCCTCTGCTTAGTCTCCTTGGTTACAGGAATGCACCCAAAAGGTGATTGGCTGGCTGGCTGTCCTTGGAGGACAGCCACCCTGCTGTGTGAGTGACAGCTAGGCTGCAAATGAATGGGAGAAACTTACATAAAAGGAGCGGTCGCCTTGACAGAAGTCAGTCGGCCATTGGACGAAGAAATAAAAAAGAAAGAAACTGGAAGAGAAGTTTGCTGCACCTCATGGACGGTTGGTTTGCCCGGTGAAGCCCTTCTGCAATGCTAAAGCACCGAATTTCATATCGACTAGAGAAGCCCGGAAAGGAAGACTTCTTCCCTTGGGTTGGTGGGCCCAACTGACCCCAGGACGAACTTAATTGCAACCGCTCTCCCTGCTGCTGCTGGAACCAAGTGCCAGGGGACTGGAACACCAGGAACGGGTGCATCACCTTTAATCCAGACCTGAGCTCCAAGAAGATCCTAAGGACCCTCTCGAAGCAGGATGACCCAAGCCTGAGCCCCCCTCAGTGTGCTGGACCCCAGAAGCAAGGGAAGCAGACAAGGTATCCAAGAACCGCAGTCGTGCTATTGACCGATAGCTGAAACCGTGAAGTGTCGCTGAACTGGAAGGAGTCCTTTGCCGCAGACTTTCAAACTGCAGTGCAGAAGTCCTCCCTCTGGTCTCCACCACCGAGGCCCAGGAACCCAGGAACTGCAGGACTGCAACCTGAACAGAAGCCAGCTGGACCTCTTCTTCCAACCTAAGGTACTGTCTTGACTAAAGGGGTACTTACCTTTTTTTGTCTGTCTCACTGGAGACTTAACAGTAGCTTCTTTTTCTGCAGAGTTGCATGCAGCTTTTCTTTCACACGCTTTACAGCTTGTGGCCCAACAGGGATTATTTTCTGCAGACTCTCTATATAACATTGTGCAAGACTTTTGTGCTATCTACAAGAAGTGCCTCGGCTCCCCTAGACATTCTCAATTGACATGGGCTGTCCTGGCTCCCTGCAGACTCTTCTGACCCATTGACTGTTTAACTGTCCCTCATAGGTGGTACACGAGTTACTTGTATTGCTGGGAACGGACTCATCTACTCTGCATTGGGGGATTGAAAAGTACACCTGTTCAGAGAACTTGCTAGAAGTGTGTGTGTATAATTATTTTACTAGAAAACATGGAGTACAAGTGTTATTTGACTACCTGTATTGGTGAACCTTTATGTTGCACCTCTACAGCTCACAATTACCCCTCTTGAGAAGTCTGGCTGCTCAGTCACTACCAACTTGTGTAGTACAGACCTATTCAAATAGTTGGTTAACTGTTGCAAAGAGGACCAGGTTGGTGTAGTCTCTCACAGGGTTAATGCATATAATCTAGCCTAACACAGCCATACCTTTGGACCCCTACCCCACCCCCTCCGAGGGGGGCTGCGTGGTCCTCCGGCACCTTGGACTTCTTCCCCGCCTGTTGCCCGTCAAAGGCCAGTGTACACTGTCCCTAGTCGCCCTTCACCACCCTGGTGCTACCTTGCACTCCGAGTAACAAACAGACTCTTACTCTGGGTGCCCTTCCCTGGCTCACAGTATTTAATGTCCATTAAGGGGAGTTAATGTTAAAAGCTAATTGTAAAAAGAAAAAAAAAATCTATCACCACCGGAGTGATCCCCTGGTGCTCTGGCAGATCTGAAAAAGGATGGTGTGAAACGGGGAGGCTGTGGGAGCGGTTAGTTGGGTGCAGTGGGAATAGGAAAGTAAGATATGATGTTCTGTTGGTAGTTTCAGTTCTGTTTGCACTGTTCGCCGAGCAAGCTTAGGTGCCATTTTCTAGTCCGAGCGATTCCCATGTGCTGTTGTGTATGGTTGTGTTGTATGTTGTTGTCCGTCCGAGTTTCTGAAGGAGAAGGGTTTGAAGAAAAATTAGGTATTGGGTTAGCAGGTTTTTTTTCTTACCCCTTTGCTTTTTCTTCTGTGGTCAGCATCTATGACCATCCTGTGTGCTTTGGTATTGTTTGGCATCCTAGTTGGCAGGTATGTTGTGGTGTGGTAATTATCTTCTGTAGAGGTCTAGCAGTGGTGGACATGGGTCGTGGCCCTAGTGTTAGAGATTGTCAGGAAGGTTATGGGTCTCTCCCTCGACTTCTAATGGGGGACCCCTGCCTACTGTGTCATTCCTCTAAACTTGGCGGCGTGTGCATGAGGTCCAAAGTTTCCTCCCTAAACCCACCAGTTGTGGATGGTAGGCCCCTACTTGGGCTTCCTGTTTCAGCCCGAATTTATGATTCCTACTCGTTCCCTTCTGATTCTGGGGTGAAGAGCCAGGTTTTTAATCGTTTTCTGAATTCCAGATGATCCCTTGCATTGCGTATGTTTTTTTGGTAGGGAAATCCATGTTTTTGGAGCCAGGTGTGAGAAATATGATCCCCTGAAAGGTTATTGTAATTTTGGTTCTTGATGAAAGTCGTAGCTTGATCGGAGTGGTCTCGCTGGATGGTAGATGGTTATTTTGTTCTTTAGGAACTCTGCTCCTCTGCGGTGGATTGCTCTGTGCATTCGGCACATGGTTTTGAACCTTCTTTGCCGTTTTATCGGTAGCCAGTGTAGTATATTAAGTGCTGGGCTAATGTGTTCTCTTCATGGTAGTTTGCGCACGAGTCTGGCCGCTGTGTTTTGGATACGCTGAAGTTTAATAGGCATTCTAGCATTCCTAGGTATAGGCTGTTGGCACAGTTTTTAGCTAGAACCGTTATTTCTGTTTTGCCATGGTTGAGTTTGAGGTTGTGTTCATCCAGCCGTAGAGTCCTTGTAGCCATTCTTGCAGGTTTGTGTTTTCTTCACGTTTGTTTTGTACTTTGTAGATCTGTGTGTCATCAGCATAGTTGTAGCATGTGAGGCCATGTCTTAATGAGCTTGATTAGTGGAGCCATGTATATGCTGAAGAGCATCAGCAGTAGGGAGGATCCTTGTGGTACTCCACAGGTGGATTCTCTTGGGGTGGATTTGAAGGGTTTGTTCCAGACAGTTTCTGTTCTGTTAGGAAAGATTTAATCCAGCGTAAGGCTAGAACTGCGATTCCCATTTCTTCCAGTCTCCTGATTAGGATGTCATGGTTGACTGAGTCAAATGCTGCGGAGAGATCCAGAAGTATTAGAGATGTGCTTGTGTCCGAGTCTGCATTAGCCTTCAGGTCGTCCCAGATTGAGAGGAACAGAAACCGCACTGCTCTCATCGGTCTGAAGCCTACTTGTGCTTGGTCCAGCAGAAGGTGGTGTTCTATGTAATCTTGTATTCTTCTAGATACGTAGGTTTCTAGCAGTTTTGCTGGAAAGGGGATGTTTGAGATGGGTCTGTAGTTGTTGAGGGCTTCCACGCTGCCTCCTGAAGAGTGGCTTGATGTATGCATATTTGAATGATCGTGGTACTTTCCCTGTTAATAGTGATTGGTTGAAAAAGTTTCTGTAATGTTCCATAGGTGCTCCGCGCGAAGATTGATTTGTGGATGTCTGGGGGCTGGGATCCATGGGGAGAGCCGGCTTTGTTTCTTAACAGCAAGACAAAATGTGTCTGCTGATATTTGGGGAAGGTTTTGTGGTTTGTTCGGATGATCCTCGGCTGGCAAGGTCGGTTGCATGTTGTGGTAGATTTGGTCTGCTTTCTTTGTTTGATTTGGTGGATGGTGCCGATTTTGTTCTAGTTTCAGCGTGGGCATGGGTGTTGCAGCCAGGGGTGTTTCTCATTTCCTTTATGATGTTAAACCGTGCTTTTTAAGTGGTGGCAGCTTTAGAGATTCGGTTGTCATACAATTTCTTTTTGGCCTTGTGGATTTCCTTTTTGTACGAGCAGAGTTGTCGTTGGAATAGTGATCTCTTTGCCTGGCCATATTTTTTTCCTCCACTCTAGTTCAAGCGTCTTGTTTTGTCTTTTCATGTCGCCGAGAAGCGTGTTAAACCATTTTGCTGTTGCTCTTTTGCGTGATGGGGTGAAAGGTTTTTCCTTGGAGATGGCGATTGTTTCGGCGTTGCAGTTTATTTTGTCGAGGGCAGCTTCGTCCAGAGCCCTTGTCGGTGGTTTGTTGATTTGCAGTTCCAATAGGTTGCTAGCTTTGATGGTCCTGCACTTTCTTTTCATGATGGTGGTCAGTTTGTCCAGTTGTTCGGTCGGTGTCTTGGGTAGTGCGAGTATGAAAGGGAGGATGAGGTGGTCACTCCAGAGGATCTATATTGGTGGTTTCGTGGTGAGGAGGATTTTGTTGGCGAAGATTCGGTCTAGCGCATGACCCGCCATGTGAGTTGCTCCTTGGACTAGCTGATGTAGTTTCATTGTCTCCAATTGTTTTGCTAGTGATTTTTGTGAGTTAGCGGAGTGGAGTTCTTCTTCAAACCAGATGTTGAAGTCTCCCAGGATTATCAGGCGTTCCTGCTCCAAGGGTAGGTTAATAGCTTCTGTGAAGGTGTCCACGATGGTCGCATCAGATGTCATTGGTCTGTAAACTATAACAAATGTGAGGTTTGTTTTGGGGTTTGCTGTTAGGTGAACGATTAGGGATTCACAGTTTGATGCTTAGTGATTCATCAGTTTTAATTTTCTGGTGTTCATTGCAAGCTCCTGCCAGCTCCCCTCCCCTTTTGTTTTTTCTGTTTGCCTGTTAGCACTTGGAAGTTGTCAGGAAGGCAGTTGTGGAGTGCGATTTTGTAGTTTGTCTAGTCTGTTATGAATAAGGATGTCAATACCTCAGTCGCACAGGTGGTCAAAAATCTGTGGCATGTTTGGACATTGATCTTGCGTTGATTAGGTCACAATGGATCTTTGATGGTGTTTATTTTTTACTTTTGTCTTGCAGTAGTTCTGTTGGGTTGTTTGTTTTGCTTACACAAATTAATTGGGGCTCCATGGGCTCTGCTTCATCACTCAATCTTTCCATTAGATTGATAGCTGTGCTTGAGAAATCTTCAACTTCATCTTCTATGTTTTGATGATGTAGTCAACACTGCCCTTGTATTTGGGACATAGGGAGAGAAGGCATTTATTTTGTGCCTCTCTTCTTGGAACTGTTCTTTTCCTGCGAGGTTCCAATAGGCGATCTGTCTGCCTAGAACTGCTAGTGACATTGGGGTGTTGCATTGGGGAGGCAGTTGAGAGGTACTGTGTTAGATATAGGGATTTTTCTCTTCTCATGACGTTTGTTTTGTTGGTCATGGTGTTTGTAGGAGTGCATCCCGTATTCGTGGCAGTTTCTACTGGAAGAGGGAGTGGCTGCTTTGGGATTGTTCCTTTTTTTTGGCAGCGTCCTGTTATATGTCGGGGCATCTTGTGGTCACAGGGCTTGGATTATTCCTTTTTGGTTAGCGACCCCACCCATTCTCTTTTGCTGGACTTTTATTTTAACCTTGGTGTGAGTGAGACCCTTTTCTCACTCATGTGTTGTGAACTGATTTGGATGCGTTTCCACTGTCTTTGGAGACGGACAAACTCCATAGGTTCCATATAACTTTGTATGGTGACAGAACCTTCAGTGCAGTGTCACTGAGAAATCCTTTGGATTCCTGATGACGTTTAAATACCTTTTCTTATGTGAACTTCAGTTCCCAAGAATAGTAAAGTGAAATTGAATTTACTCAGCTTCTCTTTGTAGGTCCAGCACACCCCATCTTATGTGGAGTGCTGGGGGGTTACTTAGTAGCCCCTTTTCCTACATTCTCATCTAGCATTTTTATGTTACCCTCCCTACTTTAAATGGCTGGTGGAAGTGTTTTACTTTTTCCTACCATTGTGCTTTTCTACGGCAGCTGCAGTACAGCACCCATGGGTGACCATTTTGTAAAAAATGACCCCCTCCCCCCCACCCAGTCTACTTTTCTCACCATTTTCTGTTTGTGGTCTTTCTTGGGTTTTTACTCTGTCGGAACAGATTCGATCCCTTTGTGGGGCTTCAGCCCTGAAGCCCGCCTCTGGCTCCTGTTTGTCTGGAAAGGGAGGATGCGAGAGGTTCCCGAAACCTCAAAGTCCTTTGTCTCTAGGAACGCCTGAATGCAACCAGTCCCGATTGACTGGCTGTACTTTCAGGACAGCCTCCCTGCTGTGTGATTGACAGCCTAGGATGGGCATCAATGGGGGAAACCTGCTTAAAAGGCGATGGTTTTGGGACTAGAGGCAGAGTCGACCACTGGGAGAAAGACCAGACAAAACCGTGAACGAAGCTTGCTGCATCCTCCTGGACCTTTGAATTGCCAGTTGAAGCCCTGCTGCTGTGCTGAAACTCATTTGACAGAAGCTTCGGAAGGGACTTCTCCCCTTGAGTTAGCGGGACCAACTAACCCCGAGAAACTCCACTGGACCATATTTCCCGTTTGGCTGTACTTCATTACTGGAAGAACCGAGTGCCAGGGGTCAAGTAATCCTTAGTCGAGTGAAACATCTGAAATCCGTCTAGAAGCTCTAAGAGTCTCCCAAGGACCCTCCAGAAGAAAGGACGACCAGAGCTCGAGTCACCTCACCAGAGTGCATGACCCAAAGAATGAAGGAAGCCCAACGGTATCCAAGATCCCCAACAGTGCGGTTTACTAAGTGATGAAACTGCAAAGTGCTGCTGAACCAAAATGAGCACGTAGTAGCCGACATCATCCCAAGTACTGCGACAGGAGTCCTCCAGACCTCCTCCCTCTTGTCCCCAAGACGGGCTCAGGAACACAGGGTCTGCACCGCTGTAGCAAGACAGAATCCAGCTGGACCACTCTTCTTCAAACTAGAGGCAAGGTTTAGACTTTGGGTACTCACCTAAACGTCTTTTAGCTTTGCTTTTCTACATTGGGAATTGCAGTGGCTTACCTTTAGAGTCGATTGCAACTCTTTTCACAGGGTTATCAGCGTGTGAACCTACAGGTGATTTTCTACAAACAAACTGTGTGCAAGACAGTAAGATCTAAGAAGTGCCTCAGCTCCATCGACTGTGTTCCAATTGACATTTGGCTGTCCTGGCTCCCTGAAGACTTATAGTCCATTGACTTTGATATTGTTAGTTCCTCATAGGTGGTAACTTGTTTTAGACCGTTATTGCTGGGAAAGGCTTGTGTAGATTTTATTGGAAGTAAGGCCTAAACTTCTTCAGAGTCCACACAATAGCAAAGCACTCATTCAATGGTTGCCCACCTTGTTTCAGGATCCTTCAGTTTTCTACTGATTAAGCAAATGGGGTGCTCCCTACCTTTCCCATCCAGTTGACCGAGGACTGCACCTATTCCTACATTTGAAGCATCTGTTTGCACAATGAAAGTTTGGTGGTAATCAGGAGCTCCGAGTACTGGGGCTTGGCAAAGAGCCTTTTTCAGGGTTTCAAAGGGCTGATTGCATTCCTCATTCCACCTAACCTTCTTAGGGAATATAGGAGAGCAGAGGACTTTCAGTGGAGAAGCTATGGACCCATAGTTCTCAGTGAAATTCCTGTAATACCCAGTGAGACCTAAGAAGGCAAACACCTGGGTCTGAGTAGTAGGTGTTAATTTTACACAGCTTCAATCTTACTGGGCAAAGAACTTATTTCTCCATCTCCTACCTCATGTCCAAGGTAGACCACTTTACTCTGTCCAATATGGCATTTACTTGCCTTTATGGTCAGATTGGCCTTTCCAAGAGCCTGCAAAACATCTCAGGTGGTCCAGATGTTCGTTCCAGGAATTGCTGAACACTATGTCATCCAAGTATGCCATGCAGAAGTCCTCCATCCCATTCAGAACCTGGTTTACCATCCTTTGAAATGTAGCAGGTGCATTTTTCAATCCAAAAGGCATAACCTTAAACTGGTATAAGCCAACTTGGGTAGAAAATGCAGTTTTCTACTTGGCATGGTCCGTCAGGGCTATTTGCCAATAGCCTGACGTCAAGTCAAATGTGCTGAGGAACTTGGCGCACCAAGTCTATCCACCAACTTATCTGACCTTGGCAAAGGGTGGTTATCAGTCTTAGTGACTGCATTAAGAGCTCTGTAATCAACACAGAATCTAAGTTCTTTAGATCCTGCCTTTGGTACTAACACAACTGGGCTAGACCATGGACTAGTAGAGGGCTCTATTACCCCGAGATCAAGCATCTTGTTGATCTCACCTTTGATGTGGGTTCTTACATTTTCTGACATTCGATATCCTCTGCTTTTGACTGGCAGACAGTCACCAGTGAGTATGTCATGCTGTCCCCAAGGGGTCAAGCCTGGTGAAAGTGAGAACAGAGAGGCACACTGATTTAACATAGATTTGCACTCTTCCTGTTGCTCAGGTGTCAGATTTGAAGAGAGATTTACTCCTTCAATCTTTTCGTCTAAAGGTAAGCCTCTGAAGAGATCAGGAAGAGCTTCACTCTCTTCTTCCTCCTCTGTTGATGCTAGGAGCAAAGCTCCTACATCAGGTCTGGAGACATACGCTTTTAGTCTGTTGGTGTGGAAGACTGTTGGAGCTTCCTTGGGATTGCCCAAGTCCACCAGATAGTTGACCTCTCCAAGTTTACCCACAACTTTGAAGGGTCCCATCCATTTGTCTTACAAGGCCCTCTGCCTTGTTGGAATCATAACGAGAACTAGCTGGTCCTGAGTAAACTCAACCATGTTAGCCTTTTAGTCATGCCAGTGCTTGACCAATGCTTGTCCAGCTTTCAAGTTATCACTTGCTTCTGCCATCATTTGTGACATTCTCCTTCGGAGACCTACCACATAGTCACTGACTGGCTTGGGGGAAGGAGCACTCTCCAACCCCTCCTTGATCAGAGCCAATGGACCTCTGACCGGATGACCATAAAGAAGTTCAAAGGGAGAATAACCTACTCCCTCCTGAGGGACTTCTCTATAAGCAAAGAGAAGGCATGGCAGTAGAAGGTCCCACTTTCTTTTAAGGGGGTCCTCTAAAGCACCCATCATGCTCTTCATGGTTCTGTTGAACCTTTCAACCAGCCCATTTGTCTGAGGGTGGTATGCGTTTGAGAACTTGTAAGTAACTCCGCAGGTTTTCCACATGGCTTTCATGTAGTGGGACATAAAATTCGACCCCCTGTCAGAGATTACTTCCTTAGGAAACCCAACCCTGGTAAAACTACCAAGGAGGGCCTTAGCCACAGCCGGAGCTGTAACAGTCCTCATAGGAATTGCCTCAGGGTATCTAGTAGCATGCTCTACTACAACAAGTATAAATCTGTTGCCTGAGGAGGTTGGAGGATCAAGGGGACCAACAATGTCAATCCCTACTCTCTCAAATGGGACTCCCACTACAGGGAGAGGCACTAAAGGTGCCACATTCTTGGAGCCAACCTTACCAGAAGTCTGGCAGGTGTGGGATCTCCTGCAGTATTTATCTACTTCAGCCCCCATCTTTGGCCAATAAAAGTAGAGTGAGAGCGTTTCCTTAGTCTTCTTGAAACTCAAGTGACCAGCCAAAGGAATCTCATGGGCTAACTGCAAGAACTGTGGTCTGTTCTCTCGGGGTACTACAAGTCGCTTGTTGTCCCCAGGTGCAGACTCCGTTGGTTCACTGTAGAAGAGGCAATCTTTCCATTGTAACATATATTTCCCATGCTCTTGCCCTTCAGCCTGAGCATCTGCCTGGTGGCGAAGACCTTCCAGAGTTGGACATTCTCTCTGTCCCTTACTGGAGTCCGCCCTGTTGGGTCCACCTTCTGCCAGTAAAGACTGCAGCTCAGGATGGTCAACAGGATCCAGATCTCCAATGAGTTCCTGGCCTTCCACTAGCTCTTCTTCAGAGTCTAGTTCAACCACACAGGGTTGTACCTCCCTCTCAGCCTCAGCTGGATGGGGAGTTACTGGTGTAACTTTGGACAACCTAGGGGAAGTCCTTGTTGGCTGCACTGGAGTGCTGGCTGTGAGGTTCTTGTTAGAAGTTTTAGGTTTCCCTTTGCCTTCTCATTGCTTAAAGACAGCAGCTGACATCTCCAGTGGAGCAGGAGTGATCTCTTTCTTCATCATCTCCTTGGGAGTACCTCTCATGGTTCTCTCCCTTGCAGGTCTGGTGAGCTCCTGTAACCTGTTACTAGGCGGTCTGGGGGTATGTAACACTACTCCAAGAGTTTAAGTCATTACCCAGCAGAACCCTTCCTGGCACCTCACTTTGTATGCTGACAGGTATCTTCACAGTCATGTCATTACACTGGACGAGAACTGGTAATTGGGGAAGCATCTGCACAGGCCCTCCAGCTAACTTGGTGAGGTGTTTGGGTGCCTTAGCAACATCCTCAGCATGAAAAAACAATTTGTCCACCACAGTTATGCTGGCCCCAGTGTCCCTAATGGCAGGAGTCTCCTGACCATTCACCTGGACACTGTCCTTATAATACTCTTTAGTATTATCTGGGATAGAATTATAGACATCTAAGTTCTGTTGTTCCCACAAACCCAGAGACACTAAAAACACTGGCTGAGACTCCAATGGGTTCATCAGCCAGTAATAGAAAGTTTCCACTTGCCATTTGTACTTCCTCCTCTGGAGCGAAGGCTAAGGAGACAAGCTGGACCCCTGAAGGTTTACCCTTAAATCTGGGATCTCCTTTCACATGGTCAGTAGAGCTACAAACAAAGCATTTACCAAATGCTTTCTGGAATGGTGGCTTGTTCTGACCTTCTGGTTTGGCACCAGGAGGTACACTAGCCCGATTTGGTTTCCCTTGTGGCTTACCCTTTTGGTTTTGTTTGGGGCCCACTTTGGAATTGGAATTAGAATTCTCTTTGGAGTCCTTTTTTGGCTGTTTTCCCCTCATCCTTTTTCTGAGTAGCCCCAGAATCCGTGTGAGTGGCCCTGTTGGCAACCCAAAAGTCAGCAGCCTTAGCTAACTTCCTGGAATCTAATTCCTTTGAATCAGCCAAGTGCTGTCTGAGCTCAGGAGAGCAGCATCATAAATTGACTCCAACATTACAAGATTCTTCATTCCTTCATAAGTGTTAACTCTAACCCTTAATCCATCCCTCTACGTTTTTCAAACTTTCACTCACCCAGGTAGCCCAAGGGGTACCATCATGCTTTTTGATGGTCCTAAACCTCTTAAGGTACTGGGAAGGGGTCTTCCCAAATCTAGCTATCAAAGCTAGTTTCACACATTCATAATCCTTCTTATCCACCTCCCCCCAACTCCATTACCACATCAGTTGCAACAGGGGGAAGCCTAGAGAACAACCAGGGAAGTTACTCATTCCCTGTGATGTC
The DNA here is from genome assembly GCF_040938575.1 of Ambystoma mexicanum. Lineage (NCBI taxonomy): Eukaryota > Metazoa > Chordata > Amphibia > Caudata > Ambystomatidae > Ambystoma > Ambystoma mexicanum. The sequence continues at coordinate 1,204,779,096 of NC_090923.1, read as the reverse complement.
CTGGAGCCCATGACTATACTCAAACGTTTTTAACCAATCCAACACATCCAACATCGGTTCATACATACCCACTAATTCCTTAGGCATCCGGGGTCTTTTGGGACTGGAACTAGAGGAACCAGAGGAGAGAGAAGCATTTTCCACAGACAACTTCTTCATTTCTAGTTCATGATTAAGCTCTATTTCTCTGAGTCTTAACTCAGCTTGCTTCTGCTCAGCCTGGGCATTCATTCTTCTGAACTCTAGCTCTTGGTTTCTTTCAGATTGAGCAATAAAACGTTTGTACTCTAATTCAAGCTTCATTTTTTCAAGTTCAAAATAAGCAGGGTTACATGTAGGACCTGGTATAGGCCCAGTAGGTAAGGCAGACAGAGGCTCAGAGTGGCTAACTTCATTAGGTTCACTTCCCTCTTCTGACTCATTATCAAGACTTTGATTCAGATCAATACCATCACTGTTTTCTACATTTGCTGGGGGGGGGGGTAGATTCCTCTGTGCCACCCAGACTTTGGTTTTCTAACAATCTTTCTAGAAGTTCCATTTTCTTGCCCTTCTCAGAGAGATTCTTATGTCTACACAATACTTTTAAGCAATCAGCAGTTTCGGCAGACAAAGATTCTAGGTTTAACTCTCCATAGCAGACAGTTAGAAAATCAACTTTTTAGTGCTAAGCTCTGTGGTTAGTTGTCCTAAAGTGTTCAAAAAGCACTCTAAAGTGTATACTCAATACAAATCCCACTGCTGCCACCAGTGTTAGGCAGAAACCTGTGCAGTTCCCTCTGGGACCACTGCAAAAGATTTAAGACTACAGGTGTTTGGCAGTAAACCCACTTGGTAGCAGTCTGCACCACACAGATTCACTTGGTAGCTGTGGCTGAGCAGTCAGACCTCCCTCAAGAAGAAGTAGGCAGTATACAGAGTATTCACAATAGGTCAAAAGAACACAGTAGAACAAGTAAACACTGACCAGAGCTTGGTGTAAAAGAGATAATTATTTATTTAAAACCACATCTAGAAAAACACAGGCACTAATAGTAAGCAATTCAAAAACACAGTCACTAAAAGATACACTCCCTTAGAAGAATTAGACAAGTCTTAAGTAAAGCCCCACTTATTTTCAGACAGCGGTGAGCGCTAACGCAGATGGCACTCTAATAATTTGTTTTAAAAGGGAGAGAAAAGCAGAGTATAATATGAAACAGATCCCAACACTTTCATAAGAACAAAACAAGAGAGGAAGGCAAGTAAAACCGTGAAGTTAGAGTTCAGAAGGCCGGATCCACTTTAAGAGGATCAGAACGAAATGTGTCCAAGGTCACACGGTTGAAGTGCACAAGAGTCTTGGAAAGGTTCAAAAAGAGTTGGACCAAAAGAAAGGGACCAGTTAGGTCACGGCGGCCAGCCCAGTCCAGAAGGTTAAGGGGTTATTATTACCTTGTAGCAGTCTTTAGAAAGGGAGGCCTGGCGGACACGGTACCTTAAAGTGGTGAGAATACTCCAGCGGGGGCAGTTGTTCCTGGCAGCGGATGCAAGTCGGTGCTTCGTCTGGGGGAAGAGAGGATCTCGTCAGGGAGGAAGACAGGAGTCCATTGCACTGCCAGGGAAGAAACCAGCCGCAGAGTTCAGGTAAAAGGAGCAGTCCTTTTATTCGCGGTCCAGTGGTAAGTGGCTATTCGGTTGCCGGGGTGCTTGGCACGGGCAATTCGACCACAAGACGGCCTGGGATGCGAAGAGAAGGTGGTAAACTGGTTGTGCCCACCAGTCAGGGGAAGAAGCCTCTCCAGCCGAGAGATCATCTGTCGCCGGGAAGTGGTGAGTCGGTTCTGCAGGGCTCCACCGGTGGTGTCGTCGTGGTAGGTCGGCTCAGCTTCTCCCTCGTCAGATTCTCAGGTCCTGTGGCGACTTCTGAAGTTCCAGTCCCCAAAGCCCTGCTTTTATGCAGCACACCCCCATTCACTCAGCCTAGCTGTCACTCAAACATGCTAAGTGGTGAGCCGGCCGGCTCACCACTTGAGCAAATCACACAACAGTGCGACTTGAGTTACCAAGGTAACTCAGTCCAGGGTGCCTAAACCCCCTCCCACACCCCCGTGGTACCCAGACAGAGTGGCACCACTTTTGGAGGCTTCTGTGGAGAAGCCCGCCAAAAAGTGGAACAAAGGGCTCGACTTGGGTTGGAGTCACAGAAGAAAACAAAAGCCATTTTAGAATCGAGTCCTGGCAAAAAATACCAACCGGTGAATTAATATTAAATAAATAAACCGGCGGTATGTTCGAGGCTATGAGAATTACATAATTAAAGTTGGTAGCCTCGAACCATGGGAAAATCTCATAGGGATATATTTACGGTCGAATATAAAAAGTACTATCCACTGCCACCAGCCAAAACTCGATCAGGGGGACGGAGACGTGCCCCCTCCACTAACAGATCCCGGGGCAATCGAATTGCCCCGACCAGTACGTCCACAATATGATGTTTGTACTGGTTTCTGTTCATAATTTGGGACTAGTAAAGTCAATGGTGACTTTACATGCCCTGGGAGACAGTAGTCAGTCCCAGGGAATGGAGTCTATGGTGGGGTGTCACTATGACACCCCTGTGTTACTGCACGGAGGGTGCTCTGTAACACACATAGTAAAAACACATGAGACCCTATTGAGTAAAGGACCCCATAGCCCATAAAACACATTAACAGTCCAAGAGTGGGAGAAAAAGTGTCTCACTCTTGGCAGGAGAAAAAAAACCAAACTCCAGGCATCCAGCAAAGCTGCTGGGGGACTCACTAGCTTAGGAAATTCAGCCTAAAGAGAGAATTCTCCCTAACAGTTGTCCTCACATTTACTGAGAACCTGTTTAACGTTTTCCTTCCCTAAAATGTTCCTATCTGCAACCTAAGAATATAAAAAAGTATAACTAGTGTGATATAAATGCCATTACTGTCCTTGTGATTGAAGTCACCTGAGGGTGTAGGAATTGTGTAAGAAGCATATCCAAAGATTATCCACTAACTTGTTTTGATCCTGAAAAGTATTTTGAAAATATAGTTAGTGTTATATAAATTGCCTTTTTAAAAGAACGCTTATTTAACATCAATTTTTAAATAACTAACAGAAACCTGGAGTTAAAGTGTTACTTGGCTACTTGTATTTACGGATTTCATTTGTACAGCTCTACGGCTCATATTTACCCCTCTTGAGATTGAGCAGGCAGCCAGGCTTCACTACCATCTTGTGTAGTACAGACCATTACCAAAACGTGTTACACCCAACACCAAGCAGATACGTGCTGTGTAGTCCCACAGTGTGCCTGCATCAATTCTTACCAAACCGTGGGAGAAAGGCCTAGTTTTCATAACGTGGCAGTAACGAACACACCTACGTTAAAGATTCCTAGATGGTGGGAAAAAGGTCTAGTTTTCACAGAATGGCATATATAAAACAGCTGAATTTGAGATTCCTAGACAATAGGGGAAAAGGCAGAGGCTTCAAAATATGAATGGCATTTAAGTGCGCTTGGATTACCACTGGTCTTCCCAGAAGATGTCATGGGCGTGTGTGATTGGTGCAATTATTGTACGTTTTGGTTGTTTAGGGCAGATTGAGCGTGAACGTGATTAGTAAATGATAGACCGGTTACCCAGGCTGGAGGCAGTCGGGACTATCATGCACATGCCCCTCCAACCCCCACCGTCCAGGCTCTCCTCTTCTCGGGCCTCTAGCTGCTGCTCCCTCTCCCACTTTCCCAGCCCAGAGGTCCACAGATGGTTTTGGGGGTCTGCTTTACTGTATCAAACATTGGCCAAACTTTCACCGTCCCGCCAATTCCTCTGTCTGGTGTGCATTCACTCCCACCAAGGCCTTCCAACTGGTATCACACCTGTTATGAGTGCAGGCACCAGCGCCTCACTATCACCACGGCCGTACCATATGTCCCACTCTACAATCAACAGGGCGGTCGGGGGGGGGGCAATGACCCCCTGCTCCCCTGTTGATCACTGTGGCTGCCACAGGGTGCGCTCACCAGATGCCGCCGCTCCCAGTCACAGGCCTCCTCGCCGCTAGGTCACAGCGGCAAGGGCACTCCTGCCTCCTCTTTTCAACAGATCGCTGCACCAGCATTGCTCAGTGGCCGTTGCACCTTCCAGCCATCACCGCAGCGAGGCTCCAAGATCAGCTTTGCCCTGGGGTGAAACACTGTCTAGTCACTCCGCAGTCGCTGTTTGCCAGTTGCTTCAAGTTGCACACTAAATCTTCCTGGAGATGCAGGATGGTTTAGGATGCTCAGGATCGAGCTTGGAGATCACGCAAGAGCCATCAATCTTCTTTGGATCGCAAGCGGCACCCAGTTATTGGTGGAGTCATTAACTTTCCCTTCACTGACTCCCTATATATTACATAGTGTTTTACTATTGCATTTGAAGATTCATTTGGGTTATTGGGCCTATAATAGTATTACTGCTGTCCAATTGTAATTCTTGGTGTTTCACAGTGTGTGCTCATTGGAGATCACAGAGCACCCTCACTGCTCTGGAGATTTAGCCTCAACTGCTCTCCAAGCTACAATGAATTGGTCTGGCTATATTCCCAGAAGTGCTCCCCGGTTCATCTAAAAAGGGTGGACTCCTGAACATCTGTCCACCAGGGCAGAGTTAAGAAATCTATTTCAACAGCAGGTTGCCCCCTTTGCCGAGAACCAAAACCTATTAAAATGATTACGTTGGGAATATACACATATGGATGCCAAACGTCATTATAACGTGCCTATCTTTGTGTAGCAAATCCACAAAGGGCATCATTTGCCCTGGTGAAAGTAATGACGAACCCCCTTCCAATAATACAAAACAGTACTTCCATAGAGGAATGTCAAAAATGTGCTTCATTCCTCTCAGAGAAAAATCTAACAATTCGGAATGAAATTCTGAAACTACCCTCAAGACCATGAGGTCTGAGCTGTAAAGAAAATGGTTACTTCTTGATCTCAAACTGAAGACTGACAACCAGAGCCACATTGACTTTATTTGCCCAGCCTCCAAGATAAAAGAAAATTCACTATCTTTCTTACATATTTCAAACATATGGTCCATTTATCTCTAGTCAGGCCGCTTACTGGACTCTTCGAAAGTCGGTCAAGTGACTCCTTTGTTAAAAAGAAATTACTATTAAAAATGTATTTGTATTGCGCTCCGTCACCGCCAGAGTGGTCCCCAGGCGCACTGGCAGATATGAAAAGGAGGGTGTGAAAAAGAGGAGAGTGAGTTAGTAGGGTGGAGTGGGAATAGGAAAGTGACAGGTGATGTCCTGTTGGTGGCTTCAGTTTGCACTGTTCGCTGAGCCTAGGTGCAGTTTCCAGGTCGGTGCGACTTCCCATGTACTGTTGTGCCGGGTTATGTGTTCGTTTGTTGTTGCAGTGTGGTTTAAGGAGCGTGCGGATTGCTGTGCAAAGATGTGGTTGTGAGAATTTCTGTATGGGAAGTGTGTGCCTAAGGTTGAGGTTTTAGAGTTGCGTTAACAGGTTTTGCTTACCTCTTTGTTTTTGCGCTTCTGTGCCCAACATCTACGATTGTCCTGTGTGATTGGTATTGTAGTTTGTCCGCCTAGTCGACAGGCAGGTGTAGGGTTGGAGTTTTCCTCTGCATTACTCTAGTGGGATGGTCTACCTGGCTGATGCAGGTGTTCCCCACCCTGGGTTGGTGATGTTTGGGTGAGGGGTTTCTGGTCACTCCCGGTCCGTCCTCGGTGTGGGGAGTTGCGGGTTGGGGGGGGGGATGGGGAGGGGAGAACTGAGGGTCTTGCCTGCCTGACTTTCCTCTGTGGACTAGCTGTAAGCGGGCATGATTTGTTGGGTGTCCTCCCCTCCCCTCCAGTTAGGGGGGGGGGGGGATTAAGTCAGGGTCATGGGCTAATCCCTAGGATTCTCGGTTCCCATTGGGTGCATACTTCCTAGTAGTTTCCTTCTGGTTCTTCTGGGGCAAAGAGCCAGGTTATGAGTAATTTCCTCAATTCCAAATGATGCCTTGGTGTTGCGGATGTTCTTTGGTAGTTCATGCCAGATTATTGCTGCCAGGTGAGAGAATGTTGATTCTTTGGATTTTCTTTTATTGTACAGTTTTTGTTATAAGCAAAGGTCTTGTCGGATGGTAGACTTATTTTCTGCTTTAGGAACTCTGCTCCATGGCCGTGAATTTTTCTGTGCGTTATGCACTTTGCTCTGAACTTTATTCTCCATTTTATTGGTAGCCAGTGTAGTATTTTCAACGCTCAGGTAATGCGTTCTCTTCGTGGTAGTTTTAGCAGGAGTCTAGCTGCAGCGTTTTGGATGCGCTGAAGTTTTTTTAAGTCATTCTGGCATTCCTAGGTGTAGGCTATTGGCATAGTCTACTCTGGACATGACGAGTGCGATAAGCTGAGTGTTTTGGGGTGAAAGATAGGAATGGTAAGATCATTTTTTACCGCGTGTAGGAGGAAGAAACATTTGATTATGGCGTTTACTTGTACATTAAGTGTTCGCTAGGACTGCCAGGTTTTTTACCATCATTGATTGAGTCGGTGCTGCTCCTAGTTCTGTCGGCCATAGGATGTAGTTATTGTTTTCTCCGTTTTTGGATACGATCATTATTTCCATTTTGGCCAGGTTGAGTTTGAGGGAGCTAGTGTACATCCAAACGTAGAGTTCTTGTAGGCATTCTTCCAGAGTTGTCTTTCCTTCCTGTCCATCTTGTATTTTATAGACGATCTGTGGGTCGTCAGCGTAGTTGAAGCATGTGAGGCCACGTTTTATAATGAGCTTGATTAGTGGCACCAGTAATATTTGTTGAAGAGCAATGGGGATATGGAGGCTCCTTGTGGTACTCCACAAGTGGCTTCTCTTGGAATTGATTTGAAGGGTTTGATCCAGACAGTTCGTTCAGTTTGTTGGGGATGATTTAATACAAAGTAGGGCTTGGTCAGTGATTCCTATTTCTTCCAATCACCCAATAAGGATATCATGGTTGACTGTCAAATGCTGCATTGATCCAGAAGTATTTAAGCTGTGCTTATGCCAGTCTGCATTAGGCTTCAGATCGTCACAAATTGAGAGCAGTGCCGTTTCCATTCCCATTGGTCTGAAGCATACTTGTGCTTGATCCTGCAATAGGTGTTCTTGTATAAATTCTTGTGTTATTCTATAAACTTATGTTTCGAGTAGTTTCGCTGGGTGCAGGATGGTTGAGACGATCCATGCGTGATCCAGCTTTGTAGCTGTTGCTTACCAGCTTGACAAATGTCTCTGGTCGATAATTGGCCAAGTCTCCCCCCAAATATCAGCAGTTTGCTCACTTTCATATTACAGTAAATTCATTGAGAAGACTGACAAGCTGGCCAAGGGGATTTCCAAATCACAACCTCTTAAGTCCACTGAATCATGCTTTTATTCAAGATGCCGTAGTGAAACCACAACCCATAAAACATCTTGGATGATGTGTACAAGATTATGGTTGTCAGTGAATTTTGTTTGCTTGTCCTACTGGAATGGTCTGCTGCATTTGACACAATTGATCAGAACATCCTACTTGATTGGATGGGCATTAGAGGCCTTGCGTTGCAAAGAATCCAATCCTTGCTGAATGCCAGACAGCATTTGGTGGTACTGGACCAGAATCCTTGAGTCTTTCAGCACCCCTTTTTGAAGTTCCCCAAGGCTCAATTCTTTCACTTGTACTATTCAACCTCTATATATGGAGCCACTGGGCAACTTGATTGCGAACAATTTGCTATAGACCTCCACCAGTAACCGAAGGCACTCCATTATATCTCAGAATTTCTGAGAAATATGTCACGAATTGAAAATTGCCTAGTTGAAATAGAAACTTTGATGTTGGAACATTCATTAAAACTGAACCAATCAAAGACAAAATTTCTTCTAGCATCTCGATCTGGAATTGGATTTTACAGGCTCATATCCCAGGCTCACAATCTGGCTTTTCCCAGTCAATTACTGGGACTCCAAACTCACCATGACACCACATATAAACGCCTTAGTGAATTCTGCATATCTTCAGATTCTTGCACTGCAGGTTGTGTAAAATCTGTCTCCGCTCATCATTTCCAATACCCTGACGCAATCTCTCGTTTTATCCCATATAGATTATGCAAGTCCTCTCTGGCTGCGTTAAAAATCGGTATTCAATGCTGCAGCCAGACCTGGGTGAGAGCATGAAAATTTAACATGCGACACTGATACAAATTGACTTACACTGGCTACCTAGCTAGCTGAACTAGGGTGTTCCGTAAACGGGTGCATTCATCGTTTGCTCCCGTTTTAGCCTTTTGAGCCAGTGAGCCTGCCTGCCCCCCGGCCCCCACGCTCCACATTTTGCCTTGCCCTAAGCAAACAATTTGTCTGAACCTCTGATAACTTTTGAACCTGTGCATAGGTCCCCCCCAGTGGAAGAGAGATCTGCTCTACCAAAAGTAAAATGGGCCTTTGAATGTCTGAAAATATTCAACTATTGGCTATTACAGAAACATGGTTTCTCCAGGACTGTCCTCTTTTTTTTTTTTAAATGAAGTCTTACCAGATGCTTATTCAAAAAATGAAAAGGCCTTCATCGTCTCATTATCACACATTTATTTTTGAATGTACCAGTCTATTTAAAAAAAGGATATGGGAGACATTACTCACTGTAATCGTATTTCTGGTGCTTGCATCTGCTTAGATGCACATGCTGTGCATAGCCTGCCATCTAGTGGAAGCTGCAGAGTATTACAATTTTCGAAACTCGAAAAGGCGGGGGGGGGGGTTGACAGGGCGTGCCAGTAATACTATCCTAGTGCGACGTCCACTGTACCCATGATGCCTCACGCGTCGCGGTCCCTCAGATTGTATTTTTTCTGACATGAGGTGTAGCGCAAGTACAGTTATATCCAAGCAGATACCCATCAGACAAGCTCATAAGCATCCATGCGCCTTCTCTCCGAGGGAAGGAAGGGTGGGTCGCATGTGAATCTAAGCAGATAAGCATCAGAAATATGATTACAGTGAGTAATGTATCCCTTCCGAGTCTTGTGGATCTGCTTAGATCACATGCTGTGCATAGATTAACGAGGAGTGGAAGAAGGAGGTGGGACGTGAGCAGGTTCATGAGCGAATAAGCGTCCTAGAACCGCTTGTCCCACTTGTGCATCTGTCTTGGAATGGGTGTCAATGCAGTAGTGCTGAGTGAAAGTATGTATAGAGCTCCATGCAGCTGCCTTGCAAATACTGTCTAAAGGAACATTTGCAGTGAAAGCCAGCGTGGCTCCATTACCTCTTGTGGAGTGGGCCCTAGGCACTCATCCCCCTCCTGGGCGTAAAAGGCAGTGTCTTATTTGAAAGGGAATAGCACAGTTGGATACATCTGACTATCCACCTTGAGATGGTGTTTTTAGAGACGCAATCTCCTTCTCTGCCTGGCGCTATGGAGACAAACAGCTGATCTGTTTTTCTTAGCGGTCTGGTCTACGTAGCAGAGGACCGCCCTCCTCACATCTAGTGTGTGGAGTTTCACCTCAGCAGAGCTTTTGGGTTCTTGGAAGAAAACCAGTAGCTGAATAAACTGGTTAACATGAAATTTAGAAATGAACTTCGGTGAAAACCTAGGGTGAGTTCGTAAAACCAGTTTGTCCTTATGTATAGTAAAGGAAGGATCCTGCACTGAGAGCTTGGATTTCACTGACCATTCTTATGGAAGTGATGGCTACGAAGAAGGCAGTTTTATAAGGCAAATGTTTGAGACTAGATTTGTGAATGGGCTCAAAGGGGGGGGGGTCCCCATGAGCTTAGTAAGTACCACATTAAGGTCCCATCCTGGTGGTGGGTTAGACATTGGAGGGTGGAGTCTCTTTGCCCCTTCCATAAATGCTTTGACAACTGGCACTTTCCACCATGACAATTTGCAATGGGAAGTGGTGTAGGCTGATAAAGCTGCCAGGTGCACTTGAGTTAAACACTAAACCTGCATCCAATAGGTGGAGCATATAGGTGACAACATTAGAATGAGTACCATCAACTGGGATGATTTGCTTATTCTGGCACCAAATAAATTGTTTCCATTTGTCGTAGTAACAGTGCCTTGTGTTAGGTTTTCTTGATTCTTTCAAGATATCCATACCTCTCTGGGGTAAATTGAGATGTCCGAACACTGACTTCAGGAGCCATGCTGCCAAGTTCATTGAGTTGGGCTGAGGATGCACTGTTTGACCCTCGTGCTGGGAGAGTAGGTTGTACCAGCACAGGAGCTTGATGGGGGTCACATACTGCCAGTTTGCGTAGATGTGGATACCATGTTTGTCTCGCCCACGTAGGAGCAACTATGATGAGCATCATCGGTTCCCTGTGGATCTTGTTCACCACTTTCCTCATCAGAGGGGTTGGTGGAAAAGCGTAGGCAAACATATCCGACCAATTCATGCATAGGGCGTTCCCCTTGGAGCCTGGTTGGGGAAACCAGGACGCGAAGTCTGGGCATTGACGATTTTCGCTTGTGGCAAATAGGTCTATAGTTGGAAAATCCCACAGGGAGGTGTTGTACGACCTCTTTGTGTAGACGCCACTCATGTTCTTCTGGCAGGGGGTCTCTGCTCAGAGAGTCTGCTAGAGCGTCTAGTTCCCCTGGAACATGTGGAGATGCCAGGAACATCTTCCGTCTGATTGCCCATCTCCAGTTTTCTGTGCAAGTCTGGAAAGATTTGGAGAGCGTGCCCCCTCCCCCCACCCTTGTTTGTTATGTCATGTTACTTTGCATTTATATAGCACCTTATATACCATTGATATGGTCTGAAGGCGCTGGTAGGTTGAACGCCCTTGGGAACCGAAGTTCAGGTCAGTCGAGCGAGTAGAAGGAGTCAAAAGGTGCTTGTGAGCACCGGGTATGTGTGCAGCTCATGCGGTATTCCTGTAATAGCTACTTCATAGCGGTAGGTGTGATGGAGAGAGATCAGGTGATGTGTTTGCTCTGGTAGGATTTATCCAGACCGGATGTGGCTGCGTTAGGCCTGAGGAGAACGCCTGGCTAGGGGGTGTGTAACCAGCAGCGTTTACTTAGAATGATGTGGAGTGAGCGGCGGATGTTGGTATGAGAACAGTTATACCGAATGGTGTCATAGTATCCCTGTGTTCTATTTGAGTGGTGATGTAAAGGCGAGAGTAAGCGTGGTGGTGTGATATGAGTTGTATGCTCTTTCAAATGTTCTCTGCATTCCAAACCGTACTACATACGTCACGCAAGTCTATGTGCTCCAGTCCCTTCCATGCACTCCTATCCGCTCCATGCACCCAGTCTGCTCGATACACTATGGTCTGCTCCGCGCACTCATGTGCTCCAGCCCACCCGGCGCACTCCAGCCCGCCGCGCAAATGCACCCTTGTCTGCTCTACGCATGTACTCTAGACTGCCCCACGTAAGTACTCATGTCAGCCCCATGCATGCATTGTCTGTCCCATGCTCTACTCATCCATTCTACTCATCACTATTGGACGCAATCAGTGCTCGTTCATTCTACGTACTCGTTCGCTCCGGCACTCATCCGCTTTATGCCTCACACGTACTATGCATTTACCTGTTTTAGGCACGCTCATCCCCCCCTCTAGGCGCACTCACCCCCCCCCTCTAGGCGCACTCACCCCCCCCCCCCTCTAGGCACACTCATCCCCCCCCTCTAGGCACACTCATCCCCCCCCCCTCTAGGCACACTCATCCCCCCCCCCCCCTCTAGGCACACTCATCCCCCCCCCCCTCTAGGCACACTCATCCCCCCCCCCCTCTAGGCACACTCATCCCCCCCCCTCTAGGCACACTCATCCCCCCCCCCTCTAGGCATTAATTTCATTCATATTTGTTGATATAAAACATTGCTGTGGTGCTGTTAGGATCTGTACCGACACTGGGGTTTGAATGCTTGGAGGGCTTTGAACACTGCTAGGAGTTTTAGCACGTTGATGTGGTTCTGACCCGTAGTGAGACCAGACCCTGAGCTGTGTGGTGAAGGTAGTGCGCCCCCACCACCCTGCTAGTGAAGCATCTGTTGTGTTGTGACCACTGCTTGTACCTGAGGATCATAGAAGGGTTACCCCTTGGTCAGATTCTCTCTCGTCCACCAGCGAAGATTTTGTACTAGTGTTGTCGAAACGACCACTAGATCGTCCCACTGACCGCTTGCCCGAGACCATTGTTTCGCCAACCATTCTTGTAGCGCATTGCTTTGCGTACCCTTATCTGGCAGCCAGCCTGATAGTGTGTTATTTGCAGTAACAAGTTCTTTACTCTCTCTCCTCTGAGGGAAAGACTAACCCTTCCTCTGTGTTTAGAATAGCTCCTAAGAACTGTTTGGAGGTGCTGGGCACCAGGCTTGATTTTTTTCCTCGTTGATTGAGAAGCCCAATTGAAAGAGGAGGTTGATTGTTGTCTGAATGTTTTGTCTGCAAATCAGAGGTGATTCCTCCGTTATGAGCCAGTCGTCCAAGTAAGGGTACACTGGGATTGCGTCCCTGCGCAGGTGCGCTGCCACCACCGCCAGTACCTTGGTGAATACCCTTGGCGCCGAGGCTATTCCGAAGGGCTGCACCTTGAATTGGTAGTGCTGGTTCGCTATCTTGAAACGCAAGAACCTTCTGTGTGCTGGAAACATTGGAATATGAAAATAGGCATCTTTCATATCCAGTGTTGCTATGTAATCCCTTTTTTTTTAGAAGCGGGATTACTTCTTGTAGCGTGGTCATGCAGAACTTTTGTGGCTTGACATACTTGTTTGCAGGCCTCAAATCTAATACAGGGCGCATTGTTGGATCTTTTTTGTAAGTTGAATATATACCTCCGTTTACCTAGTTGGCCGGGACCACTTCTATGGCGTCCTTTAAAAGAAGCGCTGTAATTTCCTCTAGAAGAATCTGTTGATGTTCTTCTGAGTATACCTTTTGTCTTGGAGGGGGGTGGGGGGGAAGCAGGGGGGTGTGACCGCTACCACTGACGCACCCATTTGTCTGAGGTAGTACCCTCCCATGCGTGGGTGTAGTTGGAAATTCGTCCTACTGGAGATGCATGGGAGGGTACTTGAGCGGAATGCCACTTGCTCCGAGGTGGCATGCCCTGGTTGTATCCAGATCCACTTTGGGAATTCTGTCCCCAAAAGCGCCGAAAATTGCTGTTGCTTGCCCCTCTGCCCCGTGGGTTTGTTCGTGAGCTGGCCTATAGACTTAAGGGTTTTGTATTCGTCTTTAGCAGTTTTTAGTGCGTCTTCTACCACCTTGCCAAAGAGCACATCCTTTTTCCACCGGCATATTAAGGTGGCCTGTGTTTCTGGCCGGAAGCCTGATTGGCAAAGCCCTGCGTGTCTTTTAATGATAGTGACCTCTGCGATGATTCTACCTGCATTGTCTGCTGCGTCAAAGTTTGACTTTAGGACAAAGGTAGACACCGCTCTCCTGTCTGCTGCCACCTGGGCTAATTGGGTCTTAAGTGGCTCAGGTGCGGAAGAAAGTAATGCGGACACCTCATCCCACTTGTGGCAGTTGAAACTTGACAGAAGTGTAGCATTATTTGCGATGAGACGATGAGAATCTGGTAGGCTGCAGAAGAGGCTACTTTCCTGCCCATTTCGTAAATCTTGTTGGTCTCCTTGTCCAGAGGAGCCTCGGAGGAAGCAAGGGGATGCCTGCTCTCTTCTGTGTGGTGGTAACCACCAGGAAGTTCGGTTTTAACTGGCCTCTTAAGTAAAGGGGGGTGGGGGGTCGGAAGGAGCAGGTCAGAACATTTTGACACGCGGGTTAACGGCCTATGTGATGTTGGGTGCCTCCAAAGAAATTTGGATTCTGCGTTGTACAGACTTTAATATTGGAATAAATTGGCCTACTTTTTTTTTATAACCTCAACAATTGCTCAGCGAAGTCTGTCTTCTACCACCTCTTGGGTATCTATGCGGAAGTGTTCTGCCGCTTTAGTTAGAACTTCGTTGAGTAGGGGTTGGTTGTCTATAGGGGAGTCTACTACTAGAGGATACTGATTAATGGGTGAATCCAAGGAATAAGTGTTGGCCTCCTGGTCTGGGTCTTCATCGTCCCCATCATAGAATTTGCTAAGTCCTCATCCATAAGTTGAGGATCGGATGTATCAATGAACAAAACATCCTCCTGTTCTTCTGGATGGACTTCAGGGTCATACAGATCTAAAACTCTGCCCGAGTTGGGACATCGGTCAAACCCTCTTAGAAGGGGGTTGAGACACAGGGGGTCGGGAGCTTGAATGGGCTGAGGTGGGTGGGGTGGTCTGAGGGCTTAAAAGCTGTTCAGGGTGCTTTTCGAAGAGTTCCCAATGAAGGACATCCTACACATAACCCTGTCGATGTCCTCTGCGGACCAATCTTTCGAGCTTGGAATGATAATTTCGGGCTCAGGAAGGCCCATATCTTCATTAGTGGGTGGAATAGGCTTAGGGTCTTTAGGTCTTTCCTTGGATAGGTCTTCTGTATGGGAGATTTTATGTGACTTATGGCATTTGTCCCCACCCTGGGTCCCAGAGGAGAACGAAACTGACTTTTTGGGGCCCGACGTCTTGCTAGCTGAAGTACGTCGAATTTCGTGTGCTGGGGTTGAGGTTTCGTCTGCGGACGAATGACCCTCGGATGTTTTTAGAGAGGCCCCCTTGCCATCTTGACGTCTTACCGTCTTGATGTTTTACTGTCTTGCAACGTCTTCGTCTTGTCATGCGGCGATCTGGCTCGAGATTTCCCCAGAGGACGGAGATTCAGTTGACCGTTCACGGGGTGCCGAGCGTTGTCGTGTACTCGATACATCTGTCGAGTGTCGACTGGAGTTGTGTGTTTTGTGGTGTGTGTACTTGGAGCGCTAACGCCGCCGGGTGCAGTCCCCACAACATGGCCGCCGGCCTGTTCTACGGGGTCGGGGCTTGCGCTTGTGTAGCTACCGCTACTCCGGTGCCCTCGTGGAAGGGTCTTTCAACGTCTTCAGCTTGAAGAGCCTACAGGCACCACAAGACGTCTCAACGTGATCTCACGGGAGACACAATTTGCAAATGAGATGTTAGTCTACCCAGGGGAACTTATGGTTGCACTTAGGGCAAAACTTAAATGGGATGTTCTCCATAATACTGGGTAAAGGTGATGGCAGCTGGGCGACCAAAGTGTAGGAAGGGGAGAATATGCATTCTACAAATGGCCTCTCCCCTCACTCCTTCCTGTCTGGGCACCGAGGCCCGGGGCGACCTTCCAAGGCATTTCGTCCGTCGCAATGATTTTCGACGGTAGTCTTCTTTCTGATTCTTTGCCGTGGTACAACGAAGTCGAAGAAAGGATAGAAAGGGAAACTCTCTCAATTAAAGCCAATGGCTAATTTGCCGAAAGGAACTCCGCTATATGTGTCCGTCTAGCATGGCGGAAAAAAACTATCTGAGGGACCTCGACGTGTGAGGGATCATGGGTACAGTGGACGTCACACTAGGGATAGCATTACTGGCACGCCCTGTCGACGTCCCTTTTCAAGTTTCAAAAACGACTGTAAAACTCTGCAGCTTCCACTAGATGGCGGGCTATGCACAGCATGTGATCTAAGCAGATCCACAAGCCTCAGAAAGATGTATATTTTTTTTTTAAAAAGGCAGCTAATTTGAGCATCAGGCCACTCTTAATCTCAGACAAGGAAGCAGGTACCAAGCACCAAACTGTTTATAAAAAAGCCATTCTGCAGATTAAGAAATTGTATTTCTCACAAGGAATGTGTACGGCCTCATCAAGTAGCTGAGTTGTTTAAAATATATATAGTGAACAGGTCCACGTGAAGGCCAGAAGCCTATGGCTCAGTCACAAGAGATTTGCGACAAGCTAGCACTGTATTTTTCTGATACAAATCAGCATGTGCCCACCACCATAAATACAAATCCAAGATCTGCAAAGCCAAAAAATACTATTACAATAACAGACTCTTGAATTGCCGCAGCAAAGAGCTCCACAGGATCACCTCTGCATTCCTGAAGCCACCTTTCACCACCACCCCCAAAGACCACCTTCCAATCTCTCTGCAATTCCCTCGGTGAACACTTCTACAAAACGGCCCTAGACAGGACAGCCAAAATTAACGCCAAACTAATCATCCTCACTGCCCGTCCAACGCCCAAAGTACAAGAAGCTGCACAGGTGCCCTCGAGACCTCATTGTTCTTCTCTTATAGTCCCATCTCGAGTTTATCAAACTGCTGCATGACAACCGACCTTCCTGCTTCCCCCTCGACTCCGGTCCCACCTCACTCCTCAAAGAAATCTTCACATCAACATGTGCAGTGCAACTGGCCAGGTCCATCTTAAAGGATTCCCACACCTCTGGAATTGTTACAGAACCCTTCAAAGTTTCACACGTTAAAACCCTTCTAAAGAAACCATCCCTTGACGCACTCCAACCAAATAACTACAAACCCATCCCAAACACCCGATTCCTGTCAAAGCTCATCGACCACACTGCAAACTCCCAGCTCAATTCCTTTGTAGAAACCAACCACCAGCCGGACCCCACGCAATCAGGTTTCTGTCACCTTTACGAAACTGAATCCACACTAGTCTCCATCTGGGATGACCTTCAAGCCTCTGCAGAAGCAGAAGGCTGTGCCACACTCGTTCTTTTTGACCTCTCAGCAGCCTTTCACACCATCAACCACACCATCCTCCCTGACAGACTACATTCCCTTGGAATCCAAGACTAGGTGTCACTAGATTGCATCATTCCTCACAAACAGACACCAAATCACTTTTCTTCCCCACAACCCCTTCTCCTCCACTGCAAGCCCAGTGATCAATAGCATCCCCCCAAGGCGCGCATCGCCCCTTCTTTCCAACCGCTACACGACCCCTCTACCTGTGCTCATTTGCTCCCACAATCTCACTTGCTAGAAATAAGATGACAAATCATCCTGAGAATTCCCAAATTGGCCTCTGCCCCTCGCCCTGGCAGCATGCCTGACGGACATTGATCTCTGGATGACTAGTAACCATCTCCTTCTCAACCCAAGGAAAACAGATCATGGTGTGCAGAGAGACAGCCCTATTCTCACAACAGTCTCCCCGGGTCCTCCACCTCAGTCAAAAACCTTGGCTGCACAATTGACTAACCTAACCCTGTCCCACCACATCATCAATCTATCCAAATCCTCCCACTTTCACCTCAAGCTACTGAGACGCATCTTCCCTTAACTCACCTAGCTCCATAAACTGACAGAAATTATGCCCATTGCCATGTCTAGACTGGACTATGCAAACTCCCTATACCTGGGTCCACCCGCCTACCGACTAAAACTCCAACAAGAGCAGAACTCTGCAGCCAGGCTCCTCCTCGCACAGATGGATCACATTACAACTGCACTCCACTGGCTTCCAATTGGGCAACAAGCCACTAAAGTGTTCTGCATTACTCATCGAACCGTGCACAAAACCGGCCCAAAATACAAACAAGAGAAGATTACGCCCTACCTTTCAACCTGCAATCCGGAGTCAAGCACTGCCCTCCTCCTAGTGGTCCCCACCTCCAAATCCACCAAGATCAGCAGGTCCGCCTTCTCAAACCTGGCGCCAACAATCTGTAACTCTGCCCCACCCCTCAATTCAAAATACAAGACTTCATGGCATTGCAAAGAGCACTCCAGACATGGCTCTTATGCCACATCTTCCTAAAGGACACACCTAGCTTTTGACCGTGTGCAAAACCATGACTCCCAGCCAACCATCACGCCTAGGAAAAGGCCAAGAACCCACTACTACGGACAGGTAATGCCTGGGAAACAGAACCCTGGGCCTAGTAGCACATAAGCTTGCATGGCTCTGTAACAAACTTAAGTTTGGCATTGCATTAGGCTCAGATCGGTGATGTTCTGGCAAGTTCAGCTCTTTTAAGGGACAGCGTTGTACTGCCCTAAGCATCTTCTAGCCATGCACTGCACCTAGAAAACTCAGCCATCCACAGCACCTGAAAGCTTCAGACACGCACAGCACTTAAGAGGATGGCCCATTTCAACACCCAAGTCTCTGGGTTCTTGGAAGATCCAGCCACATATTGCAGGAAGTATTCAAAAAGTGCATCGACCTGGACATATCTTCCAATCAAGAAGCCTAGAATACATGAGCAATACCCAGGTTGACACAGGGATGGTAGACAGAAGATCTGTAACACCTTGGTTGTGTAATGCACTAACAGCACCCTAGCATTGGTATTACACTCAGCAGCCCTAGTCATGCCCAAACCTAGAGTATTTAACATTGCTCTGCACCTGGAAGCTACTAGCCTCCTACAGCACGTAGTAGGTGGGATTGCTTGAAGTACTAGGACCAGGAAGTTAGCCCCATGTATTTAAGATAGAGCCAATAGACTTCCTGCCGCCTATAAAGGTGAGCATAGTTAATTTGGTAGGTACAGGAAAGCAATCCGGGAGAGGGAGGCCTCTTTCAACCCCATGGATAATGGTACATACCTCCCACTACACTGACTCTCCGTTCAGGAACACTAGAATGCAGTTATCCCAAACAATCAATTGGGCCTAGCTGCACATTGAATTATATACAACCTTGCACAGTACAACAACCTTTAGAATGCAGTTATGCCCCACAATAAATTCAGCCTAGCTGCACACAATCTCGCATGCTAGAACCCCTTCGATAATTTGGCGTAGTTGCACACATACTGTCTTACATACCCCGCACACTAGTTCCAGCAATAGAATACAGACATCTACCACAAAAAAATAAAATAGATACAATCGGTCTAGCTGCACACATACTGAATGCGCGCACACACACTATTTACTGCTCAGACTATCGCCAATTACTTAAGTCCAGTCCCAGAGGGCGTTCAACCGACAGCACGTTGAGACCATATCCATGGCAAAAGGCGCTATACAAAATCCCCATTAACATAAGGTAGCAAAGATACAAAAAATAATTGAGGCTGAACCCAGAACCTATACGTGTCCGCCTGACATTAGCACATCGAACCATTGATATTTTAATTTGACTTGAGGTACAGAGGTTATAAAAGTAGTATGAACTCAAACCTTCAGGAGCCTCTTTAGATCTAGTGCCTACAAGAATCATAAATCATCATGTTTGCTTATTGGCAGAAGACCTACCAAATATATTCAATGCCCCATTTCATAGAGGTTGCTACCAAGTTCGATTAAATGAGGATCAAATGTCTATTATTAAAAGAGCTCCATCTCTCCACTCAGCTGGCAGACTACAGGCCAATCTCTAATCTTCCATTTCCAAGGAAGATTATGGAGGCAGACGAAGTAAATCAACTTTTTTTTTTTAAGTAACATTTTTTGCAGGGATGCAGTCAGGCTTCCGCTCTCAATACAGCAGAGAAAACACCGTTTTATTTATTTGCAAGAACAAGAGTAAAATTATAGCAATTCAGCAGCCCTCATCCTTTCGGCATTTGATACAGTAGAGCACAGTACTCTGTTGCATAGCTTGGAGAAGGCAATGAACATCTCAGGTTCGGCCTAATTATGGCCGAGTTACTTTCTAAAAAAACAAAACAAATTGCAAACAGAAAGTTGATATGTGCAACTTTGTTTTCCGCCAGCCACGACTTGCTATGTGCCGTGTGTCACGGCTCCGCACTGTCCCCCATCCTCCAATGTTTAAATGTATCCCCTGGCTCTTAATAGAGGAGAAAGGACTGATTTGCCAGCTATAGGCTGACACCCAAATTATGGTGGAACTGCATAGCAATTCAAAATTAATAGTTACTTACCATAGTGACTGACGTACTCTTCGTCCATAGTACCCTTTCCTGCCATGCTGCATTGGCGTCCCTCGCTAGGGACAGGAGACGGAACCTTTTTCACTAGAAAAACGTTATTCCCCTTTAAATGAAGAGGCGGGCGCGACCCTGGAAGCATGCACTACCCTGACTCCACCCACCAGTGCCACTCAGTCCCCGTAATATTTAACATTGCCTAATTACAACAGTATTATTAGGGGGGGGGGGGGTGGGACGGAAAGGGGACTATGGACTAAAGGAACGTTAGTCACTACAGTGAGTAACTTACTCTTTCGTGCCGTCCCCTTTCCTCCATATTTTTTTTTTTTAAGCATTTATAAACATGCACACAGTGAACTGAATTGTATCCTGCAGCAGATGGTATGAATTCACTGAAGGGAAGCAAGGCAAAGTCCCGTTGAGTCGCATTTGAACAAACATAACCTGAGCGGAAATCCAATTCCTTAAGTTTACTTAAGAAGATGAGTTTTAGCGCAGGTCTAAAACCCTATCAACAAGTTAGCTTGACTCAGACTTAGTGGGAGACTATTCCACAGTGTGGGTCCGGTCACTGAAAAGCACCAGTCTCCTCTTTATCTACACTTCATCCTGGGGATGACAAGAAGGAGTTGGTCTTCAGACCTAACGGTTCGGGTAGGTTGGTAGAGTTTCAATTTGTTTATCAAATACACTGGAGCCATCCCATGCAAACATCTGTAGACCAAACAGCCAATCTTAAATTTGATCCGATCATCCACCGTCAACCAACGTAGTGATCGGCAGAGACCAGAGATGTGAGTGTTCTTGGCTACATCAAAGACAAGTCTCACTCCCACATTTTGCACCTTTATACTGCATGGGCGATTACAACTTAATGTAGCCCCATGGTGGAGAGGAGACCCTCCCTAAGCAAACAGGTTCCTTAGAACCACCTGTCCAAAGGACATGTCTGACTTGGAGCCGGCGTCCAAACAGTAATGCTTACAGAAAGGCGAAGGGGTGGCCCAGGAGGCAGCCCTGCTGATGACCTGCCACAGAACCTGCCGTGGGAATGCAATGGCCGTGGCCTTGGCTCCGACAGTCAGAAGCGGCTTGTGCTGCCCATCATAGGTCTCCTTAATGGCTGAAACCATCCTCCGTGCAATAGAGGCCTTTGATGCCAGATACCCTGGCCTGGATTCTGAGCCTCGTCCTTGGGGTCAGCAAAAAACATAGAAATTGTCTCATCTTTCGTTTAGATGGAAAGCGAAGGTTACCTTCGGTAGGAACGTGGGGTGAGTCTGCAGGACCACCTTATCCCTGTGAAAAGTGGTATAGGGCTCTGAGGCCGCCAGAGCATGGATCTCACCGACTATGCAAGCAGAGGCGAGCCCCACTAACAAGGCTGTTTTAATAGGTGACCAGCCTGATGTTCGCAGACGCCATTGGCTCGAAGAGGTTGTGCGTCAAGGCACCCAACACCACATTGAGGTCCCACACGGGGTGTGGCTCGATGGTCGGTTAGAGCCCGAGAGGTCCAACAAATGTCTCCTGCCTATCGGGTTGGAGGAAAAGGATTCCTTCGAATTTCTGTAGGCCCCTATGGCTGCCAGATTGGTGCAGCATGTGTCCACCTGTACGCCGGAGTGCACAAGGTGTGTCGAGAAGGAGAGCACATCTAGTGTGCATGTAAGGGGGGGGGGCGGGAAAATCGATCTCCTTAGAGGCTGACCAATGACAGAACCTAGTCCATTTTTCTCTTGTATTGGCTCCTGGTGCCCCTAATGATTTCCAGGTTAGCCGGTGATAGGCTCAGGTGCCCGAGCGTGACCTGCTCAGGAACCACGCTGCGAGGGCCAACTTCTGTGGGCTGGGTGGATGACCCTGCCCCCCCCTGCTGTGCCAGGAGATGGGCTGGCCCCATCTGAACATGAATGGGTGGTCTGTCTGAGAAGTTCGGAGTACGACGGTCGAGCTATCAGAATGATGCTGCAGTGACAAGATTTCTTCATAAGGATCACCCGGTGGACCAGGGGCGTGGTAGGGAAAGCATATGCCGTCATGCCGTCCCAGTGTATCTGGAATGCGTCACCCAGGGAGCCGGGGCCCTACCCCTGCCAGAACGTGAACTGTTTGCCTCCTGGGACACCAGGAAGTGCCAACATATCCACTTGAGGATTCCCCCATTTGCTGAAGATCTCCAGCAGCACCTGGTTTTTCAATTGCCGTTTGTAATTGTCCGCTCCCAGTGTGCTGAGCATGTCCACTTACAGGCTGAACCCCCGGAAGGTGGATGGTCGTGAGATAGATGTCTCCAGGGCTCAAATGCTGACTGCTAGGTTGCACAGAGGTGGGGACCTGCTACCCCCCCTCCCTGCTTGTTGACGTAGTACATGCTGGTGGAGTTGTCAGTCCGGATAAGGACTGTCTTGCCCCCAACGAGCAGAAGGAAAGCTATGAGAGCTAGCCAGTTCATACGAGACTCCTGGTCCTGCCAGGTCCAGACTCCACGATTGCTGTGGCTGTCCAGAGTGGCTCCCCAGCCTTCCAGGGAGGAGTCTGTAGTGATTTGACCTGCGGGGCCGACTGCCAGAAGGGCTTGCCCGTCCGCAGGTTGCACCAAATGAGGTCCAAGTGGAGAGAAGGTGGGATGCTGACCAGCTTTGCTTGGGAGCCCTTACCCCGATTCCATGAGGCTGCAAAGTGCAGCTGTAATCTCCACAGCCTGAGTCTTGTGTGGGGCACGACCAGTAGGACCGCTGCCATGATACCCAATAAGTGTTGGTACCACCAGGCTGAGGTCACTGCTCTGGTAAGGAAGTGAGCAGTGGCTCGCTTGATGGCCGTGACCTTGTCCTCCGAGGGAAAGACCCTCAGCTCGTGTCCCAGTTCAGGCCCGGGACGGTCGGGCTCTGTGTAGGCTGCAGCGGGGACTTCTTGAGGTGGATTGTAAACCCCTGGTCGTGGAGTGTGTTCATAAGTGCGGAGGTAGTGTGGTTAACTGCCTCGGGAGTGCTCATCCTGATGAGCCAGTCGTCCAGGTACAGGTAAATGTGGCGGCCCGGAGGAAGGCTGCCATGGCATTCATGAGCCTGGTAAATACCTTGGGGGCTGAGTTGAGACCAAACGGTAGCACCTTGTATTGGAAACGGCAGCCCATGATCCTGGAGCGTAGGAAGGAGCGATGTGGTTGCCAAATCGTGACGTGTAGAGAAGTGTCCTTCAGATCCAGGGAGCATATCCAGTCGCCCAGGTCTCCGCAATGAGTGCTGGTGTAACCATCTTGAATTTTTGAAGGGGGAGGGAGAGGTTGAGGGTGCATAGGTCCAACAACTCTTAAGCCAGCCTGGTTCTTTTTTTGTATGGCGAAAATCCTGGAACAGAAGCCCAATCCTCTCTAGAAGGCTGGGACTTCTTCCACTGCCTGGCTCTCTACGAACGACTGAATTTCTGCCAACAGAGTTGCCGTCCCAATCTGTGGAAGTGGAGGGGAGGAGAGGGAAGGACCGGTAGGCGGTACCCAAAGGATACTACAGAGAGGATCCATGGGTGCGAAAAGTTCTGGTGCCAAAATTGCACCTGAAAGGCAATCCTGCCCCCTCACTAGAGACACGTGGACCCGAAGGGACGAGTCCTGCTTGCTTTCCCTCTGAGGCTGCTGCGGAGGGGCACTGGAAAAAGCCCTTGCCCCACCCCCCCCCATCTCCCTTTTGTTGTTTGCGCCAGTGCTGACTTTGAGCGGTGACTGAGCGGTCAGGCTACCTCGACCTCCGTTGCTGGAAGCCCCGGAACCCACCGAACGCCCACCCCTTGTCGGAGCATTGATGCGCCTGGATGTATGCCTTGGGCGTGGCCTCCGTTAGGCTAAAGACTTTGCAGTTTGCAAGCTGTTCTTTTTATCTAATTCTTCATCGGTGGTCGAGTGAAAGAAGTCACTACCCTTGAATGGAAGGTCTAATATGTCTTCCTGGAAGTCAGGGTTAAACTTAGTAGCCCGAAGCCAGGCAGTCCTCATGTCCGTGGCAATGCATATGGCCCGGCCAGAGGTATCAATGTGGGCCACGGTGGACTCCATGTCGTCCTGCACCACCAGTTTGGCTTTTGCTAGCCCTGCCTTGAAGCGTGCTTGGCTCTACACCGGAAGTTCTGCAAGAAAGTCTGCTTTTTCCTGCCAAAGCCTTTGGTTATTGCCTGCCAGCATGGCATTGGCGTTTGATTGACACCAGTGCAGAGAGGCGTTGAGTACAGCTTCTTGCCGTACGCATCCAAGATCTTCTCCTTGCCTAGCAGCGTTGAGGGCGAGGTGGCCCAAGGAGGGCTGAGGCTTCGAGTAGTGATGCCGCAGCTATCACCGAAGAGTGTGGTTCGGGATGAGCCAACAATAAGAGTGGATCCCCCTCCATCTGCCTATACTTGGCGTCAAGAGGCCGACTGACAGGCTAGGCCAAGTGTGGCTTGAGCCATCCTTTCTTGGCCAAAGTAACAACGTCCTTCTGCATCGGGATCCCCGTTCTAGTAGGTGGGATGTAGAGTGAGGACTTATGCCAACATCCGTTCCTACGGTTGAGGAAGCCCCAAATATTCCGCCAAACCTGCAAGACGTTCATGGAAGGCCTTGCATGACGATGGCATGTCTGGGTGGGGGGGGGGGGTCCTCTGTGTCCGCCAGGGTGTCCGGCTGGTCTGACGCAGGTGAAGGAGTACTGGGCGCCGTGGGCTGAGGTACAGGAACCGCACCTGGTGGCTGCTGCGCAACTGCTTGTACTGTGGGAGGTAGGGGAGCCGGAATCGGAGGAGTTGGCTGGGGCCTGCAGCGCCGGAGCCATCAGAGGAATGACAATAGGTGCCAGAGGGAGCATGTCCTGGATAGCATCGTGAAGGATGGCCCCCCTAGGACTCTTTCAAAGAATCAGCTGCTGGGGCCGGAACGCACCCTGCCTTGGTTGCAGGGGATGCTTGCCCTGTGCTGCTGATGGATAAACTGTAGGCCACGTACCTGGTTGACACCAGTCCCACCTTGAAACTTGTTCTCCCACCTGCATTCCTAGGAGTGGCATCGGACGAGTGGCCATGTTATCTGGCACGGCTGCAATTTTGTCGAGCTGTGTGCCACGTGCCGAAGTCGTGGTGCTCGGCTCCCTGAGCACGACCTCCTCCAAGACTCTTGGTGGTGGAGCATGAGACCTACCCTGCAACTCAGGCTGGGGCCTGGAAGGCGTACTGCCCTCAGCAGTATTGTAGAAGGTGACCTCGCCGGACATTAGGCCGGTACTAGGGTATTGCCCCTCAGTTGTACACCCGGTTAAAGAACCTTGCGGTCGCTCAGCACTGTACCTGGAAGGATCGGATCATCCCTCGGCTGCGAGGCTGGTAGTTACACCAGCCTTGGTACGTATGTGATAACCAAAGAGGTTCCTCCTGCTCGGGCGTTTCCTTGGGAAGGAGTCACCCTTACGGGGTGCAATGCAAAATGGCGACCCTCCCCTGGGCCTCGATCTCTCTGACGAATCTTTCAGAATAAGTGTGTTGCACGCGATACAACCTTCCCAGCCGTGGTCGGGTCCAAGGCAGTTGGGGTAAAGAGCGCGGGGATCTGATGTAGGGAAGAGTCCCTCGCAGGCTGGACACCTGCTGAAACGCACGGAAGTCGACAAGTGCCAGGGAGGAGCATGGCGCCGGAGGACCAAGTACCTGACTGACAAAAGAAGAAAGATAGAAGAAAGTATCTGGGAAGAGAACATGGTATTAAATGCCCAAAGCCAAACCCAGGATCGCTGGTGAAATCCGCACGTTCCAGTAGATGCGGAAAAGGGGACTGAGTGGTGGCGACGGTGAGCGGCATCAGGGAATGGCATGCTCCCAAGGCCACGCCTCTAAATTTAAGGGGAAAAAGGTTTTTCTGGTGAAAAAGGTTTCGTCTCCTGTCCCTAAGAAGGGACGCCCATGCTCTGAGGAGCAAAGAGGTCGGGACGTAAGAGTACAATAGTGAAGCCGTAGCACAGTGCCACGGCACTGTGCAACGATAGATGCAGAATATTTCTCTGCCTAAATAGAAACAAAACATTGCATAGATGGGGAGAGACTGCTCTTCCTTTTAATGGCCAGTGGGGCTTGAAGTTCCTCCTGCACCTGTTGAGGCGGTTATAAATCTGGGTATTTTTGACAACCAGCTGTCATTTGCTAAACATGTTATGCAATGGCAAAAATAGCACCTTTCACCTCTATACTATCAGTAGATGTGCCCATTTTCTTTCTAAAGATAAGGCGACATTCCCGGTTCAGGCAGTCATGTCTCGTGTTCAATAAGGTTTATCTATTTTGGTAGCCAAACTCTTAATTGGAGGCATTGTTGAACCGTGCGGTATGTGCGATCTTTGGCCATGAAGGTTCAGCAATGAGGCCTGCACTGGCTTTCATTGAAGGCCAAAATGGAGATCCAGGTTTTGAACCAGATTTGGAAGATTTTCCATGATGTTGCTCCATGCAACTTGCTTACATGCCTATTCCCTATTTGCCACTTTGTTCTCTTAGATCTAGCTCGAAGGAACTGACAGTAGGCAACCCACCCCTGTAACTCCCCCGGCAAATCTTTTAAAGGGGAAGGGAATAGTTTCTTACCTGTAACTCCATTTCTCCAGCATTGGTATCGTTCATGGATTCACATGCTTAGAATATTCCCCGTCAGGCTGGGAACCCTTGGTACCTTTATAAAGACGTTTCCATAGGACAAATTTCGACACTTCTGTGTCCCATCTATGTCGTTTTGGGGAGCTTACGCATGCCCCAATAGGACGCAGCAGTATAAATGCACAGCCCCCGCAGCTCCCATCAGATTTTAACCCCCCAAAGTAGGATGGGGTATTTATTGTTTGCATGTAGGGGAGGCCGACGGGCGCATGTGAATCCATGAAAGATACCAATGCTGGAGAAATGGCCTTACAGGTAAGAAACTATTCCCTTCTCCAGCATTGGATCTTTCATGGATTCACATGCTTAGAATAGATTGTATAGCAGTACTCCTGATTTTGGCGGTGTGAATGCAAACCAATAACATCCCAACCACATATTTTCTCTTTTTTTTTAAACGTATTTCTGATGCTTGCATCTGCTTAGATTCACATGCTGTGCATATGCCGACATCTAGTGGAAGCTGCAGAGTATTACAGTTTGTTTTTCAAAACTCGAAAATGGGCATCGACACAGGGCGTGCCAGTAATACTATCCCTAGTGTCACGTCCACTGTACCCATGATCCCTCATGCGTCTAGGACCCTCAGATTGTATTTTTTCTGACATGATGTAGCATGAGGAGTAGCGCAAGTACAGATAATCCAAGCAGATAGAAAGATAAGACTATAAGCATCCATGTGCCTTTTCTCAGAGGGAAGGAAGGGTGGGTCGTATGTGAATCTAAGCAGATACAAGCATCACAAACACGATTACGGTGAGTAATGTATTCCTTCTGAGGCTTGTGGAATCTGCTTAGATCACATGCTGTGCATAGATTAGCGAGCAGTGTTAGAAGGAGGAGGTGGGATGTGAGAAGGGTCATGAGCAAATAAATGTCTTAGAACCGCTTGTCCCACTTCAGTATCTGTCATGGAATGGGCGTCAATGCATTAGTGCTGAGTAAAGGTGTGAATAAAGCTCCAAGTAGCTGCTTTGCAAATGGTGTCAAGGGGTACATTTGCAGTGAAAGCCAGAGTGGCCCCAATGCCTCTTGTAGAGTGGGCTCTTGGCGTGAAAGGCAGAGTTTTTTTCAGAAAGGGAGTAACAGCTGGATACAGTTAACAATCCACTTAGAGATGGCACCTTTAGAGAGACACTCTCCCTCTCTGCCTGTAGCTACGGAGACAAACAGTTGGTCTGTTTTCCTTAGCAGACTGGTTTTGTTTACATAGTATAGGACCACCCTATGCACATCTAGGGTGTGTAGTTTCACCTCAGCCGAGCTTTGTGGGTCCTGGAAGAAAGCCGGAAGCTCGATGGACTGGTTCACGTGGAATTTAGAAATAAACTTAGGTGAGAACCTAGGGTGT
This sequence comes from Ambystoma mexicanum, assembly GCF_040938575.1. Classification (NCBI taxonomy): domain Eukaryota; kingdom Metazoa; phylum Chordata; class Amphibia; order Caudata; family Ambystomatidae; genus Ambystoma; species Ambystoma mexicanum. The sequence goes on along the minus strand of NC_090923.1, from coordinate 1,204,751,306 downwards.
CTACGTAAAACCAGTTTATCTTTATGAATTTAAAGAAAGGATCCTGCACTGACAGGGCCTGAATTTCACGGACCCTTCTTAAAGATGTAATAGCTACTAAGAAGGCCGTCTTACAAGTCAGGTGTTTGAAACTGCTTTTATGCATGGGCTCGAAAGGGGGCCCCAAAAGTTTAGATGGCACCACGTTAAGGTCCCATCCTGGTGGAGGTTTTTAAATTGGAGGGTGAAGTCTCTTTACTGCTTCCATGAAGGCTTTAACCACTGGTACTTTCCACCACAACACTTTGCTATGGGAGGTGGTGTATGCTGACAAAGCTGCCAGGTGTACCTTCAGCGAGTTAAAAACCAACCCTGCGTCTAGCATGTGGAGCATGTATGTGACAATTGTGGAAGGAGTGCAATCAACCGGGTTGATTTGCTTATTCTGGCACCAGAGAACAAATCTTTTCCATTTGTCAAATTAGCAGTGCCTCGTGTTTGGCTTCCTAGATTCTCTTAGGATGTCCATACATCTCTGTGGTAATTTGAGATGTCCAAACTCTAACCTCAGGAGCCATGCTGCCAGGTTCATTGAGTTGAGGATGCACTTTGTGACCCTGGTGCTGGGACAGCAGGTTGTACCAGCCCGGGAGTTTGATGGGTTCGCACACCGCTAATCTGCGTGTGGGAACCACGTTTGTCACGCCCACATGGGAGCAACTAGGACTAGCGTCATCGATTCTCTGTTCATCTTGTTGACCACCTTCCTGATGAGGTGTTGGTGGAAAAGCGTACGCAAACATTCCTGACCAGTTCATCCACAGGGCATTCCCCAGGGAGTCTGGTTGGGGGAACCTGGATGCGAATCCTGGGCACTGTGTTTTCGCTTGTGGCGAATAGGTCTCTAGTGGGGAAACCCGACTGAGAGAAGAGATCTTCTACGACTTCTGTGTAGACACCATTTGTGTTCCTCTGGGAGGGGATCTCTGCTCAAAGCATCCGCCAGAGAATTGAGATCCCCCTCGAACATGTTGAGATGACAGGAAGGTGTTCCGTCGGAGTGCCCATATCCAAATTTTCTGGGCAAGCTTGGACAGATTTGGCGAACGAGTCCCTCCTGGTTTGTTCAGGTAAAACATGGCTGTAATGCTGTCCGTCAGGATCTGCACTGACTGGTTCAACAGGTAGGGCTCGAACGCTTGAAGCGCTCTGAATACTGCCAGAAGCTCTAGCAGGTTGATATGATTCTTGGCCACTGAGAGACGAGAGACCCTGAGCTGTGTGGTGAGGTGGTGTGCTCCCCACCCAGTCAGGCATGCGTCTTTTGTGACTACCGCCTGTATCTCTGGATCGTAAAATGGTTTCCCCTTGGACAGATTCTCTCTTGTCCACCAGTGAAGGCTTTGTACTAGTGTTGGCGAAACGACCACTAGATCGTCCAACTGACCACTTGCCTGAGACCACTGTTTCGCCAACCATTCTTGCATGGGACGCATGCGCAGGCGCACGTGGGGGACCAGGTAAATACATGAGGCCATCATGCCCAGCAAGCGCATTTCTTTGCGTACCGTTATCTGGCGACCGGCCCGATATTGCGGAATATGCAGCAGTATATTCCGAATTCTTTCCTCCGATGGAAAGGCCAACCCCTCTTGAGTGTTTAGGACAGCTCCTAGGAACTGTTTGGAGGTGCTTGGCACCAGACTTGACTTTCTCCTTTATGGAGAAACCTAATTCGAAGAGGAGGTTGATCGTTCTTTGAATGTTTGTTCTGCAAATTACTGGGGTCTCCCTCGTGATGAGCCAGTCGTCCAAGTAAGGATACACTGGGATTGCCTCGCTGCGTAGGTGTGCCGCCGCCACCGCCAGTACCTTGGTGAATACCCTTGGAGCCGAGGCTATCCTGAAGGGCAGTACCTTGAACTGGTAGTGCCGACTGTTCACCTTGAAGCGCAAGTACTTTCTGTGCGCTGGGAACATGGAAATATGAAAATAGGCATCTTTCATGTCCAATGTTGCCATGTAATCCCTTTTTTAGGAGGGAGATTACCTCTTAGAGAGTAGTCATGCAAAATTTTTGGGGCTTGGCATACTTGTTTGCAGGCCATAAGTCCAATACTGGGCGCAGCGTCAAATCTTTTTTGACACAAGTAAGTTGAATAAATACCCTTGTTTACCTGGTGTCCCGGGACGAGTTCTATCGCGTCCTTAGCTAGAAGATTGACAATCTCTTCGAGGAGGATCTTCTGGTGGTCCAATGAGTATTATTTGTCGTGGAGGGTGGTTTTGGGGACGCTCTAACAGTTCTATGCAGTATCCTGCGGACAATGGACAGCACCCATCTGTCTGATGTGATCCCTTCCCAAGCTTGGGTGAAGTTGGAAATGCGTCCCCCTACTGGGGATGTGTGAGAAGGGACCCTGAACGGAACGTCACTGTTTTGGTGGAGGCGTGCCGCCGCCTCTACTGGGGCTGCCTCTACCTTTACCATGTCCTCTCTTATTACCCCTGCCATAACCCTGGGTAGACTGCTGGTTGTTCCATGGTGTACCCTGCCCCTGGGAATAGTTATATCCTCTGGGAATTTCGTCCGGAGTGGGCGACGAAAATTGCCATTCCCTCTTTGATTCGGGGGTTTGTTGGTTAATTGGCCCAGGGATTTGAGAGTCTCGTATTCATCCTTGGCATTTTTCAGCGCGTCCTCTACCCCCTTTCCAAACAATCCACCGTTTATTAACAATGCTTGGGTCTCCGGTTTGAACCCAGATTGCCGTAACCAAGCATGTCTTTTGATAACACTGCTTTCTGCTATCAATCTGCCGGCATTAACCGCAGCATCAAAGATTGCGTTTAGGATACAACCGGACATGGCTCTTCCCTCCGACGCAACTCGTGCCAATTGGCTCTCTAAGGGTTCTGGGGTGGAGTCTGAGTGCCGCGACTTCTTCCCACTGGTGGCAGTTGTAACTCGCCAGTAGGGTGGTGGAGTTGGCAATCCTTGCCTGGTAGGCCGAAGTGGAGGCTACCTTCCTAGCCAAGCCATAAATCTTCTTGCTCTCCTTGTCGGGAGGAGCTTCGGACGATGACAGAGGTGTTCCCGCCCTCTTTCGGGTGTTCGTAACTACCAGGGAGTCCGGTTTCAGATGCCCCCTTATGTACAGCGGGTCTGATTGGACTGCCCTGAAAAGCTTTTCGATCCTGGGGTTTACTGCCCTGGTGAGGTTGGGATTTAAAAGTGAAGGGTCTATCCTCCTTTGTATCGATTTAAGGATAGGGATGGCCTGGGCAACAGGTCTCCTTTCTCCCGCTAACTCTTTGGCAAAGTCCCTCTCTTCTTGTGCTCCCTGCGTGTCAATGTGGAAGTGTTCTGCCGCCCTGGACAAAACTTCATTCAAGAGGTTGGTTGTCGACAGGGGAGTCGGTAACCGGGGGATCTTTGTCTACTGGGGAATCTACCCTGTAGGTTCCTGGGTCGTCCTCTTCCTCCTCTTGGTCCTTGTCATCCCCATAGTAGCCAGTCCCAGTTTGATCTTCCAACATGCCCAAATCAGGATCCTCACTAAAAGGTGGATCTTCATGATATTGAGTGTAGGGCTGTATACAGGAAGTGTCCGAAGACCTTGTTGGTGCTTCAACCCGGGACTTCTTACTTGGGGGTATTGGGTCCCTAGAGCCTGAGGGTGATGCCCCGTCTGGGGTATATGAGAGGAAGTGCTCAGGATTCTTGGCATAGAAGTCTGCCAATGATGACATCCTTGACATAACTCTGTCTATGTCGTCACTAGACCATTCTCTTGAGCTGGGAAGGACTCTCCTGGGAGTGTTTCCCTGTTTTATCCTGACTGGACCGATTGGTTTGTGCAGGGGTCCTTAGGATGACAGAAGACTGAGACTTGTCCGTTTGTGCTTGTGCAGTAATAGACTGATCTGTCTGTCTGCTTCTGAGGTGTGAAAGAAGGCAGAAACTGCTTCTTTTGTTGTTTTCCCCTCCCCGTGGGTGGAAGAGTTTTCCCTGTTTTTTGGCCCCTTCGGAGCTTTTCGACGTCTGGCGTCGAGGTTCAGGGGTAGTGTCCCTATCTCTCACATGTGGAGGTTGGGACTTGGGAACAGCCGTTACGCGGTCTGCTGACGCCGACTCTTGGAGTGCGGCCTAGGGATAGAGGTCGGCTTGGTCTTCCGACGATCGAACCTCTGTTACCTTAGGGAGCGAGGCACTTTTGGCAACAGTGGATGGCTGCCTGGAGTCATGCGGCGATCTAGATAGAGAACGCAGAGAGGACACCGATTCGGTGGTCCGTTCTCTGTGTGCCTCTTTCCGAGAACTCGGTGGGACTTTGTGTGTGTCGCCGGGGGTTTTCCCCATAGCCGCCCTGCCGGACGACCTTCCGAGGTCGGGGACTTGCGCTTGGCTGTCTCTTGATGCCACGTTGCCCTCGCCACCATCGCTTGAGCGAACGGTCCTTTAGTGTTTTCGGTTTAAACCTACTACATGCTCTGTAGTTTCGCCTCGGGGTGGTCCCTCGGCAAGCAGAGGTTGCACATGGCGCGCCTGCCAACCCAAGGGTACTTGCGTTTGCACTTGGGGCCAAATTGGAAAGGGATACCCTCTTTACGCACCCTGTGGCAGCGGGCTAGTGAGTGTTGGAATATACAAGAATGTACCTATATATTTAAGAGTGTAGAGTATGTACCACCCCTCCACTCTCCCTAGTTGCAGGGCCGAGGCCAGAGGCCAAAGGCCTTCCGAGGCCCAAGTCCGTCGTGCAGCTCTCGACGGTCGATTTCTTCTCCGGGCCGGCGTCAAGTGTGTAAGTTCGGTGACTCGACGGTGGGGTGGAGAAATAGAACGATATTTGGCAAAATTATGGCTAAGGCCAGGGAACTCCGCGGGATGCTTCCGACCAGTAAGGCAGGAAAAAAAACCATGAGGGTCCTAGACACGCGAGGGATCATGGGTACAGTGGACGTCACACTAGGGATAGTATTACTGGCACGCCCTGTGTCAACGCCCATTTTGGAGTTGCGAAAAACTAATACTCTGCAACTTCCACTAGATGTCGGCCTATGCACAGCATGTGATCTAAGCAGATTATATACATCTACACACAGCTTAAATGACATTGCCCTGAACAGGGCTTGCCTCACTGAAACAGATGACATAGGACTGCTCGTCCCATCTGTACATCGTCTGCATGCTGCTGTTCGAGGCAATAATGGCGGGTAAATGTATGTGGCACCGACCAGGATGCTGCCTGACAGATAGTCTCCCAGCGGAATCCCGGCCCACAACGCCGCCGAAAATGAAGTTGATCTCATGGAATGGGCTCCGACGCCTTTCCAGCGGCTTCCCCGCTTTCGAGTGACAAAAGAATCGTTGACAAGACCCATCGAGCTAGTCCTTGTTTTGAGATCGCCTTTCTTTTTGTCGACGGTCCATAAGCCACAAACAGTTTTGTATTTCTAAATTGCTGAGTACGCTGAAGGTAAAACTTTAGAGCTCTTTTCACGTCCAATGAATGGAGAGCTTTTTCCGCGACCGATGAAGGAGTCGCGAAAAATGTAGGTAGTACAATCGATGAATGTTTATGAAAGACAGTAGGAATTTTCGGTATGAAATGAGGGTTGGTCGCCAGCACCACTTTGTCCTTAAAAAATCTCAAGCATGGAGCATCTATGACTAATGCTTTTATCTCCGAGAGTCGTCGTGCTGAAGTAATAGCCAACAAAAAACCAACTTCCAAGATAAGAATTTCATAGATGAGGAAGCCGTAGGTTCAAAGGGAGCTTTCATTAGTTCCGTCAACACTAGGTTAAGACTCCAGTTCGGAGGAAACTTTTTAATTGCTGGAAATGTGCGAATAAACCTTTCATGAAGCTCTTCATCAGCCTATCACTAAACAATGGTAACAAATGCCTTCTCCGCATGAATCTTGAAATGGCTGCCAGGTGAACCTTTATCGATGAAAAAGATCACCCACTCTCCGCTAAATGCAGAAAATACGGCAGAAGCTGTTCCGGAGTTATATTCAGGGGGCTCTAACCCTGGCTGATCTTCACACACATGCAGAATCTCCTCCACTTGCATGCATACGAAGTGTTCGTGGACAGAGCTCGCACGGCTTGCAATAACAGCAATCCGATAAAATAGTTAGGGTACCAAACGCCGAGACGTCAGGAGCCATGCCGTCGGGTTGAGACTGTCCGGATTGTGATGCCACACTGTTCTCTTGTCCCGTGTCAGGATGTTCGGAACCTTCTGAAACCTTACTGGCCGCGCTATTGATAGCTGTAGCAGGTCGGAGAACCACGCCTGCCTCGGTCAATAAGGCCACTATGATCACTCGACATCGGTACCTTTGAATCCATTGCAGGGTCTATTGTACGAGTGGAAACGGGGTAAAATCTTATAGAAACGTGTCCGTCCAGGGGAAGGAGAACGCTTCCCGCAGTGAATCGATCGGTGGCCATCTGCTGCCGTACTGTTCGCACTTCTTGTTCTCGCTCGTCGCTAAGAGATCCAGAGAAGGCTGTCCCCACTTTCTGAAAATCTCCAACAACTGATGTTCGTTCAGTTCCCATTCGTGTATCTGATCCATTTCCCTGCTGAGGGAATCCGCTTGTACGTTCTTTACTCCCGGAAGATGGTGGGCTACTATAGTTATATTTTGTTGTAGAGCCCACTGCCATACTTCCTGAACTTCGGTGGATAGAGTTCTGTAGCGAGTACCTTGTTTTCTCAAGTAAAACATTGTTGTCGTGTTGTCTGTCGGTATCCTCACCACTGACCCCTTTTATGTGCAGCAGAAAAGCTTTCAGGGCCCAACGCACTGCCCTCAACTCCAGCACATTGATATGAAGGAGTGACTCATCCGCCGACCACCATCCTTGCGTTTGGAGAGAGTCCAGATGCGCCCCCCCCCCCATCCAGTCAGCGACGTGTCCGTCACTATGGTCATGTGAAACTGCGGTTCCTGCAGGGGAACCCCTCTGGATAGGTTTTCGAAGAATTGCCACCATCGAAGTGCTCGTAGGAGCTCGTTGTTGATGGTCAGTTTGTCCGACCAAATTCCTTGGCTCTGGGCCCATCGGTTGGCAGGAATTCTTGAATTGGCCTCATGAAGAGGCAACAGTTGTTCACTAAGGGGATGCACAAAGCCATGGCTCCCAGTATCGACATATATCTCCTTACCAACACTTTGGTGTTGACTCTCCACTGTCTTGCCAGCTGCTTGAGCCTGTGGATCCTCTCCACAGATGGTCTCACCAATCCTGACTGAGTTTCGAACTCTGCATCCAAAAACACCATGCTTCTTGAGGGAGTTGGACTTTTCGAAGTTTACCGCAAATCCTTGTCGTCACAGAAGTTGCATGGTGGCCTCTAGACTTGCTTGCATTGTCATAGGGGACGACACCCTCACTAACCAATCGTCTAGATAAGGGTAAACATTATGCCCCTGTTTTCTTAACCATGCTGCAACCGGGGCTAGGCACTTTGTGAACGTCCTGGGAGATGATTTTTGTCCGAATGGGAGCACTAGACTGGTAGTGGGTCTGCCAGACTACAAACCTTGTGTCGTCGACGCATTGGTATATGAAAATACACGTCCTGGAGATCCAATGACGCCAGAAAGTCCCCCTGTTGAATTGACCGGATCACTTCCTGAAGTGTGAGCATTTTGAATTTCAGATTTTTTAATGTTTTGTTGAGGTCTCAAAGGTCGAGAATGGGACGCCATTTTCTGTTGGGCTTCTTCACGACGAAGTATTGAGAATACACTCCTTGACCTCTCTGTGACACAGGTACCAATTCTATAGCCCCTTTTTGTAGCATAAGTACTACCTCCTGCTTTAAAATGATCAGGCGGGGTTGAGCCTGAAACACTAGTGGAATGTGCGACGGCTTGCTTTTGAATTGTAAGGAATGACCGAACTTCACATTGTCCAATACCCACCGGTCCAAGGTTATCATTTCCCCACTCATCGACACAATGAGAAACCCTGCCTCCCAGGACATTCTGAAACTCGTCATGGCTGGTTTTTTGATCGTTTGTCCTTCGACGAGTAACCTCCCCTCTTCCTTGAGGCTTGGTAGTCTCGACGTCTTCTTGCAGTCTGAGAAGCCCGCCTGTTGCCCTGAGAGGAGTAAGACGGTCTATTGAAAGTACAGTCCCTTGATGACGAGAACCGGGAATTTCCTGACACTTCTCTAAAGGGGCGAAACTAGTGAAAACTTCTGCCACTCTGGAGAGCTCCCAGAGAACGTGCTGTGTCAAAGTCTTTCATGTATTTCAAGGCCTCATCCACCTTCTCCCCAAAAAGAAAGTCTCCTTCAAAAGGCATATCCACCACTTTATATTGTATTTCAGGTCGAAAGATGGCGCATTTGAGCCATGCCCGTCTCATCAGAACCACTCCGTTGTTAACCTGCTTAAAGCCTGATTCTGCCAGGTCTACAGCAATATTTACAGAGTGATTAGAGGCTTCTTCCCCCTCTCGGACAAATAACATCGCAGCCTTTCTGTGTTAGTCGGGCAGATGTTCCAGTATGGGTGCTAAACAATGCCACATCTCTCAGTCATACCTCGCCATAATAGCCAGAGAATTGGCCGCCTTCATCGTTGTTGCACCCACACACCTTTTTGCCAAAGGCATCTTGTCTCCTGGCCTCGTTCTCCGGAGGAGTTGTGCCTCTGTGCTGAGACCTTGCCTTTCTTGCCGCAGCCGCCGATACCACCGACTCTGGAGCCGGTTGAGAGGACAAACATTTCGGAGTAGACTCGGGAGCCTTACATTTCTTTGGCAGTCTACCTTTTATTGCCAGCTCCGAGAACGGATGACGCATTGTTTGTAGTCCCTCTTGCCATAGAGGATCTAAGATGGGGACCGAAAATACAGATTTTCTCCCCCTTCCCATATGATCGAACATGATTCGATACATTCAATACAGCCCAAATTCAGTACAAGCCTTACTCATCATCGCGTGGAAAGAACCAATGTCATCCGGGGGTGACGGTTGGGCTGGGCTTCTTGGAGCGTCCATCTCTGCTCCCGACTCCCAGGTCGGGTCTCTAGAGGAGGATAATGATATATCCGATATGGACTCTCTCTGACTCGGATTCCAGCAGTAGTTCTTCCGGGAGCGCACATGGAAGGCCTTCACGGACCGGCGCCGCAGTCCACGCCATAGGAGTCGGTCTATGGGAAGGACCTGGCTCGTCGTCGACTGGTCTCGCTGGAGCAGCAACCTGAGGTAACTTTTCATCTAATTTCTTCAAGAAGTTTTGTAATGTAGACAGAACTTGCAGGAATAAAACCGTTTGAGGATTAAGCAACAGAGTTGTAACCGGGATAGTCGCCCCGCTCGAAAGAGTCAGAGAGCTAACCCCGTGCAACACAAGTTCCGCAGGCCCAGCCTCCTGCTCACGTTCGTCATCCACGGAGGATATGGTCAGGGCTGCCTCCTGCTGCAGCAAGGTTTCTGGTAAAACCGGGTCATACACCTCCGGTCGCCAGCCCTCCTGTGGAGTCTCCGTTGACTAGGTTAATTTCTCTATCGTCATCATCGTCACCTGCGGCAGAACACCTGAAGAGACGATCTGCGTCACTGGCAGTGAGGGCGTCAACGATCGCACTCCAGTCTACGACGCTGGTGGATGTCCAGAGCCCTGAGGCATTCCCGCCTTTTTTTAACCCGATTTGTGTTTTGAAGAATCTCGACTCGAGGATGATCTATGATGATCACCTGAGGAGGATCTTGACAGGTCTTTTCTCTCCTTTGACGAGGAGGAAGACGAGGTTTTCGTTTTCAACGAAGATTCTCTCGTGGAATGTTTTTCCAATGAGCTTTTCTCCATCGAACTCACTTTCTTTGCCGGAGGTTCAGCCGATACTGAACGGCGGAGGGCCCCTAGAGATTTAGTTGTCGAGGCCAAGCTATGCGTGGAGCCTACCTCCAAAGGGTGGTATGCACCCACTCTGTCGTTCAACCAAGCTACCAACCGCCTATTCCTATCTTGGAGGGTCTTCTGGGAGAAGCTTTTACAGATGTCACAATTGTCTGCCGAATATATACAGTCCATATGGCCATCTCCTTCTTTAATCCGCATGTAGCACACAGACGAAAAAGAGCTTTTCCAGACATTAGGAAAAACGAAGAAACAACCTAGCAAAAATAATAGATGACGCGAGGTGATCCAACTACTTTGGAAGACGGTTGAAATCTGATGGGAGCCGCGGGGGCGGGGCATTTATACCGCTACGTCCTATTGGGGCATGCGTAAGCGGCCCAAAACGACGTAGATAGGACACAGAAGTGTCGAAATTTTTCCTATGGAAAACGTCTTTTATAAAAGGTACCGAGGGTTCCCAACCTGACGACAGGGAACATTCCAAGCATGTGAATCCATGAAAGATCCAATGCTGGAGAAACCGTTTTCACTTAGCTACCCACAATTCTCACTCTGCTATCAAACACTGCTTTGACATCAGTCAACTCCTTTAAGACCTTGACGTCCTTGCTCTCACGGAGTCGTGTTTCAAGGCCAGCTCGGTCACTGCTTTTGACACTCCTCTTCCTGAGGGCTACAAGATCCTGTCCAATCCCAGGCCCTCCCAGTCTGGTGGTGGAGTGGCTCGCATCTTCCAAGAGTGGGCTCCTGCCTACATCATCCCCACTCAAACCTACTCATCCTTTGAAAGCCTAGTCTGCAGACTGTCTCACCTACTTTCTCTTTACTCTTGCTACCATCTACAGACCCCCACAGACCAACCTACCTCTTCCTCTCAGAATGGGCTGACTTGTCCTCTATTCTTGCCTCCTCCCCCAAACATATATTCCTTTGAAATTTCAACATCCATCTCGACTCTTGCAATGTGGCCACTGTTCTCTTCCGTGACCTCTGCGACACTCTTTCCCTCACTATCCTTCACTCTGGTCTAACCCACTCTGCCGGGCACACCTTGGATGCTCATCTCAATGGACATCATTCTCCACATCCCTCTCACTACCACTCTCTCCTGGTCGACCACCATCTTCCATCCTTGACCTCTCCATTCGCCAGACTGCACCGCCCACACTGCCAGTCTCCTCCTCAGTCATTCGAGTAAGTGTATGTCAGTCGCTGCACTTGCCTCCTTTATCCCTTCTCAACCCTCTTCATTGCTTCATTGGACTCTCCTTCGGGCTCTGTTCCAACTAACCTCCATCTCACTATCTCCAACACCCTGGACATCCTTGCCCGTCACGAGGATCGGCATGAAGCCTGCCTCCAAATGCAACTCTTGGTATGACTCTGACTTGGCCGCTTTGAAACACGTGCACAGCTGAATAGAACAAGTGGCAAACGTTTAAAAAAAAATGTTTCAAATTCGGTTTATGTTGAAAATGTGTACTTTTACACAATAGAAATACTTACATAATTCATTAGACCAACTAAATTTAGCAATTCTGAAAACGAATTCTTAAACAGCCTGCCATCAAAACCATAAACTATTATTCACAGTATCACATAATATAATACAGCGCAAGTGGCAGATGTCTACCTCATGCCCTGACAAACTGGCCTGCCACCTACGCCAAAGGCACCATCTCTAGAGCCACCAATAACACGGCTGAACTCAAATCTGAAAGCAACTTGCCAATCCTACAGCAGCCGCCTCCTCCCAGGCCCTCTGCTTTGGCCAATTTTCTTCAAAAGTCAGGACATCCTGTCCTCTGCATATCCTGCGCCCACCTTCTCTCGCCCCTTTTGCCCCCCCCCCCCTCCACTACACCAGATGAGATCTCTAGGGTTGTCCTCTTATGAACATCTCCTCTAAACAGGTTCTCCCTGCTCTTCCAGAACCATCTAAGACAACATCACCTCTCTCGCTCCAACCTTGGTTGAACTCTGCAACCCTTAATTTGTCACAGGCTCCTTCCCTCAACCCCTTAAGCACTCTTGTACACCCTCTCCTAAAAATAACTGTCTGCTGACCCTTCTTGCCCGGCTAACTATCACCCCATCTCTATCACCCCTTTTTTGGGCAAACTCATGGAGAAGCTGGTCATCCACCAATTGACCCCCCACACAAATGGATGGCTGCCCTCCATGACCACCAGTCCGGTTTGATGGCATCCAGTGGTATGGATACTATTCTCCTGAACACCTACTCTCTAGATCCTCTTCAATCTCTCTTCTGCTTTTGATATTAAACCACTCCATCCTCAAACCGTCTCCATGATACCCTAGGCATCATGGACATGGCACTGGCATGCCTGACAACCTTCCTTTCTAACGGACCTTCGCAAGTGCAAATGGGTCCTTTTTTCTCCTCCGCCTCTCTGTGTGGCGTCCCTCAGACCTCTGTTCTATCGCCATGGCTCTTCAGCATTTACCTGGCCACTCTGGTCCACTTGATCTCCACTTTCTCCCCTCATTTCCAGCGTCATGCAGACAGCACTTTCAAGCGGCCTTCCCCTACCTCCTCCCCACCCCCCACCCCCCATACCAGAATGCCTGAATGCTATTCATGGTGCTATGCCAATAATCTATCCCTTAATGTTAGTAAGACAGATCCTTCTCACTGGACGCCCGGTCCTTGTCCCTCCCACCCCCCAACCAACCACTTGTGGGGCAAAAACCATGGCAATATCTTTGTCGACTCACTCTCTCTCTCCACACATCATGGGCCTTGCCAAGAAGTCACATTTTCAGCTCAATCTCCTCCGGGGCATTCCACCTTTCCTCAACTTCCCCCAGAAGCTAGTCTCCAGAGCCCTAGTTCGCTCTAGGCTTGACTACTGCAATAGCCTCTTCCGTAACCTGCCTCTTTCCTCTCTTTGCCCCCCTTCAACTAATCCAGAATAGCACTGCAAGACTTATTCCGGGCTTCAAGCCCAAGGACTGCATCACTCCAGCCCCAATATATCTCCACTGCCTCCCGGTGACTGCAAGGATCAAATTCAAGCCCATCTGCATCTTCCACAAGGCTGTCTGGGGCCTGGGACCCCTATACATCCAGCTTTCCCTCCAACTCTCTGCAGGTCAAACTTTTCTCCAAGCAGGGAGTGGCGGTAGCTCTCTTTACTTGGCTGGCCCCTCCGTCTCTCAGACTTGAGCCAGATATTCTTAAGTTCTGGAAACGTCTCAAGATGTTCTGGAAACTACAAGACTTTCCTCTTCCCCTCTTACTTCCTTCTTCCCCTACCGTGCTACACTGTCAATCTCCTGCTGCGACTGGGGCCTGGTCCCTTCAGTTATACAGGGGCAAGACCAACCCACCCCACTACCATCCCCCCTAGCATCCTTTGCCAGCACTTGCCCTCAGGCTCCCTTTCCCAGACTAGCCCAACTTGGTCCTCCCTGTTCACTGCAATCCCCCCACCCCCCTCACCCCAGCCCTTCATCCTCGGTCCCCCTCTTCCTCTGGCACTAGCTGCCTTGGGCTGTCCAGAACTTGCCCACCCCCACCCTTGGGAGGACCCCACTCCCTGCACTTCTCCCTCTACTCTCTACCCTTGCACTTATCACCTTGTCATGCACTGGCACGGTAGGATTGTCAAGGCAAATATGACCGTGTTTTGTTCTACTTTGGATTCCGAACACCCTCCCACCCCATCTGGTCTTGTTGTCAATCTGGAAAAATTAATACCCTTCATTTGGATGATAGACGTATCTTGATGGCCGAAGGCCAACCGTCTTATGCACAGACTTATAGAAATACAGACTGCTATGCTTGACCAACAAGCGGCCATTTTAAACGTAGCAAGAATCGCCATTTTGCTTGTTAACCATTGCTCATTGCTTTCTGTCTGCTTTGCAGCTTGCAATTTTTGCGAATTCTGCTTAACTGTTAACATTGTTATATGAATATGAAAGGGCAAGGCCGCGGGACTGAGGAGTTCGTTGAAACTCCTCATGAGCAGCCCAGAAAGGAATGCCCACGCACCCTCTCTGTAGCCTTGAGGGAGAGCTGCAGGGCATTTAATCATTTCACAGCTGCCAGCCATTCTCGTACTGTGGTAGAATGTGAGAATAAAGCAGCTAAAGGCTTGAATCATGCTCTTCTTACGGCCCCCCCTTCACAAAACCCTTTAGAGCGTGTCGGCTCCCAGGACACGAATAGCTTGGAATGTGACTCTTCCCCCATGTGCAGCTTGCTTCGAGAAACGGAAGCAGCGTGTTCTGTTCAACAACTAGAAGATGCCTCCGCACTTTCTAAATTGCACATTGTTACTAGAATAGACATCGAAAGTGTCACGATTGTCATACTCGTCGGAAATGTCCATCATCCCGAGTTCAAAGAAACTCAATAAAAGGGGGGTGTTAAACATGACATAGCTGATTGTATGATATGCATTTTGTATATATGTAACTGATGTACGTAATTCGCTCTCTTGCGTCCCTCGAGGTCTAGAGAATACACGTGGCGGGGCGTGAGACCACAGTTGGCCAATTGGGACTATTTTGCTTGCAATAAACCCTAGCATTGGGAATTTGAACCTCGTGTCTGGCGCATCCTTTCGTGTATGGTTATTGCCTTGTTTCCATATTGCGAGGGACCCCTAAGGGCCCCTTTCATTGTGGCACCTGGAAACACCTGTGTATTGGTGCCATACAAACGTCTGATAAATAAATAGGCAAATACAACAAAATACCCCGCTAGGGGAGCAGGGTGATTTGGACCCTTTGAAGTACATTGCAGAACAAGCTCACCCTCTTGTCAGACAATGCACATCTCTTCCCAACTTTTAAATTTAGACTTCAGAAACATAAGCTTTTTGTGGTCTCTTGATGCTCCATTAGGCTGTAATGGGACTGGTGCTGTGTGTACCTTGATGTCAAAGGTTTTCAGGCTGTGTATTCAGTTGCACTTATGTATGATATTGGTTTGTGTAAGGTTTGTCTTGTGCTATATGACATCTGCGACTTTATACTGTGTACGCTGTGATACGTTGCTCCCTACAAACAAATGTTACTACTAATTTACTACTACTTTTAGAGTTGAGAATCATCTTTAAATTGCTATGCATACAAAGAAATCACTGCAAAGCTAATGGTTGCATGGCTAGGAGTAAAATCTCAGGCGGATCAAAAGATCTCAGGAGTCTAGAATCTTCACTTGGAAGTTGAAACATTCAAGTCAACCCTTGAAGAGATCTTTTTTGGGAGCTTCTGTGT
The DNA here is from genome assembly GCF_040938575.1 of Ambystoma mexicanum. Lineage (NCBI taxonomy): Eukaryota > Metazoa > Chordata > Amphibia > Caudata > Ambystomatidae > Ambystoma > Ambystoma mexicanum. The sequence goes on along the minus strand of NC_090923.1, from coordinate 1,204,736,166 downwards.
CAGCTTGGAATGCTCTTCTGAAGTGTCTTTGGGTGACCACTGATCATGCGAAGTTCAGAAAGAATTTGAAAACCTGGATTCGGAATCTTGTCTTTTAGATAGTTGATATTGCTGATCGGTTTATGTAAATTTAACAGATTCTGCCTGTAACTAGGATAGACTTAGTCTTCTGTTTTAGACATTTTAGGTCTGCCGTGAGGTTACCAGAAACAAAAGTATGGCCCAAAACAAAAAATGGCAGAGAGTAGAACTTTCAAAAAATACCTTAGTACCCCATTGGCTTCCATATTGGTACATTAAATGTTAAAGGTATTTGTACCGCACACCGTCACCAACAGAGTTGGTCCCCAGGCGCTCTGGCGGATCTGCAAATGAGACGGTGGGATGGGTTACTAAGTGCTATTGGCATAGTCTACTGTGGACATGATCAGAGTAGATGATGGTAAGTGTTTTGTTGGTGAACGACAGGAACGGTAGGATCGTTTTTGCTGCTCGCAGGAGGAAGAAACATTTGAGTAGAAAGTTTAATTGTGGCTGTAGAGGGAGGTTGTTATCCATCAGGACCCCTAGGTTTTTTTACAGTTGATGGTTCTGGTGGTTTGGTGCTGAGCTCTCTTGGCCAGGGGATGTAGCCGATGTCTCCTCCGTTTTATGAAACAATCATTATCTCTGTACCCACGGCTGAAGCTAAAGAAAATTACACCTGCCACCGGCCTACTCCAAAACACAAGCTTGGGATAACAATCACCCAAGGGCCAAAATTGGGTCCCTAAAAAAGCACCCGTCCCCTAGGAACTATATGGGATACCATAAGACTGCTTAGGAGTTTGAGAGGGGGGCGTGGTGGGACAGAACCAGAATAATTTAATTCTGCCACAAGCAATCCCCTTGAAGAGCTAGAGGTTTGGAATTCTAGTGAGGGGCTTGTAAGGGGGCTGAGAGGGTTGAAGGCTGCCACAGCCAAACCCACCACTCCATTACCCAAGGGCATCCCGAGGAGGATTCTGAAGACAGTCCGGCTCTACATACGCATACCGATGGCACCAGTCGCTCAGAGTTCAACTCTGAAAAGGAAGTAGAACCGGTTAAATACATGGCTAGAGGCAGGATACAGTAATCAGACCATACCAAAGACAAAACAGACTGACGAAAAGAAGAAAACGGTGCACACAGGGTACCCCACCAGCCAAGTAGCAAAGGGAAAGGCACCAGGACGACGTAGGAACAAGACCAAAAAAAACTTGGGGTAAAATGGGTCGGCCAGTCAAGAAAGAATATTTCACGGCGAGGCACTATTGAAGTGACTCCAATGGCCAAGCACGGGGCAGCCTGTCAACCCAGGAAGTAGGACTTGTAGGTGAACACCACCAGGAAGGGTATACAGCGGTTTTTAGAAGAGAATGGGTTTTACGCCATTTTTGGACCAGCACAGGATTCATTTGTCAGAGGATAAATGAACTACAGCCACTGATCAAGAGAGGGTGGCAGGGATAAGAGGGATTAGGATACCTGGCAAGAAAGAGAAGCCAAACCTCTCAAAGTCAGTAACGTGGAGAATGCAACAAGGCTCAACTCTCGGGTAAGGGGTAACAGGTTGACACAAGGTACAATAAGTTCACACACATCAATAGAAAGTGCACAGAAATGAAGTACTGAAAAATAGATCTGTGACTTAAATTATGTTGGGTCAAATAAAATACTTATGGTTGAATACCAGTAAAAATACCCAGTATATATTTTTTTTAATAAACAGTAATTGTCTTAAAGGAGTCCTTACCCCACCGCCTAGAATATATCTGTCCACTACAAGTAGGCACCCAACCTAAATTAACAGGGGTGGGGAAGAAAACAGAACAGAACCACGAAACCTAACAAGCAGGTAAAGAAGCCCTTTATGGCCCTACACAACCCAGTAGTGTCCTAAAGACATGGATGTATACTAATTGACCTTTTCACAAATTAACTTGAGAGAATTGACCTTGGGAGAACTGACCCAATTTAAAAAGGTCAAATAGGACATATATGCAGGGGAACCTCCCCCCCCACCAAATTCCCCTTATTTATAATCCAAAACCAACCCAATACATATATAAAAAATAACTAAAATATAAAGGTCAATTGTGCAGAAGGGCAATTAGGACCACTATAATAAGGACAAAAGGTCAATTGCAGAAATGTCAATTGTAAAAAGATCAATTTGGGTAATACCAAAGACACAACCCTCCCCTGTTAAAAGCGGGAGAGCCTAAACCTGATACAGTCAGCCCCCAACAAACAGATCAATGTAGACCGGCAAGGGTCCCAGACATTTACCTACCAAAAACAATATTCTAAAAATCCCCAACACTTCACACTAATTTAGTCCTAGTGTTTAAAGTAACACAAATGCACACATGATGATCATAGCCGTAAACAGGGAGGAAGCCTTTCTAAACCACTGCCAAAGGCTGCCAAGTAGTAGGACATTGTAGCAAGTTACTTTAGCACTACAATTCAGGGTTACCAAAATTAGATGCATTACTAAAATATATTCACCATTAGAGAAATTGAGAATTACTTTAAAATACATACAAATTCACATGCAAGTACTAAAATTCTAGTTCTTAGTCAAAGCCTCAATGAACGCCTTATAGGTAGAGGAAAAACGTGCAGGGGCAGGCAAGTACCCCCACAACCCATTTATGAGAGTTCCAGTACAGATTGAATGTTACACAGCAAACCATGGGAGGAAAGTCAATGAGCCATACGCTTCCATGGAGCCAAGCGAGTTCTACCCCACAGGTGCGGATTCTATGGCAAATAACCCCAGGGAAGATCAACAGACCAACCAGAAGCCCCAGAGCAGGAGTAACAAAATGTTGTGAACTACAAGCTAGCCAAAAAATGTCACTCCCCACCTCAATTCTATGCATATACAGTACACCATTTCCTACTCGCCGAGAGTCAGTTATCACCAACCAAGGTCCAGAGGGACACCCGAGGTGGGTGGGGGGATAATCACCCATCCCAGGACTGAAAAGCAGGTACTCCCATTGACAGATCTGGTAAAAATAAAAAGAAAAAAAAAATAATAACTAAAAAAAAAGTCTCCAGCTTGGCAAAACAACCAGTTAAGTACAGGGCTTCTTTTCTAGGTGTGGTATTTGAGGATCTGGTGCCCGGGGCATGCGTCAAGCCAGAGACAGCTGAGAAAAAGAGCCGATCAACTCAGTCAACCCTCAAGTGACCCTGTAGTGGTTAGCAAGGAAGATTTAAGGTAGTAGAGGAAACCTGCAAAGATAGGTTCTGGGGGCTCAGTGGACAAAGGAAGCACAGCAGCAAAGTATCCAGGATGGGGGACAACAGCAAGAGGGACAATTTGGTGGGGTGGTGAAGTCTCAGCGCCCTTCACCAATGGCAGCAACCCACAGCCAAGAAGAAAATCCTGGCAGGAAGCTGTGCGTTTCAGCTGTAAACATCCCAGAAAACAGCTCCAGCATAGAAGGCTCAACCCAGAAGATGTAGGGAGGTAAGCAGGAGTCTTCATGAAACTTATACTGCACCTCCAAAAGGCACAACAAAAAAAACAAGCCTGGATATGCCCAAACCAGGGTACCCTGCCAGTGTGGACAAGTAATGACTTTAAATGATGGGAACCAGCAGGAAAAGCTCAATAACCAAGCAGCAAAACAGGAAACCAAGAAGGGGATGCAGTGACCACTGTGAAAAAGGGGCTGGCCAAGGTCAGCTCATCAATTACTTGAATCGAATGACCAACCACACTGGCTGGTTAGTAGGACTGCCCCCCCACCGCCCCACCGAACAGGAGGTGAGGGAGCGTTCAGGGACTTACACGGGCCAAAACCAGTTTCAACCAATATGGAGGCTGGCAATGTGTGTTAATTACCCACCTGAAGGGAGCCCTAGGCCCACAAAAAGGGCCAAGAGCATGGTTAAAAAGAGAATTAAAAAAAATAAAAACACCTGCTGCTGTAATGGCTACCTAAAAGGCACATTTGGCTAAAATGTGAAGTGAGTTACACTAGTTTGACAAAACTGAATTACAGCTGCCACCAACATACTGCCTAAAACCAATTTAGGATATAGAAGTGATAAGTGATAGAATCGCATAAGGCAAAGATGAGGTGCCCAAGACTGCACAACTTAGAAGAGACCAAATAACATAACTGAAGGGAAAACTGTCTTAATGGCAGGGGGTTTCAGGAGAAGTTCTTCTAGCCACCAAAATAAACATTGTGACCCACAAAATAAAGGGAAATTAAAAATATGAGGGGCCCTGAAAAGCGGTCCTACGGTGCTCAAAATTATGAATTCTGTCTAAACACTGGGGCGCAGGGACAAAGGAACCAGTGCCCAATCAACATAGCAAACAGCCTTAAAACCGGTAGCCTGCCTTTGTGGCATGCTGACATTTTGGGCAAGAATCTACCGATCTGAGGAAAGCACACGTCTCACCTACCTAACCACAACCACTCGGGTGCCTTTTAAATCGAACATGGCAGACGTACAAAGATCTTGCCAGCCATCCAAGCAGGCTGGTCTGAGGAAAAATATAGCGCACTGTCCACATCGGATGTGAATGGACCATGATTGTAACAGGAAACCAGGCTAAGCCACTCAACCACAGAGTGTTCAAGAATGGGCTCATGTCAGCATACCAGAGTCTTCAGACCTGCCTCATGCGCCCACAGACTAAAGTGACGAGTAGGTTTTAAAATACATTAGTACCCAAAGCTACCGTACTGGTAGATTGGGCTACTAATGCAGTAAGATTACCTCCCTGGAAAACCAAAACTAAATTACTACTGCACAACACACTTGCAGGATGATACAATAACCCTGTGACCGAAGCGGGGTGCATAAAAGCGCCAATCGCAGGACGAATATAGGCTACCCCAGGACAGCACATGAAAAAGGGTTGCAGTGTTTGTTTATAGCGCACACCAGACCCAAAGGTATCAGGGCGCTACAACAAGGATACTTTAAGCTTACATAGTTACAATGTTACATTTGTTATGTTACTTTGCATTTATATAGCGCTTTATGTACCATTGGTATAGTCTCAAGACGCTGGTAGATTGAACGCCCTCGGGAACCGAAGTTCAAGTCAGTAGAGAGAATAGAGAGTCAAAAGGTGCGTGTGAGCACCGTATGTGTGTGCAGCTGGTGTGGCAATCAAGTGATAGCTGCTTCATAGCGGTAGGTGTGGTGGTTCAGAGATCAAGCATATTAGTTTTTTCTGTCTGGTTGTTATCCAGACCGATTCTGGCTGCATTAGGCCTGAGGATGCCTAGGCTGGAGGGTGTGTAACCAGCAGTGTTTAGTTAGGGTGATGGGTGGTATGGGACAAGTGATGGTATGAGAACAGTTATACCGAATGGTGTCATAGTATCGCTGTGTTCCATTTGAGTGGTGGTGTAAAGAAGAGAGTAAGCGTGGGGTGTGATATGGTGGTTTATTTTAGGTTGTTGAGATCGCGCCCATTCCAATAGTTCCATGTACTCCATCCGTTCCATGGGCTCGGACTGTTCCATCCACATGTTTCACCCGTTCCGTCAACAGACTTCCACCCCCCCACCCCCACCCCATCCACATATTCCCCCGCTCCATCCACACACTCCTTCACCCGTTCCATCTATATACTACACTCTTTCCTGCCACAATATTTCACCCGTTCATCGAGTTCGTCCGTTCCACTCACATACTTCCTTCATTCCAACCACATTTTCATTTGATCCATCGATTTCACACGTTCCATCCACATAGTTACGTAGTTACAAGAGCAGTACAACGTGTGATACCAGTTAACTTACAAGTATGGTTACACAAATACAAAGCAAGATCCAGTATGGGTTATGGAGGTCTAATAAAATGACTAGCAGGTTATGCTAGAGCTACAGATCATTTTCTTTAAGCCAGTTGATATTTAATCTAAATTGAGGGCATGTTTGGGCCGTCCTTAAGGTGGGTGGGAGGGAATTCCACATTTGGGCAGCTTTGACAGAGAAGCTATTCCCAGGGGGACTTCCATGGAAGCCCCTCTGGCCAAACTTAAGGCAAAGATCCAGAAAAACAAGAGAACCCAAAAATGAAATTCTGATTTAACAGTTGCTCCCTTCTAGTTACATTTTGGAAGGCGGCGCAGAGAGGATTGTCAGTGTTAACGAAAAGTGATGACATGATAGATGCCTTTTGAGCAGATTCAATTGAGAGGTTCTGATCAGCAGACTAGTGGAAAGCAATAAAACTGAATCCATTATTTAATCAAAGTTGAAAGAGCCAGCACTAATGCACACGTTCAGCCGAAAAGGTGGAAATGAACCATCAGGCGCTTCAGAGGAGTTGCATTGAGAAAATAGGCACAAAGTTTGATCTTTGAAATATCAGCCGTTAGTAGAACGTGAAGAAAGAGTAGTTGTACTGGATTATGAGACTAGCCATGCCCGATTAAGTGCTCAAGCTCGCCTCTTTAGGGACAGAAAGCTGGCAGCAAAAGTTCAAATATTGAACTGGCTCTTGCAGTTTAAAATCAATATAACTTGGCAGCTCATAGTGGAAGAGTGGCATATGTCCACATCCTGAATTGCCCCCCCCCCCCCAAACAATATACAGTGCATCATTCCCTTCACAGATTATATTAACTTCAGCCAGTGACCAATACCACTGGTTACCCTTATACTAAGGTATATTACCTTGGAATGTTGTTCTTTGGGTCTTCACTGTCATTGGCTAGACCACCAAACAGATAACACTTGTTGCCAACTAAAGAGAAGCTGTGCCCAAGACGAGGGCACGGTGGAGGGCCATTCTTGGGGTTTTTCGCCTTGAGCTTTTTCCATTCCCACCTGCTTGCCTGTAGGAAGATAAAATATGTTTACACTTAACAGATCTGGCAGGAATACTGGAATTGACGCCAATAAGTACAGAAATGAAACCATGTAGTAGCAGTTTGAGTGAGGCTGTGCAATCCATCCAAAACAATGAAACCAGTTACTTCTATTGCGCTTCATGCAGACTTAAGCCCACTTGCCGGGAGCATTGAAGGCCTGGCTCAGGAAAGGCCACACTAACTTTCTTCCATCTCGATCTCATGGCACAAGAAACTCAAGCATCCTTACTGGTTTTCCATTTGGTTATCCTACCTTCCTCATTCTTTGTTTCTCCCCTGCTTGCTCTCTATCTCATGCGTTTTCCTATATTCCTGGCCGTCCTCATCCAGTCACAGTCTAACCGCCCCCCCGTACACATCACCACCACCATTTTGCCACCTCCACCCTAGTCAAACCGCAGTCTTCACGCGCCTCTCCCTCTAACCCTCTGCCGCAGCCGCCCCCAAACCCTCCACACCTGCCACAGCCGCCCCCAAACCCTCCACCTGCCACAGCCGCCCCCAAACCCTCCACCTGCCACAGCCGCCCCCAAACCCTCCACCTGCCACAGCCGCCCCCAAACCCTCCACCTGCCACAGCCGCCCCCAAACCCTCCACCTGCCACAGCCGGCCCCAAACCCTCCTGTATCTGCTGGATTCACCCTCATTCTCCTTCCTCCCCTTCACCTCCCTTTGTCTTGCTCGTTTTCATATACCCCACACCTCCATTCTGCAACGTCAAGGTCTTCCTTAAATTCTCTCATTATTCCAATTAGTTCCCCCCTCATGCTCTTCCGCCCTATGTCTGCCCCTTTACCTTCCCTCTCATTCAGTAGGTTTAATTGCTACAGAGCCAGACCTGATGACAGGCACCTGCTGTGGGGGCTGCATGGCCAACTGCCTATGCGGTGGGGGTGATACCACCATGTTATGTGCCCAGTCACTAATACTGAGTGCATGGAAACAGGGGCCCTGCATCAGGTTTGTTTTCTAGAGGAAATAGTGAAGGCACGCTGCTGGATTTCCTATACTCTGGCCTGGTGGACATATGTATAGGAGGCCAACCTATCTTGTGACGGGGACAACTCTGGGGAGCTGTAGACAAACCAGTTCAAGGTAGCAGTGACGAGGGTCTAGGCTAAGTTTCAAGAAGCGATGAGCTTTGAATGGGCCCACAATGAGTACACCCAATGGGAATCGCAGATTACACAGGCAGTATGTATAAAAATACAGTCATATTTATGGCCAAGCAACACTATGAAAAATTACTACTAACAGGTAGGCATATCACACAACACTAATAGATTATACATATACAGTCACTGATTGAGCACCAAATACAGATGAACCCCCTGTAAATTAAACCCCTGAAAAAATAAGTACAAATGACATTATGCACCAATAGTCTACAGAGAGTTAACCCTGACTTCAATTGTCCTTCCCCAAGTGGTCTGGGGCCTTATGCCCAAAAGGTCAGGAAAGATCCAAGTTTGTGAGGCTGGGAAGAAGATTTTTTTAAAAAAAAAAAATGATAAGGTCTTTGGGGTCCAGTGAACACTGTATTCCAATAGAAGTATCCCCAACTTTCTGAATGCTTGTGATGTAAGCTATGGTAAAGCCAGGTCTTGTAAAAGTTAGGAAAACTTTTAAAGGGAGTATAGGGGCAGGTAAGAGCAACTGTAGCTTACCCCTTCTACTCATTGAACCCCAGACTTGGCAGGTCAATGGAAAAGGGCCCAGAGGTTGCTTTTCCCACTAGTCGCAGTCCTCTATTCGCGGGGTTGCAGGTTTGAGCTGATCTCCGGTTGGTGTCTTTCGCTGGTGCTGGTACAGCTACTCTTGGATGAAGAATGCAACAAAACTCGATGCAGGACCCCTCTCAGAGCTGGACTCGAGTCAGGCAAGCGATTTCGGACAGTGGTCTCCGCAGCACAGCGACGAAAAAGGCCTCACTTGTCACGGACAGACTTCCTCCCCGCCCCCCCCTTCTTATCTTAGGTTCCCCAGAAGCTAGGATGCCGACATTTCGCTGTGGTGAGTCTTGTAGGGCAAGCTGAGGATCCCCAAAGTTCCAGGTCGAAACTCAGAACTGACATCAGCAGCACAGTAGCCCAAACTCACCGTTGGTCAGCCAGAGGACGGTCCCGGGACACTTCCGTAGGCTTTTCTTCGCTGGGTACTGAGCAGATGTTAGGAGTTGATGTTTCCTCAACTCAAAGGGTTGCAGCTCCCTTGCAGGACTGCTGAAGATTAGCAAGTCAGGGCTCCACGAGGACAGCAGCAGAAGTTGATCGCCAGGCCTTCTTCCGTCGCGTCTCTGGTCTCTTCGCGGGGCTCACAGATGGACGGGAATCTTGGCTCCTTCAGGTAACTCCAGGATCTCTCAGAAATGGGTGCAGAGGCCCTCTTATGCTAAAAGCCAGGTAAGAGCCGAAACTCACTAGCAAATAGCAGGACTAGCACACACACCCACCCCAGCAGTGGTCCAATCAGGACCACTGGCGGGAACACTCATGCATACCACTCAGACACACTGAAACCTGTTTGTGGATTGGGACCAGACAGTCCCAGCCCACATCCTGCCAGCAAACTCACAGCCCCTCCAGTAGCCCGCCAAAAGCCTCTTCTTTCCCGGGCACTGAAGCCCATATAAGGATTTCCTGGTCTGACAGGCCAGGAAGAAGGCTAAAAGAACAAGATGGCCAAAGGGCAAGCGAAAAACCATGTGGCACGTCAATGTGTGGACACTATCCACAGTTAGTAGCCAGATGCGGTAAACACAGTAATGCGAAAACGAAAAAAAAAAAAAAGTAAAAAGTCACTGCTGCCAATAGCTTGTCCATTTAGCACACCTACAGTACCCAAAAATCCTTTGAGTGTTAGTCATGGGCAAAACAAGTGTACCCCGTTGTACTGCATTGTAAGAGGTGTTGTACAATGATAAAAGTTACCACTAGTGATAAGCTACTAAAAGTAGTAACAAAATTGCAAGACTAAGGGAAACAATGTTTCCCAATACTGACAGCTTGAAGGACATTCAGGTCCCCATAACAGATGAGCAAAAGACACGGTAGTGAAGCTTAAGGCTTAATGCACTGTAAAAAGTCCCATGTCAGGGTCAAAAATAAAAGCTAAATGTTTGGGGGGTTCATTAAAAATAAAAGGAAAGGTGCAGTAAAGAAATCTTTCCCCCAACTGCTACTCATTGGATTAACAGGATATTTGTTATGCAGTGTTCTCCACCCCACCCCAATATTAAGCTGATCTCCAATTCTCGAGGAGGACAAGGCTACAGACAGGACCTTGAATTTAAGATTAATTGGGCGAAAAAAAAGTGACCAGCGTAAATGTTAGCTCATAGTTACTGCAGTCTCAAACCACAGCCTGTAAATGCTGAAGTTCAGAAGAGGACAGTAGTGTCCAGCGCTCTAGTGGCAGGCGGAAAGGCGGCATTCTTTGGATCTCCAAGCAAGAACAACAGCACTGCAGCAACTGAAGACTGAGTTGGTGCGGGCGAACAACTACTGAGGTGCCATTGATGCTGCACAGTCTGGTGAAAGCAAAATTACACCAGCTCAAGATGCAGACCCGATCAAGCAAGGATAGGTCCATTAGAAAAAAAGTAAACAGTGTATGCATTCATTTAGGGTTACATCTATGTAGTTAGCGGCTGGTCTAGGCCGTTAGCAGATTTCATACACAGTTGCTTTCACCAGTACAACTGGGGCCCAGTTCCGGCCTTTTGTCTCAGTTAGCAATACTTCCCAAAAGCAGGTATCGCAAATGCTTTGAACGCTGCCCCCACTGGGCTGCAGAATGTGGGTATTCACATTGGATTCCTATCTGGAAGAGCAATGTATCGGAGCAAAAAGTCAGAAGCAATGGGATTAGGTCTTTAAAAACAGACAACTCACATTGCACTCCCAGTTCCCCACTAAACTTTCACCATTTCCAGGACACTTCCTCTTACCCTTCTCACTGTTCTATATGTCACTTGTTCGCGCTAGACAGATTTCAGTTCCCCTCCAATAACTTTTCCTTTCAAAAGTCAGCTTTTTAAAAGAGTCTTACAAGGCATAAATTAGTTTTCAAAAATTGATTAGCAGAGTTTGCCAATGGCATTTTTCTTGATTAGCAAACAAACCCATTTGATTAGCAATTTTGTACTAATGTTTTTAATGCCACCAGAAGATACTTGTACCCAAGATATAAAATGAGCAACAATACAGCAGTTTGTATAACGCTGAAGTAAGACATTTGTGAGGTAAATCAAGCCTTGCAAATTGTTACTGTAAAATGGTGCATATCACCACAAACCCACTTTAATTTGGCACACTGCTGCCATCCAGAGGCCAGTCATGCACAGTGAAACTTTGACATTTACTGCAAACAAAGTTTAAATAAGTTTCCAACATCCCCTGCAAATGGTAGTGGCCCTTCTTAAAATCTACTTGATTATGCGAGTGGACGAAAATACTTTGAGCCCTGGGTGAGTGTAAAAAGGTTAGCTGCATGAATGGACAAATAAAATAGATATGATAAAAGTCTGGCCAGCTCTCTACTGCAGGGCAAATATATAATGCAATCATAATCTTAGAGCAAAGTGAGCTCTGGAGGCCAACTACAGTGTACAGTAGGTCTGTAGATGTACAGACTGGATGAAACTATTGATCGCTACTTTAATGAAATATCAAGTTAGCATTGTGTATTCATTATGTAAAATACTAAGCAGAGTGGAAGGCATAGCAGGCAGAGAAATGGGCAAACTAGGCAGAATATTGTAGTTTGCAGCCATCTCACTTTCAGGGTAGCGGCTATAAACCAACATGGTAAGATAGAATCAAGGAGTATGGGATCAGCTCATGGGTTGAGCACTAGTTGCAAGCTGTATGTAACCAGCAGGCCACTGCTTATTTTATGCCTCGTCTTATTCTGTACAGATTTCAAGTTCATTCTCTTTCTAGCAAATTCATTTGTTCACCCCAACTTCCATACTACTTTCTCCACCTCGCATGATGACCAAGAAGACTGACTTTCTCAAACAAAAGCTGAACATAAGCTTGCTTTCACATCACTTCTGTATTCACGTGAAGCTATCCCCTTCCATAATTTTATGGGGGTAACTGCATCAATGCTTGTTTTTCAAGTGACAAAAATTCTACTCTAGATGAATGACATAACACCTTTCTGGGAGAGTTCACCTTCAATTTCCAAAGGCCACATGCCTCTCGCTTCATTTCTGGAGTGCTCGCAATTACGTGCGTCTTGCTTCGTTTGGGTTTTTCCACAATCAATTATTACACACCATAAAGCCCTCGTTACCACATGGTCTATATGTCCACTCACTTTTTTGGATGCCAACAGTTGTTGCAAGCAGAGAAGTGTACCCAGACAACGTGGTCTTATGGTAGATGTATCTGCTGCGACAAAATGGACTGCTGCACAATTGGGTCTACAGCACAGTGCAGCAAAATGGAATGTCCGTTAATCCAATTTCAAATACTTGAAATCAGATAGTGACTTAGAGGGAACCAGAGAGTGTGGATTATACATCACATTCATGTTAATTAACTGGATGTCTTAAGTAAGGATTAAGTCCATTTAATAACCACTTCAAAACACAAAACATTTGACATGTGAAAACCATGAAATATGCCTACCTGGAGCTCAAACAAATCGTTGCTATATTTCCCGTATTCCACCATCCCGCCAAATACCAGTAATCTGGTTCCATCACATACAAAGCCATAGGCTGCACATCCTGGAGGTATATCACCACGCACTGCAGGGATGAACCACTGGTTTGTAGCTGAAATACAAAAAAGGAAAGTAACATTTTAAAAAGAACCACTTTTGTTCCAACAAGAAAGCTTTAAATCTCTGCTAGAGCCATTGAAGCAGTGTGTGGAGGGATGTGATCAGTGATGTCATGCGGACAGGTATGCTACATTGTAGACTATAGATGCTTGTGCAAAGGTAAAATGTGGGAACATAGCAGCTGAATGTTTAAGAACTTCATTGCTTTCCATGCCGTTTGGTACTTTGATGTTTTTTCCACGCTTGTTCTGCATTAGTGTGGTTAAACAGACAACTTACAATCCACAACTATCTGGCCTATTTTTCAAGCACCAAAACAGCATTTTCAAATGCTGAAAAATATAAAGCTTAGTATTCACGTTTCTATTTGGTGTGTATTTTTCTTGTTCGAGCTGTAGCATGCAAAGGACCATTTTAGCAAACGAAACACATTAGGGTTACCAGTGAACATTTTTGCATACAAATGTATTTTTAAAGCTAGTATAAAAATAAAAACTGACCAAGCTGCAGGGGGTAGCTGTGTTGTGCACTTTAGTTTTTTCAAAAAGGCAACTTGACATTGTTCTATGTATTGTACTAAACAAGCTTTTCAGAAGATGTATAGCACAAGGGGTTTGAAATGGGTGGAAAGTATTTTGCTCCTGCTTGTAGCCAAAAAAAGCTAGTTAGCTTGACAACAGCTAGGGAGCAAAATTTGCACTCGCCACTAGCCTCTGGCTAGTGATAATCGGCACTTGCAGATTAAGAAATGCTGTATTGTATGGGTAGATTAGGTGTCAAGTTTATGGCTGGCTAGTAGCTTGCAACTTTCTACCAGGGTCAGCAGCCGCAAAGAGCCAAATGACGCGATACGAATATACCCATGTGACAACGTTGCATGTTAGGGAATGTGTACAAAGTAACAGAACACAGGAGAAATATTGAGTCTTACATACTTTGCACAAGGTTCTACTTTGCATAGGTTCATACGCATTGCTTTTTTTTTAAGCTTTCGTTGAACAAGTTACTTACCAACTGGTACCGTTCTTTCGATTGGATGTTCCTCCAACGTATTCCTCATCTTAGATGTATTCCATCCAGCTTTGCTGCTCTTCAGAATTTTTTTTTCGGCAGAGGGCGCCGTACATTGATGTCGTCGAGTCGATGGTCCCTCGAAGGCCTCCGTCGAGGGTGAAGTCATTGGTACACAGGTAGCATGCGCGGCGCCCATTGGCATCAGTTCCGTTTTTCCCCTTTTTTATCTTTGATTTTGTACTGTGTAGATTGTGCAGGCAGACAGTTATCAGCCTTGCGAGAGTTGAGTTGGTAATAACCCGGAAAAATCTACAGAGGGGTAGGCTGGGAGAGCGAGGAGTAATACGTTGGAGGAACATCCAATCGAAAGAACGTTACCAGTTGGTAAGTAACTTGTTCGAGTGGATTGTGTCCTCCAACGTATTCCTCATCTTAGATAGACTCCCAAAGCAGTATGGATAATTTCTCTGGAGGAGGGATTAGATTTTTAAATGCCCTTAGATGGCTGAATATAGTACTGCTTTTCTAAAATTCAGCTCCTTATACTGGGAATCATCCAGACTATAGAATTTTGAAAAGGTGTGCAGTGAAGACCAAGTTGCTGCTTCACAAATGGACCTTATTGGAACACCTTTTTGAAGGGCTATCGAGGAGGCGATGCCTCTGGTGGAATGAGCCTTTAACCCTTCTGGTGGGTCTTTTTGTGCTGATCTGTAGCATTCTGAAATGCAAAGCACAATCCATCGTGATATTGTCCGTTTTGTCACCGATTGACCCAGTTTCCTTCCGGTGTAACCGATAAACAGTTGGTTGTCTACTCTAAGCTTGGAAAGCCTAGAGATGTAAAAGCTTAAAGCTCTTCTTGGATCCAACCTGTGTAATCTTTCCCCCTCCTTAGTAGGATGAGGTGGAGGATAGAATACGGGTAAAACAATGTTCTGACTTAAATGAAAATCAGATACTACTTTAGGTAAAAATGAGTGTTTAACCCTCAAAACAACTGTCCTTAGGGAACAGAGTATAGGGTGGCCCAGAAGACAGTGCCTGCAATTCGCTCAATCTTCTTGCAGATGTTAAAGCAACTAGGAAAGCAGTTTTCCACATCAGTAATCTTAATGGACAAGTTTTCAAAGGCTCAAAAGGAGCACACATTAAGATTTTTAGAACCAGATTGAGATCCCAAATTGGCACTTGGAATGGGTAAGGAGGAAACACATTAGTGAGTCCCTTTAAGAATTGCACTACCAAAGGAATTTTGAAATAGGAGCATTCTTCCGACGAGCGCTTGAAGATGGAAAGCGCTGCAAGATAACCTTTAATGGTACCAACATTTAGACCTCTATGCGCTAGGGCCAAGAGGAAGGACAGTACTTCCGGGATAGAACATAGAAAAGAATCGACATTTTCTCTGCACCAGTTGCAAAACTTCTTCCAACGGCAACAGTATAGAGATTTTGTTGCTGACCTTCTTGCCGAAAGCAACACATCCATGACGTCATCTGGAAGGTCCCAATCCTTGTATCTCAGCCTTTCAGATACCAAGCATGAAGGTTGAGAGTTTTGACCTCTGGATCGAGAACCTGACCCTCCATTTGTGAGAGAAGGTCCTCTCTCTGAGGAAGACTTACTGGGGGACAGATGGACATATCTAGAAGGTCCAAGTACCACGTTCTCCTGGCCCCCGGGGCAATTAGGATCATGCAATTCCCAAACCGGTAAGTCTCCCGATGACATGAGGAATGACAGGAATCGGGGGGTGGGGGGGGCTGTGGAACGCGTACAATAGTGGGAAATTCCACTCCACCACGAACGCGTCCCCCAGGGCTCCTCTCGGGGGAAATTCCCTTGAGCAATACCTTTCGCACTTCCGGTTGATTTTGGTCGCAAATAGGTTTACTTGAGGGGTTCCCCAAAGGGCGAAGATCTCTTGAATGACTTCCTGAGCCAGTTCCCATTCGTGGGGCACCGTGCTCTGCCTTCTCAGAGCATCTGCCGTCATTCTCCTCCCCGGCTAGATGAACTACCGTTAAAGAGATTCCCTCCTGAATTGCCAAATACCAGAGCTGCATTGCCTCTCTGCACAGAGTTAGTGACCCTACACCTCTTTTGTTTAGACAATGCATGGCCACTGTGTTGTCTGTCATTTTCAGTACATTCTTTCCCCCGACAGATGCCAGGAAAGCTTTCAGCGCTAGTCTGATTGCTCTGAGCTCTAAAAGGTTGATGTGTAGTTTGGACTCCGATGGAGACCAACGACCGCTGATTGTCAGATCGTTGGCATGAGCTCCCGACCCCATGAGTGAGGCGTCCATCACTACTGTGATCTTCGGCCACGGTTGCCAAAAAGGTTCTCCTTTTAGTATGTTCTCTGTACAAGTCCACCATAGAAGATCTTGTCGAACCTTGTTCGGAATCTGGAGAAGATCTGTCATTTGACCTGAGAACTGGGACCACTGAGTCTTTAGAGCCCATTGAAGGGATCTCATCCTCAAATGTGCCTCTGGCACCAGGAAGATGCAGGATGCCATGAGGCCGAGCAATCTTAAGAAGTCGTAAGCTTGGAGATTTGGGGCATTTTGGAATTTGGAAACCATCTGAAGAATGTCTTGAGCCCTCAACTTGGGAGGCGAGCTCTTTCCCAAGGATGTGTCTAATACAGCTCCTATGTACTGAAGCGGTTGGAAGGTGTCATTTGCGACTTCTTGAAATTTAGGGAGAAGCCCAGTCTGTGGAGGAAGTGGCAGGTGACTTTCAGATGATCCCGTGCTTGTTCGGCAGACATCCCTGATCAACCAAACATCCAGGTAGGGGTATACCTGAATCCCCCCTCTCCTGAGATGCGCTGCCACCACTACCATTAACTTGGTGAAGACCCTCGGGCAGAGGTCAATCCGAATGGCAGGACTCGAAACTGATGGCGTGAGTCGCCAACTACGAACCTCAGGTATTTTCTGTGCTTAAGATGAATCGGCACATGAAAATAAGCATTCTGGAGGTCCAATGACACCAACCAGTCCTGAAGTTTAAGGGCCTGAAGGATCTGAGAAAGGGTAACCATTTTGAACTTGTCCTTCCTGAGGAACTTGTTCACGTTTCTTAAATCCAAGATGGGTCTCAGTCCTCAGTCCTTTTTTGTTATCAAAAAATACGGGGAGTACCATCCCTTGTTCTTCTCCACTGCAGGTACTGGTTCTATAGCACCTTTCTTCAGCAGGGTTAGAACTTCCTGCTGTAGGAGCGGGTCTGAAAACTTCAAAGTGTCTCCCTGGTGGATTGCCTTGAGGTTGCGTTAGAAAAGGCAGGCAGTAACCTTGGGCTATTATTTCTAGAGCCCAAACATCTGAAGTAATGGCTCGCCATTCTTGCAGATGCTGTGACAGTCTGCCTCCTACAGGTGTTTTGTGATGCAAGTCCTCAAAGTAGTTTTGTGGCGGTTGTTGCAGCCGCTGATGGCAAAGAGGCTGCAGCTGGAGCTGGCTTTCCAGGTTTTGCTCGTCCACCACGAGTGGCCTTTCTCTGGCCCCTTTGACTGGCCATTCCTCTCGCCTTTCCATATGAGTAGTAACGATAGGAACGTCCCCTCCACGATTGTCCTGGCGCACGAAAAGGCTGAGGTTGCCCAATAGCAGCCCCTAAAGATTTGGCAGCTGCTTTTGAGGTCTGTAACCTCTCAAGGCGCTCGTCAGCCTTGCTGCCAAAAAGGTGAGACCAGTCAAAAGGCATGTTCAGAAGGCGGTTCTGTACGTTGGTGCGAAACCAGACTTCCGTAACCACGCAAATCTGCGCATTACCGTGCTAGTGCCCATGGACCTGCTTACACTATCCGCAGTGTCCAATCCAGATTGAAGGGATTCCTGCATGGCTTCCTTTCCATCTTCAACGATGGCTAGGAACCCTTCCTTTTCGTCCCCTTCTGGTATGTGCTCCGCCACCATTGCGATGCACTCCCACAGAGTACGAAAACTTTGCCAAGGCATGTGTGGAGTTGGCAAATTTTAAAGCCGTACTCCCAGCTGAAAATACATTCCGTGCCCAGCCATCCACATGCTTATCGTCCCTGTCTGGAGGAGTAGAAGGGTACGCAAGTTTGTTAGAAGCTGTGGCTGCCTGTATGACCAGACTCTCGGGAGTGGGATGTTTGGACAGATAGCCGGGGTCGCTACTGGCAGGGTGGTATTTTGGAGGCGAGGGATTTATTTACCGGAGGAATAGAATTAGGAGTTTTCCAATTCTTGGCCACCCTATTTTGCAGGGCTACATGAAAGGGTAGTACTGGGTCTTCGGTAGGACCATGGTACAATATATCTGTCAAATCATCCTGGATGAATTGGGCTGATGGTCTAGCCCATCCTAAGTAATCTACTACCTTCGTCATTAACTGACGGTATGATGGACTGGCATGCTCTCTTGGTTCTGGTCTGCCAAAGTCATTTTCAGGAGATGTGTCAATGCCACTTGCATTGTGTAATGATTCTACCAAGTCCCTCATTCTGCTTCTTCTGAAATCAGGCATTCTGGGACATTTGGGGTGCCATATTGTAGCCCAAAAGGTACATTCTCCTCATCAGATCTTTCCTGTTCCTCAAAAATTGAGGTCAGGGACTTGACAAACTCCTTCCTAGGGAGAGGCTTGAAAACCTTCTCTGGGAGAGGAGGAAGAGGTGTATTACAGGTCTTGTAACCCTATCTTTCCCTTTCTCTGGCTGGCCTGGCTGGAGCCTTTGGCGCCGAGGTAGACGTCGATCAGGGCGTCGATGAAATAGTGGTCGACGAGTTTGCTTCGAAGATTTGCCCTCCGAGGTGCGTTGGGTCTCTTGACGGCGTCAGTGACCTCGAACGGTCGACTTGAGCGGTCCTTTTCACTCGACGTCCTGGAAGGTTCTCCATCCTTCCTTCCTTTTTCGATCACCCCGGCTCGAGGTCACGCGAGTGTCGGAGCGATGACGCTCCGGCCGGCTTCCGAAGAAGGCACAGACAGAGGCTTCACTTTCTCAAACACCTCCATCATTTTGACCCTGAATGCTTCCCACTCTTCGGAGGACGAATGTTGCGTGGGGTATTTCCTCCTTTTTGGGGACTGGTCTGAGGACGAGGTGGAGGGGCACCTGTGGCGTCGAAGACGAGCGAGGGAATCGCTTCAGGACCTGGAACGATGCCTTTCGCGTCGAGGAGACTTCGCTTCTCGGGACCTCGACTCAACGCTAGAGGCTTTACGGTCGGGTTTGCGACCTACCTGTAGTTTTCTCCTTTCTCGCAATGCCTTCCCAGTCATCGCCTGACACTTCGTACTGGCCTCCATGTTGTGGCCTTCTCTGAGGCACCACAAACACTCTCGGTGCGGGTCTGTGATCGACATTTTTGAACCACACGACTTGCACTTTTTGAAATGCGATCTCGGGGTCGTGGTCAGAGTCGATGACGAGGACATATTCGTTTATTTACTATTCTTCACAGAACTTGAGGCGCACTGAATCTCCAAAGCAACGTATACTGTGGAAAAACAGAACTGAGTCCAACGGGCGCCGCGTGTGCTACTTATATACCCGAATAAATTTCTGAAGAGCAGCAAAGCTGGATGGAATACATCTAAGATGAGGAATATGTTGGAGGACACAATCCACTCGAAATTAACTTACTCCACAGCCAACACAAGACAATAATTGTCTTATGTTTAATATCCAAGTCAAACAATCAAAAAAATTCAGTTTACAAATTCTACAATGGCACATTAAAATGTTAGGTTGTTGACCGTTTAACCTGATCGTCAACGTATACCTGCGCAGCCAATGCTCCATGTATAAACTTTGCTACAGCCAAAATTACCATTTATTGACTAGCACAGAATCAATGCCTCAGTTGATGTTCGTAATCCATTATCTGTAAACATAGGCTTCAAATATGCTAATCTATATGAAGATTACACAGCAAAATAGAAGAAAAGGGACTTTCCCTTTGTGCCATTACAACAAAGGCCCAAATCAGCATGAACATTAATCCAGGTGTTCATCAGGGAAGCCAGTGGAGGCATGTCCAACCTAAACGTAAGGTAACAGGCATTTAGGGGATTGATTAAATCATGCCAGAGCTTATAACCAAGTACTAATTTACTAGCCCAGTATGCATGTGCGAACGAAGGACACTTTATTATGCACTCCTGTTACATTTGCGTAGACAACCTTTAAGCCTACTATTTACAGAAGGGTGTATAAACCATAACATAAAAAAAAAACAATGAGAACGTATTATAAACTTTACATGTTTACACGATGGAAGAGATGTCCCACAATCCTGTGGAAACACATTACTGCGGCTCTGTACTGGAAGCCCACAATCAAATCCTGTACAATAATGCTTTCAATCCCAATTTTACTAAATTGAGATTGAAGCAGATACACTTCAATATGGCATGCTCAGAGCAATGGGGCAACGAAATTGTGCATCAAAACCAAAGGAAAAGCTTGTGAGGCATTCATATGTACAACTTATTTAAAATCTGCAATGCACACGAAAGGTTAGGGGGTCCGAAATTCTTATTGCTTCCTTATACTGCATATATATATATATATATATTTGTGCAATTTTTACATTGATACACATTTGACTAATCCCCAAGTCTTGTATACTTTTTTTGCATGTCTGTATTTCTGTAGTTTGTTTTTCTACTTTCCTGTAGTTTTGAACTTCCTTATTGTCCAGTTTCTGTGTTATGTTATTTGGGATTTATATAGGCCCCTATATATCTATGGAATGATCTCAAAGCGCTTGTGGGATGAATGCCCTTGGGGGGCATAGACAGGTCAGTCAAGACAGTAGGGTAGATCGAATACAGTACTTGGTTGCACTCTATGTGTGCAGCCACCGATTTGCGTAATGGTGGCTGCATCCCATCACTAGGTGAGGTGGTAACGAGTGATCAGCTGAATGTGTGCAAACAGGTGGTTGCTCTGAGCCTGCTGCCGCACCCCACCACGGGTGCTGTTCCCAGCCAGGGGTTCCTGTTGAGGAACTACTGCCTCGGTTGGCCAGGAGCAGCAGCAGCCTCTGCGGCTACTGCGTCAGTTATGCGTCTGGTCGTAAGCTTTTTGGAGGCAAGTTCCTTGCATCTACGGTATGGATCCGGGGAGTGCGATTAGTTTGACCCCTAGGTGGTGCCCGGAAGAGTGTTTGCCATTTGAGATTGTACCTCAGTGCGCTCTCGGGCATCTGCCACTTTCCGCTTGTTTGGTGGTTTTCTTGGCTGGAGTAGGGGTGGGTATCCAGGCGTTGGGCTTCCGGTGTTGGCTTGACGTAGTCAGTGGTGACCAGGTTGCGCCGTTGTAGGAAGCAACATACTGTTTCCGGATAGTCGAAGGTGTGCCATAATTTGTCCAATCGGGTGCACCACTGCACCATGGTGCTGGGAATTTCAAATATTGTCTGTTCAGTAGTTTTTAGCGCTTCAAAAATCAGGCGTAGGCCCCTGCAACGCCTGGAGACCTCCAATGAGTAGTAATTGTATATACTTATGTCCGCTGCATCCACTCTGATGGGGCTTGCCATTCTGTAGACTTTTAGGATGGCCATTTTATTTTGAAAATTGAGGAGGCACATTATGATGATCCACAGGCGCTCGTTGGGCTTCTGGATCGGCTCCTGGTTTACCTTCTATTGTGAGTTCCCGCACGTTATCTTCAGGGTATCGTGCAGGAAGCTGTACATGTATGTCTCGAGGTTTCGCCCCTCCACGTTCTCCAGGAGGCCAACCACCCTTGTGTTATTGCAGCAGGAGCGGTTTTCCTGGTCAATGATTTTGTCCCCCAGGCATTGCACCTCCCTGATGGCCCCATCTAGGTCGGCTGCCATTGTCATCTGGTCATCTTCCACTGCGCTGATGTGTTGCTCGTTATCAGTGGTTCTCTCTGCTTGCGCTGCCAGACGGGTTTGGACAGCTTGGAGGTCCTGTTTAATGCCTAAAACTGATTTGTCTCTCGAGTTTGCTGACCCGTTATCCGCATTTCTGCCAGTATAGTCAGGAGTTGCACTTTGACATCCATCTCCATCTTGTTCTGGTTGGAACTTCGTGGGAGGGTGAATGCGCCAAGTTTGGGTGGTTCTTCCGGCTCTGGAGCCTGGCCTCCTTGGTGCATGCCACAACGGTCCGTTGTACTTGGATTTTGTGGTGCACTGCTAGGTGGTTGGTGCGGAGGTTCCTCCCCACTTGGGTCCGTCCTTATGCCACGCTCCCTGCTTGGTGCTGTCTATAGTTGGCGAGCTCCAGTTTTCCCCAGGCCACTGGGCGGTTATAATGCTTGTTGCGGACAATGCTACTTCTCCTGTACTAAGTCTGGGGCTGCCTGTGAAGTAATTAGGGACAGTGTTTTTTTTGTTTTGGGGTTGGAGTGCGTTGGGGTCGACGTGCACCTGCTGAACTGCTGTATCGCGGATCCGTCGATGGGGTTATCCGTCAGCTGCTTAGCTGGTGTGGGCAGAGTTGTCCCTAGGAAGACTGGTCGGTGCAGCCTACTGTGTCTGCATGCGGACACCCAGTTATTACAGTTTTTGGGGCGGGTTTACACCCCTCCAAGTTCTGTTGCCTTCAAATCCTGTTGCTGTGTGAGCGAGGAGGCGCAGCGCAGGGCAGTTGCACCCGCAGGGCAGGCTCCTTGCCTTTGTCTGGGGTTGCCGGCCCACTACAGGGCTCTGAGCTGTGTGGTGATCAGCCTCACTGAGTTAGCGTCCCAGGATATGGCTCTGTACTTGTGCGCGTTGATGTGTTGGGTGCAGGCCCCCTGCTGTTGGCCTGGGTTAGTTTCCACTGTGTGGCCCCATCGTATTGACCTCACAAGGCTTTGCCGGGCCGCTCCCCTTCCCTGCCGTTG
This sequence comes from Ambystoma mexicanum, assembly GCF_040938575.1. Lineage (NCBI taxonomy): Eukaryota > Metazoa > Chordata > Amphibia > Caudata > Ambystomatidae > Ambystoma > Ambystoma mexicanum. The sequence continues at coordinate 1,204,713,608 of NC_090923.1, read as the reverse complement.
TGCGGGTCTGGGCACAGTCCTAATGGGGCTGCCGGCGGGGTATTTGTGCGAAATGCTGCTCCGTGTCTCCTAGATTGCAACCCTCTTATCACCGGGTCATCCCTATGGTCTTGGCCAGCATTGGCGCCACTGAGCGTGGGGACTATTTCGGTGCTGCGCACCTGGTTGCCTTTTTTCGGGGTGAATGTCAATGGTTGGGGGAGGGAGGCGGAGGGGTGTGGGATGCAGGCCTTTACTTTGGATTAGGTAGTGTTTGTTTGCACGGTTGGCTCAGTGCCACTCCCGAGCTAATGGGTAGAATTGTCTCTCCCCCGTCCGCTCTATGGGCAACCCCCTCTCCTTCCCTCTTACTTGTTATCCGCTGGTTCCAACTCCATCACCGCGCACTGCTTGAGGAGTTTCTTCACTGCTGGCATTTCCTATTGGTCCGCAGCTCCGACAGGGGCTGGAGGTGGCGGGATCTGCTGCGGTGCAGGTGGTCACCGTCGGTCTCACTGCCACGGTCTGCAATCCCCAGTGGGGAAAAGGTCACTCACCTGTGCTGGTGAACTGTCGAGGTCCATTCTCAACGACTCCCTCACCTCCGGCAACTTTCCAGACTGCTTCAAAACTGCTCAGGTTAATCATCCACCAGGGGGCACAGAGATGACAGCCTCTCTACGTATATACCCGGGCATATTCAGGAGACGAGCCTGCCCCCTATCCCCCCCAAGCAGTCCCCAACGGGAACTGTAGCCCACCCCCTCATACCTGATATTGAGAGCTCTGTGTGGGAGAAACAGCAGACTTTCAGCTACCCCAGCTTCGTGGGTAAGCTTTGAGACATCCCTACCTCTCAAAGCAAACTGAGAGGCCACAGATTTAGGGCAGCCCAGCATCTCTACCCCCACCTGAGGCCGGCACGGACCATGGCCCCCTGGGGAGCAGCGAGTGGCCGTGCCAGCCCCCACCCCACGTCCCCCCCAGCGAATGTAAATCGCTGGTCGAGGTCGGTGCTCACTGCCCGCGATAGCTGGCACAAAGAACATTTCCAAACTTCCTGACACCAGGGGCGAGGCAGGGCAGGAAGCGAGCCATGGACCTGCTCACCTCCCCATCAAGTGAAGAGTGGCCAACCCGCCACCACGCTGGGAGCAAGATGGAGGAGGCGAGCACCTCCCTGCTGTTAACCCACCAGCTGGCCCCTCCGGCTTGACGCCGGAAACAGCAAAGATGATCCAGCACCAGTCACTGCACGCAGGGGCACACAAATATCCCTTATCCAGGGAGGATTAGTGTCCACACCGGTCATCTGGACCCGTACTCATTGAGCGCCCGCAACGCTACCGTGGCAGCCTAAGGGCAGAAGAGGAACCCCTGCCTCCATCTTCCCCCCACTCTCCAACCAGAGAGGATCCAGGTGGGGGAATGACCTCCACCCGACACTCACACCTCACAGTGAGGCCTTGGAGGAATGGATCGAGTCTCGGATTTGGAGGCGGCACGCGCAGGCCCCGCTGCCACAGGGATACTGTGCGCCTACCACAGCACCAAACCCCAGAGCTTCGTGCCCTACGAGGCGAGCAGAAACGCCTGCTGTGTGGTCACAACGAGCTGTCTAGGAACACAGATGAACTGGTCTGTCCCGCTGCAGAAATTCAAGTTCTCTCCAGCCCACCGACCCACACCAGGGGGGCTGGCCACAGGAGCCGTGACCATGGCAGATGGGACATCCATGAGGGACACAGCAGTGATACTGGAGGAGATCAAGGGCTTCCGCTCTGACTTCGGCGGCCATCTGGACAAGAAAGTTGACTTGGACGATAGGCTCCAGGGGCTGTAAACCAATCAGTCCTCAGTGGAGATCCTGGAGGCCCAAAACGACATGAGAATTAGAGAGGAGGAAGAACGTGTGCTGAAAATAGTCGATTGAGAACCAAGAGTAACGCAATAACCTTCGATTCTTTGGGATCCCAGAAAGGGAGGGTGATACCCAAAGAGACATCGCAAAAGCAATAGGTCATTAAAAAGCTCTTTTATAAGGCCACCACTACAGAACCCACCATTGACAGAGCCCAAAGAGCAGGTGGCAGATCAAGTGATGGAGCCAGGGGGCCCCCTCCCAGTGCTGATGAGATTCCACTACTACGCCGACAAAGCCAAAATCTTAGACAGAGCCAGGACAGTGGGCCAGATAGAGTTGGGCACGACATGTGTCGCCATCTTCCAGGACTTTGACATTTACCCTGTCCAGGGGGAGACTATGTGGTCCGCTGACAAAATGGCTCACCGGTAAGGGAGCCCGATACAGATGGGGCTCCCTTTTCCATTGGACTTCGAATGTGAGGGATACAAGTATCCCAAACTGATGGGAGAACCGCCACAGAGCCCATCGGCTGCTGGCTAAGAGGAAACTTTGGTGGTGGGGGGGGGGGGGCAATGCCAAGGAACTAGGGAACCAACGAATCAGAGGCTTCCGCAAGTACAAGAAGTGAAACCCACCGTCTCTTGCACATACATAAGGAAAAGAATGAAGGAAGTTCATTTTGAGAGTATCTACATCCCACCCTTGTCATTCAGTGTACTGGCAATGGGAAGGAGCACTGGGTATCATTGGTCATACCAGAGGTATGGGGGTGTAAAGTAGGGAAAAAAGGCAATGGTTGGGATGGGGGGGGGATATCAAGTAAATGTTTATTACAAAAACAATGCCAGACAGAGGAAGGAGGCTCAGCTGGTGGTCTGGCCCTATGGTGGAGCATCCATCACCAGTGGTCCAGATGCAATCTGAGGGGGAAGAGTTGAAGTTGTTTGCTTTGTTCATACGGGGCGACAGTGGTCTTACGAAATGTTCAGGTTACTGCACCAAACACAGGGATTCCTATGACATGCAATGGAAGGAGGCCGCACACACGCCCTATATGAATCCAATGAGTAGAGGAGGCTTAGCACTGTCACACAATAAACCAGATGGCTGACCCGAATAATGCCCTAGTTCTAGCCTTTCTGAACTTTAGGGGCCTCAACTGTGCACTTAAAAAGGTCCCCGACGGTTCATGAATGTAACCACCTGAAAGTGGACGTTATGTGCTTGCAAGAGAGCCACTGGCAGAAGGACAAGGAATCAACCATGAAAGTGAGGACTATCAAAACAATCCATCATGCCTCTAGTGACTAATCAGAAAGGTGTGGCTATCATATCTAAATTGGGCTTCATGGCAGGGGCTACTCTGAGGGATCTGGAAGAGCACTTTATACTAGTCAATGGGCTCATAAAATGTATAAATAAATTTAAAAAAAAAAAATTTACCCTGGGTTCAATATACTGCCCAAAACGAAGGACAAGAGCAATTTTGGGACATTGTTAAAAGGGAAAATTCAAACGTTCGGAGAAGGATTTCTGTTCATTGGAGGGGATTTCAACATGGCCTTGGACCTATTAACAGATAGGAGGGGAGCCAACTCTCCGGTAATGTCCAGAGCCCAGGTACTAAAATCCCAGCGCTTACTCCAGATCAATTACGAGTTGGGGCTGACCAACTCGGTGAAACAAACAGGGAAAGCAGACCTTCTGTACACATTACTCCAAGGTCCACGACACATACTCCAGAATAGATTATATCCTCCTAAAACCGTCTCAGCTGAAAAGCGTAACAAAATCCACCACCAAGCCTATTCTGTGGTCAGACCATGACCTGGTCAGAGTGGACCCTAGGGAATGGATTTAAGGAGAAAGGGAAAAGCAGAATCAGAGCCGAGGAAGACGATAGAGGCCTTAAAACCCAAATCTCCCCGGGGAATCTGCTAACGTGCAAAAATATAAATCACAACTGCGGGTCTTACCGGTTCACCAAACGGAGAGAAAGCTGGCATTCCTGAAAGTACATGTAGAAAGGGGAACAACGCAGACAAGGATCTTTGCCTGGAGACTGCGCAAGCAAAGAAATGCCAAGAGAGCAGGGTCATTACAACAATCGGGCTGGGAGTCTATGAGGATAGGAAGATAGAGGAATGCCGCAAATATTAACACCTTTTTACAAGTGAATTCATGGGAAGTGGTTCCCAAATAGATACATTTCTAGATAAACTGCTCATCCCCTGGATAATGCCGGACAATGTAGCCGCACTACATGACCTAATCTCTGGAGGAAATACTTCAAACAATAGGGAAAATGAAAGGGGGGGGGGGGGGGGTAACAGCGCCAGGGGAGGATGGCTTCACAGTGCTTCTTCAAAGCATACCGCTCTACCCTAGCCCAATTCTTGGCCTTAATAGTGGTCATCCCAAAGGAGGGGTGAGACCCTATACCAATGGTCTTCAAACTTTTTAGGCCTGGGGCCACCGCCCACAGCAAAATGTGGGCAGGCTGGGCCCCCCCCAAAAATGCCAAATGGACAGTAAATCAATATTACAGTTAAACGTGTTGCTCGTCATTGCATCTGGCCCTACACATTGCTTTGGTACTTTACTGCCTCTCAACTCTGAACATATAGGAGTGATTAAATACTTAAACACCACATTTTATTTCAAATGAGCCCATTGTACCCTTGCTGCATTCAGCCCGTTGAGCCCATGCTGAACTTAACCCACCGTGCCCATGCCGAATTTAGCACACTGTGTCCATGTTGAATGCAGACTATCGCAGTCCACCATACCTACTCTGAATCTAGCCTGACCTAGCCAACGCCAACTAGGTATTAACTTGAGCTTATTTGATCTAGCCTATCATAGTTTGTACTAACTGCCTTCAGTGACACTTGAACGCCCTCGTACTCTGAACTATAAACCTAGCTTAGTGCATTCATATGCCACTACCTAGAAGGTGCATCCAAACTTATAACAAGCCGCCATTCTTGCAACATCACATCATGAGCATTATAGCTGGTAGCCTCTTAACCCACTTATGTCTACTGCTCATCATCCTCCAGTCATTTCACAGTAGCCACCTTACAACTAACAAGAGAGCTCTACACATTCTACTATTCTTCTCCCAGTAACCCCCCAACTACCATGGATCGCCCTGACCAGAGTCCCTCAAGCTGGCCTCAAAGCAATCCATGTAGTCTGCCCCTTAGAAACTCTAGACTCCAAGCGAGTCTAGAGACTCCATGAGCCCCCAACTAGAACCCTATCCCCCACCAACAAAAAGGTCCAATAACCAGAAGGTAAATATCACCCACCTTAATATCATGAGACCTCCAACTACTCCCACTAAAACAAAACCTACCCAACCCACTGTAGTGGCCTCCCCGCTTAGAGGTTTAATAAATGCCAGATCCCTCACCGCACACGCCACGGATATCTGCGACCTAATATTGGCCGATAATCTGGACTTACTTGCTATCAGAGTCTTGGCTGCACGATGCAGCTGGACCCCTATAAAAAGAGCATTACTAAGGATAAAGTGATTCCCGCCATCCTACCCACTCTTAACCAATTATCAGATCACTTATACCCGCAAACACTCGTAGACAAGTATAATAAAATTATGTTAACCACACTTGACATCGCCCCTAAAACTCAGACCGAGTAAACCCAAATCCCATCTAAATAAATGTTCACCCCTGAACTCAAGGATTTACGACTACTTAAGAGGAGTTGTGAAACCACATGGAGGCTAATCCCGTTAGAAGACCACAAAAATAAACTAATGGAAATCTCCTCCCACTACAAAAAGGAAATTCACATGGCCAAGCGAAACTCATAACAAACGTATATCTAATGCTAATTCAAGTATGCAGGAACTTCACTAGCCTCAAGGAATTAGAGTCACCCATCCCCACCCAGACACATGCTCCAAAGATAAAACTTGTCTGCAAATATACAACAAGCACTATCAAATGAAGTAACTATGCCCCAAAAGAAAATAGCTAAGAAAAAAAGCCTCTCTCAATCAACCATCCCAGACCAACAACCCGAGTTCCAAACCCCTTTCAAAAGGAACTGAACTCAGATGTGCGATTCATGTTTTCAAAAACATCCATCCTCTCGGTAGAGAAAGTCATCTCCTCTCTCAAGCCATCCAACTGCCAAGACGACCTCTGCCCGGTCCAGCTTATAAAAGACGCTGCCAGAGATTTCTCCAAATTTGTATCAAAACTCGGCAACGCTTCATTTGAAACAGGGACTGTGCCTACCAACCTGAAACAATCTGAAACAATCTTGGGTACTACCGCTGCTCAAAAAGCAAACCTTCGACCCACTTATACCCACAAATTACCATCCCATCACGACAGTCCCATTTATGCTTAAAATCCTGGACAAGATTGCTTATAACCAAATTCAACATGTCTTGGAACATAAGCTCTTACGAGCACGTCAATCAGGATTCCATCCCCAACAGGGTACTGAGACTGCCCTCATCGATCTGAAGGCTCAAATAGATGAGCTACGAGACAAAGGTAAAAACAGCCCTTCTCTTGTTGCTGGACCCTTCAGCTGCATTCGATCTTGGTCAACCACAAGGTCCTTTGCAGCCACCTAGATTCAGCTGCACATTTCTCCAAAGAGGCTATAATCTGGATTGAGTCTTTCCTCAGCGACAGGACTAGGAGGGTTTTCTCCCCTTCGGCAGCGGCTGATCCGATCCCCATACTATGTGAAGTTCCACAGGGGACCTGCGCCTCCCCCACCTTATACAACATATATAGCCCCTTTTTGATGATCTGGACCTTCTTGGTATCACCTACACTAATTATGCAGACGATACCCAGATTCTCCTCCCACTTTCCGGGGATTACAAAAAGGATTTGGCCTTGGTAAATAGGGTGCATCTCATCATCCAGGCACGGATGGCAAGCCATGGTCTATGCCGGAATGATGATAAACAGAACTAATCATCCTGGGTACTCACCCGAATCTTAAAAAATTAGGCCAAGACTACACCTCGTTTGAGAACAATGGCAATATCATCAAGGTGTCCAAGGAGGTGAAAACACTTGGCTTTTATCTGGATTCCACCCGCTCCTTCGATAAAGAGGTGAAATCCATGGCATCAGCCACATCTTACACCTGTAAGCTCAACACTTTCTCTCAGATGACAACTGCATTATCTTAGCTAGAGCACTGATTTTGTCTAGGCTCGATTATTGCAATACCCTATACATCGGTGCTAACAAAGCCATCATCCACAGAATTCAAATCCTACAAAACAAAGCCTTAAGAGCAGCTCTTGGTGTGTCCAAAAGATTGCATATCTGCATCTCTCTAAGATCAGGCGCCAAAACAACTGGCTGTATACCCAAAACAAAATCCATTTAAAAGTTGCATCCCTTGTTCACAAAGCTTTGAATAATGCCGCATCTAGCCATCATATGGACAGATTCGTAAAGAGATGCTCCACCCGACTGGCAAGAACCACCAATGTCAATAGCCTCATCGAACCGCGATTGAGGCTGGCAAAGGCTGGGGGAGGCAGCTTCCAGGTCCAAGCGGCCCAATTATGGAATTGCCACTTCCTCTACATGATTAACAGCCCTGTCTGAAATTCAGATCCAACTATATCAATCTGCTGAAGTCTGCCGACGTTTAGCTGCCCACTAGCTCCGCCTAGACTCCTGTTACCGCCCAATGTACTTCAACATATATTCACTATCCTGTTGCTCATTTGTACATCTTCCCTTTAGGATAGTGACAACTTGTTCGTGCCTGTACATATTCTATTTTGCTTGTATTCAGTACCTGATCTTCTACAAACTATATATTTTTTGCCTGGAACCTGTAACTGACTTTCTATGGCCTGTATATACTGCGTTTTTGCTGGTCATCTGTAACCATGTAACCCTAAGCCCCTAAGCCTTGCATATTCTGTACTACTGTGCCCGGTTACCTTCAGGTCTGGTGCACATTATAAGTGAATAAAACAAACAAAATGGCCATGAATTATTGTGCGCCGTCACTGCACCCTACTCCCAGAATAGTCCCTGTGCCCCCCCGCATCCCCCCAATCACAGTCTCTGGCCTCCCTAATCCCCATTCCTAGCCCAGTCCCTGTTCTCACCCAGCCACAGACCCTGGGCTCTCCAAATCCTGCTCCACCACTAAGGCATGGCTCCCGCCCGCCCTGCGTCCACTATAGCCCCAGGGCTCCCCCACCCCTTCTCCCAGCAGTGTCACAGGGCAAATGGTGTCTGGTGAATTTTTTTAAGTGGAGGGGCATAAATATTTCCACTAGATATGCCATAGCAACCGAGCGCAGCAAGGGAGCCCAAGACTATCAAGGGGCCAGTGGTGGCTGGTGAATATTTTTTAATAATGAGTTCAAATGTTGCATTTTAGAACGTAAAAAAAAGGGGTTTAAAGCCAAACAGTTCGCAATTGGCGCTGGGGGGCAAGGTGGCAGGCATGTTATTTTTTACTGGACATCTTTGATGGATTTCCAGTAAAAAGATAACATACCTGTCCCCTGGGCACCACAGTTACCAACACAATCAACATGATTATGTGGGTATGCAAGGCGGTGGGGGGCCAAGAGGGGAAAGCACAGTATTTTTAACTGGGCATCTATGATAGATAAGTAAAAAACCACCCACTCATAACCTTCTGCAGGTGCCTGCGCGTGAGTACTGAAACGCCCTGCTCCAGACTGCTCTGTATGTGCGAGGAGGTGCAGGAGCTCCCCATAGTGCCCCAGCAAGCATATCCAATGAGCTATGCAAGGCTGGCGAAGCAAAACTTCTGCCAGCCTTGCATGGCTCAGTGAGCATGTGCGGCTGGGGAACTTAACTGTGAAAGGGAAACCGGGTTTTCCCTTTGACAGTTCAGCCAGCCCAGGAGCACTCCCATAGCTGGAAAAAGCCGCTGAGGGCATGCTCAGTGTTTCACTGGGCTGCCACCTCGGCTCCTCCATAATGGGTGATGGGGCTACTGGGTGGACACTCCCTCGCCCATTATGGATGAGCTGCCAGGCTTGGACTGGCCTATAGGGCAATGCCCCTACCTAAAATGCTACCTAAAGTGTGGGCCACTCAAAATGGGCACTTTTTTTGGCCAATGTGGGCCAATTTTATGAGTTACTTCACTATGCAGCTAGTAGTTTTGACCATTGTTGCTGAATAAATATTCTTTAACTATTACAATTTGCTTACATTTTAACAAAACACGCCCTTGGGTAGTATTCAAAACAGTCTGACTAAAGGAATGAATATCAATTTGCAAGTGCGGGCCACTTTTTCCATTGGTGCCGAGACAGCTTATGCTCCAGGTCGGTTTACACATTTCATGCTGGGCTCTCGACACCCTACCCTCCCCACCCCAGTTTGAAGACATCTGTCCTAAACTTTGCCAATCATTCCGCCCAATCTCTCTTACATATAGATGTAAAGATATTTGCAAAACTGCTGGTTAAAAGACTAGAGAAACTACTGTCGTCATTAATCCATGTTGACTAAGTGCGATTTACCCCAGCCCCAGGGCAGCAGAGCGCTGATAACATCAGAAAAACTACTGATCTAATGCACATTGCGCAGGACCAGAACTTGGACGAATACCTTTCCATCGACTCTGAAAAGGCTTTGTACTGGGTCGAGTGAATGTACATGGGGAAAGTACTAGCGAAAATGGGTTTTGGTACCAACTTCCGGCATTGAATATCCGCGCTATATAGGGATCAGGCAGCTATACTTGTGAACGCTGTAATCTCAACCCCCTTTCACCTTAACAGAGGTACTTCACAGGGCTGCCCCATCTCCCTGCTACTGTATGCGCTCACCATGTAACCCCTGGCAATAGAAATTAGAGAAAACCATGACATTTCAGGAATAAAATGCAGTGAGGTCCATTTTAAATATGGTCTCTTTGCCGGCGATATCTTATGCTACCCAACAGATATATCTCATTCCCTCCCGAAACTCCTAGATCAGATAGGTTTCTTTTGGGCTTTTCTCGGGTCTAAAGATACATTTGTCCAAATCCAGTGTCCTGCTGCTCCAACAGGATTATTCTCCCCCCCCCCCCCCCCCGAGGACTCTGGCCCATTGGGAGGGATGAGAGTTGAACTTAAAGAAATTACCATCCTGGGGATACGACTACCAAGAGTCCTGAATCTGTTGTCTGAAGTCAATTGCACCCCTGCAGAAACCAAACTGAGTGCCGACCCCTCCCACTGGGCCCCCTTGACCCTCTCTTTGTACAGTAGGATGACATTGATCAAAAAGGGCTGTCCTTCCTCGCTTCCTATACCCATTTACAGCCATCCCCTCACCACTCCCTGAAACTACCATTAGAAAAACTCCATGCTATCCAAATTTTTTTGGGAAGGGAAGAGGCCTAGAGTGAAAAGAACCACCCCGACCCTGCCAGAGAATTGGGAGGGTGCGGACTCCCAGACTTCTACCTTTACTTCAAGGACGCCCAATTGCGTATCTTGGTAGAACACATATGGGGACATACTTGGAAGATTCCTTTACCCACCCCAAGAAAGTTTGAGATGTGTTATAGTCCCCAATTAGATCAATCCCACCCAAGGTTAGGAATCAAACATCGTTGAGGGTACTGTGGTCACTATGGCAAAATAATGGGGAACAACTCCCCACCTGGCCTTCTCCCCGAGTGTTCTATTTGGGGATTCCCATTGGACCTGGGCAGAAAGGGCTTCAAAACACACACACCACATTTGCCTGAAAGAGGCCTACAGAGGGTGGGGCAACTCTTCAGCAAGGGTCAATTTAAGGACTTTGAGACGATGAAAGAAATGCTGCGGAGCGACGTACAGTATATTCAAATATCTGCGGCTACAGCGCATATGTGCAGAACCCAGAACCCTCCCAAAAAATGCATGCCCGCTCATTGCCTTTGAACAAACTATTAACAAGACCTACTACAGAAAAGTGATGGTATCCAAACTGTACAGAGCAATGGCGACAGCTGCCCTTTCAGGGAGACAAAACTTTAAACAATACTGGGCCTCACAAACTAGTTTGGATATCTCGGGAGGATACTTAGGGCAAAGTCTATGAGATCATGTTCCATGGAAACCTGTTCACTGCCACCATGGACCATAACTTAAAATGTTACACTGCTGGCACTTATTTACATCTCCCCTCTCCCCTCCCGAAACTCGAAAATATTTTCTGGTTGGTCCGCTCTATCCCCAAGGGAATGTGGCCAGCAGGGAACGTCATATCACCTATGGTGGACTTGCCCCAAAATTCAGGTGTTCTGGACCAAGGTCAGTAGCTTGATGGAGATTGCTGGACTATCCCTGGCTCTTGACCCATTGCAAATGCTCCTCTGGGTAACAGGGGGCAGCTGTCTCCCGAGAATGTGGAAGGCTATGTTGAGAGCTGGGGAGTTTGCAATAGCACAAAGATGGAAAAGTAAATCCATCCCTTCCAAGGAGGACTGGATGAACAAACTGTGGGACATCTTCACCCTGGATAAACTCACTGAAATTGTCAATGTGCTTATCCAAACGTCATCAGAAATGCGCACTATGATGTTTGATATTAATCTCTGTGTAGTTTGTGGGAACGGGAAGTGGAGGGATGACAATGGAACACTAACTTTGGTTATTTCTGAAGTCAAGGAAACATTTAATAAAATCGAAGTTTAAAAAAAATGCTCATGTAAAACTTGCCTTAAAAAAATATATATATATATATATGACAATGCATTACTTACCGTAAAAGCATTTCTGATGATTGTATCTGCTTAGATTCACATGCTGTGCATAGGTCCGACATCCAGTGGTCACTGCGGAGTATTGCATCTTGTTTTCCGTAGTCAAAAAGGGACGTCGACCGGGCGTGTCTGAAATACTATCCATATAGTGACGTGTGTTGTACCCACAATCCCTCACGCGTCGAGGTCCCTCTGTTTGTATTTTTCTGCCCTGATGGAGCCTTCTAGACGCGAGTACAGAAAAGAGAGATATAAAAGGAAGTCTATGTTCCTTCCATCGGAGCGGGGAGGAAGGGTGGGCGCATGTGAATCTAAGCAGATACAATCATCAGAAATGCTTTTACGGTAAGTAATACATTGTCTTCTGATCCTTGTTAATCTGCTTAGAATCACATTCTGTGCATAGACTAGCGAGCAGTACCCGGAGTTGGCGGTGGGTTATGAGAAGGAACAGTAGAGAAAAGATGTCTTAGTACTGCCTGACCCACCAGGGAGTCAGATCTCGAGTGTGCATCTAGACAGTAGTGTTTTGTAAAGGTGTGCACAGAACTCCAGGTAGCCGCTTTGCAGATGGACTCAAGGGGAACATTTGCAATGAATGCTATGGACGCCCCCGTGCCTCGAGTAGAGTGTGCTCTAGGCTTAAAGGGCAGTTCTCTCTTAGCAAGAGTATAGCAGAGAGTGATGCATTGAACAATCCATCTAGAAATAGTGGACTTTGAAACTGCATCCCCTTCTCTTCCTGCTGCCACCGAGACAAAGAACTGATTAGTCTTCCTCAGTGGTCTGGTTCTTTCCATGTAGAACATGACCGCTCTGCGCACATCTAGTGTATGCAGAGTTTTTTCTCCCAAGTTGGAAGGATTTTGAAAGAATGTTGGCAGTTCTATAGACTGGTTTACGTGGAATTTCTATATGAACTTCGGAGCAAACCTTGGGTGCGTGCGTAGAACCACCTTATCTCTGAACTGTAACAAAGGGGTCTAGAACAGAAAGAGCCTGTAGTTCACTTACCCTCCTCATGGAGGTGATAGCTATTAAAAAAGCAGTCTTAAGAGTGAGGTCTTTAAGAGATGCTTTGTGCATGGGTTCGAAAGGTGAGCCCATGAGTCTGGTAAGTACCACGTTAAGGTCCCATCCGGGAGCTGGGTCAGCTATCGGGAGGTGTAGTCTCTTTATTCCCTCCATAAAGGCCTTTATAACAGGGATCTTCCACCACGACACCTTGAGTTGGGAAGTGGTGTACGCAGAAAGTGCCGCTAGGTGGACTTTAATGGAATTGAACACTAGACCTGAATCCAACAAGTGGGTCAGGTATAGAACAATGTGTGGGAGAGCAGTCAATTGGGTTGATGCCTTCCCCTCTGCACCAGATGACAAATCTCCTCCACTTGCTAGAGTAGCAGTGGCGAGTGTTAGGTTTTCTGGCTTCCCTGAGAATGTCCATACATTTCTGCGGGAGCAGTAGATGTCCGAATTCTATGATCTCAGGAGCCAAGCTGCTAAGTTCATGTTCTGGGGGCATGGATGCAGAGTCCTGCCCTTGTCTTGTGACAGCATGTTGTACGGGCAGGGGAGTTTCACTGGGGGAAGATCGAGACATCTCCATCAAGTGAGCGAACCATGGCTGTCGGGCCCACATTGGGGCCACCAGTATCATGGTTACTTGTTCCTGGTGCATCTTGTGCACCACCTTGTTGAGAAGGGGAGTCGGGGGAAAAGCATAAACAAATTTCACTGACCATTCCATCGACAGACCGTTCCCCTTGGACTGGTTCTGGGGGTACCTGGAGGCGTAACTTAGGCATTGTGAGTTCTCCAGGGTTGCGAATAGGTCTATTTCTGGGAATCCCCATTGTGTGAAGACGTCGAAGACGATGTCTTCGTGTAGTCGCCATTCGTACTCTTCGAGCAGGGGGAAATCTCTGCTGAGTTTGTCTGCCAGCAGATTGAGTTCCCCTGGTACATGTTCTGACAGTAGGAACATGTTTTGTTTGAGAGCCCACTTCCATATATTTTGGGCCAGTTTGGACAGTCCCGGAGAGTGGGTGCCCCCCTGCTTGTTGATGTAGTACATGGCTGTGGTGCTGTCTGTAAGGACCAACACCGTTTTGCCCTGTAGGTGTTCCTGGAAGGCTTTTAGCGCCTTGAACACAGCTAGTAGCTCCAGTAGATTTATGTGTTTGGATGCTACGTTCGGAGTCCACACTCCGTGAGCAGTCTGATGGGATAGGTGAGCCTCCCCCATCCTGTTAGGGATGCGTCTGTGGTTAGAGTGGCTTCTGCCGCGGGTGTGGCAAAAGGTTTCCCCTTTTCCAGGTTTTCTTTTGTCCACCATCGTAGCGAGAGAACTAAGGCCTGCGAGACCACCACTGGATCGTCCCATAATCCGCTGGCCTGACACCACTGGCTGTTGAGCCACTCTTGCAAGGGGCGCATGCGCAGGCGCGCGTGAGGTACCAAATAAATACACGACGCCATCATGCCTAGCAAGCGCATTGCTTTGCGTACCGTCACCTCTCGACCGGGCACATATTGAGGGATCTGAAACAGCATGTTTTGGACCCTCTCGGAGGGGAAGACGAGGCCGTCCTTTGTTTGAATTAGAGCCCCTAGGAATTGTTTGATTTGGCTGGGGTCTAGGCTGGACTTCTTTTCGTTGATGGAGAAGCCCAACTGGAACAAAAGGTCTACAGTCTTTTGGGTATTGGAGAAGCATGTTTCGTAAGAATCCCCTGTTATGAGCCAGTCGTCGAGGTAAGGGTAAACTGGGATGGACAACCTGCGCAGGTGGGCCGCTGCCACTGCCAGTACCTTTGTGAATACCCTTGGTGCTGATGATATGCCGAAGGGTAGCACTCTGAAATGGTAGTGTTTGCCCTCTATCATAAACCTGAGGTATCTTCTGTGCGCTGGCAACATTAAAATATGAAAGTATGCATCTTTCATGTCCAATGTTGTCATGTAATCTCCCTGTGATAGCAGTGGGATCACTTCCTGTAAGGTTACCATACGAAACTTCTGGGGTTTGATAAACTTGTTCGCTGGGCGCAGATCTAATACAGGGCGCATGGTTAGATCCTTTTTGGGTACAAGGAAGTACACTGAATAAATACCTTCCGTTACCTGAGATAGAGGCACGACCTCTATGGCTCCTTTTTCCAGCAGTAGTTGTACTTCTTGGAGAAGGATGGCAAGGTGTTCCGGTGTCATGTGTCGTCCCCTCAGGGGACTGCATGTTGGGGAACTGTTGAATTTGATGCAGCATCCGTGGGCTACGGTGGAAAGTACCCAGCGGTCTGACGTTATTCCCTCCCATGCTGGAAGAAAGGATGTTATCCGGCCCCCAACCGGTGTTGCATGGGAGGGGACGTGAATCTTCGCGTCAATTGGTGTTGTTGGGGGCTTGGGAGCCTCTGGGGGTGGACCCCCGCCCTCTCCCCTTGCCCCTGCGCTGTCCTCTTTGGCTGTACTGCCCACTATTGGTCTGGTAACTGGTGGCAGGGTACAGTTGCTGCTGATTCGGCTTTTGGCGTTGGCCACGAAAAAAACGTGTGTTGCCATAGCCGCGTCTGGTAGTGGGCTTAGAGATCTGGTCAAGAGTTTTGATAGTATTGAACTCTTTTTTTAGCCATTTCCAGAGCCTCATCCACCGCCTTCCCGAAGAGGTTTGCGTCCTCAACAGGTTTATTTATTAAAGACGCCTGTGTCTCCGGTTTGAACCCAGAGTTGCGCAGCCATACATGGCGTTTTAGGATTATTCCTTGAACCAGGGAACGTCCCGCTGTCTCAGCAGCATCCAGAGAGTTCTTTACAATACTCTGGATGACCTGGGTTCCTTCGCCAATAGTTGAAAGCAGGCGTGTACGTAATGGTTCCGGCGCTTCTTCGGCGTCCTTGCGCAGTTTGGCCCACTGCGCGTCCGCGTAGCTAGCCAGCAAAGAATTGTTGTTCGCAATTCTTGCTGAAAAGGCAGCCGAGGATGTGACCCTTTTAGCAAGGGCATATAACCTCTTGCCCCCCTTGTCAGGTGGTGCCTCACTGGTGGACAGAGGCACCCCTGCCCTCTTCCTTGCATTAGATACTACAAGGGAATCCGGAATGGAATGTCCCCTTATGTACAGCGGGTCTGAGGGTGAAGGAGTGAAAAGTTTTTCAATCCTTGGATTAACTCCCGATTAGTGCGGGTGTGGATAGCGAAGGGATGATTCTTCTCTTCACTGAAGCGAGGAGGGGAATGGTCTGGCTGACTGGGGGTTTCTCCTTAATTACTCTTTCCACAAAGTCTATTTCCGGAGAGATCTCCCCAGTGTCCAGTTCGAAATGTGCTGCTGCTCTGCGCAACAGGGCATTGAATGTGGGCTGATCGTCAATGGGAGACGTGTTTCTGACAGGTGAATTGTCTGGAGGATTTAGGTTCAGGACATCAGTGTCCGAATATCCTGATGGGGATTGCCAGGGATGAGAAGGTCCTTCTCCTGGATTTTCTCCGAAGCCTTCTCCTACCATGTCTGGGCTGTCTTCCAGACCTTCCTCTTGGTTCTGTCCTTCATTGTCCACAAAATCATCCTCCTCTTCTAAGTATTGTTCCTCACCAGTGAGGTCATACACATTATGGATGTCTAAGGCTGTATCCTGCCTCGGGTATTTGGCCCTGGGGTCCTCCTGAGGCCCTTCTCTTGTTCTCTTGGGAGTGGGAGGGTTCTGGGTGTTCATAAACCTCTCCATTCTCTCCATGCAGAGATGGAGCCTTTCCATGGTTTCATGGGGTACCCCTGAGCGGTCTTGCGGTGGAAAATTAGTGTTTTCTTGCTGAAAACTGCTCGACCTCTCCCACAACGTCGAGGAAAGTGTCCCGTCGCCCTCCAAAAAGCCTTACGGTGTGCTGGGGGTCCCCCCGACTGAAGGGGGTAGTCCCTGTTTTTCTTCGGGCTTTTTCAGCGTGTCTTTCGACCTTTGCGTAGCGCTCGACGTGTCTTTCGGCGTACGCTTCTGGGCGTCGGCTACAACGATCCTCGCCAAGCTCTGTGACTCGTTTGTCAGCAGAGGGCTGTGGTTTGGACGTTACGGGTGTCGAACGTTCTACGGCGGCGTGCGCTCTCTGCTGGTGCGCGCCGGCCGATGGTTTGGGGGCGGCGCCCTTATTTGCCGAAAGCCCAGTCGCTGGTCGCGGCTGCGGTTGCGAGAGGGGCTTCGAACCCGAACGGTCCGAGGAGGCCGCCGGTATAACCTGCGTCTCCTTGGGCGCTGATGCTTTCTTCGAGGAAGAAGAGCTATGGGTTGTGTGCTTATGTGATGTATCGTGTGCGTCCATGTCGCCGGGGTGTTCATCCCCATAAGCAGGGCGTGAGCCGAGCCTGTCGGGGCCGGGGACAGACGACGAAGAGCGCGAGCGGTCTTTAGAGGGGTGTACGACTTCCGTAGCGGAGGTCGTGTTATCACGTTCCTCGTCACTGTCGGTGGTAGCAGCGGCGGGTGAAGACCCGGCCTTCGACATAGCGTAGGCCGCCCACCTCTTGACCCTACGGTCTTTTAGAGTCTTTGGCTTTAGAAGCCGACAAGCCGAGCAACCCTCCTCTACGTGATCGAGGGGCAAGCAGCGGTTACACCGTGAATGCTTGTCCTTCCAAGTAAACTTGCCCTTACAAAGTGGGCAAAACCTAAAGGGTGTCCTCTCCATAGCCGAGGCAATAAACCGTGATAACTACCCCAAGGGAAAGGAAGGGGAAAACGAAGGATCTCCTCCGCTCAAACCTAGGGTGTGTGCGTAAAACCAGTTTGTCTTTATGGACAGTAAAGAAGGGATCCTGCACTGACAGAGCCTGAATTTCACTGACCCTTCTTATAGAAGTAATAGCTACTAAGAAGGCCGTTTTATAAGTCAGGTGTTTGAGACTGCTTTTATGCATGGGCTCGAAAGGGGGTCCCATGAGCTTGGCTAGCACCACATTAAGGTGCCACCCTGGTGGTGGGTTTGAAATAGGAGGGTGAAGTCTCTTTACTCCTTCCATGAAGGCTTTAACTACTGGTACTTTCCACGAGACCTTGCTATGGGAAGTGGTGTATGCCGACAGGGTTGCCAGGTGTACTTTCAGCGAGTTAAAAACCAATCCTGCATCTAGCAGGTGGAGCATGTATGTAACAATAGTGGAAGGAGTGCAATCAACAGGGTTGGTTTGTCTACTCTGGCACCAGATAACGAACCTCTTCCACTTGTCAAAGTAACAGTGCCTTGTGTTTGGTTTCCTAGATTCCTTTAGGATGTCCATACACCTCTGTGGTAAATTGAGATGTCCAAACTCTATGACCTCAGGAGCCATGCTGCCAGGTTCATTGAGTTGGGTTGTTGGTGCACTGTTTGACCTTGGTGCTGGGACTGTAGGTTGTACCAGGCTGGAAGTTTGATGGGCTCGCACACCGCCATCTTGCGTAGGTGTGGGAACCACGGTTGTCTTGCCCACATGGGAGCAACTAGGACGAGAGTCATCGATTCTCTGTTCATCTTGTTCACCACTTTCCTGGAGAGGAGTTGGTGGAAAAGCGTACGCAAACATCCCTGACCAGTTCATCCACAGGGCGTTCCCCTGGGAGTCTGGTTGGGGGAACCTGGATGCAAATCCTGGGCAATGTCTGTTTTCGCTTGTGGCGAATAAGTCTATAGGGGGGAAAGCCCACTGAGAGAAGATATCTTCTACGACCTCTCTGTGTAGAACCCATTCGTGTTCCTCTGGGAGGGAGTCTCTGCTCAGAGCATCCGCTAGGGAATTGAGCTCCCCTGGAACATGTTGTGATGACAGGAAGATGTTCCGTCTGAGTGCCCATATCCAGATTTTCTGGGCAAGCTTGGACAGATTTGGCGAACGAGTCCCTCCTTGCTTGTTCAGGTAGAACATGGCTGTTGTGCTGTCTGTCCGGATTTGCACTGACAGGTTTAGTAGGTGGGGCTTGAACGCTTGAAGCGCTCTGAATACTGCCAGAAGCTCTAGCAGGTTGATGTGGTTCTTGGCCACTGAGGGAGACCAGAGACCCTGAGCTGTGTGGTGGAGATGGTGAGCTCCCCACCCTGTCAGACATGCATCGGTAGTGACTACTGCCTGTACCTCGGGATCGTAAAAGGGTTTCCCCTGTGCGAGATTCTCTCTTGTCCACCAGTGAATGCTTTGTACTAGTGTTGGCGAAACGACCACTAGATCGTCCCATTGACCACTTGCCTGAGACCACTGTTTCGACAACCATTCCTGCATGGGACGCATGCGCAGGCGCGCGTGGGGGACCAGGTAAATACATGACGCCATCATGTCCAGTAAACGCATTGCTTTGCGTACCGTTATTTGGCGACCAGACTGATAATGCGGAATTTGCAGTAGTATATTCCGAATTCTTTCCTCTGAAGGAAAGGTCAACCCCTCTTGAGTATCTAGGATAGCTCCTAGGAACTGTTGGAGGTGCTTGGCACCAGGATTGACTTTTTCTCGTTGATTGAGAAGCCCAACTCGTGGAGGTCGATAGTCCTTTGAATGTTTGTCCTGCAAATTACTGGGGTTTCCCCCGTTATGAGCCAGTCGTCCAGACAAGGGTACACCGGGATTGCCTCCCTGCGTAGGTGTGCAACCGCCACCGCCAGAACCTTGGTGAATACCCTGGGTGCTGAAGCTATCCCGAAGGGCAGTACCTTGAATTGGTAGTTTCGACTGTCCACCTTGAAGCGCAAGTACCTTCTGTGCACTGGGAACATGGAAATATGAAAATAAGCATCTTTCATATCGAAGGTTACCATGTAATCCCTTTTTTAGGAGGGGGATTACCTCTTGTAGCGTAGTCATACGAAACTTTTGGGGCTTGACATACTTGTTGGCAGGCCGCAAGTCCAATACTGGGCGCATTGTCAAATCTTTCTTTGGCACAAGGAAGTAAGTTGAATAAATACCCTTGTTTACCTGGTGTCCCGGGACGAGTTCTATCGCGTCCTTTTCTAGCAGAATGGCGATCTCCTCGAGGCGAATCTTCTGATGTTCTAAAGAGTGAACTCTGTCGTGGAGGATGGTTCCGGGGACGCTGCAGTAGTTCTATACAGTACCCTGTGGATACTGTTGACAGCACCCATCTGTCTGATGTGATCCCTTCCCAAGCCTGGGTGAAGTTGGAAATGCGTCCCCCTACTGGGGTTGCGTGAGAAGGGACCCTGAACTGAGCGTCACTGCTTTGGTGGAGGCGTGCCGCCTCCCTTGCTGGGGCTGCCTCTGCCTTTACCACAACCTCTCCTATTACCCCTGCCGTAACCCTGGGTAGACTGTTGGCTGTTGCACTGTGTACCCTGCCCCTGGGAATAGTTAGATCCTCTCTGGGAATTTTGGCCGCGTCGGCAACGAAAATTACTATTCCTTCTCTGGTTAGGGGGTTTATTGGTTAACTGGCCATGGGACTTGAGTGTCTCGTATTCATCCTTGGCATTCTTCAGTGCGTCTTCGACCGCCTTACCAAACAGATCGGCTTCCACCGGTTTGTCCAACAATGATGCCTGGGTTTCTGCCTTAAAACCAGACTGCCGTAACCACACTTGTCTCTTGATAAGAGTGCCTTCTGCTATCAATCTGCCTGCGTTGTCCGCGGCGTCAAAAGTTGCTTTTAAAATGCAACCAGACACGGCTCTACCCTCTGCGGAAATCCGAGCGAACTGGCCCTTTAAAGGTTCAGGAGCAGAGGCTATGAGTGCCGCGACTTCTTCCCACTGATGGCAGTTGTAGCTGGCCAACAGGGTGGTGGAGTTTGCAATCCTTGCTTGATAGGCGGACGTTGAGGCGGTTTCCTGCCGAAACCATATCGTTTTTTACTCTCCTTGTCGGGAGGAGCTTCGGACGATGACAAGGGTGTTCCAGCCCTCTTAAGAGTGTTAGTGACAAGTAGGGAGTCTGGCTTCAGATGTCCTCTTATATAGAGAGGGTCAGACTGGGCTGCCCTGAAAAGTTTTTCAACCCTGGGATTTACTGCTCTGGTGAGGTTCGGGTTCAGCAGGGACAGGTCTATTCTTCGCTGAATGGACTGAAGGATCGGGATGGTCTGGGCAACAGGCCTCCTTTCTCCCACTAACTCCTCTGCGAAGTCCCTTTCCTCCTAGACACCGTGGGTGTCAATATGGAAGTGTTCTGCTGCACGTGCGAGAACCTCGTTTAGGAGGGGTTAGTTATCGATAGGGGAGTCGGTAACCGGGGCTTCGTTTTCTTCTGGGGAATCTACTCTGTAGGTTTCAGGGTCTTCCTCTTCTTGGTACTCATCGTCCCCATAGTATCCAGTCCCGGTTTGCTCTTCTACCATGCCAAATTCTTGGTCCTCACCAAAGGAAACCTCTCCTTGATACAGTGAGTATGGTCTTGAGTATGGTTGTACCTCGAAGGGGTCTGTAGACCTCATCGGTGTTTCAAACCGGGGCTTCTTACTCGGGGGGGGGGGGGGGGGGATAGGATCATTAGAACCTGAGGGTGTGGCCCCTTGAGGATCCTACGAAAGGAAATGGTCTGGATTTTTATCGTAAAAATCAGCCAAAGAAGACATCCTTGACATGACCTATCTATGTCTTCACTGGACCATTTTTTAGAACTGGGAATGAATCTCTCAGCAAGTCTCGGGGATTTATCTTGAGTAGATTTGCTGGTTTTAGACATATCAGCAGACCTGGTCTTGTCTGACTGTTTAGGGGTAGTGGTGTGTTTCACAGGTGTGGAAGAGTGCAAAGCCTGCTTCTTCTGCTGTTTTCCTCCCCGTGAGTGGAAAAATGTTTTCCCTGGCCTTTTGTGGCCGGAGGTTTTCGACGCCTGGCGTCGAGGATCGGGGGTAGGGTCCCTGTCCTTCGAGCGTGGGGCCTCGCTGATTTTGTCTGCGGGCTCCGACTCCTGGAGCGCAGCCTGGGGGTGGAAGTCGTCTTCGTCCTCCGACGATCGAACTTCTGTTAGCCTAGGGAGCGAGGCACTCTTGGCAAGAGTGGATGATTGCCTGGAGTCATGCGGCGATCTCGATCGAGAACGCCCAGAAGACACCGAATCGGACCGTTCCGTTTGTGCCTCTTTCCGAGAACTCGACGTCGTCGAGTCTCGGTTGGACTTTGTGTGTTCAGTGTGTGTGGTGTGTGAAGCGCTTGTGTCGCTGGGGGTCTTCCCCATAGCCGCCCTGCCGGACGACCTTCCGAGGTCGGGGACTTGCACTCGGCTGTCTTTCGACGGCGTAATGCCCTCGCCGTCCGAAAGTACGGCGTCGCTGAAGGCGCCCTCTGCTGCCATGGCCGCTTGCCTGGCGTGGTGGGCCCAACGCTTCGTCAAACGATCCTTAAGTGTCTTAGGTTTAAACCTACTACACTGCTCTGCAGTTCGCTTCAGGGCGGTCCCTCGGCAAGCAGAGATTGCACGTGGCGTGCCTGTCGACCCAAGGGTATTTGCGATTGCACTTGGGGCAGAATTGAAAAGGAGTACCCTCCATACGCACCTTGAGGCAGCGGGCTGTTAAGTGTAGGAAATGTATAAGGTGTACCTATATACCAAGAGTGTAGAGTATGTACAACCCCCCACTCTCCCTACTTGCAGGGCCGAGGCCAGAGGCCTTCCAAGGCCCGGGCCGAGGCCAGAGGCCTTCCGAGGCCCAAATCCGTTGTGCAGCAGCCGACGGTCGATTTCTTCTCCAGCCGGCGCCGAGTGTCGAAGTTCGACGTTGGGATGGGGAAGGATGTAAATAAATTAATATTTTAGCAAAAATATGGCTAAGGCCAGGGGACTCCGCAAAATGCTTCTGACCAGTATGGCGGAAAAAAACAATCTGAGGATCCTAGACGCGTGAGGGATCTTGGGTACAGTGGACGTCACACTAGGGATAGTATTACTGGCACGCCCTGTGTCGACGCCCATTTTTTCGAGTTTCGAAAAACAAACTAATACTCTGCAGCTTCCACTAGATGTTGGCCTATTCACAGCATGTGATCTAAGCAGATTCCACAAGCCTGATATATATATATATATATACACACATATATACATACATACATACATACATACATACACACCCTTTACCCCTCTGCTACCAATCAACTACAAGCAAATCTCCAACACAAGATTCATGGCAAAACGCATCGACCGCACAGCTTACTCACAGCTCAATGGCTTTGTGGAATCTAACTATCTCCTTGGGCCAGCGCAATCAGGCTTCCGACCGCGCCAAGGCACTGAAACCACACTGATCTCCATCTGGGATGACCTCAAAGTGACAGCAGACTCGGAAGGATGGGCAGTGCTCATTCTTCTGGCCTTCTTGGCAGCGTCCAACACCATCAACCACATGATCCCCCCTCGACAGACTACACCTCAGGAATATTCAATTCTTGTTCCTCACCAACAGACTACAAATCATGCATCTCCCCCCCACCTTACCACTCTGCTGCATGCCCATTAAACACTGGAGTACCCCAAGGTGCTTGCCTCTCTTCCCTCTTCAACCTTTACCCGATTCCCCTCCCTTCCCAGCATCATCCGCTCACACAACCTCTCTTGCAGATCACAAATCATTCAGAGAGTTCCTAAAACGACCACTTACCCCCAGCCCTGACCTAGCAGTCTGTCTCAGACATGGACCACTGGATGATAACCAGATCATTCTGGGCCCAGGTAAAATGGAGATCGTGGTCTCAAGAAAAGACTCCACACAGCCACACACTAAAAAAACCTTTGCTGCACAATGGACTCGGACCCAACTCTGTCACTACATCAACAATACATGCAAAACCTGTCTTTTTCACCTTATACTCCTAAAGCGTATCTTCCCTTACCTGCCCAAATAGACTGGCTGCAATTATGTCATTGTCATGTCCAGACTTGACTATACGAACTCCCTTTACCTGGGTGTACCGGCCTACCAGTTAAACTCCAAAGAGCTTCCAGACTGCTTCTTGCATTGGGACAAAGGAACCACATCACTCTGGCTCTCCTCATCCTACACTGGCTCTCAAATGGATGCAGAGCCACCTTCAAATTCCTATGTATTACCCAGCGAGCAGTATACAAGCCATGCCCCAAATTCCTAAGAGACAAGATTACGCCCTACCACCAGACCCGCGCTCTTAGGTCAAGCACTGCCCTCCGCCTGGTGATCCCCACCTCCAATTTGGCCAGGATCTGAGGGTCAGCCTACTCAACCCTGGCACCAATTTTGCAGAACTCACTGCTTCCCCGCATTAGATATAGAGTCAGCCCTGACGATATCTAATCTCATCCACTGAAACTCTGCATGTTTTAAGGCCTAAAGCTATCTAGATCATTAAATGCGGGCAGTTGTGCTAGACTGGTAAACCAAGCATCAACAATGTTCATGAGCTTGACCAGGGCTAAGCAATTATCCACTAAGCAATCTGCCCAAGAAGGCACATGCCTGCTAATTCTATGCACCTGCATATCTAAGCAGAACTAGGTAAGGGGTGGGGTGTCTAGTGCTCAATCTGCCAATCATACCCAGAGCTCAATGAAAATATATACTACCCTCCGGTAACCTATCTAGCGGAACTAGCAACCCAAACACTAATAGCACTGATGAACTTGGCCCTGCAACGACGCACTTAGCCATCAACCCAGAAAATGCCTTTACCTGGTAATCGTACACATCTGGAAATCCCTGTGGATAATTACATAGCAGGGAACCTTATAGCACTTATCCTTTGCTAATCCCAACTATCTGGGAATGTCCTAAAAGAACCACCTATAAGGGATTCCATTTAGAAGCACTAGATACCGTGGGCCATCTAGCAGCTAATCTGCTAATCACACCCACCACCGGATGTATAGCAGAACAAACCACTGTTGACCTATCCAACAAACTAGCAATCAATCACTAATAGCACTTATGAACTTGATCTTTGCCCTGCAATTATCAATCCCGAAAATACCCTTCCTTCCTAATCAAACATCTGGAAATCCCTGTGGAGAACTATGTAGCAACTAACGTTCTAGCACTTATCCTTACTAATCCCAACCATCGGGGATTGTCTGCGTAGTACCACCCATCAGGGATTTTATTTAGTAAACTGCTGGCCGTTGACGTCGCTAGCAGCTATAAGGTTTTTGGGACAGATCTGCCCGTCAGCACCAAACAGTCTTCGCCAAATCAATCTGACCCATCGCGAATCAGGGAGATTCCACACCCTGACAGGCACTGGAATTTGAATAGGAGCAAGGCCCCCCTGGAAACCACACACAAACACACACAACTATGCCAACTCTTCGCTCTGCACCAACAATTGCACCAACTATAGAATGTATACCCCTCGATTAATTCAGCATAGCTGCACATATACTTGCACACCTCAAACAACTTTAGAACGCAGCCATACCCCTTGAAATCTGCCTGGATGCTCACATAACATTCTCCACTATCGCCACCAGAATGCAGACACCATAGTGTATTGGTCCTGCTGCACACATTCTAATGTTCTTACACAACCGCTGCAACACACCCACCACTAGTATGAAACTACAGAACACCCACCACACACTGGCTGCACGCATGCAGAGTGCACCCAAGCACATTGTACTACACTAATCTCTGACCTAGACTGTGGTCCTGAGGGCACCATCAAACCCCACCGCTCTGGAATCATAATGGTAAAAGGCGCTATGTAAATGCTAAACAACCAGCGTAGTTTCTTGGTGCGCTGGCGGATCTGTAAGGAAAGGAGCAGGGCGGGTACGTTAATAGGACTGAGCGGGGAAAATGAGCAAGAGCTGTGATGTGCTGATGGCAGCTTCAGTTCGGTGACACTTTCACAGAGATTAAGTGAGTTTTTTGGTTTGTAGCCGCCATGTAGTGTTGGGCGAGACTATGTGTGGTTTGTATAGTCGTTGGAGGTGTGAAGTGCATACAGTTTGTTGTGCTGTAGAGGTATGGTTTAGTTCAGAGTTTGAGAGGTGTATGCAGAAGGGTGCGTTTTTAGTAGGGTTGGTTAATGGCAATACCCTTTCTACCCCCTCTGTTCCAACCAAGGGCCACCCATATCCCTTCACTTTCAGTACATTCTGGTGTGCCGCAGTTACTACCCCCATGGGTTCCTCCATTGTGAATGTATTCCCTGTCGTCAGTCCGTACGTGCGAGGGCAGGACACTCATCTCTCCCGTTTCCATCTTAGGCCCTCTATCAGTTGTACAATTAAGTCAGACCTCATCTCCCTCTCCAGTTTGCCCTTTGGCGCTCTATTGGGATGGGCACATCCGAAGTCTCAAAACCAGCCCTTCCATTCAGGTGCCTCTTCTCCCCTGCCCTCCACTCAGGTCCAGCCTACACACCAGTTGTGTGTTCAATTCATGGTGTGTGGATGTTGTTCAATCATTTTCATCCCATATTTCTCTGGGTAAGGAGCTCCATAGTTTTACAGCTAAGCAGGAGAATGCTGACCCACCAAGTTTATTTCCTCGTTTATGGTTTAGGTTCCTTGCGGATGTCGATCTGAGTGTTCTAGTTAGCTAGTGGATGGTGGTTTTCTTTTGTAAGAATTCCACTTCTTCTAGACCATGGATCTGTGTTATGCACATAGTTTTGAAGGGGATTAATTTTTTGACAGGGAGCCAATGTAGCATCCATAGAGCTGGTGTGATGTGGTACCTTCTTGAGAGTTTGAGGAGAGGTCTGGCAGCTGTGTTGTGTATAGTTTCCTCAGCAAACAGTCGGGCATTCAGTGGGATAAGCTGTTGGCATATTCTATCCTGGACATGATCAGGTACATTATGGCCAGTGTTTTGTGCACAAAGAAGGAGGAGGAGGAGGAGGAGGAGGAATGGTAGAATCTTTTTGGTGGTGTGGGTAGTGTTCCCAGTTCTGTGGGCGATGGGATTTATTGGTTGCTTCTTTGGTTGTTGGATGCAATCATGATTTCCGTCTTGTCAGTTTATTTTGAGGTTAGTGTTCATCCTAGAGTTCTTTGAGACAGTATGTTAGCAGGTCGTGTCCCACGGTAAAGATGTGAATGTCTTTATCCATAAAGTTTGTTCTTTAGAGAAGAAAGATTTAATCCAGAGCAGCGCTGTGTCGGCAATCCCCATTTCTTCCAGTCTCTTGATGAGGACGTTATGGTTGACTGTCAAATGCTGCATGGAGGTCGAGTAGCATCAGTCCTGGGTTTGTGTTGGGTGTCTGCGTTTCTCTTTAGGTCGTCCATATAGCGAGAAGTGCTGTCTCTGTCCCTCTCAAGGGTCGAAGCCTACTTGTGGTCCCATAGTTGGTTATTTTGCCAGATAAGGAATGTTTGAGATTGATCATAAAAGCAATTAAAACAGCAGATCAAATTGACGCACATTTTTTCCCCCACCAAAAACAATCTACAGATTTGGTAAAGGCCTCCTTCGCCATGCGATCTCTAAACATTTTGCAAACATACCAAATTACTTATGGGAAAAAAGTCAGAAGCAGCATTGCTATTAAAAAAGTCAATTTGTAACAATAAATGGTACTGAAAGTCCATTTTAAATCAAATTGGACATTCAACCATACTTCCTGAACATTTTTACATATGGGGCAAAACTGATTTGTAATCTATTTTGCAAACGCACTAGCAAGAGGTAGAAGATCTATACTAGATTTGGTGGACAATTCACACTTTCTGGCTCAGTTTATCTGTTGTAAATATCGTTTGCAGCCCCAAGTATTTTTCAGGCACAAGTATTCTATTGACATTCCCAAATTAGGACGAGAGAAAAATATAAAGTTACTCACCGTAGTGACTTAGAGTAGTCAGTCCTCTTTCCTCCATCCTTGTGGCTGTCCCCCAACATGGGGACAGTACCGGAACCTTTGGCAGCGAAAACCTGAGCTTCCACTTTAAATTTAGTATAGCGCTCAGGGCATGAGAAAGCTGCCCCAAGGCTCCCACCATCTGGTGCCACACCTCAGTCCCCTTTGAGCACATCGGACGCTTAGACACCTGGCCACTCTTAGTACATGTTCGCCCTTGGCATACTAGCGGGGGAAAGCCGGGACGACGTATGGCGGAAAGGGGACTACGAGTACTCCTACGTCCCGTCCCCTTTCCTCCATCCTTGTGGGCAATGCCACCAATTAAGAACACAGGGTGGAGCTGCGATAACCAGCCTCATATCTAGGACTTAGCATAGAGGTTCTTTAGAACCACTTGACAAAACTCGGCATCACGCCTGGTGCTGCTGCCCATTGAGTAGCGCTTACAGAAGGCCGGAATGGCCCAAGTAGCTGCCTTGTTGATATCCCAAGAAGCAGGTCTCTGAAACGCGACAGCCGTGGCCTTGGCTCGGACCAAATGGGTATTAATCCCCTCAGGAACAGCTTTGCCCATGGCTGCGTATGCCTCTGTGATGGCCTGAACCATCCAACGGGCGACGCAAGCCTTGGAAGCCTGACAGTCGGGGGGAGGAGCCACTAAAAGTCACAAACAATACCTCTGACTTCCTGGAGAATTTCGTCCGAGAGAGAAGACTTGAGAACTCTCTTGGAGGTCCAAGGAATACAGGACCCTCTGCCTTGGATTGCGGGTTCAAGAAGAACACCGGCAAGTAGATCTCTTGGATTCAGAGGAAATGGAGAGACGACCTTGGGCAAGAAGTTCGGGTGAGTGCGCAAGATGACCTTGTGACAATGCACGAGGACAACGCCTGCAGCTCACTAAACCTGCGTTCAGAAGTTAAAGCCACCAGTAAAAAACAAGTCCACAGAGGCCATCGGCTAGAAAGGCTTGCGCTGCAAGGCTGCAAGACCACATTGAGATCCCAGACCAGGTGTGGCCTATGCACTGGAGGAAAAAGCCTAGACAACTCCTTATGGTGGACTTTAACCACAACACATGCTCAGGGGAATTCTTGTAAGCCCCAATGGCCGCCAAATAAGAGCGGTACGTAGCCACCTGAACTCCAGAACAAGCCGGGTGTGCCGAAAGTCAGTACATCATTCAGAGAACGGATGGCGGGGTTCAGACCCATGTCACAAGCCCAATCGCAGAACCTAGTCCATTTACTATTGTGCTTGGGCGAGTCGTAGACCTCCTGAAGGATATCCCAGATGTCATCCAAAAAAGTACCACGCTGAAGCCTCAGCTGGTCAGTTACCAGCGCCAGCTTGGCCGAGTCCAGATGTTTCAGCACCGTCTGGCTGTATCAGGAATCCCATTGCTGGGGATCGGAAGGTGGACAGGAACCTGGGAGCCCAAATGCAACAGATCCGAAAACCAGGATCTCCAAGGCCAGTGGGGGGCTAACAGAATGAGGCTGCAACCCACCGAAGCCCAAAACCTGGATGGTCCGTTGGAGCAGAGGGGTGGGTGGGAAAGCATAACACCTGCAGCAGTGCCAACAGACCTGGAAAGAATCTCCCACAGACCTCCGGCGTGCCCATGAAGCAAACTAGGGACACTTGGAATTCCGAGGGAATCCAGGTCTGCAAAGCTCCCCCACCCCCTCCCACGCTGGAACAGGGGCAACAAGGAATCAGTGTGCAACTCCCACCCCAGGTGGCTCAGCTGGACCACTTCGGCATTAATGTCCCCTGGGAGGTGGGCTGCTGAAATCCAAATCCCCTCTGTCCAGGCCCATTCCCAGATCGATACCACCTCCATGCAAGTGACAGGGTGTGTAGGGGAACGGGTTCCACCCTGCTTATTCA
Organism: Ambystoma mexicanum; assembly: GCF_040938575.1. NCBI lineage: Eukaryota > Metazoa > Chordata > Amphibia > Caudata > Ambystomatidae > Ambystoma > Ambystoma mexicanum. The sequence continues at coordinate 1,204,684,365 of NC_090923.1, read as the reverse complement.
GGTAATACAGATAGGATCCACAGGTTTCTGAAAAGATGATTCTAGGAGTCCTGGAACAGAGCCAAATGGCCCCCCCCACAGGCTAGCTGTGCGCCCTGACCTTGACGTCCCTGCTTCTTGGCGTCAGAGGGAGGGGGAAGGAAGAGGGGGGGGGGGGGGAGGAGGAGGACAGGGGGAACCAGAAAAACCTGTGAATCGTCCTCTGCCGCTTCCTCCTGTTGCTGGACGACCAATTAGGCCTCCATTTACTGCAGTCCCAAAACCCCTTGAGGCCAGAGAAAGCGCATGGCTGCAACTCAGTCCTGCCCTGCGATTGAGGGAAAGTTTTCGGACCTGGTTTTGTCAGGATGACCAGGGACTTGGTGGTTTGAGTGGAGGTTTTCTTCTTCATCAACTAGTCATCAGGCGACTGATGAAAAAGGTCCACGCCCTTAAAGGGCAAATCCAGGCTCCGCTCCTGCACGTCAGATGGAACTTTTGTGGCATGCATCCACGCCGTCCTTCCCAAGGCACAGCCCTCTGCTGGCTGTGCCGATGTAGGAGACAAGACTCTACGAGGTCCTGCGTACTGGGCCTGCCAGACCGGCCTTGAAAGAGACTTGCTTGTCTGACGGGAGGTCGGGTAGGAATTCCCTGAGCTCCCCCTACAGCTTCTGGTTAGCAACAGCCAAAAGGACGTCCACACGTTGGTTTGGCGCAGATGCAGTCCAGAGTAACGGCACTTTCTCATCCTCCTTGGAGAGGCAACTGGAGATGGCTCCCGTGGAGGAAGACAATGGTTTAGAATACAAGGCCGCTGCCACCAGAGGAATGGTTGCGGGTGATAGGCAGGGAGGATTGGCTCCCCGTCCATCAGTCTAAACCTGCTGTCCAACTTCTTGTTCATCTGGGCATTGGCCCTGGACTTCTCCCAGACCTTCAGCGCCACCTGCAGGACATCCTTCTTGAGGGTGATGCCAGACCGGATCGTGGTGTGGTACCCCAATACCGGTGTAGCACACCGGACTCCTGGGGGGCTTTCTCAGGAAGAGGGAACCCCAAGAACTCCGCCAGGCCCAGAAGGCAGTCAGAGGCCTCATCGTCGTCATAGTTATCACCCTCCCCTTTTTCATAGACCAAGGGTAATCCGGGCCCTGGGACACAGGTGCTGGTGAGGTTCCCACCAGGTCCGGAGGTACAGACAGGTCCAACAGCTGTTGAGGGGGTGGGGGGGGGGGTGGGGTGAGGCATTGGTGGTACAGGTGGAGATGTAGGGGTCAGAACAATCTGTAGGGTCAGAACCGGTGGAGGTACCGCCACCGGGAGCGCAGGATGAACAGGAGTCCCACCCAGAGGGGGAGGAGAGGGAGTTGGTGTTGGCACCTGCAGGATGGCCTCCTTGACAATGTCCCTCCAGGAGCCCCTTAATCTATGGGGAGCGCATAAGCCGCCGGGTCGCCAAGGGTCAGGCCCTCAGAGGTGCTGGGCCTCCGCTCATGGCCAATGCACTGAGGCGCCTAGTGCGTGTAGCCATATGGTTGCAATGGGTAGATTTATCCCTGGGAGGGGCGGGGGAGGGGGGGGGGGGACTAAGAACAGGCACCATAGGATCTGCTGCCGCTTCCAGAAGGAAGGGGGCTGGGATAGTCCTGCAAAGCCCATTTGATGGGCGAAAACACTGGCGGGCCCCGAGCTGGATCCAAGATGGCCACCTGCCCGACAGGCTCCGCCAAGTGCCACTCTGCCATTTTGAAGCCTTATGCCACACCCTGGGCAGGAGGGCGCGAAGGCCCTGAGCCAAGAGAAGCTACATCTTGGGTCTTGCACTCTGGTAGACGCTGAGCCCTCAGCCGGACCGCCGGTAATCTAACGCCCTGACTCATGACCTCAGAGAGCTCCAGTAGGCTGGACGCCCTCGGCATCTGTGTCGGTAGGCGTGCCGGATCTAGCCGAGGACGGACTCTTGGAGGTGGCATACGACAATCCCTTACCCCCTGGGGTAGGAGAAATTGACAAACTTGATTGCTTTTCCGAGGACAGCCTGGTAGGGCCCCTGGGAACCTTGCCATGGGAGCTGGTAGCCTTAGAGGCCTTGGGACTGCCAGAACCTGAATCAGATGTAGCCCGATCCATGAGAACCCAGGTAAAGGAGTTACTGCATTGTGGAGCCGTGCTGAACAGAGATCCTATCTTGTCTTGACAAGAGGTCCTGGGGACGCTATACTAAATTTTATGGGGGAAGTTCGATTTTTTGCTACGTGAGGTTCTGGTACCGTCCCTATGTCGGAGGGACTCCCACAAGGAGTGGTTAAAGAGGACAGGATGTACGAGTATGGCAAAGACACCAATGCTCATAAGGCGGCTTACTAAAGCCATAATATTTTTTCAGGTTCTCAGTCTTACTCCCATAAGAAAGACAAGCCTAGGTAATGTATTAATGTTTCTGTAAACCATAGCCATTTCAAACTTTGCCATTTGGTTAACTTCATAAAAACAGATTCTCTTTGCAAACCTGCATAATGTGTTCTATAACAGCAAAGAGAAACGAAGGACCTTAATGGGTCAACTCTTTTAGGGAATTGCAAATCTTCCCTTATGTGAATTCTATACCAAAATAGTAGCACCCAGCCAAATTGTGTATTGAATTGGTAGAACCCTAACTTCTTGGAACTTCTGAGTATTACTTCATTACTTGGTTAGCCCCATGTTAGTTGCGATTCCATACAAAAGGCTTCCGACAGTTGAAGTCGGCCTTACTGAAACCCCTACCGAGAATACAACTCGCTGCAGTTAACATTTGCGTGACTGAACAACCTTCAGTGCTACAGTCGCAAGCCATTCCCAGTCCCCTTTGCCATTGTGTAAGAAGATATTCATATGTAGTTATGTAGTGTGGCATTTGGCACCAAATTACTTTAAAGGACATCCTTACCAATATTTTCAATCCATTCCATTCTTCACTGTCCATCTTATCTCTGATAAAGGGGAACCATACCCAGAAAGGCTTGTAGCAAGTCCAGAAAGATGTGTAGCCTCTAGTTGGACAGAAAAACGAGTGCCAATTTGGCATATATTCCAGTTCCTAGAAAGGTTTACTTTTCCTGGGACCATGCGAGATATTTAGATGTTCATTAAAAAGAAAAGTGGCGAAGTAGTTTGACAGTTTTCAGCCTATATGTAATGCATTAATTGGACATGGTCCCTTTTAACCAGCCAGTTCTCTAGCAATGCAGCTACCGCTTATCCAAACAGCCGCCACTGCCCAACAACTACGCTGTGGAGAATGTGATCAATCCTACGGATCCCTCACTGAAACCCTGCCTAAAGTATCCTCCCAGGTGGCAAGGCAAAGGCAGACACTGCCTGATCCAGACCTTGGGGGTGGGGTGGTGTACTGTGGGAGGATCACCTGGTAGGAGACAGGGCCCAGGGTGGTGAGGAGATTCTGTGGGATGAGACACAGTGTTTGTCATCTGAAAGGAAGTACCTTTCTGGGTTGCCAAAACCGGTAATGAGTCTTTAGACTGCCCCTGACTCACAAAGAAGATCTAACCTGGGGTGCAAGCTCTTAAATCTGAACATGCCTTATCAACAAAGACCTGTTAAATACCCTCCTTACTCCCTATGGTACAAGGTAAAAGGAGCTAGAAAAAATGTCTCAAGTCCAAGGTCTTCCTCTGTAATAACCAATTCAAACAGTCCATCTTTTAATGCATGTTAGGGAATTAAAAGTGCCCTTTAAAATAACTTAATTGTTGAAAGAACTAACTTTACTCCATGAGACTACAAGTCCCCTAATCCTAGAAGTACTGGGACGAGGAAGAAGGCCAAGGAGACATGCGGTAGCAGTAGTCAGGAAATGAAGCCCAATAGCCCACACCTGAAGGAACCTGGGAGGCGTAAAAGGCTCCCCTCAGGTGCAGCAAATTAAAAAGGAGCTGGAACGGTGACTGGAATGCAAGCTGTAGCAGTAGCATCAGAAGGAAGAAGGCATAATGCTGGCAAACCAAGCAGAAGTCGGAGAACAAGAGACACGCCGGAATGTGGCGACAGCAGATTTCACCTGCTTGTTCAGAGGGGGTCCTGTTCACCCAACTGGGATTGCTGAGCAGCGGACATGCTGGAGACCAAGGCAAGAATCAGTGGGGCGAGAGGGGCTCCCCGATTGTGTGGCAAGACCAGAGACACCTTAATAGAAGAAAGGTGTGGGTGCTTAGCAGGCCAGAAGCAGTAGAAGACAGTGCCATATAAAGACAGTGCCATATAAAGACAGTGCCATATAAAGACAGTGCCATATAAAGACAGTGCCATATAAAGACAGTGCCATATAAAGACAGTGCCATATAAAGACAGTGCCATATAAAGACAGTGCCATATAAAGACAGTGCCATATAAAGACAGTGCCATATAAAGACAGTGCCATATAAAGACAGTGCCATATAAAGACAGTGCCATATAAAGACAGTGCCATATAAAGACAGTGCCATATAAAGACAGTGCCATATAAAGACAGTGCCATATAAAGACAGTGCCATATAAAGACAGTGCCATATAAAGACAGTGCCATATAAAGACAGTGCCATATAAAGACAGTGCCATATAAAGACAGTGCCATATAAAGACAGTGCCATATAAAGACAGTGCCCTGAAACAAGTGTCAGTTATGTAACGTTTTCTCAGTTGGTGAATGGATGTCCATTACAGTGACTGGCAGTCAAGCAGAAGCCTAATGTCTATACCCTTGCCCCCTGTGATGAGGCCCACCTGGTCCTTATTAACTGCATATCCAGAGTGGTCATTATTACTTTTGCGTACATTTTAGCACCCATAAGGCATTCCAAGTGGGGTGCTACAGGGACACTGCAAGCTTTTCAATTTTCTTTAACAGACCATCAAACAGGGAGGTGGCAGCTTTTGCACACTTGAGTCAATTTCAGGGCTTGCTGTACCAACGATTGACTATTTGTCTGCCTAGGCGAGGACTGTCTCAGTTTGCATTCAAAATCTGTCTTCGACTTTCTTTCCCGCAGTATGTGTGTACAGGGTACAACTTTTCAGGAGCACCGAGGGTAGCATTGACACTTGACCGGCGTACTTCACCAAAGCGGCTACTACACCCACCTCGAATTTCAGAACGACAATAGTCTGCTTTCCAGTCAAGTGCAAGTTGATTCAGCCTCCATCACTGCATTTGTTCTCCTACTTCGGTTGATTCTTCCAACCATGCCAGGGGCTCCGGTCTACCATCCTGCCCTGGCATGAGTAGTCCTGGCACTGCTTTCTTGCTTTTGTCTTTTTAACCTTAAATTCAAACTCTCTTCAGGATCCCATGGAATACAGTAACTTTAAACTGTGTTTAATAACAGGAACTGATGATTAGAAAACGGGCGAAACTTAAAAATGCGTCTCAACTATGGAGCCACAAGTGTAAATATAAGGACGTATTAATTCAAAAAGGCCTCTCATCTCAAACGAACAGCCCCCTCCTCACCATCCTATTTTATTGTTGAAAGCAAGGGGGCAAGTTGCAAGCTATTAGCCAGCCATAAAAAAAAGTTCACTTGCCACATCAATCCTAAACAGACAGCACACCATTTCTTACTGGCAGTCAAATGTCAGTAGTTGGTGGCACGTGCACATTTTGGGGCAATCAACGGACAGGGAGCAGAATTCCTATAAAAGAAAACAGCAATCTGCAAGCTAACTAGATCGAGCAATGAAATCCTTCTTGAACCGAAACCATGTGCCAAGAAAAAACTAGGGGGCTCCACTTTCTCCCACCTGGCGTCAAAAACCTGGAACAACCTCCCAAAAGGAATACCACAGACCACCTAAAATTCAGAAAACTACTAAAAAACGGGCTCCTCACCTCGGAACCAGATGCAAACAACTGAAACAACCAAACAAGAAATACAAAGCAGAGGCTGACAGAATCCCTTGACGGCACAGACAACACCTAGAATCGACTTGGGGAAACAAGAACAAGAGAGACCATGCTAGGTGGAACCGACGAGCGACAACCCTATCAGGACAGAATAGCAATAAGTTTACCACAAACAGGCACATCCACCACCCTCATCGACTCAAGACAGGGCGTTGGGTACGGGCATAGATCGTAAGTAGACTGATCCGAGAGGACAATTTTGCACCAACCACAGACTGGGATGTAGGGAAGATAGAAATGCAGAAACTGAATAACTTAATAATGACAGAGATGAGACAGTCTCATCATGCTGAAACTAGATCAATGAAAGGGAGACAACTGTTTAAATCCTAAAGAGAATAGTAATGTGCATTTCTCGGGTCGTCAATGCTACCAACCTACCCTACGAAAAAACATCTAATAACCTCTCCCCATAGCTCTCACACCCCCAACTAAAAACAACCACACCTCTTAAACCGCAGAAACCTGCACGCACTTCACCACACCAACAAACACCACACAGACCCCCCACACAACAGCACATGACGGACTCAGACCGTATACCACACCCAAAAGCTGAGCGAAACCAGTGTTAACCAAACTGAAGCCGACAACAGTACATCACAGCTCCCTTGCTCCTCTCCAAACTTTGTCCTACAAACACGCCGCAACACCCCCCCCCCCCCCTTTTTCTTTCAGATCCACCAGAGGTCCACTCCGGTGGTGATTATGTTAAAGGAGATTTGTACCGCACACTAACATTAACATTTTGCAACATACCTAGCTCTAGAGCAGTGGTGTGCTGTAAGTATGTGGTTAGCTAGTGTTTGGGCTGGCATCTGAACAGTAGCACAGTACAGGGAGCGTGGTCAGTACCTACATTGGGATTATTAGTCCATTGTCAAGTGTTCCTGAATTACTGCTGCCTTGACTCACCTTCCTCCGGGAAAACAATGTGTATGTAACCATTAACTTGTAAAATGTGCGGCCAGATGCCCCTGGGCAAGGTGTGCAATATAAAACAAAATACAAATAAGCCACGATTTGGGAAATTTGAAAATTGTGGGGGCATTTCAAGCAGATATCAGCATCAAGTTACAGAGGGGGGGGGAGGGCGGGGTGGGTTGTGTGACTAGGTGGTTTGCGGGTCTAGCTCTTTGTGGAAGAGTAGTGGTTCAAACCGGTTGGTCAATTTGCTGTGCAAGGAGTGTGTGCCACCAGATGTGTGGCTCTTATCCCACAGGTATGATGGTGTGCTGCTCGTGACTACTTTGTAGAGGACCCATGCAGTCCAACAGTATCCTGGCCTGGAGAAGAAGCCAATTTAGTTGGCAGGGGAGAGGGTGATGCAGTCGCAGTTATATTGCAACATCCCAGTTAATAAGAGGTGCTGAGGCATGGTGGACTGCTTTTAGCGATCCTGAAAGAAAGCGTTTCATTTTGCAAAGGGTGTAGATTTGGAGCCAGGCCATTTGGGCGTTCTTAAACAAGGTGTTCCGGAAAGGACAGGCTCCTCAAGGATTTTGTGGCATCTGAGAGTTGTGTATCAAATCCTAGGTGCATATCACTGTGCCATTGTAGGTAAAGTTGTTTAGCAGGGGAACAAATTAAGACTTGGAGGGATTAATTTTGAGGAAGTCAGTCAACATCCAGGCTTGGATGAAGACGTGGTAATCCTGGAGACAATGCATGTCTTGTGGGCTTTATACTCCTGTGAACCGACTTCCCACCTCGTGACCGGAAGGTCTGTGGGCTTTAGAGACCCTTTAACAACGAAATGAAGCTGCAAGCCTTTTTAACACTCAGCTGCAGAGTACACACATTGGGGGTAAGCACATTTCAATTGATCTGTGCCTGGTTCCTTCCTGGCCTCCCTTTCTATCTTGCCCCGCCGAGCATGCCTCTCTCCCGGCATGCCCGCCGGTAGCCAGATTGGTCTAGCGTCCCACCTCATGACCAGAAGGTCCCTTTTTCAGTGAAACACGCAGGGCAGCCAGCTAAGTGCCAGAGGCAAAGGGCAGTTCCCATTTTCCATTTGCCTCTGTTCACCCGTGGACACCCAGCAGAGCAAGCTACTGCAACAACTCCAGGTAAGGCGAGCAAAGCCATTACTCTGTTCAATTAAAACCCAGTCACTTCTATTACTCCTAGGACACCCAACTTACTTTTGTACTTTAATATACAGTCAATTGCCACTGCATGGTATCCCCTCTAGGCTTTCTAGACCTACTCCCTGTGCCACACAAACATAGACCACCTTTGTATCCCCTCACCACTTGCAGTGTCAATCACTCACTGCTGAGGTTCTGAATCTGGACAATTCATTGCACGGTTAAGGTTTTGAATCTATACAATCTTTTTCACAATGCATGTGTTGAATCCATACTATTGGGAGACACAGTTGAAGTATAGCATCTAGACATCTCAGGCACTGTTCATAGTGATTCTAGTTTGCATCCCGAAGACTTCAATTTTTCAGACGGCAAGCACTGCCCTGACCAGATCCGACAGCAGCGCCGCCCCCTCCCAAACTCTACTCTATCCCATCAACTACCAAACATTCAGAGCTGTAAGCTGGTGTTCCAAAAAACTAGCAATTAACACTCCCTGCCACAAATTTCCCCCCACACAGTCCACCCCACCCTGCCGCCTCTTTCACTCATTCCTTCTCCCTTACCAACCACACTCCTCCCACTCACTGGGTCCCTGACACCTCCAGGAATAGGGTTGCACGCTGACAATCTACTGTCCAGATCAGCACCATCTAGCACCCCTGTCCATAATCTCATTAAACCACCCTCCCTTACACACCCAGACACTCCCCCACCTGGCCCCCTTCCTTCTTTCACAAACCCCCTCACCACTTACACCAACACCCAGTATCCCCAACTCTGGCTTCCGCTCGCTAAGAGCAGCACAGGCTGCCCTGGCCAGCACACCACTTTCAACAACACCTCCCGCACTAACTCGCAACCCTCTGCCCACCAACAGCCGCCTAAACGCATAGGCCTCATGAACAAGAAGACCTCACACCCACAATCTTCTCAGCTCTGCCCAGGATCCCACCCTACACCCCCTTTTCATTCCTCCCAGCCCTCTTCCAACCCAGTCGCAGCTTTCTTCACATCCCTGCTAAAACCTTTGACTCCTTCCAGCATCCCACATACCACCCCGCACCCCACCCTGCTTGACTGCACATTGCATCTTACGTTTCCGCAAGGCTATCGCATAGGAAATTCAACAGAGGGGCAGGCTGGGAGGGCGATGTGGAATACGTTGGAGGAACATAACTTTACCAGTTGGTAAGCAACTTGTTCTTCGAATGGATTGTGTCCTCCAACGTATTCCAAATCTTTGACAGGCTCCCAAAACAGTACCAGAAAATGGAGGGGGGAAAAGAATGAGTACCCAATCATATGGTGGAATAAAGAACCACTTTACCAAAGACCATATCCTGACTATGGATCATATCCAGGGAGTAATATTTAACAAAAGGTGTGGAGCAAAGCCCATGTAGCGGCATCACAAATATTCCCAATAGGAACACACCACTGGAGGGCGGAGAAATAAGCCGCGCCCCTAGTGGAATGAGCTTGCAACGCTTCAGGAGGGCCCTTACCCACCAATCGCCAAAACTACGTAGGTGAGTATAATCCACCTGGACAAGGTCTGTTTGTTAACAGCCTGCCCAATCGGTGTCCAGAATATCCTACAAAGAGTTGATCGTCCACTCTGACCTTGGACATCCTAGTAATGTAAAAGTTCAGAGCTCTCCAAGGATCCAACCGATTGAGTCTCTCCTCTTCCTTACCAGGATGAGGGGGAGGACAGAAATAAGGAAGAACCGCCTTCTCACGCAAATGAAATTCAGATACTACCTTAGGTAGAGAGGACGGACATACCCTAAGTACTACCCTGTCCTTGGGGAACACAGTAAAGGGCGGCTTAGAGGAAAGTGCCTGCAATTCACTCACTCTGCGAGCGGAAGTAACCGCAACCATAACACTGTCTCGAAGGACAATAATCTCAAAGGACAAGCATGCAAAGGTTCAAATGGAGCACCCATGTGAAATTTCAAAACCAAATTCAAATCCCAAACCGCCACCTGGAAAGGGGACGGCGGGAACACATTAGTCAGTCCTTTAAGAAATTGGGAATCTTAAAGTAAGAAGAACATTCTTCAGACAAGTGCTTAAATATAGACAGCGCCGCCAGGTAACCTTTAAATGGTACCTGCTTGAAGGGCCCTGTGGGCCAAAGTAAGAAAGACAAAACCATAGGAATGGAGCACTGAAAAGGATCAACATTGTGACCTCTGCACCAGTTGCAGAAATTCTGCCAACGGTACAGGGATTTTGTTGCAGGCTGCCTGGCCGAAAGCAACGGCATCCGGAAGGTCCCAATCGTTATACCTCAACCTTTCAGATACCAAGCGTGAAGGTGAAGAGTCTTGGATGGAGGACCTGACTTCCCTCGGGCGGGCAGATGGCCATTTCTAGAAGGTCCGGGTACCACACTCTCCTGGCCCAATCCGGAGCAATGAGGATCATGTGAGAACCGAACCTCCGCAACACTTGAGGAATGACTGGAACTGGAGAAAACGCGTACAACAGTGGGAATGACCAATCCACTATGAACACGTCTGCTAAGGCTCTTCTTGGAGGAAATTCCCTTGAGCAGAATCTCTCGCACTTCTGGTTGACACTGGTGGTGAAGAGATCCACTTGTGGGGTTTGCCAAAGGGCAAAGATCTCCTGAAGGACTTCCTGAGCCAACTCCCACTCTTGAGAGATCACGCTCGGCCTGCTCAGAGCATCCGCTGCCGCATTCCGGTCTCCAGCCAGAGACCGAAATTCCCTGCTGGATGGCTCAGAACCATAGCTGCATTGCCTCTCTGCACAACGGGAGTGACACTAAACCCCCCCCCCCCACCCCCACCCACCCTTTGTCTTTTTGTTGAGGTAATGCATGGCCTCTGTGTCGTCCATCATGATCAGGAAACTCTTTCCCCGCACAGCTGGCAGAAAAGCCTTCAGGGATAGCCTGATGGCCCTCCGCTCTAACAGGATGATGTGGAGTTTGGACCCCTACGGAGACCAACGACTGCTGGCGGTCAAGTAGTCGGCATGAGCGCCCCATCCTGTGAGGGAAGCATTCGTCACTACAGTCCCCTCCGGCCATAGTTGCCAAAACAGCTCCCCCTTCATCAGGTTCCCTTCGCTGGCCCACCACAGAACATCCAGGGAGACCAAGAGTGGAATCTGATCGGGATCCAACATCTTGCCCGAGAACTGCGACCACTGCATCTTGAGGACCCGCAGGGATCTCATCCTCAGCCTGGCCTCTGGCACTAGAAAAGGAACAAGTTACTTACCTGTAACTGTTGTTCTCCAGCATGGATTCACATGCTCATGAATATTCCCCGTCGTCAGGCTGGGAATCCTCGGTATAGAAAAAATCAGTATCAGTATCAGTTTCGTTTCTGATCTGTCTTTCTTAGTAGTAACCTATCACTGGGTCATACTGCCCCCAGCCAATGACTGCCCTATCCCTAAGCCCAACCTCCGGCAGCCATCCTCAGATTTGGTAGCACGTAAAGTGGCAGTATGACCAAGTGAAGAGCCGCAGAGGGGTAGGCGGGAGGGTTTGCATGTGAATCCATGCCAGACCCATGCTGGAGAACAACAGTTACAGGTAAGTTACTTGTTTCTTCTCCAGCATGGGGTCTGGCATGGATTCACATGCTCATGAATAAGAGAATACATAGCAGTACACACATGCACAACCACGGGAGGTGGCAACAGGCTCAACATTAAGCAACTCTTACCGCCTCACCAGGCTCACCTTAGGCAAACAGGTTGCACAGCACTGCTTGGCCGACCCTGGAGTCCCGATCGACGCAGTAGAATCTTGTGAAGGTGTGCGTCGACCTCCACGTCGCAGCCCTGCAGATGTCCAGCAGGGGCACACCAGACAAGAACGCCGTGGTAGCAGCGATCGCTCTGGTCGAATGGGCTCTCGGACGGCCAGGCAGCTTTCGGTTTGCCAACCGGTGACAGTGCATGATGCAGCCGGAGAGCCATCTGGAAATGGAAGTCTTCGAGAGAGCCTTCCCTTGATTCACAGTCCCAAAGTTCACAAACAGTCTTCCGAAAACTCTTAGTGCGGTCCACGTAGAACTTCAGCGCTCTAGCTACCTCCAGCGAGTGCAAAGTCCTCTTGGCCGGCGACGGGAAGAAAACTGGCAACACCAAGGGCTCGTTGAGGTGGAAGTCAGACGGCACCTAGGGCATAAAGGATGGGTGTGTCCTCAGCACCACCCTCGTGTCATGAAAAGCCAAGTATGGAGGCTTGCAAGATGGGGCCTGGATCTCTCCCACTCGTCGTGCAGAGGTGATGGCCACGAGGAAAGCTGTCTTCCATGACAGGAACTTCAAAGGCGCCGAATGCATAGGCTCAAATGCCCCCCCCCCCCCATGAGCTTGGTCAGCACCACATTAAGTTCCCACGCCGGGGCAGGAGCCTTCACCGGCGGGAATGATCGGAATAGTCCCTTCATGAATTCTTTCACCAGGCGACGAGACCACAAGGACGCCCGTCCCGTCGTCCTGGTATATCGGGAGATTGCAGCCAGAAGTATTTTGATGGAGGCGTGAGCCAGTCCAGCTTTGGCCAGCGACAGGAGGTACGGCAGTACTTGAAGGGCCGTAATCCGCAGAGGGTTAATCTTCTGTGCACGGCACCAGACAGAGAACCTCTTCCATTTATCTCCGTAGCACTTGAGAGTTGAGGACGCCCTGGCCTTTGCAAGAACCTCTCTGCAGTCGGCCGGGATGTCGTACCCTCCAAACTCTAGTGCTGCAGGAGCCAGGCCTGTGAAGAATGGCGCCTCCTTCTCTGGAGAGAAGGTCTGCGTCCGTCGGCAGCTTGACTGGTAGGGACGTTGACGAGTCCAGAAGGTCCGGGAACCAGATCTGTTTCGGCCACGCCGGTGCAACGAGGATCATCCTGCATCGGGACCTCTTGAGCTGGTTGATGAGCCGGAGCAGCAACGGCAGCAGAGGGAACGCATAAAGAAATAGGCCGTCCCAGGGGAACGATAAAGCATCGCCCATGCTCCTCGGCTGGGGGAACCTGCTGGCGAACCTCCGGCACTTGGAATTTGTCGCCGTCGAAGAGATCGATTCGGGGTTCGCCCAATTGTCGGAAGAGTCGGTCCACTTGATCCTTGCGTAGTTCCCACTCGTGGCACGAGCGCAGCTCCCTGCTGAGTCAGTCGGCGATCGTGTTTTTTATTCCTGCCAGATGAAGAGGCACCAGAAACCTCCCTTGGGCGACGGCCCAATGCCACAGATCTTGGGCTTCCTTGCATAGGGCCAGGGACCTCGTTGCGCCCTGCTTCTGGATGTAGAACATCGTGGTGGTGTTGTCGGTGAAGATCCTCACCACCTTGCCCTTGAGGGATGGAAGAAAGGACCCGAGGGCCCAGAACACTGCGCGGAGCTCCAAGATGTTGATGTGGAGAGACTTCTCCTCCAGGAGCCAAAGGCCTCTCGTGTGAAGATCTCCAGTGTGTGCTCCCCAACCTTCCAGGGAGGTGTCTGTCGTCACCGTCACCTGGTGAGCTGGGGTCTGAAAGTCTGTGCCCGCCGACAGATGGGAGCGGGTACCCCACCACTGGATCGCCTGACGGAACATCTCGTTGAGAGGGATCCTGTCCTCGAAGCTGCCAGTCGACTGGATCCAGCGGCCGTCGAGGAACTCCTGTAAGGTTCTCATCCGAAGCCTGCAAAGGTGCACCAGATAAATGCAGGAGGACATCATCCCGAGGAGGGACTTGATAGATCTTACCCTGGCCATGCCCGTGGCCAGCAAACGCTGCACCTTGCCCAGAATGGTCCTGGTCCTTTCCTCCGACGGCGAGGCCAGCCGCGCCACTGTGTCGAGCTTGGCTCCCTGAAGCAGGGCGACATGCGACGGAACCAGGTGGGATTTTGGAAAGTTGATGGAGAATCCCAGGTCCATGAGCAGCTGGACGGTCTTCGCAGTGTGCTCCACGGCGAGCACCCTTGTCCTTGCCCGGATGAGCCAGTCGTCCAGGTAGGGGGTAGACGTGGATCCCTGTAGGGTGCCGACTTCAATCCAACGGGAGGGCCTTGAACTGGTAGTGCCGCCCTTGGACCACGAACCTGAGGAACTTTCGGTGTCTTTTTAGAATGGGGATGTGGAAGTACGAATCCTCCAAGTCCAACGACGACAGGAAATCGCCCTCCTCCAGCTGTCCCAGCACATGCTGGAGGGTGACCATACGGAACTTCTGTGCCTTGATGTACTTGTTCAGTCGTCGTAGGTCCAGGATGGGGCGCCATCCTCCCTTCTTTTTTACGAGGAAGTACCTTGAGTAAACTCCAGAGCCCCGAAGCCTCTTTGGGACGAGCTCGATGGCATCCTTCTTGAGCATCGCCCTTACTTCCAACAGTAGTTGAGGGACGTGATTTTCCTTCCTGGCCACGGGTGGAACGCGAGGGCATTTCTTCTGAAACTCGAGGGGATGCCCTTGGGCCAGGGCGTCCAGCACCCAACGGTCGGTGGAGATCGACTCCCACACGCTGAAGAATCTCGCCAGCCGGCCTCCCACCGGGGTGCTTCGGCGGGGGCCTGACCGCACGGTCGGTTCAATCTTGTTTGGAGGCCGCCTTGCCTCCTTGACCTCTTTGTCGACGACGACGGGCACCACCTGACTTGCCGCGTCCCCTGTAGGCTTCCTGGGACGAAGATCTTGCCACTTGGCGGTAAGTGGAGGAGCCACTGCCGGATCCCTTGGAGACACCTTGTCTGCCTCCGGAGCTCCGAAAGGACGGCCGTCGTTGTTAGAGCACTCCCAGTGCCCGGGCAGTCTTTGTGTCCGTCTTGATGGCCTGAAGGGACTAATCAACCGCCTTCCCAAACAGGTTGTTCCCGTCGAAGGGCATGTCCAAAACCTTGGTTTGTACATCCTGGCGGAAATCCGTGGCCTTGAGCCATCCTCGTCGTCTCAAGCAAAAGCTGTTGCCCAACTGACGGAAACCGGTGTCGGCGATGTCCGTTGCCACCGTGATGGCGTGGTCCGAAGCAATCTCCCCCCTCCTGTAGGATTTCAAGGGCCTTAGCCCTTTTGGCGTCCGGAAGGAAGTCTAACAGAGGAGCGATTTTGAACCACAACTCCCTGTTGTAGCGGGCTACGATAGCCAGGGCGTTGGCCGCCTTAATAGTTGTCGCTGCGGATGAGATGATCCGTCGTCCC
Organism: Ambystoma mexicanum; assembly: GCF_040938575.1. Classification (NCBI taxonomy): domain Eukaryota; kingdom Metazoa; phylum Chordata; class Amphibia; order Caudata; family Ambystomatidae; genus Ambystoma; species Ambystoma mexicanum. Next base: position 1,204,669,180 of record NC_090923.1, on the reverse strand, counting down.
ATCGTGTCCAACTTCCTGCCCTCGCCGTCCGGCAGGGAAGTTGATGTCGAGGCCGATCATTCCCCCCCCCCCCCCAGCTTTCTTCTTTGCCGCCGCCAAGACGACCGAATCCGGGGTAGGTTGTGCCCAAAGGCACAAGGGGGCAGCGTCGGGGACCCAGTACTTCTTCCCGTACCGGTCCCTCTTTGCCAGCGCCGTGGCAGGGTTCTTGAAGAGGGCGAGCCCCTCATCCCAGATGTCATCAAGAAGCGCTACGGCGAGGACCGTCTTCCTTTTAGCCTCGCGCCGTTGGTAAAGGAACCCTTCTTTTCTTCTGGGCAGGGCTGAAAAAGCTCAGATGCCCTGGAAATCATGGCATGAAAGGATCCAATCTCGTCGGGCGGGGACGCCTGAGCAGGGGGGGGCGACGGGGGACACGTCCCGTCGTCGCCATCTGTACCTGTCGTAGCCGTGTCCGTGCCTGTATCATCCCCGTGGGTAGTAGACCGGGGGGGGGGGGGGGGGGGGGGGGGCTTGGGAGGCAGAGCAGGCCGCAGAGGTGGCGTAGGATGCATCGTCCTCTTATGCGGTGGACTCTCCGAAGGTCCTGGCTCCGGTTCCCCCGTCGGGTCTGGCTCAGGTACCTCCGTCGGGGGGAGAGGGGCAACCTTGTCCTTATCTCCGAGCATAAAGGACTGAAGACAAAATGGCCCCCAAGGTGTCCTGCGGCGCCGGAAACGACGGGCGTGAGGGCTCTTGAGGAGCCTGGTCAGCGACACAGTCGCTCTCGTCGTTGCCCTCGTCGGGATCCCTCCCGATGGGTTGGGCCTCTTCCACGACTTTGATGAGCTCTTCTTCAGAGGTCGTGTCCGTATCCATGATGGCCACCAGCCCCTCCCCCACCTTTTCCAATGAGGACTTCGTGGGGGTCTTCTCAATGGGCCTGAAAGAAGACTCCCTCCGCGGTGGCAGGGAGACTCTGGGTCCTGAAGGCGCCTCCACTGGTGTAGCCTCCACAGGCTGAGCCAGGGCCGCGGCGACATCCTCAATCGAGGTCTTAGCAGGGTGAATTAAGGCCATCGTCACCTTCTGGACGCCTGGGGCCTTCACCTTGGGGGGGGGGGGGGGGGGGAGGGTCCGAGCGTCGCTCCCCCTCTGCCGGAATCTTCGAGATCGACCGGGGCCTCTCCAGAAGCTTCGCCGGGTTCTCGGACTTCCTCTTACCCGAGCCAGAGCGTTGGCTCGTGGTTGATGGCGCCGGGGAGGATGCGCCCTGCCTGGCAGCCAAGGAGCCCGACCGTTCGGCGCTCCCGGTGCCCGCGGAGCTTAGCCTTTTGTTGGCCCTCCGTCGCCAAGGCGCCCTCACAGGACTTAGAATACCGCTCAGACTTTTTTTTCCTTCTTCTCGCCTGACGGGCTCTTTCCTTCCAGCCAGTTGGCGAGACGGAGGTGGCGATCCTTCATTGTCCACTCCGACATGTTCCCACAAAACGCACAGTCCTTCTCCTTGTGAGTCTTGTCCTCATGGAGACAGTAGAGGCATAACGAATGCTCGTCCTCCTTGAAAACATCCTGAAGCTGGCATCCAGGGCAGGTCCTGACCAGCTTCCCGGGCGTCGCGCTTCCTTTCTCCTGGGCCATGTCCGGGGTAGGCCTCAGAACTTCTGGAATCCTCCAAAAGCATAACTTGACGAAATCTTCACCCTTGAGGGGCGTAGAAAACTCCAAAACGGATCCCCATTGATCGGATGTAGAATGGTGGAGCTTGAGGCTATTTAACCGAAAAATGAGAAAAAATCTCCTGAAAAAGCCCGAAAACGCAGCAAAAGCTCGAGAGCTACAGCACGAACACTCCCAACACTTGAACGTGCAGTAAAAATCTTAGGATGGCTGCCGGAGGCAGGGCTTAGGGAGAGGGCAGTCATTGGCTGGGGGCAGTATGACCCAGAGACCAGTGATTGGTTACTACTAAGAAAGACAGATCAGAAACGGAACTTCTATACCGAGGATTCCCGGCCTGACGACGGGGAATATTCATGAGCATGTCAATCCATGCCAGACCCCATGCTGGAGAAATGCAGGATGCCATGAGGCTGAGCAACCTTAAGAATTTGAAAGCCTGGAGACTCTGGGCATGTTGAAACTTGCCCACATCTGCACAATGTGATGAGCCCTCACCTTGGGAGGCGAGCACTTCCCAAGGACGTGTCTAACACAGCCCGATGTACTGGAGCTGTTGGGAAGGTGTCAGATGCGACTTCTTGAAATTGAGGGAAGCACAGCCTGAGGAGGGAGCGGCAGGTGAGACTGAGGCAATCCAATGCTTACTCGGGAGAGCGCGCCCAGATCATCCAGTCGTCCAGGTAGGCGTAGACGTGAATCCCCCCCACCCGAGGTACACTGCCACCACGACCATTAGCTTGGTGAAGACCCTCAGGGCAGAGGTCAATCCGAACGGCAGGACCCAAACCTGAATGTAAGTCTCCAACCACAAACTTCAGGTACTTTCTGTTCTTGGGATGAATCGGCACATGAAAGTAAGCATCCTGTAGGTCCATAGACACCAACCAATCCTGAAGTTGAAGGGCCTGGAGAACGTGAGAAAGAGTAACCATCTTGAACTTGTCCTTCCTGAGAAGTTTGTTCAACCAACGCAAGTCCAGGATGGGTCTCAATTCCCCGTCTTTTTTCTGGATCAAAAAATTAGGGGAAATACCATCCCTTGTTCCTCTCTGCTACAGGCACCAGTTCTATAGCGTCTTTCTCCAGCAGGGTTAAGACTTCCTGAGCAAGGAGCGGATCTGGAAGCTTCAAAGAGAGTTTCCCTTGTGGATTGTCGGGAGGCCGCTTTAGGAAGGGAAGGCAGTAGCCGTGGGCTATCGTATCCAGAACCCACGCATCCTAAGTAATGGCTCGCCACTGTTCAAGATGCTGAGATCGCCGTTGGGGGCAGGCCAACCATGGGACATGGCCTCAACTGTTATGGAGCGGCTGCAGCAGTGCCTGAAGGCAAAGAAGCAGCTGCATGAGCGGCTTTGGCACCTTTATTTCCCCGACCACCACAGGTACTTTTTCGCTGGCCCCTTTGACTGGCGGCCCCTCTCGTTCTACCAAATGAAGAGTTGTAATGAAAAGAAACTCCCCTCCACTGCTGTCCCCTAGGACAAAAAGGCGGAGGTTGATGCACAGCTGTGCTTAAAGATTTTGCCGCAGCTTTCGAGGTCTGCAACCTCTCAAGGCTCTTGCAAGCCTTGTTGCCAAACAAATGTTCACCATCAAAAGGCATATTCAGAAGACAGGCTTACACATCCGGAGCAAAACCTCGAGGTGGCCGTAGCCGCCTGAACCACCAAACTCTCAAGAGCGGGGTGAATGGATAAATAGCTGGGGGTCGCTAACGGAAGGGCAGCACTTTGTCAATGATTTATTAACAGCCGGAAGAGATTCCGGTAACTGCCAAGCAGGTGCCACTCTTTTCTGTAAGGTGAGATGAAACAGTAACACTGAGTCACAGGACGGACCTTGATCTAAAATATCTGTTAGATCATCCTGCACAAAGTCTTCAGGAGGACTGGACGAGCCCAGATACTCTGAGACCCTAGCCATGAGCCGCCTGTAGGAAAACTCAGCATGAGCCCCAGGCTCAGGCCTGCCAAATTCCACTCCCGGAGAAGTGTTAACCCACTGGCATCATGAAGGGTTTGCCTCAACTCTTCCAATTGACTGTCTCCAGAAAAGACTGGAGGCACATCATGCGCAACAGGGTCCTCAAATTCAGACCCTTCTTCCTCTTCATAAAGGTCGTTCAAAAGGCAGGTGAAAACCTGGCCTGGGGACATTAAAGTGCCTGGAGTCCAATACTGGCCTCACAGACTTCGCTGTAGCCTTCCTTGGAGGAACCACCAGATCAGGGTACTCCAACAGTAAATTGCAGGCAAAAATACCCAAAGGCATCGAGGGCGCGCCGAAAACCTCAGCATCGTGAGCGAAGGTTTCGGCGTGGACACTGGTGCCGATGGCACACAAAACGGCAACATCCGAGTCGGACAGCCACGACGCCAACCGAGTCAACGCCGGCTTATAGGCCTTAGCCAATTGCAACAGTCTCACTGGAGACGAGGACCGAGACCTGGAAGCACGTCTCTGGCGACTATTCGAAGCCTTGTCTGAACGGGACCTCGAAGGTTCCCGGTGCGAGTTGCGTCATGGCCCCGAGCCCGAAGGCATGCGAGCCACAGTACAAGACAGTTCCTTGCCGGCTTCATTAGAAGGCGTGACTGGAACCGAGCCTTGCGATTGAATTATCGCTAACATCTGCTCCTTAAAAGCAGCCCATTCCTCCAGAGTCGAGGACTTCGTCGGGCATGCCACTTTCCTTGAGGCTCCATCCACCCAGGAGGAAGACCAGTGACAGTGCTTCCGAGAAAGCTACCACGAGGAAGAAGAATGGCGGGAACCACTCTGGACCGAGAACCATGGGTCTCCTACCGACGCAGAGTCGCCCCTCGAATCATTGCTGGACACCCCTTTGGTTTTCGATTTGGAAGTACGGGACTTACTGGGCTTAGAACCGCTACATACCTGGAGCGTCCCCTTACGCTCCCGCAAGGCCTTGGCAGTCAGAGACTGCCATTTTGAACAGTTGTTGGTGTTGTGAATCTCACCCAAGCACCACAAACAAATGCTATGTGGGTTGGTGATTGACATTTTCGACTTGCAGTCCCAGCAAGTCTTGAAGCCAGACCGCGGAGTCGGAGGGGACGAAGAAAAAGAAGTCTGTCGATGAAACACACGAGGCGCGCTGAGTTCTCAAAGCAAACACATTTGCAGAAAAAACAGAATTGAGGCTACGGGCGCCGTGCATCCTATTTATAACATCTGGTGACTTCACCCTCGACGGAGGCCTTCGAGGAACATCGACCCGACAATCGACGTAGGCCTCCCTCTGCTGAAAATGTTTCCGCAGTGCACAGCTGTGGACATTACATGTCAAAGATGTGGAATATGTTGGAGGACAATCCATTCGAAACAGCAATTCATGAATTCACAGTACAAACACAATTGTGTACAAAACACCGGAAGCATAGGAAAAATAGCAGTATTCTGATAAAGAAGCAACTTTAAACGTTTCATTACAAAAAAAAAAATATAAAATAAAAAAAAAAAATCACTGCGTTTACAAATGAAAAACAATCTACTGAAAAGGCCATGTCGCAGAAGGATGCTTACCAAGCTCAGACAGGAATAAAATGCAATGATTCGATTAAAGCAAGTGCCATGTTCCAAGACACGCTTCAATGCGAAAAGGTTATCAGTTGTTAAATCAGTTCCACTCCTATGGCTGTCAGAGAAGCTTTTTCTCTGGACCAAGGTGTGTGTGTTTTAGTAAGGAATAGAGCAGTTATGATTTACAGGCATGTCAAGATGGTGGAAAGGGGCGCTCGTATGCTCTGCCATTTACCACTCAAACAATAACTTGTGTTCGCATGCTAACACTTGGCAGTTATCTTGCCTTCCTTTCATCAGCCTCCTAGCATCTTCCAAGAATATCTCAACGACTGCTCCAATCATCCCTACCCAACCACCTCTGGAATACCTCTCCCTTCCCACTCAAACTCCACTTTCCAGCTGCCTCTGCTACCCACACACACTACCAATACTCCTCATGAAAAGTCCACCAAGCCCTCCCCATGTACAGTGCTGTGTTGCATCCAAACTGCAATATTTTCAGTGAAACATCTGCCAGAAATCGAAATTAAGATTTGATAAGCATGAGCTAAAGCAGCTCGGGGTATCTAGCATTAGCCAGTGACCAGGCGTTAGTTACCACTGGGAAACCAGGAGATAGCTTTGTGCAAATGTAACTTCCACAAAAAATGAAAACCTATCGGGCGGCCCATTATCTATCACCCATTATGCTTAAAATGTTTTTTAGATGCGCCCAAATGTCCCAAACAGATTTAAATTAACATGCGTTTATTTGGCATCAGTTCATCTGTGGAGCCAAAGGTCGATCCTTGTAACTGTCTCAAGCTTCCAATCAGGAGTTAAATTGCTCCAAGCTCACCTCAATTTTGAATCCTGATCTTACAAAACTCAATTTGCCCTGGCATAGTATTGCTCCAGAAGGTTCAGACCAAAAACCAATCTTGAATGGTTACACAGAACCATCTCACTATGCCCATTACCGCTTTCATAATCTGGTTAGTGTAAACAAAATGTCAGGCATTTTTCCACATGTGGGAACAATGGCATACAAACGACACTTTAGCAGCTGCCTGCAAAACTGCCAATGATTGGGGCAGAGGGGTGAACTGGCTCTTTTAGACCCTCCAAGGGAGAATAAAAGAAATTAAACTACCTGAACCTAACAAGAGTGCTTTTTACCACCGCAGTCTATTCACAGCAGTCTATTGGCAGCATTGTGCCAAAGCTTTGGAAAAAGGTCTGGTGGCTAAACAGTAAACTACTTATATCATGGGCCTTGTTGTAGATCCCGCTTCACCACCTGCCGGGGTCCAGCCTTTGGAAGATCAAGCCTCCGATTTACCTACCAAGAAAGGGCCAAACCCTGTGAGGAAAGAAATGCTAACCGGTTGTTGGAAATACCAAGTTGGACCATAATTTGAGGGCCGACAGAAGTCAGGACCCACAGGAGCAACTGCTCGACATGATCCTAAAGTTGAATCCAAATTGTGGCAGCTTACAAGGATGAGAAGTTGGAATTTGAGATGAAAACACCAAAAGGAAAACCTGTATAAAGAATCACATCAAGAAATAACTCCTCAGCCTACCCCATTGACAATATTGAGAATTATTCGAAGTAGCAACGCTTTCAACAGTGAACTACACCATTCATGAAACAGTTATGAGAAGTTGAAATTATATATCAAATGATATTCTATCCCACTATTGAGTGGTGCAAGAAGGTAACAGTGAATAAGAAAGTTCCTGACATTCAGCAGATCGAAAAGGGAATTAAACGTGCTGGGTTACAATTTACATCCCTATTTGTAAGGGTGTGACACCGTGTCTTGATTAACATGGGTTTTCCTGAAGAAAGAATACCAACAATTTACAGTGATATTTACTGCTGTTTTTCATCTGTGTGTAAGAAAGGTTTAAATTTTTGATCTAATCATGAGTGGAGCGCGCTGAGTGTTTGCAGTGACTAGCTGGAGAAGCTGCAGCGACGAGTGTTTGCCATTTTTACTGCTGGAGGAGGAGCCAATTACAGAAAATCTTGCACCTGGGCAGCTCTCCCGAAGTTGACATTTCATTGCTGCGGTCTATGGAAACACGACTGTGTACAATGAGTTTACTGCCCCTGATCCCCACTTATCCGCAGACCATGCCGCCAGCATCGGCGGTGTAAATCCATCACAGATCAGCAGCATGAAAATGACAATGGGAGGGGTCTTGGTAGCAGGTCCTCGATCCGCCAAGTACATAAATCGAAAGGTAAATCCAACCAAGAGTGTGGAACTGTGGGCATAAGAGCTGGGTCGATATTACCCGGTAACTACAAAACAAACAAGATACCCCAGCCGCATTGCATCAAAAGCAAAACTGTAAAATTGCAGTGCTCCCAAATCAACAGAATGTTGATCCAAATGTTGATCCAAAGCCAGATGAACAAACATCAAATGCTGCTGAAATGCCGGAGCCCCAAAGTAGATTGAACGGGAGCGCAGGCTTTAAACCCCAAAACATCCAAGCTCTGGGATCACATGTTACTACTGTGGGGAATAAACAGCCCGTCACTGACAGGACCATGCTGAATTTGAGGAAAAACTCATTGCGCGACCACGCAACGCATTGACTTGAACGCTACAAAAACAAATGCGCAATGGGAAAAAACTGGAAAGTTGAGGACATAAAAAGGCTCCAAAGAAAAGGACGATGCTTGAAAATAGATTTGAAAACATCACAGGAATTCTGGGCTGTAATAAACAAAAAAAAGACAGAATCCCAGCAACATGCCCCAACTTGTAAGATAAGCGAAGACCAATGGACCAGGCACTACAATCTACTTGTTCAAAAAAACAGGACAAGACATTGAGACGACTTTGAAGACTCTACCCCATGGAACCTTATCAAAAGCATCAGCTCATCAAGAGCACCTGGCCCCGACGGCTTGACAAAGAATCTTAAAGCAGAATCCTGATGAATGGGCCGAGTTCTGAGACTCCCGATTAAGATCATAACCAAAGATCGCAGAATACGAATATCCCTGAAAAGCGCTTTAATTGTTCCAATCTTTAAAAAGGGGATAAGAACCGAACCCAGAAACTACAGACCTATGGTGCTACTTGATGTAGTCGGAAAGATCTTCGCTACACAGCTCCAGCGTAGGTTAACATCCTGGATCAAACGGGATCTCTTGATAGTAGACAAACGGGATTCATTAAAAGGAGTAGGTTGTGGCTTGAACCTGCTAATGATTAACTTACTGAAAATTGAGGCAATAAGGAAAAAAAGAAGTCTTTCCTGCAATCGTTGATCTCGCTCAGGCCTTCGACGCGGTTGACCGAAATCTACTATGGAAAAAGATGATGGCTCAGAACTGCCCTGATGGACCCATAGGAGTGATAAAAGAACTATACACCAACACCATCATTAAAATTCGACTCGATCGAAATGGAACTCTTTCCAAACAGATCACATGCGATGTAAAACAAGTGAGCCCACTGGGTGCAGTTCTATTTAATTTCTTTATGTCCGACAATCGGAACAGCACCGAGTGAGACACATTCCTTTGCCCCCAAGATTAGTGGAGCGCAGCCGGATTGGATGCTATATGTGGACGACAGTCTTACTGGATATCGGTAGGCCTCCAACGAAAATTGACTGCCATACAAAACTATGTCACTAAAAATGGCCTTGAAGTAAACACTGCAAAAACAGATTTCAAACTTAAAAATCTACATGGAGGCAAGAGACAACCAAAAAGAAAATTCCAATGGAAAATTGGTCAAGACACCTTAAAATGCGTTACCCAGACAAGATACTTGAACGTAGTGATAAACTCGATCAATGATGAACAGGTGGCAAAGTTCATAAAATCAAAACGTAAAAAGTAACCTCCCAAGGAGCCACGATAAACAAAAAATACGGGAAGTTTAGCTGAAAGCCAGTCATGGACTTCTACAGAGCAAAAGTAATGCCTGCTTTAATTTATGGTTTGGAATAGGCACTAGGTTGCTCATACACGGTGTGGGAGTCATGTGGGCACACCTTCTGAAAAAAGATCTTACATTTACCTAATGAAACGCCAACGGCTTGTATTAGGTATGAGCTCAGCCTGACGTCTATTACTGCAAGAATTATGTTGAACACGCTGTCCTCAAACAGGAAGGTGATCGATACGGATAACTTGGTTCAGTTCAAAATTCTGAACACAGGTTCCGACAAGGACACCGACTTGATACTAGGTTTGTGAAAAGAGCTGTGAGGTAACGCTTCGGGACAACCCGAATGCTGTTAAAAAAACGGTGGCAGTCAGAGTGGTTAGAAACTACACAAAGAAGCCGACAGATGTATGCAACTGGTAGCTCCTGAAGCAAACACCTATAACAAACCAGCAAAATATCTTACAAAATTCCCTTGCAGTCGCTTACGAGACATTTTCTTGAGGTTTAGATTAAACCAATTAGAGACAAAAGAAATTCTAAACATAAGAAAACAAAAACGGAGAGACTGACAACAGTTGCAGACAAAGCAAGAATCCTGAGGAAAACTTAAAGCATCTGGTGCTATACTGTTCGGGATTGCAATCACTAAGAACCAAACTCTTAAGACATGAGATCGAGATAAGATCCACCTGGGGAGGCGAGAAATTGTGGTGTGCGATGTTTGAAGGCTTGGACAATAAGCTGACATTTGGCATAATCATTTTTCTGGAAGCCCGACGGGATATACGTCTTGAACAAGAGACGTTTGTCGCTTCTAGGACTTCGCCTCACAATTTTTTTTTTTTTTTTAATCAGCCACATTCAAAGTATCTTTGCGGATTGTTCCAATTGGAAATCCTCCAAGACCACCGCCCCCACCAAGTTTGTTTTACTGTTCTTTTCTTATTTCTTTTTTAAACTGAATGTCAAACTATGTTAGACTTTGAGGAAAAAATGTTACTCGTTTTTTTCAGTTAGAGTATAACACACATGTTTAAGTTAGTAATAAACTAAAAAAAAAAAAAAAAAATGCGACCCAAGTAAAGCAGTATGCATTAACAGAACCAAGAGTGCCAATTTCTTATATTTCAAAGGAAAATATAATTACACATTTGCTCCAATCTCTGACAATACTCAGAATGCATCAATTCAAGAGGTGATGAATGCCTTGAACATTGAACAACAGAATATCAAGATCCCCGAATGGTGGTGGGGGGGGTGGGGGATAGGGAGGAATTAAAAAAAATCAAAATAATGCAATCGTCATTCCAAAAAGCGGCAACTAGGTATTTACACTATCTGGAGGACAGAGCTAAAGTTACCAAATGACTTCCAAAAGTCTAATTTGACCAATAAACAAAAACAAGCCTTACATAACCCAACCTGAATCCAGAATTGATAATTAAGGTGGCAGATAAAGGTAACATTGCAGTGCTCAATAGGAAAGATTGTATGTAAATGGCTGATTGCTATGTGAGACTATCTGGAAGATTGAGATTAACAACATGTCATGTGCATTGAATCTCCTTAACATTTGGTAAAGGCGAGGCATTCCGATGGATGAAAGGACATTTGATAGTGGAACATCCTACCATACCCACAATATACTTCCAACCCAAGGTACATAAAAACTTGACCGTATACCAGAGGGTAGACCCATACTTAGTGGCATTGGTTAGGTCAACGAGCCGTGTTCTCGGTATAAGAGCAATGCATTACAAAAAAAACAAAAATAAGCCCTTATGATCCCTACGTATTGGCACAACAATGCATATTTCACTAATATTGGATACTAGCATGGTATGGGAGCCTGACTCTATATTGGTTAGCTTGTGTGTCTAATCCCCATGTACATAGAATTGTAGCCGGTCAAGTGGCACAGACAGAGCGCTCGCTTTGACATCCGTGCAGAGCCTGCAGGTTCGAATCCCGACAGGGCCAAACTCAGCCTTTCATCATTCCAAGGTCGATAAATGAGCACCACACACACCGTGGGTAATAAGCAGCGCTAGATACCCGAGGGTTCGTAGCGCTATATTATTACATCGATCACACATGATCTGGCCATAGATAGCACATACAGACACCAATCTGCTTCCTTCCATGCTTAAATGTTAGAATTTTTATAAAACTCATTGAGCAATAATGAGTTTTTGTTTAATAGGCCGTTTTTCAAACAAACGGGGATCGCTACGTAAAGAATTTCCCATTCAAGAGATGATGTTAAGCAGATACTTGTTAAAAGTCTAGCATTTCAATTGAATCAACTTATTTTGCATTTTGGTTCGTTTAACTGCAGAACAGACCTGAGACCTATGCTCTACTACTGTTTACAGTCCCCCTTTTCTTTCTTTGTTCTTTTCTCTTCCTTTATATCAGGAAACCGTAATTTGTATTTTGCTATCTTGATAAGGGAAGCCATGTGTAATAAAATTGCACTATTAATTATGAATAATTGTTTCTCTCAATAATATAGAGTATACCTATACAAAATAATCTATTCGTTTTGTTCAACCTCTAGGGGATTCTAGAGTACATCACGAGTATGAACCACTGGTGTATCCCTGATAACGCCACCAATCTAAATACAACCAATTACATACCAAACTTATAGTAGGTCTCAACTTTGCCAGATGGCTACCCCCTGTGTGACACTGTTTACTTCAGCCTTAGGTTCCGCCTCTATGGGCTGCCCCTCCAGTTTAAATCACATCTAGGTAGGCCTGTGAATGTTAGCAATGTGCGACACCTAGAAATGTGAATATTAGCATGTGCCACACTTGGTTAAAATTGTGAACATTGGCCTGCGTCACATCCACTCTGCAGGAATCTAATATAGGTGTAGCCTCCATCTTTGTCCATTACATTTTAAAACCCACTGACTTCGGAAGCTAGGCCTTTCCCCAGCTACACGGGACACTCAATCCAGGTATAGCGCCCATCGATGTCTATTGTATGGTGTAATGTATTGTGAAACCCAGGCCTCTCCCCCCACTTTATGGAATCCTGGTATGGCCTCCACCTCGTCTATCATATGCGGGAACCCACTTACTGTGGAACCAGCCCCTTTGCCCACTGCACAGGACTCTCAATTCTATGCATAGCCTCCATCTTTGTCTATTGCATGGTGAAACGTAGTGCACTGCGAGACCTGGGCCTCTGCCCCACCACACAGGATTCTTAACCCTAGGCATTTAGCCAAACTGCAAAGATCAGCAGACATATAACCAACTAACCAAAAAAAGCTCAAAGATTCTGTATACCCAACAACCTACACAACCACCTCTCCCACAGCAAGTCGCACGCACTTCACCACACTACAACAAACACCACATAAGCGGCACCAACAGCACGCATGGCCTGACATCAATCCGATACTCGCAACAAAGCTCAGCGCACAGTGTATACCAAACTGAAGCTGCCAACAGGACACCACTTCTATTCGTATCCTACTCCATCTCCACCTTACTTACCCACTCCGCCTTCTCGTTTGCAAATCTGCCTGGGTACCAACTCCATTGGTGGCCGTGCGCTATACAAATGCTTCTAACATTAATTGACCATGAATTCAAGCCACAGATAAACCTCTGGAGCAGATATATTCATGCAACTGTGATTGAGGGCCTCTAAAGATGCGTTGGCTGAGTTTGTGATTTCCTTGAATGTCAACAGTCAGGGTATTACTTTACCGGTACAACTAACAGATGCAGTACTGATTTTTTGGATCTTCATATTAACATCACTCCAACAGTTACTACACAGACACCGAATATTGACTGCTGTGAACTCAGTATTACATGCAAGTAGCTGTCACATGAAAACAGTCCTTGCAACATCCCAAAGGAGGATTAGATTAAAAAAAAAATATGAAACAGATGTAGGCAGAGTTCAATGTATGTTAAGGAATGCAACACATTACAAGCTAGATTCTTGTCCAGGGGTTACCCCAAGTTACGAAGAGAGCTTCAATTTTGACACCAAATGTGAAAGCGGGTACACCCAAAACCAACATACTTTGCATTAACACCAGCTACAGTGCAGCTTGAATGTCTCAGCATCTAAGAGGGGGATTGATCAAGAGCTGAAATTAAGAAACCTAGAGGCTAAACTAATCTGTAAATACAGGAGCGTTATCCAACTGTCAACGAATTTGATGCATTCTTGTAAATTGTGAAATTACTATTGTATGGAATATCCCAATAATGCACAAAAATGCACCCATTGTTAGAAAATCAGAGTAGTCAAATTCCAAGAAAATGTCAACATATCAGGGACTTGTCTGTTTTCAGTGTATGTCCCGATATTTGGGCCAGGACGGGATGGTCCAGCCATGCTATAGTTTCATTGTGTGTCAATTAGTGAGAACTATCGAGACGATTTTTCATGTGGATGTCAAATTAATCATGCATTTCTTCCAATTAATGACTTCCTAGTATACATTAGCATAGGTCTTACAAGTTATGAGATGCGTGAGGAGGTACAAATGATTGTAATAATGGCACTCAGTCAAACATTTGTTTTTTTCGTTCCCCGGTCTCAGCTACCATGCCAGCGGAGGAGCTGGCATTAACTTGGCGTGAGAGAATGAGAATCGTTAAAATAGATAACCCGAGTTTTGGCAGCGGGTGAGATGGGGATTAGGTTGTCGCCGATGTTGAACGTTGTGTAGGCCGGATCCAAGTTGCAGAGAGTGGTGGGGGATCAACAATGAGAATCTCTGTTTTATTGTGGTTTAAGCATAGCATGCGTGTTGCCATCCAGTTTTGGACGATGTTGTAGGCTAAGTTGATGGTAGCGGTGTCTTGGTGGTAAGAGCCTGAGAGGGGGTGGAGAATTTGGGCGTCATCGGCGTAGTTCATGTAGGAGATGCCGAAGACATACAGGTGATCAAAAAAGGGTTTTGAATATACAGAGTTGAGCAAAGGCAAAAACTTTGGGGTACGCTGCAGGTAACTGGCGTGGGTGAGGCGGCATGATAGTCCTGAGAGATCGGTCTGTTAGGAAGGATCTGAACCAGTCAGTGGCTGCAAGAGAGAAGTTTGCTGTGGTGGCGAGGTGATTGCAGACAAACTGAGCTATGCAATATTAACAGTGTATGTTTGGAAACTTATTGTCAACTCCCCGCCCATCCCTATACCTAACCTCTTATTACTTACCTCCCCATCGCCCCCCCCACCTGCCTCTGCTGTGCCCTTATCAACGCTCGTTCACTCCCAGCCCATGCCCTGAACGTTCATGATCTAATCACTAGCTATAACCTTGACCTTCTGATAATTAGTGAAACATGGCTCAATGAAGCATCCGGCACAGCCTTGGCCCTCGCCATCCCATCAGGTTTTACTATCTTCAGGAAAGACTGTCCCTTGCAGAAAGGGAGAGGGGTAGCCATCATACCTAAAGGGACCCCAATTAGATTGGTGGAAGGGGAATTAGGTTGCAACAGTGACTACCTTCTTCTCAAAGTCAACCCTTCCCCTAACTGCACTATTGCTCTCCATGTAGTTCATCGACCACCAGGGCCAGTATCAGATTTCCTAGACGCCCTCATTCATACCCCCTCTGATACCCTAAAAAGTCAACTAAATCCATCCTTCTAGGGGATCTCAACCTAGGCCTTAATGACCCCAATGACTCAAGCAGCCTCCCGTAATAAAGCCTCATCTACCCTAGGGTTGAAACGAGCCATTTCGGAGCCAATCCACATCAAAGTACGCACCCCTGACTGGGTTGCCCAGCAGAATTGCACCCTCATGATAACCGACATCTCGCTTGCCCCTGGTCAGACCATCATTCCATTTAATTCAACCAGATCACCACCAAGGGGTCCCCCAAGTTAGAGACTCCTCTCCCCCCGGCATTCAGAAGGAGTTCCCGTAAACCCACTAAGGAAAGCTCACACCCTTCCTCCTGGTGCCTGCCCTCCAGCACCCGTTGTCTAGCAACCCAGAAACTCTTGCTAATACATTTAAAACCATCACCACCCAAGCGATATATGAAATCTCCTCAATCACCCCCAAGGAAAGGCGAGCGCACTAGGCACTCAAATGCCTGGTTCTCCCCTGAGCTCCTGGAGTTACGCACCAGGAAAAGGACAGCGCTCTCCCCAATGACTAAGCTGGCTTTCGAATCCGCTTTCAAATCCGCCATTAAAAAAGCCAAAGCCACCTCCTTTAATAGCAGGATAGCTAACGCTAAATCAGGGACTAAAGAAATCTTTGCCATCTTCAGGGAATTGGAAACACCCATTCCCCCCACTGCCCCTACCCTCACCTCAAAAAATGAAGATTGGTGCAATAATATCCAAACAGCCATGTCGGACAAACTGAACACCCTGCATAATAAAATCATCGCCCATGAACAGGCGCTGAGTCACCAAATATCCAACTTGCGGATTAGTACCTCCTGTGACTCCCCTCCCTTCGCAATCAAGGAGATGAGTGAACGAGAAGTCATAAATCTATTAAACCCTCCCACTGCAAAGGGGACACATGCTCGGCCCAACTCATTAAAGACTGCACTCCTTCCCTTGCCTTACTGCATTTACCAATGCCTCCTTCACTACTGCCCTTGTGCCAACTGGCCTGAAGGAAGCTTGGGTACACGCTCCACTAAAAAAAAAAAAAAAAAAAAAATATTTTAAAACACAGCGCGCTTGATCCCACTGTTCTAGGGAATTTTAGACCTATCACCACAGTTCCCTTTCTATTAAAAATCCTTGACATGGCAGCTTATCTGCAATTCCTCACTACGAACAACCTTCGTCTCCGACAATCAGGCCTCCGCCCCGGTCATGGTACCGAAACTGCATTATTAGACCTTAAAAACCAAATCGACGATTTCAGAGACTCGGGCAAACCTGCCCTCCTTCTGCTCCTTGGCTTGTCTGCAGTTTTTTTGATTTGGTGGACCATAACACACGGTGTCACCATCTCTCTTCCGCTGCCAACTCCCCCCCCACCAAGGTCATAGCTTGGATCACCTTGTTTCTCCAGGAAGTGATTATGGAAGTTCTCCGTCCAAGCCTGTGCACACCCGAGTAACATAAAATGCGAAGTCCCACAGGGCTCATGCATCTCACCTACCCTTTACAACCTGTTCACGAGGCAATTGTTAAACATTCTGGATGCTTTAGGCATCACATATACTAATTATGCTGATGACACATCCAAAATTGGATGGCAGAAAACTGGTTGCGCCTTAACAGTGAAAAAAACGAACTTCTGCTGATTGGATCACCTGCCACCCTCAATAAATTCGGCAAACAGTACAGCTCGTTCACGGTTGTTAACACTCCCATCCTAGTACCCCAAGCTGTAAAGACATTGGGTGTCTACCTGAACTCTAACCTATCGCTGATCAGACAGGTCAATGTCATTGCATCTGCAATGGCTACCATTCCAAACTGCTTAAAGGGATGGTCTAGTAAAAAATTTTATTTAAAAAAAATAGATAGGCAACATAAAAAAAAAAATACTAGCATTCTCTGTTTTAAAACTTCCTATGTAAAATTGTGAGCTATTCAAGCTCAAAATTCGCAAAAGCAAGCACATGGGTGCATCCATTTTGTGAAATGGAGGCCCTCCTGTGCTGGCTTTTGCGGCACTAATGAAGGAAAAGCCAGCCAGCTGTAGTAAACAAAAGCTACCGCTGGGTGGCTTTCCCTTCATTAGTGCTGTAGGCGGAGGACGGGGACCGGAGACCAGAGCAGGGCAGCTGCAGCTGAATCTCAGTAAGTGCTATTTATATATATTTTTTTTAAAATAAGCACTAGCTGCGGTTTTTTTTTCTAAGTTTTCCGGGCTGGAGGAGCCCGGAAAACTTAGAAATAAAACTGCAGCTTTAAAAACGTATTTATGTTTGCGGTCGCTTCAAAAGCGACCGCAAACATAAATACAATGTTATTGTGTTGGAAAACGCTGCGGTTTTTCTTTCCAAGTTTCTCAGGCTCCTCCGGCTCAGAGGAGCCTGAGAAACTTGGAAAGAAAAACTGCACCGTTTTCCCAACACAACCGCGTGTGTTTCTGCCTGCTGTGGCTATCACTTTGGGTCTCCGGTGCTCCCAGGGGCAAGCTGAATTCACTCCAAATGGAGTGAACATTCAGAAAAACTCCTCTGCAAATAGAGAATGCCACTGAAGCATCTATCTGGCTAAATATTCTTGGCAGGGAAATGCAAGAGTGGCAGGTAGGGTCTGGTGGGCAAGAGTCTAGAAACCTTATAGAGTGGTGAGCTAAGAGTGGGGGTGAGCTATGTTTTGAGGCAGTGAAACACGTGGCCCTTCCACCACAAAAACACAGGCGCTCTGAGCATGTAAAGCGACAGAGGATAGTAGTGTCCACACTGAAGCTTACATCACACTGTGCCGCCTACCTTGATGCAAACAGTGACCTGCCAGAAGCGGTAGAATAGAGCAGACCCCCAAATAGCAGGCCTTTCAAGGACACACTCTTCGCCCATATGATCATATTCCCCAAAAAGTGAAATAATGCCAATAAACTACCAATCCCATTTATTTGTTGTATTACTTATAGCGCAAATCTAAACCAGAGCACGAGAGCAACAGAGCATGAGAGCAACAGAGCACTTTACAACAGGAGGTTCTCAGCATTTC
This sequence comes from Ambystoma mexicanum, assembly GCF_040938575.1. Lineage (NCBI taxonomy): Eukaryota > Metazoa > Chordata > Amphibia > Caudata > Ambystomatidae > Ambystoma > Ambystoma mexicanum. The sequence goes on along the minus strand of NC_090923.1, from coordinate 1,204,651,417 downwards.
AAACTGGCACAGTACTCTCCAAGGCATGACTTAGTCTTCAAACAACGATCAGTCTGCCAATTAAAATAGCATTGATAAGCAAATAGACCCATTTGAGTAGCAATCTTGTACCAATATTGTTAGTTGCCAGAAGTTATTTCAGAAATTATTTGTACCGCATACATGAAACAAGCAACAATACAGCATGTTTGCGTAGAGCTGAAATAAGACATTAGTGAGAACAGTTAGGACTTGCACATTCATTAAAATTCAGCTAGGCCTTCAGGTTGGGTAACTTAGTTTACCTATGTAACACAAGAGAAATACACTCAACCCATAGCAACAGATGGCATATGCAATCTCTGTAAAATGGTGCATGTCTCTACAAATCCACTTTATGGTTGCCACACTGCTGCCACACAGAGGCCAGCTATGCACAGTGAAACTTACAAATTTACTGCAAAGTACATGTTAAATGTTTTAAACATCCCTTGCAAATGGTACTCACCCTTCATAAAATCTATTCGGCAATGCAAGTGGGCGAAAAGACTTGTGAGCCATGGATGAGTATCTGTAAAATGTTAGCTACATGAAGGGACACAAATAGATATAATAAAGCTCGGAAAACAGTTTGGCTGCAGGTGTTAATATATAATGCAATCATAATTATAAAGCACACTGAGCTTTGGATGCTTACTACAGTGTATGGTAATGCAGTAGATCGGTAGCAACTGGATCTAACTATTGATCACTACTTTGCATAAACAATTAGTTGGCTTTGTGTAGTCATTATGTAAGAGGAAAGAAAGTAGGATACTATGCAGAGTGGATGGCATAGTAAGCAGAGAACTGGGCAAACTAGGTGTAATATTGTAGTTTGTGGTCATCTGGCTTTCAGGGAAGCTGATAAAAAGCAAGAGGCTTATACAATAGAAAGTCAATGAGTATGGTATCAGCTCTTCGGTCGAACACCAACTGCACAGATGTATGCAACCAGCAAGTTAAGGAACTAGGTTTGCCATCAAAATCATTTGATTGTGTGATCATGTACAAAAGTGTTCTCTTTTCAATATGATGCCTCTTAATCAACAAAATTCAATAAGATTTAGACACCAGCCTAATCTTTACTGTAATGCAACGAGACAATGCAGCGTTTTACAGTACCAATACTATAATTATGAAACAACTTACATTTTTAGGAATGGAATTGCATGATCACCTTTTAAAAAAATATAAAAGTGAACACATACTGGTCTTTGCCAGACAGGATATAGTTAGCTTAATAAAAGTATCACTAAAACTATCATCCCAATTACTTCTGGTTTGAAATTATTTGAAAAAGAAAGAAAAATGCAATTTTTGCCTGGCAATCCTGCAAAGGCCTTTGGCCTGTTAGAGTGGAGGAGATTACTACTGCTACACTAATCTCCATTAGCTCTTGAAGTTGACAGAGAAAAGGGAAGAGCGGACCAAGGGCAAGAGAGGAATGCAGGGCTAGCTGTGCTTTGATTGAACATGGCAACTTGTGTCAATTTGATTAACAAACCTACAGAACTGCATAGCAAATTGCGATGCAACACTGTTTATTTTATGCCTAACGTTACGTCCAGCTAACGCCTTGATGCTGTAAATATAGTCCTTCCGTAATCCGGGTTCTTTTATTTTTATAAACCTGCCGCTTTACACTTCCAACAACGTATGGTATCCACAGTTACTTAGGCATACTATTACTGAGTGGACGGGAATCAGATAAGGCAGTGTATGAGTGCCATGTATGAAAGATGTGGAGGGGGTTTTGACGTACCAAGATTGAAACATTTGCTTGCAGCCATCACAGAGCTAAGCCACAGTTATTTTGGGGAACTACAGCGCAGATACAATTGTGTGGGTGCAGGGGTCTGAATAAAGAACACCCCACCCCCTCGGGAGTAAAGCATTCACCTTTCCAAAGGAAATGTTAGTAGCAGGAGCTGTTAAAAGACTTGCCGATCAGAGAATCAGCACTAGAAGTCTCATATTAAGGCATGGGCAATGATGTACATATGAGGGGCTTGGTTTGAGAATGGGGAGGATTTCCTGAAGATTGTTTTTTTTATTCGCCAGTGTTTAATTGATGGATTTAATATCAAGTGGGTTGTAAGAACAAATACAATATTTGAGAGTAGACCGTGTTGCCCAATTGCTGACCTAAATAAAGCCACAGAGAACCATTGCATTCGGCAGAGGAATGCCTACCTTCAAACTGTACAGTGGTCCAGCGAGACTTGTGTGAGGTTCCAAACTGCCCTCTGAGCCATACGAGGGTATGGTTAATGTGCAAACTTGGTGGGCTTGCAGTGTACATTAACCTCAACTGGACGAGTGTTCATTGCAGAGGCTTGCTGCGGGTCGCATGTAAAATACTAACAGATGTAAACCTATAGTCTTTAATAGGGTGGGAGTCAACATCATTTTCATCAGTTGCCAAGATGGGCAAAAGCAACCCACGATAGCCAATGTAGGACTACGGATGACGAATGCAACTTCTCGCCGCCACTTATGTGATAGTTGTGGGATCTTGCAGATACACAGTAAACAAGCATTGGCAATGCAAACAGTTAGGGCTTTTGTGTAGGCATGGGAAACACTTGCTAGGCACTGCTATCAACTGGCCATTGGTGGTAGCAGGTGCAAAATGGTGAGTACCTGGGCATCCAAGAGCAGTGCCTAGAATAAAGCTCAATAAGCATACAAAGCCAAAATTTGCCAACGCTTGTTTTTAACAGGACCTTTAGCAAAGGACATGCAGAGTGCTTATGAAATCGAGGGTCTGAAGACAGCCTGTTAAGACATTATTACACCAGCACTTACAGCTCCAAGTTATTAACTCTCAGAAGACGGCTTTGAAAAAACATGGTCAGAAACTGAGTGCAAAGTTGGATGGTACGGCTTGATGAAGGCGGATGGGGCAGGAACTGGCGATACGGATTAGCATGGCCAGGGGCAGTCAATGGGTGGACACTACCTACAAGCCTTGTGTCCCTCCTTGTATGCCATTTCCCCCTAGCAGTACTCACATGTATCAGGTTAGAGGTGGTGCTAAAGCACTACCTAATAACCCAAACAAAAAAAGGATAGGAAGTAGGAATAAGATAGTTAATCACTGTACTCATAGTACCCTTTCCTCCACAGTGCCCTTCCACAGTCAGAGTCGATGGTTGGATCCAAGAGCATGTGCAAAGGCCTGCATGTTCACTGTGGCACCATTTTATTTATTTTTACAATATGCTGAATGTTTCATCCTTTGGGGACAGATCAGGTTTATTTTTAGTGGACTGGCAGACACGCTCGGAGGCACAATAGCACACCACATAAACAGACACAGAAAATGTACAGCACCAAAGCAGACAATGGAGCAGATAAGTTCAGAATCAAGGAATACAAAGTCTGGGAGTAGTAGTATTTATTCAAAAAGATGCGTTTTTAATATGCTCTTAGAAAGTTGCAGATTAGTGCATGCCCTCACATCTAGCGGAGCTTATTCCACAGCTGTGGTGTTGCATGAGGAAAGGACTGCCGCTCCATGTAGGCCATGTATGTTCTCTGTGTTTCCAAGAGGCTACTGGCATTAGACCCAAGACGACGAGAAATAAGACAGGCCAGATACTTTGGAGCTTCCCCCGACAGGCAATTATGTGTGATGGACATCACCTGGAAAATAATCTGGCTGCGGATAGGGAGCCAATGTAAAGCTCTCCTAGCTGATGTGACATGGTCTCTGAAGCCCTATCACAATACGCACAGCCTTATTTTAAATGACCTGCAGCAGAGTCAAATCTTGCTTAGAAATACCAAACAGCAGAATTGAACAATAATCAATCTTAGCACCAATGATGTCGCGGGCTACTGTGGCACATTTCTCGGAGGACAAAAAAGGCTGCAACTGTGCGAACCGTTTAAGACAATAACATATGCTTGACAGAAGGAAATTCATCTGACTTTTCATCTTCAATTCCTGGTCCAAGACAACCCCAAGTGTCTTAACCTTACTCTGGGTATAAATCACACAGTCTGCAATTTTAAATGATCTATTACTGTTATATGTAGGAATGGGGACTATGAACCAAGGGTACACTATTCACAAGGCATAAATATAGTTTTCAAAAATTGATTAGCAGAGTCTGCCAATTAAATTGTTCTTGATTAGCAAACAAACCCATTTGATTAGCAATTTTGTACTAATGTTTTTAATGCCACCAGAAGATACTTTTAGCCAAGATATAAAATGAGCAACAATACAGCAGTTTGTATAACGCTGAAGACAGACAGTGTGTCAGGCCTTGCAAATTGTTACTGTAAAATGGTGCATGTCACCACAAACCCTCTTTAAATTTGGCACACTGCTGCCACCCAGAGGCCAGTCATGCACAGTGAAACTTTTGACATTTACTGCAAACAATGTAAAGTTTAAATAAGTTTCCAACATCCCCTGCAAATGGTACTGGCCCTTAAAATCTACTCGACTATGCAAGTGGGCGAAAATATTTTGAGCCCTGGGCGAGTGTCTAAAAAGGTTAGCTGCATGAATGGACAATTAAATAGATATGATAAAAAGGCTCTGAAAACAGTCTGGCCAGCTCTCTACTGCAGGTGCAACTATATAATGCAATCATAATCATAGAGCAAGGTGAGCTCTGGAGGCCAACTACAGTGTACAGTTTTGCAGTAGGTCTGTAGATGTACAGACTGGATGAAAGTATTTATCGCTACTTTAATGAAATAGCAAGTTAGCTTTGTGCATTCATTATGTAAAATACTAATCAGAGTGGAAAGCATAGCATGCAGAGAAATGGGCAAACTAGGCAGAATATTGTAATTTGCGGCCATCTCACTTTCAGGGTAGCGGCTATAAACCAACGTGGTAAGACAGAATGTCAAGGAGTATGGGATCAGCTCATGGGTTGAGCACTATGCAAGCTGTATGTAACCAGCAGGACACAGGACTCGGTTTGCCATCAAAGCATTTGGCCGTGTGGGCATGTACATTTTCAAAGGTGGCCACCCGTCAATATGATGCACCATCCGAAGAAAATTAAATCTAGGTAACACTGAGATTTAGATACACTTCACTGTAAAGCAAAGCATGGAGACAATGCAGAGTTTTACAGTAGCAATACTGCAATTATGCATTATGTCAACTATTACATTTTTAGAAAAGGAATTGAAAGACTATTTTTAAAATGACTAACACATACTGGTCTGTGGCAGACGTGATAGATACAGTTCGCTTAATAACCGCATTATCCTGATTATTTCTGGTTTGCAATTATTTGAAAAATAAACATAAAATGTGCATAGCACTCCCACACAGGCTGTTTGGCACACGAGTGAAGGGACGAGAGAGAGTGTCTCTCTCTAAGAGAGGAATGCAGGGTGAGCGGTGCTTTCATTGAACGTGGTAAACTTAAATAGCTAACTTTGCTACACAAGTGCCAATTTAATTAGCAACCCTACAGAAATGCATAGCAAATTCCTCTGTGACACTGCTTATTTTATGCCTTGTATTCACTACATGCAACTTTATACTGTGTTAAAAAATTTAATGGTGATCAATTTTGCAACTTGGTCACAGCATTTGCATTACACCAGTAGTGGGTTAACAGCTGCTATTAAGTCATTAACTCTCAGAAGAATACTTTGAAAAAGTACTGGGAAACCCTTAGCATGGCCGTGGGCAGTCGATGGGTGAGCAAAACATCTACAAGCTGTGTTCCCCTCGTCATATTCCCTTTCTCCCTACCTGTGCTATAATGCAATAATTTCAGCATACAGGTGGCATAAGCGGAATAGCCCAAACTAAAAAGGATGCGATTGACAGATTATACAGAATGATTTAGCCAAAAACCAAAAAAGTGCTCTGGCATGGAACTTGTAGACGGTGCTTAAGGGTATGAATTGGCTAGATTTCATACGCATACATGTTGTAACACTACAAAAAACCTTTCAGGATTGTATGGAAAAAAAAAAAGACCCAAGCCCTTGCTACTTTTTGTTTAAAATGATCTTTATTTTATAATGAAAGTGCATCACACAACAAACAGGGTAAATATCAAATGGCATATTCACCCACATGACATCCAAGTCAATAAAAACACTCACCCCTCCGGGTGGAAAACGCCAAGATTGTACAATCAGCCTGAGGAAGTTCGTCATTTGGGTGACTATGCCATTATTTATACCCCGTTTGTTGTGTTGCACTTTCATTAAGAAATAAAGATAATTTGTAACTAAAGGAAGTAGGTCATAAGTGCCTGGGTCCCTTTTTACAAACATTCCTGAAAGGGTTTTGTAGCGTTACAACGTTAAAGAATATTAATATATATCATATATACACACACAAAAATAAATACCCTTTACCAGACATGTGAAAGTCCATTTGAGCCAAGTTACACATTCCACAACGCCACCTGGTAGCCATCACTGGAAGTTAACCTACAGTTCAAGGAATTGTGGGTATGCAAATTAGCTCAAATGCAAACCTTTTTTGTTCAGAAAATTGTCTTTGTCTAAGAGGGCAGTGCTACTTCATACATAGCTTAATCAACTCAAGGACATATATATCTCCCAGCAAATGCCTTGTGTGTCAGGTAACTCAACCTGTGTTGTAAAAAAATGAATTATACTTGCATGACGACTGCGCTAGTGTAAATGCGCGTCACAATTGCATCTCCCGCAAATAATGAATACGAGGTTATAAAGTTAGAAACGTGTGGGTACGTAGAACTTGTTTCTCGTTTAGGATGTTGTGCCAAGTGAGACTGGGTCAGTGGGTCCGCAATCGTTGGCTCTCCAGATGCTTCAGACAATAACAGCCCCAATCCGTATAATCAATCGAGGGATCATGGCAATTGTAATTGTATTGCAAAAAAATCCAAGAGCCACAGGTTGCAGACCACTGGATATGGGAAATATATCTTTACATGGAACAAAGGTGGCTGCCCCTGAAGAAACATCGCCCGGGGTAAACTGCTACAATACCAATGTGTTTTCGCGAGCAACCCCAAAAAAGGATCATCAACTGTGATCCAGAATTAATTAGTAAGCATGATACGTGCGTGCCCCCACAATCCCTTCACAAAGGTTGCGCGTATTAAGCAGGATAAATAAATCTCAAAGTAAATTTGCGTTAGCCTGCCATTAAATTACGCAAGACATTCAGTTCGATATATGTACAAGAAGCCAGCAACGGCCCCCAGAATATCATGTTGCCCTCGGCTGTTTCTACTTTGGCGCCACACAGCAAAGGATACATTAAGGGGCGTTAGCACAAACTCAAAGGACACCAAGGAGGAGGAAAAAGAAAAGAAAAAAAAAACCCACAGACTCGCACTCCCCCTAGTGGCTCTTATTAAGAATCGTTCAACAACAAAACTTTGCCTACCGCCTATATATTGCCTCTGTCCATATATGAATTCTCCCTATAATTCAAAAACGTACACACCCTGAGCGCAGTCACCTACCGCAAGTACAAGCAAAGAAAAATCACGGTGGGATAAAATATACTGGGATAAAATACACCAATACAGCGGGCATTATGACGAGAGAAGACAAATGTAAAAAGTCTTCTAAACATCATTACGGGGGGGGGGGGGGGGTAAAACATTGTGGCGGTTCGGTTGCAGTGGATATAATCAAAGGAGCACGCATATTTGGTATTCAACCCGCAATCGTCAAACAAGCAAGATTAAGTAGTATCAGGTTGGCATAGGAAAATAGTTGCTCTTGCATTTTGCTGCGATGAAAGCGTGCCAGTTTTAGACGAAACCACCAACTGCAGTAAACTGTCCCTTGTCTACTTTATGTATGGTCTTATACTGTATACACGGGGAACAACAAGGCATACATTAAAGAACAAGTAGAAAGGCGACACAAATAGTATTGAGGTTTCACGTTCGAGGTACTGAGTGCGAAAGGATTTTAAAACAACCCGTGGTCTAACTGCATAATCCATCAAAGCGGCAATATGAAGGTAATAAAATAATTATCTAGAACAGTGACAGCACAGGCTGTCAGTGTCATAATGGACACTAGGCTCAGCCCGCCCCTCCCCAAAAGAACACACGCCCCCAGCAAAAATATCCACCTGCAAGGACTTAAATCCTGTCACAACCAGCGGCAACTGTCACCACATTACAACCAGGTACATCTGCATCCCATTCAAAACATATCACTCACCGGTATTGTATACATGCAACTCATCCACGATTCCTTCGTTGCCACCGCCGAACACCACGATCAGTTCCTTGATCGCAACCGCACGGTGTCCGTGCCGAGGTCTGGGCACCGGACCCGACCACCCAACCACACGTTTCCAGCGAGGCTGCAGAGCAGCAGATGATGGAAGAAAGGCGGGGGTGCCGGGTGCTGGGGGGGCTGTGGCAGCCATTGCAGGAGAGGGAAATAAGCCAACAGCAACTCTATAGACCACGAAAGAACTTGCCGAGGCTGGGGGGGACGCACAGTGCAGAAAGCTGCTACTCCGGTACTGGAAATGTACTGTGGGGTAAAGGTTTACAGGCCGGACATGGAGGCTGTGGGAGCCGCCATCTTAGGATAGAAGCAGTGCTGCCGCTGTCTACTGCTGGTGCTGTCGCTGCCGTTGGCCTTTCAACTCCAAAAGTCACACTATTCACCCTGCCTGGCCTCGTTGGTTAAAGTTACATCCAATGCTTCGTACGAACAACACCAGTCCCCACTACTGTTCCCCTGTGTAGCTAAATTCACCGCCGCTGGGAGCCGCCATCTTGTGTCTGTCCATAGGCAACCACAAGAGCCGCCTCCAAAATGGCGGCGAGCAGGGTTGCTTCACCTCCCGCCCTCAGGAGGAGGAGCCTGAGATGTCTTTCAGCATTCGTTGAAGCCAATTGAATGAATTTTTGAACCCCACAGCTTGCGTAACTTCAGAACAGCCTTTCACTCTCCAGAAAACATTACGTGTAATATAGGGCCGTAGAAATATCGGGGCAAAATGCTGTCTCTTCACGTCCGCCTGGGAGCCGCCATCTTGTGCGTTTGTTAGGGCATTCTCCGCCCACCTTTCAAACTAAGAACTCTAATAGGCGGGGACTTTAAGTGAAGTGGGCGGGTGCACACTACATTGAGAAGGAGAACAAAAACAATATTTCGGCTGCAAACGAGTGTGGGTAGAGAAAAGGGGCGTTTCTTTGTGCTTTTCGTGAGCTACCGTATGTATGGGTCCCCACACCCTTATGCTTCATAGAGTACCGCCATCGTGTGGCCGTTATGTGATCGTTTATAACGAGCTGACTAAAAATAAAAACATTGATTAAAAAAAATTATGTAAACAGTTGCTGAATTAAACACTAATTTGTATGCAACGTTTTACGATCCTTTCTCTACGGACCGCTATTGTTTTTCCCTTTCTTCTCAGTTTTCACGCCTGCTAGGGAGCCGCCATCTTCTTGTCATCTTCAAACCCCCTCTTGAAAATGGCGGCCACCAGTTCTAGGACTGTTTTTCGCCTTTTCTTTTTCCAATTTATCTAATGTGCTGCTGTATAGAATGAACGTGACAAGCAACCCGTGGAACATGCGGCGGTGTTGTTTTCCCAGACTTAGGATGTGACATGAGTGGGCAGAAAGCTATGCTGCCAGCTCGTCCATGCCGAGCAGGAAGTCGCCATGTTTCTTTTTAATGCGCCTTTGCCTCCCTCCCCTCAGTCCTCATTGGAACACAAAGATGGCGCCCGATCAGTATATGAAAATCGTCAACTGAAACTTTTCAGATTGCATGGCCTAGGTTATTATTACTTTTTTAATATAGATGTGTTCGTGCTCCGAATGTTTTACCAGAGAGTATTTTGCTAAGGTTCGCTCAAACTAATTCTCTCGAGCAGAACATGTTTTTTCCCGCCTGTCTCCCCCACGTTGACAGCTTGACATGAAGTCCGTTTCTTGTTTTCCAGTGACAAAATTTAGGGGGCGGGTGTTGCTTCCTGTGAATCGAGGCCTGGCCGCTAAAACCGTTAAACTTCCTACCTAAATCCCGAGGTTTTTACTGCAGTAGCGTCCGCGTCAATTTGAGTTGAACTTGTAACTACTGCTGTGGGTATTTGGGTTTATACGGAGGCCCAGATATAATTTTAATATCTTCCCGTTATAGATCCGTAATAACCGCCTTTATTCGGTAGCCATCTTAGTGGGGGAGACTACTAGCTCTCCATTGGGTTTTAAGTACGCCCATGTGAAACTTTCGTGTTTAGGTGGGTTGAATTGCCTGGCGGATATACGCAGCCCCAAAATCAATCGGCTGTTTAATTTAGAAAAACGGAAGGCCCTTTTAGAAATGGCATTGTATCCTCACTGCTAGACATGTCCGCCATCTTACAATGGGACGTGAGCCAAAAAAAACGTGAACTTAAAAAAATAATAATAATAATTGCTCTCGCACCTAAAAGTTATTAAACTACGCATTGCACAGATGTGTTGTTGTGGCAAGCTTTAATAGATCTTTTTCTCACGGGCCCAAGATTTTCAAGATGGCGGTCGCCACGTCTGTAGGAAATTCTAGCGACACGGCATGTTTTTTGGTTCAAACCATTTTATTGATTTTCGATCAATTCATAATGAAATGAGAAAAGGCACGCACAGGTAAAGAGGGCAGGAATACAACTACAAGAGAGCATATATCTACCTCTAGTCCCGCAGGAGGGGTGAAAACAGCAGATTTGATCTGTGGCGAGTTTAGAGTCTGTTACAATGCCATAAAGAGTACAATATACCTTAAACACTTTATGAACACAAATCCCTAAGTTACTCATTATTGGATGCAGTATATGACACCTAGGCCCCCGCACACACAACCGTACGCACACGCAGTCAGTCGCACAGACAGACACGGGACGCATGTTGCCGTTACTGGTCCCGGCTGCAACTGGTGACCAAGACCTGCTTTATTAAACAAGCGCATGCGCGAGCCTCGTTCCGGCTCGCGCATGTGCACATGCATGGCGTACTACGCAACATCCCTCCTTTTTCCCCAAACAATGAACACGTTTAAACTATAACCATAACAAACAAAACCTTGGTGCGTGGGAACAGTTCTCGGCCTCCTACGAGACCGGGTCCATGATGAAGTCTTGGAACCTCGATGGGCATTGGCGCCCTTCCCGGCTCAGGTACCTTCTGCTGTCCTCGCGAGGTGCTCTCGGTGTCCCCTATACCTCTGGAGGCCCTTCGTCCACCGGCGGTGCCACGGGTCGTGGCCCTGGGGAAGCTGCCTCTGGCGGCGCTCCTGGGGAGGCCACCTGCGGGCTGGCCTCGATCCGCTTGAAGTAGGATATGTTCCTCGTGACCTTCCCCCTCTCATTGGCCGCAGTGACCATCGACCCCTTGACATGGGTTACTCCTAGTGGCAGGGTCTCATATGTGAGGGATAGTTTTCCTTCCGGACGCCTGTTTCGAACTAGTAAAGTGTCCCTTACTTCAATCGTTTTTTCCTGCAGGTTCCGGCAGGCACTTTCTCATTCTTGACCCTGCGCTCTTGGCGTACGCGGTTGTTGTCAATCACCCCGGGTTGTCGCCCCTCTACCTCAGGCAGCAGCCCTCTGGGGCATCGGTTAAACAGTGCTTCGGCCGGAGCAACCCCAGTGGACTAGTGGGGGGTTGTCCGATACTCTCGCAGGAACTGAAAGAGGTTCTGACGTAGTTCCTCTCCATCCAGCGAGATTCGGAAGATCTTGTTGAGTGTCCGCATTAATCACTCAGCCTCTCCGTTCGCCCTGGGCCAGAGCGGCGTGACTTTCCTATGTTGGATTCCCCTCTCCTTACAGTACCTGGCGAACTGCTGCCCCTGGAACGGCGTGCCATTGTCCGAACATATCTCTGTGGGGAATCCGTGCGTGGCAAACATCTTCTCCAGAGCCAAGATGGTGTGGTCACTGGCTGTAGACTCCACCAGCTCGACTTCTGGATACCGTGACCACTGGTCCACGACCGCCAGAAAGTACATGCCCCGACCCATGAAGCCAAAGTCGGCATGCACCGTGCCCCACGGCTGCTCATGCCTTTCCATGGTTCCGATGGGTGGACCCCTCTCCGCCGGACTGGCCGCTTGGCACGGAACGCATGTGCGCACAAACTCGTCCACTCTTTGCGCCAGGTCGGGGAACCACACCTTCAGTCTTAGGCACGCCTTGGTCTTGGCAGCCCCTTGATGTCCCTTGTGTGCCATATGTAGCACCTTGGTCACCAATGTTCGCGGGGTGACGGTATGGCGGCATCGCAGCAGGAGGCCATCCTCGGTTACCGATAGCTCATTGCGCACCTTCCTTAGCACTTGAAGGTCCTTCTGAGCCCCGGCCTCTCGTCTGGCGTTGTTTGCAAGCACTTCCCTCCACTCGCCACTGCCATTGCCTCCATGATGACCAGGAAGATTTTGTCCTCTTTTGAGGCATCCACAATCTCCTGGCGAGCAAAGGCCCCCGGCAGGGCCGCCTCCACCACATTGTGCACCATCTCAGTGCAGTCCACTACTTCAACGGTGTCGCGGGGGCGCCCGGCCCCTGGATGTCTGGACAAATAGTCTTCCGGGTTATGGGTGCCCGGGCGATACTGCAGTTTGACACCGTACTCCATCAGCGACAGCATCCACCGTTCGATGCGTGGAGGAGGCTTGGAGGATGTGCCCGCCATGATCGGAGTGAGAGGCTTGTGGTCGGTTATCACCACAACAGGCTTTCCTAGGATGTATATCCTAAAGTGCTTGCAGCCCCACAGAATAGCTAGGGCCTCCCGCTCAATCAAGGAGTACCTTTTCTCCGTTTCTGTGAGCATCTTGCTGGGATACGCTATCAGGGGCATGAGTCCTTGTGAGTCAGCCTGCATCAGCACCGCGCCTAGCCCAACCGGGCTGGCATCCACGACAATCTCTGACTCCTAGTCCGGGCTGAAATATGCCATGGTTTCCTTCCCCGAAAGAGCGTTCTTGATCTCAGCAAATGCCCTTTGTTCCTTGGGAGTCCATACCCACGCAAAATCGTTCCGAGTCAGTGCCCACAAGGGCGCTGACAGTGATGCTAAGTCGCGAATGAACCGCCCACAATAGTTCACCATGCCAAGAAAGCTTCTTATCTCGGCCGTTGATGCCGGGGGAGCCGCCTCCCATATGTCTCTCACCTTCTCCAGGTCGGGCGAGATGCCTCCTGCATGGAATACAAACCCGAAGAACTCTATCTGTCCTTCAGAAACTCACATTTCTTTCGATGTAGAGTCAGCCCAAAACTTTTGAGTCTTTCCAATGCCCGTTCCAGCCTCTTCAGGTGTTCAGACACCGACTGGGCAAAGACCAGAATATCATCAGACATGTTAATGACACCTTTGAGTCCCACCAGGGCTCCACGGATGACGTTCTGGAACACTTCCGCCGCTGACGAGACACCAAAGCTGAGTCTTTTAAACTGATATAGCCCTTCATGGGTTGTAAATGTAGTAATGTACCGTGCTCCTGGTGGAGTTCTAGCTTGTGGTACCTAGACCTCAGATGGAGCTTGGAAAAGACTCTCGCCCCCTGCAGCTCAACCACTATGTCATCCAGTGTAGGCGTGAGGTGATGCTTCCTCTTAATGGCGGAATTCGGCAGTCTCATATACACACAGATGCGGACAGCCCCTGGTTGCTTGGGCTTCGGTGCCACCACTATAGGGAAGAGCCACGGATTTGGGCCCTCTACCCTCTCAATGATGTCCAGGTCAATGAGCGATTGGGGTTCCTTTTCCACCTGCGCCCTCAGATGAAAAGGAATTCTTCGATGCTTGAGGGCTGTCGGCCTCACTGATACATCTATGTGGAGTCTGATGGGGTCGCCTTTCAACTTGACCACGCCCTGGAAGATGCTTTCAAAACGATGCAGCAGGCGATCAATGTCTGTATGGTATACGGCCAGAGTGAAATGCACAATGTCTAGGGCTTCGGAGGCAGCACAGCTCAGCAGGGAGTGCGGTCTTACATGAGTCACAAAGAACCTGGCCTTGATTTTATTCAGCCCATGTGATACGGGGGCTACAAAGACACCCTGAATTGGCAGGGGTGTGTCCCCACCAAAGGAGTATATCCGAGCTTTGGATTCTTCCAGCTTGGGGGTCCCCGGGAGAGCCTCATAGTGTTCCGCTGCTAGGACGCAAACCGACGCTCCGGTATCGATCAAGACAGGAGTGGGCACATCACCAATGTTCATAGTGCATGTTGGTTGCCTGCTTTGCTTCGCCCCAGTGGCAATGCTAGAGATGAAAAAGATCTCCTCTTCTTCCTCCTCGGCAATGTCCAAATCCTGCACCCCTTGCTCGATCGTAGACACACTTCTGAAGTGTCTGGGTTTAACCCCTCCTGATCTTTCCGGCCCCCTGGATGCAGCCACCGGGGTCGTGGCCTTGCACACTCTCGCGTAGTGTCCTGGTGTGCTACACCTTCCACAGACCCTTGTCTTTGCAGGGCACTCCCCAGCGTGTGGCAGGTTGTACCCACAGTATGGGCAGGACTGAGGATTACTGGACGTGGAGGGACTATCCGCTCTCTTGGGACCCCAGCGCGACCTCCCTGGGGCAGAGCGCCCAATGGCAAAGGCATCCTCACTCTTCCCAGGATGCACCGCCACGTCCATCTTCGTACCTCTCGACTCTGCCAGTTCATATGCTCGCCCAGTGTCCAGGATTTGTGCCAGTGTTAGGCCTTGTTCTCTAAGCACTTGCCTCCGCAATTTCCCGGAGCTACACCCCTGTATGAGCTAGTTCCGCACCATCTCCTCCTGATTCACCCACCTGCAGGTGCTAGCGAGGCGCCTCAACCTTGCACAGAACTGGTCCAGAGACTCCTCCCCTTACTGCTCGGCACACATCACGAATCTGTCGAAGTCGATATTTGCCATGGGGAGGAAGTGATCCTGGAGGGCCTGTTTCACTGCATCATAGGTGACCACCTGAAGGTTTAGCGAGTAAAAAATCTGATGGACCTCTTTGCCAGCCGAGTACACCAACGTGGCCACCTTCGCATCATCCTCAGTCTCGCCCGAGGCCCTGAAGGTCATCTCCAGTTTCTTCACCCACAGTAGCCACTTCGGCCCCAGTTTGGAGGGCGAGCCCGAAGTATCAAACTCAGGCATGGGTGCCAAAAATGCTGAGCATCCTACGTGGGACTGGCATGGGGGCTCCCTCTTCTCCATCCTCTTCACCCATGGTGGTGTTTGGGGTGTTCCCCACTAACCTTCTCTGGACAGGGAGAGGTGCCCAGTATCAGATGGCCCCAAGCAGATGATGGAATGGGCCTGCAGCTGCAGTAGGTGGTGCCTTTGGGTTCCCCAAAGTTGAGATGCCAGGGCCCCATATTATTCAGGGCCCTGAATGTCCTAAAATTGAATTCCGAATGCTGGATCGCGGCCGGCGCACGAGCATCCGCGTGGGCCGCGACCGCCATGATCCGCGTGTTCTTAAGATGGCCGCCGGCCAACTACGTCAGTCCGTGACCGCGTGGGGAGAAACACTGTCTCTGATGGAATCAGCCGGAGCAATGCGCGTCTCCTCCGTGGCGGATCCTCGTCGCCAATGTTGGATGCGGCATATGACTCCCAGGCCCCGCACACACAACCGCACGCACACGCAGTCATTCGCACAGACAGACACGGGACGCGTGTTGCCGTTATGGGGTTCCGGCAGCAACTGGCGACCGGGGCCGCCTTTATTAAACAAGTGCATGCGCGAGCCTCGTTCCATCTCGCGCATGCGCACATGCATGGCGTACTACGCAACACTCAGTATGGGATATTCTATAATGTTATTAATTAAGGCTTCCGATTTTATGCTTGTGGAATCGGAGTGTAATATACTGTGTCGGAGACAAAGGAACTAAGGTTGAGGCTGCTGTCGCTTGATGACAGACCGAACACTGCGTGACACCTGATTTAGCTTTCAGAAGCTACTCCCCAGTGTGGAGCGCCACATGGTTTGTGGAAGCAGTGTGTAGTCTGTTGCAGGCTGATGGGAGCCGTGCCTTCGCTGTAGTCCAATCCCAACATGATCTATGCTCCTATTCTATGGTAAGGTGTGAATTCATTTATATCTCCTACCCTTTTCCAGTTTGACCTTCTACCTTTGGGATGTAAGAGCTCCACCTCCTTCGATTCATCATTATATTTTTCCCCAAGTGTACACCTTTAGTAAATCTTCATTAGTGCTGGGTTCTTTACCTGACCTGTTTTTAAGCAAACAAGTCGACCACATTATGTCTGGAAACCTGGTTAGTCATGCCATCCCCTCAGTCTTCTGTGGCCACTATAAGGGTGCAGAAGGAGGAGGCTGACACACAGGTGGCATGGTGATTGCTATAGATTTGTATTAGTAAAGAATATAAAGAGAAAACCTTTCCTAAGGGGGTTTCCTTGCCGCAACTAAAACACTAAGGGTTCGGTCAGAATGTCAGTGAATATCAATAGTCCACGTCCTGTGTCAAAACCACTACTTCTGTCCCTTACACTTAAAACTAAACTTTAAAGTAGACCTTCTTGGTCCAGAAGAATGACTCCCTTCTTCTGGACTGGGGATAAAAGTTCACTCCCGGGTGTTGGCTTCTTCTAAGGGGACTGGCTGCATTCCCTGGGTCAAAATTGTCCTCCAAAAGATAAAGTCCCAGCACATTTCTCTGGCAGACACACTGCTTATCTTTTAACACTCTATATCAGAAAGGCTCTTCAGATTTGGTTACCAGGAGAATTACTCCCTTCACCTGCTATCTTGATTTTACAGTTCAACACAACCAAGGGGAATGACTCCCTTCCCCTGGCCTTGTTTATCCAGAGAATGACTCCCTTCTGGTATCTTTGCTTTAGAATTTGATAAAACCAGGAGGAACGACTCCCTTCCTCTGGCCTCTCTTTCACTTTGGTTTCACAGTCCAACACTTTCAGTCTTTCCTTTAGAGGGTCCTAGACCCTGCCTTCCTGTCTCCAGATTGGGGCAGATTTGGTTCACTCTCCTGCCAAATACTGCCACGAGTAAGATGGTTTGTACTCCTCTTTTCTTGTTGGTATGGATATTTTGCTGCCTGATATTCCCACAAAGAAGATGACTTGTAGGGATCCTTTGTGGGTGCAGGTCCCAGCCCCGTATTTCTCTACTGCTTAGATTTGGCAGACCTGGTTCACTCTCCTCCCAGGTACTTCCACGATGAAGATGCTTCGTAGAGATCTTCCTTTGTATGTGCGGGTCCTAGACCCAACCTCTATTCGTTCTATTTTTGGCACTCCTAATGTTTTCTTCTCCCCCAGAGGCTTCGTCCTTACCCCTGCTCTCTGAGTGGGTTAAAAGTGTCTCCATGGCGCTGCTCTGCCCCCACCAACTGTCCTGGAACCCCTGCACCTTTCTGGTTGCTGTTGCTGTGCTCCGGTTGGTCTCTGGCTCTTCTGCTTTCTGTTTCGCGTGGCTTCTCCTGTTCTTCGTTGTGCTGCAGCAGCTCTGCAGCATTTGGTTCCTCGCAGAATGCGTATCTTCACTCGGCCACGCAGTCCCACTGCGTCGCACGCCTGGACCTCTGCTCCCTCTTTTCGGTTGGTCCATCCACACCGGACTGGGTATGTATACTTTTGCCTGCTCACTAGCCTCTCGGTCAGCAGCCTCTTCTGTTCTGCAGGCCGGCTCCTACGCTCACGGTTCATCCAGGGAGGGCTTGACAACATGTTCATTCGAGTTCTCACATTAGTCTTCCTTGTTCTGCACCTCCTCCTTGTCCCAGTACTTGTTAAGTAGGTCTCCCTAAGGTAGCCCCTGCTCTTTCTCGTCTCAGTAGTTATTACGTTTTCAGACTTACATACATGGTAGTATGGGATATGGATTTGGCTTTTATGGAATAGGAAGGTGTGCAGGGTGTCGTAGGAGGGTTGGCATACAGAGTACTCCTGAGATGTTCTCCCTGGTCCCCAGAGGGGAAGTCTCTCCCCATGAGACCCTCCTGCTGAGTAACACCCCAGAGGGACTATCGGGTAGCTGCCTCATCCCCCTGGCCTCGTGGGAAGGGACTCTCACTCAGGGAAGAGTGATGACCTCTCAGGTTTCGTCACACTACCCAAAGATGTTACCCATTTTGTTGCCCCTAACGAAGAAAAAAATATTAAATCAAACGCCCTAATCACAATGCCGAAATTGGTTCCACAGCAATCTTAAAAGATGCAGAATTGGCCAGCAATGATAAACAATGCCTCTTTTGATTTATTTATTCGCATTTGTATAGCGCACTTGCAGCCCGGAGGCATTGAGGCACTGTTACAAGAATTTTGTAGGAATTTTTGATTCATATGTTAACCGACGACCAAAGGTCTCTTGGTTACAGATACAAACTACATGAAATACAGGTATGATCAGAGTTACATACAGATAGTTAATACAATGACATCATTATATATATGATTGATGAGGTTGTGAAGCCCGGCACTATACCTTTGAAGTTTACAGGGGTCCTGTTGTGCAAGGGTCTGCTTCGTCCTATCACGCATAGAAGATTGCCCACCTTCTAAAGAACTACACCTCATTATAGGCTTCTGACAGCTCAACATTTTTTGAAACCATCTGGTTTCTCCCATCAGCCATCGATGACTCAGATAAACTCTCCTAAATTGCTGCATAATACTCAAACCCTGCAGCTGGAAAACTCAGCCATTTTCGACTTCAACTTTGTTTTGAATTCCCTGTTCAAAATCTATGAAAATATAAATCAGGACTTTAGAGATTAAATAATCATCATGACCCAGATAAATTAAAAACTTTTATTTTTAGTGGGCTTTATTTGTGCTAAAAGGAGTGAGTCTCATGCGTTCACTCCTCCATCATCCTTAAGTGTTGATACTGAATTATGAAATCTTAACACTGTTTCTCAAGAAGGAAATGTTGACAATCCTATGGAACAACTCGAGACAGAACCTGAGGGAGAGAAGCCAATTAATCATATTGAGACACTAAACCTGTTAGCCATATTCAAATGAAAAAAACATTAATGGAAGGAACTAAGAAACCAAACAATAATCATCTAACGGCAAAAATAAATACTCTTGCAAATTTCTAAGAAAATTAAGACTTTCTCTTCAATGTAATGAAGAAGTGACTGAGACAACTCCAAAGATTTCTAAAACACAAGTGAGACAAAACGTTCCTGTATTACAGGAACTAGCTACTCAAAATAAAACAGATATTTTTAAAAACACAATTAAAAAAAAATTACTTAGTCTGTAATTTCAGCTCCACAGCCGGCAATGGACAAAAACGTGATCAAACACTTCTTGAAGACCTCTGTCATCCATTTAAGTCTTCTTACCGTACATACTAATGGAGATGACAACAATAATGATCTTAATATCTTGGAAAAAGATGAATATAGTGATAAGCAAGAATCTCTGTCAGTAGCCTTGTCGCCAAATCTTACATATAATAAAATCATTAGCAATGTTTCGAGCACTGTATGCAATAAGCTCATATTAGAAAATCCTCCTTGGAGGCAAAAAGATCAGCTCCATTAAAACAGAGTGCCAAGGATCTACCGTCATCATTAATACAACCTCCTTGGCTGGACCCATTGACCTCAAGCAACAAAATAACCTTCAAATCTGATTCATTCGAACATTGTGATCAATCAGAAAGAGGATAGCCGTTCTTGTTCTCTCCAGCCAGATGATGAACAGACAGGATATGCACAAATATCTAATCTCCCGCCGAACATCTCACATCTGGCTAATGATCCAAGACAGTTCACTTTACCAAAAAGCGGGGTTCCCTTCCCCAAGCTTTCAAGTCTCTTAATGTTCCAAAACAACACCATTCCATGAGATACTTCCCAGCTTTTCAGGCTTCTGTGTCTTTCACCAATATCACAATGTTCAGTTCTTTAAGTTCAAAATACACATGCTTTCCTTGACATTTAATCACACATTTATAGATTAGTTAAGTGGCTTTTCCTTTGGTTAGGTGTACTCTGTCTATGCGTAGTTGTTGGACCACACGGTCCACCCGTTACAGGACATGCTACCGACACACCGTACTTGCTTCTTTTCACAGTTACACTGCTTCATCTTAACTGTGGAATTGGACCTATCCTCTTGCAGCTTTCTCAAAACTTGTTTTGCCGCAATTCACTTGTCAGATTATGAAATCTTCTCAGAGCTTTTGCCACTGCCTAATCTTTCAAAATTACACAGTTCCTTTTATTCTTATGGCACTTACCAATGCTTGTTTTCTTCAGTTACACAATTCACAGTTCCTTTTTTATCAAGGAATATCACCCTCTGCTTTCCACCCAAGTGGTATTCAATGTGAGAAACCTGAAGGTGTCCTCACACCTACTCCCCTTGGATCCTCTGCTCAGGTGGCGAGGGACAGGCCATTGCTTTTGGATCCTGACTCTGGGGACCGAGATGCGAGGGAGGATCACCTGGGTGGAGAGTCTTTGGAGATTTGAGAGAAGATACCCCTAGGTGAGATATGGTATCCCCCTTTTCCCTTTGAGAATATATAATATGATTTGTAGTGCGCCTCTGCACAAGTGCTTCTAGACACTACAAGATGGGAGGGGAAACAGAGGAATGACAAGACAACAATCTTAGTGATATTCAGATCGTGCAAGCAGGAAGTGCAGGGGGAAGTGCAGGGAAAGGGTAAAATCCTACTGATCCCCTTTCTTCAAAGGGTATTGTCAGCCCATATCTCTTTCAAGCACACAGGATGACCTTCAAGGATATCCCTTTAAAACTGGGACGAGGAAGAGGCGGCTAGGAGTAATGCACACTCCTAGTCATTTTCACCACTATGATACTGGGACGAGGAAGGTGCCTGCATAGGATAAGGAATGTCATGTCAATCACTACAATGAGGGTCAGGCAGACTACAGGTGATTTAAAGCAGGGTCGGACTGGGACAAGAAACAGGCCCGGACACCCAAAAAAAAGTGGCCCACCCCTTGCCTCAAAAAAGTGGCCCTCGCCTCACGACACTTGACCTCTGATGACATGAACGGAAGTGATGTCATTTGACCCCACCCCAAAGTGACATCCCGGGAAGTGATGAAACAAAACCTTTCACCCCTTGACAAAACAGGAAGTGGCATCAAATAGCAATGTTCCTAAGTACACGATGACAAATATGTAAAAATATGGTTTTGCAAAAAAAATGCACACATTTCTTTTTCTTCCAGAACCGGCCCAGGCATGGACAGAAAACGCCCCACACTCCCCAGGGACGATTTCGGCCTCCACAGGCCGAAAGGCTGAGGGGCTATTCCGACCCTGCTTTAAAGCACACCCACACAGCAAAGCAGGAAGAACCTGCCTGGAGAGAAGGTGGCAGACGTGCAATGAGGAGCAGGGTGTCGCGGCACTGGGAGGGAGGACGCAGTGTGTTCTCTTAGAAGGAAGGAGGTGCCCCGACCTGTGCGGGTCGCAAGAGGACCAAAACCTGAACACTTGCCATTGCTACATGTTCCCACATAGAGCTGGGAAATACAGGAACTCTGACAGCTGCGGGACGGAATCACACAAAAAGACAGAAAAAAAAAATTGTATGGCATATTTGTCCAAATTTTGGCTATGTGAAAATCTCGTATAGCCTAAAAATCCAAACAAATATGCCATACGAAACATTACAGTGAAGAAGGGGTGCAGGAGTGTGTCATGATGCCTACCCCCGGGGACCCAGACCATGTCCAGCAACCCCGGAAGCAGGCATCAAGTTATCCTAAGCAAGCCCAACAACCCCTGCTAGGGGCTATTTGGGTCCAGTCCTAGTGCCTATGGCGCCAGGCTCATATGGAGAGTCAGTCCTGGTGCCATATGCGCCAGGCTCATAGATTAAAACTTACCTGATGCAGACCATGCTGCAAGAGCTCCAAGCCAAAAGAGGCTTGGAAGGGACTACTTTACTTAGGGACTATTTTTTACTCGGGCGGGGCTGGGGAGGAATACTTACCTGGGACTACTTTGGTGGGCTATTTAAACCACGCCCGAAGAGCAGCACACGCTTGGCGTTATTCTGCATCCAGCAGCGTAACGCTCACTGTGCCTGCAAGTCTGCATCCCGCTTTCTGCCACGCCCGCCTCGAGTTTGGAGCTCCTTGAAAAAGGAAGAAAGAAGGAGAAAAGGTTAGAACAAGAGCAATACCTTTAATCCTTACCTGAATTCCCGATCCATCGCGCCTTCGAGCTGGAAGAAAGAAGTTATTTTATGTGCGTCGCCTCGCCTGCTGCAGCGCCGCGCTGATCTCACTGGCCTTTGCAGCATCTTCACATTCCACCGCATCCTCCTGCATGTTCCCACCGCACTCCGGCACCTAAGGAGAAGACAAGAACAGCAAGGTGAGCCAAGGGAAGAGGAATATTAGTTACCCCCCCATAGACTTATCTGATTTTACCACCTGGGGTACTATTCCTCTTCACGGGTAGGCGCATCTTCCACTGCATCTTCGCCGAACCCCCGGCCCTAAGGGGAAACAAAAGGACAGCAAGGTGAAACAAAGGGACTAACAAGGGGAACCCTCCTCACCACAATAGACTTACCTGATTTTACCGCCGGAGGTATTATTCCCCAAGACTTCATACTTTCTCTCAGCGCCTGAATAAGGGAGAAAGCAACAGGCTACATATTGACATTATTTTATCGAACTGTGTTGGAAAATACAAATCCTTACCAGAATACTACCGGTTGCCATGAGGAACTTTTCATTAGGGTCAAGCTGCAACCTGCAAGGAATCGGACAAGAGTGAAAGTCAGGCATTTGAACTCTTACAAACTTTATACTTACGGCGTCTTGCCGGGAATCTCGGAGTCAATATTGTTCTGGAACTCACCAATTCCTTCGAGCCAGTGAAGCAACTGGTTATCAACGCGCCCTACGCTCAATGCAGGATGGAGAGCTCATCTTTTCAAACCATCAGGTGAGACTATAAGAGGGGACATCAAAGGTGATCTGTGGGGAGAACAGCGGGGGTGGGGGGATTTACGCTCAACTCCACGGGTGGTTAATGCCCTTTCTCCATTTGCAGAAGAATATTCCTACGGGCCAAGCAAACGAAGCTAGGTGGGCCAGTCCGTCATCTCGGCCCTACGCGTCACATTGTCCAGTTCCGATCGACGCCTCTGTGGGAGCCAGGTGAGCGTAACAGGTAGCACAGGGGCCAGGTAACGGTATGAGTGGAAGAGCACAGGTCATCACTCCTTGCCATCACTCCTTGCGGGTGATGAAAAAGCAGCACATTTCAAAAACCAAGTCAGACGTTTCGGCAGTACACTGAAGGAAATGTGTTGCTTGTTTGCTAAAGGATCGGAAATTCTAGTACCCATCTAGACAACAGCACCTTCTTTTTGTTTCTATGCTCAGCTACTGAGGACTTTTCAATGTAACCATGTGTTCTGTGTGTATAGTTTCTAGCATCTCCCTGCATCTTATTTAACTGATCACAAAGAATTACAGAAGAGGGATCCATAAGTACAGAAGAAGGCACTCAATCAGTTGCATCTCTGATGAATTGATGCTATTAACTTAAAAGGCATATACATGTGATTTTCTTCAACAGGACTCCATAATAAACCTCAGTAAGGCTCCTGTTTAATTTTATCTAGGCTGTGGTGCGGAGGGGTGGGCAAAACTATACACTTTATTATGTGCCCTATCATTTGACCTCCTATGTCAGGGGTAAAAGCAGGACTCTAATCAGATTTGGCTCCCTAATAGGCGTCAAACGATTTTTATGGGAGTAAAAAAAAGTAATTAACTTTGCCAATAGGGATACTTTCTGCTTATTAAAAGATGTTCTTTCCCCTTGAAATTCTCCTTGAGATCGGGCATTAATATTATTAGAGTTCCTTCCTATGCCACAGCTCTACTGGTCACTAATTCGAAAAAATATCACTGGAGCTTTGTGGGTTTAAGCAACATGTTCATTGTTTCCCGTTTTTGTTAGGCACAGGTACATACATCTCTTAGGTGCAACGCTGGTTTTATCACTACCCACTGGAGAAGGTAATGTCGATAGTAAGCAGAGGCACAGGAATCTTTGGTCATCCTATTCTGAGGTACAGTTATTCTGATGCAATTATCATCCTTACACAATTTATTAGAAGCGTGTTCTCCTGACACTTGAATTACTTCATTAAAGTGGCACTTGAACTCCTATCAGCATGTTTTTTGACACATTGCTTTTAATTGCCATTAATCCATCAGCAAATGTATTCTGTCTGAATTCCTTGCCAGCCACATCAGTTATGACAAGAGATATTTGTGTTTTGTAATACACATGAGTGTTTTTCCAGTGGCATAAAACATACAGGGCCTTATTATGAGTTTGGCGGTATCCCGGCGGTAAATCCACTGGAATACTGCCCGAATGAATTACTGTTATCGCCACTTGGTCTGGTGGATTTTCCGCCAGATTACAAGAGGTGTTGGCAGTGTAATTCCCCATTCTTATTTAGTCGATTGCACTCAATGGGGCTTTTTTGGCGGAATTACTGGGGCAGAATTTTTCAGCAGTGAGTTGGATGATTTACCTCCAGGATTTTCCTGGAGGCAGATCCTCCACCCCAGGCCCCGAAATTGTAATTTGGCGTAGTGGTAAAGTTGGCGGTAACTCGTTACTGCCAACTTTACTACTTACCGCCAAACTAGTAATGAGGCTGACAATTTTCTCTTCACAGAAGTACGTTTGCAAGGTACTGTGGCAGATGTTGACATCTTGGACTGGCTAATGAGTTTTCGGTATAATCACATGACATATTTTATTTTAGCCTATGTGTTAGCAAAAAGTGTTGTAAGATTTGTAAAGAATTGCAGTGGTTGGGAAGAGAAAATTCCTTTCCAGGCTCTCATTTGCAACGGTAGATCACAAAGTAAATTACCTCATTAGTCAGTTGCGCACATGGAAAATAATTTGTGCACAACAGCCAACCAGTTCCGCACATAGGGAAAAATAATTAGAGGGAACATTGCTCCCAACCCAATCATATGCATGCTCACCCTTTGCTTGTGATTTCAATACAAACATGGCAGGGTTTATTACTCTACACCCTATCCTTTTAATCGTTAGATTCAATATGACCATCCCATAAACAGAAGCCTTCTGAAATGTCAACATGTCTTTTAGGCTCTTCCTTCATGACAAATAATACAAGTTCATTAAATACCGTCATAGAACATCCCATTACTATACTGGCAGCCCTCTCAATGGTGAAGGTGGTGGTCGTCAAACATTGTTCATGCTGAACGTAACCCCATACTTCTGGATCTAAAATCCTTAAAAAATATACAAAGGACAATATATACCCTTTACAATAAACCTTTTTAATTCTACCAATACTCCTCATAGGGCCATCCCTATTATACATGCCATAATACATTCATTCTCATTTAAACAATACATTCCTAATAAAAACATTCTGCGCCTTTATCTAATAACAAAATAAAAATGGCCATACTTAATTTTGTCATTTTAATCTTACCCCAATATATGAGCCTATGTCTGTTTTAAATACAACAAAAATGACCCAGACATGTCTCTCTCCTATACATGGGCATGTTAAACTTGTGTTTCGATTAAAATGACAGAGCTTTTCTTTCATATTATCATCAATCCCTAGTTTGCTTGTAAGACTTTTTAGGCATCACAAATAACATTAACCCCTATTCAAATCACCCATGTTAAGTCGTCCTATTATGGACATATTCCTATCCTTGTACCTACATACAGGATTCCATTTATCAATAATAATTCCCTGTACTCTTGTGAGTCGTTAATTTCCCTGTGTTTGTGCTCTCTTATGTCTACATAACTGACTCCACCATCTGAAAATGTTGCTGCACTCCCTGTGCTTTTCTGCTTCACCTTCTGATTCTGAGCAACCCCATCTTCCTTTCTACTGCTAATATGCAGGCAGGTTTTCAGTCCTCCTTTTGAAGTTTGACTATTCTGGAAAAATCCTTAACTTCTTCATATACCAAAGAAGTGTTCTGTCATACCACATGTCCACCCTACAGGCGGAGATCTTTTCATTTGCCTTTCCTTCATATTCCGAGTACTCCATAAGTTTCCCATATCATTCTGGAAGTTCCTGCCTCGAAAGTTTCCTTTTTCCCATGGTATAAATACAATTTTTACCTCAGTCAACTGGCTCTGTTTATTCACCCATAATATGTTTATTAATTGCTATAGACCTGACCCCTTCTCCTTTCTTAACAAAAGAGCTGAAAAATCCCAAAAACTCACATTCATCACCTATCGTTTGCCTGCCCATGGCAGGGATAATGGTCCCATATTACCTTCTGTCTGGCAATGGCCTTAACCTGCTCATATGTACTGGCGAGTCCCCCCTCTGACCATGGGACTGCTATTTTAAGGTTGATTTAGCTGCGTCACTGAGTTTTGACACCCGAGATATTGGGAGGTCTAAATCCGACTGCCTTACCTTCTCACTCCTTGAAAACATTCTTCAAAGCTACATATATTACCTTTCTCCTCATAAATATGTTCTCTCTTTTCTCTTACCATATTCTATTCTCATCATGTATAACTCTTCGTTTCACTATCTCTATTCAGATTCTGTCTATTTAAAAGACATTTTCTTAGGTTCAACACTGCACGAGGCTTTCTTCCTGTCATATAGTCGCGTACTATTGAATCGATAATTCTTTCCTTCCCTGCGGGACTTCCTTAGTTTTCTTATCATGATACACTTTATTGATTGCGTCCTCAATGCTTTTCAAGTCTGCCTCATCCTTCAAATTTGCTCTGGATGGACGTATTATCAACTCATGTATTGGGAAGAGCTCTTCTAAACCTTCCCTTATCCCTGCTGGATTTAGGATTCATTACTTCCTTTTCCATACAATCAATGCTCTGTGCTCTCATGTCCTCAGTGCTCTTACCATCGAGTCTGTGCAAACTCTGAACACTCATTCATTCATTCTGTATATGCGCTAACTCATCAGTTTTGTCTTTTTCCCTTTTTCTCATCCCTTTATGTCCCATCCTACATCTAGAGATATTCTCAGTTGTTCGCTCTTTTTCTTACCGCGTCGCTCCTTGTCCCTTGGGACCTTAGAGATTACATCTTTCTCTCAATATCTTTTTTCCGGGCCCTCCTTGCTGCTTTGTGCAGGTGACTCATATACCGGGTTACTATATCATGTTGCTTCCTTGAGCTCCCTTAGTGGGTACAGCCCCTTTCTTACTATCGCTGTCTGCTTCAGGCGAGGCGGATGGAGCGGAAGGTTCCTCACCCCCTCTGTGCATACATTAAATATTTGATCGCTCAGAGGCGACTCATCTTTCTCCTCTTGATATATATTTTTAGAGCACTAGCTCACTAGTCGCTTGTCTAACTTTTTTGTTGCATATGCAGCATACAAATATGTCTTCATGCATTGCAGAACTGCCTCCAATGGCGATCCCTCTTACGGGTATGACATACATTTTTCGTCTGCAGTTTCTTTACCCCATTCCTCATTGTATTATCTAAGCTTAGGTGTGTGTTTACAGCAATGTATAAGGAGAGTAATATACTCCATTTTTGACACTCTTTGACTGTCTATACCTGGGGTGCACAACATACAGCCCGCGGGCCATATGTGGCCCGCGGTATTGTGCTTTGCTGCCCCCTGAAGAACAGGACTTTCATAATGAAGTGAGGCCCACTTCAAGAAAAAGAAAACAAAGCTGGCCGCACTTCATTATGAAAGTCTTTGAAGCCTGACATGTTGCTGGCATAGACAAGGCATCCCAGGAGGGGGGTAATTGCCTTTCTAATTGATGCCCTGTTCCCCTCCTCCCAGACCTCCGGCAAAGTACTCTTTGCAAGGGCCTTAAAGGTGCTCCTTAGCCCAGCCATCATTCGTGCCTAGCAGGCTCCATTTGCACTGCCTGTGTTCTTTCATCTGGCCTGAAAGGGACACCATAGGAAGCAATGGGCCATGAATATCACTGGGGTGGGGACTATCACTGATAAAAGCAGGCTATGTACATGGTGGGCACACTTTAGTTTACCAAATGTGCAACTTGCACTGGTAAAATAAAAAGACATTCCCAAACTGAAACATGCTTCTGGAATTTACATACATTTGTGTCCTTTGAAATGTGTTTATTTTTTTTGTGTGTCACACATACCCTATTGTTTTTGTCCTTTCCTTTGTATTTTTTTACAGGATACATTTCTAAAGCTGCTATATGCTTGTCAAGCTGTGTAATCACAAATAAATGCTTATTTTGCACTGACAGCAGTTATCAGGAAGTTCAACTGTGGGTTCATGGGTGCCAATTTTGGATTTTCACTGCGCGAGCAAAACTTCCCCAACCCTCACCCTGAATATAAGCAACCTAGCAGCCCAACATATCCCCTGGCTGCATACATTTTATAGCACTTTTTTTATAAGGAATTGCAAAGTCATAGCATTTGCAGCCAGTTTTAAATATATAACATTTTAGCACTCAACCTGCTGAGCTACCCTGGTAGCTTTCTTCTGTAGCACCTGTCTATGAGTCATTCATGTATTCAAAAATTACTATTACCAACAGTGCAGTTCATGTCCATGACTTCAAAGTCAACAGTATTTCATCTCCATCCACACCGACCCTGTGCATACATTCTTTGACGATGCACCAGTGGCACTTCTCCATAATGGGCAAGGTTGCACCAACCCACGGCTCTAGACAGAGAGGAAGGGAGAGGCTGTTCCAGAGTAGGGAGCCAGCCGAGGAAAGAGATTGGCCACCAGCTTGCTGTTTAGAGAAGCGCTTGACACGCAGAGAGTTGGCACTGGAGCAGCATAGAGATCTGGAGGGAGAGTATTTGGTGAGAGCCTATTGTAGATACCGTGGTCCCCAGCCCCAGAAAGCCTTATGGATGATGCAGAGGGATTTGAATTTAATCCTTGCAGCAACCAGGAGCCAGTGGAGAC
The DNA here is from genome assembly GCF_040938575.1 of Ambystoma mexicanum. NCBI lineage: Eukaryota > Metazoa > Chordata > Amphibia > Caudata > Ambystomatidae > Ambystoma > Ambystoma mexicanum. Next base: position 1,204,622,477 of record NC_090923.1, on the reverse strand, counting down.
ATTTTAGGGCTGGAGAGATGTGGTCCCCGGGATTAAGGCCAAGGATAAGTCTTGCAGCTCATTGGATTTTATCCAGTGAGCCATGTAAAAAAGGGGCATTTTGCTTCCCCAACCTTGCATGGCCCATTGGGGATGTTGGCTGATGTACTGCATATGTGTATGTATGAGGGAGGGGCTCCTGCGCCTCCTACCACATACAAAGGGAAATGGGCTCTTAGTCATCAGCGCTCCGGCTCTTGGGTTCATGTGCACGAACCAGGAAACGCTCTTTGCTTCTTTTTTATGCTACGCATCAGCTGTAGCACTGGGAGGAAACATCAGGACCAGGGCAGAAGGTGCTTTAATTTAAATTATGTATGTCATTGTGTGTGCTTGCGTTTTAAAATTATTCCTGGGGTGATGGGGGGAAGACCCCCTGCCCCCCCCAACACCTCTTGATTGGTTTGGGCTCCTTTGCTACGCTCCATCACACTGGCATATTTGGGGGAAATATTTACACCCCTCCAATTTAGTACACAATTTTATCAACACTAGTGCTATAAAGCATGGTAATAAGCATTATAGAAAAAAAAACTATATTGGTTATATTTTCTTTCCATGGCCTGTACACACCACCTTTGTATGATGCTTCAAATAAAAGTATTGTAAAGAGAACATTCATTTATTGCCCGGTGACAAAGCAATGCTGATAGTGGGTTTTGAAGTCTTTTGTGGCAGTACTTCTGAAAGCAGAGGTGTTTTGTGGTGGCGTGTGGAGTCATGTAGTCGATGTGGGCAGATCACTCATCAGCCACATCTGCACATCTCTTTTTCACCTGCAGGACAGCCAGTTCTGTTAGGTTATTGCTGCTGGGCGTGCAGGATGATTCTATTCTCACACTATTGATAACATGTTGAAGCCCAGGGCCAATTCAGTTTTTCTTCTGGCTTGTTAATAACGTGTACTACAGAATTGAAAGCACAAATAGCAATAAAGACAAGAAGTACACCTCAAAATGCCCATTTGTTCCCCTACATACTTACTATAAATGTCTGAGGGGGGGGGTCGTAAATTCACCACATGCACCGCCCGGCTACCCCACACAAACAATCTGGCCCCCGGTAGATAGCTTGTAAGGTACATTTGGCCCTCTGGCAAAACTAGTTGTGCACCCCTGGTCTATACTCACCATTTACTCTTTGCAATTTTCAACATTACTTATTCAATGAAAAACATCATAATATGAACATGCACCAATCATCGCAGGCTCCAAACCCTCTATTTATCACATTTTTTACTTTAATCTGCTAAAAAACATTGTCAATACAAATTAATTTTAAATACACGCTTAGTTCCTCAAACTCTCGCGTTTCTCCTCTTTATATTTATCGACTCATCTACTATTTCGTCATCATTACACAATCACATAAAACAAACAAACAGACATACTCGGCTGGCCACATGCATTTTGTCTTCTCTCATAAGACTCATTTCGCCCCTAAATATACTCCATACGGAGTGTGAACAGCCCTCCTTTTGTTCGTCTTTAGTCGAATCTGTCTCCTACGTCATCCGCTAAGGGATTTTAGGTGCTGTATCTTCCCTCCCCTCAAGTAAATTCTTACTTGTATTCAACGCTCATTGTTTCTCAAGTTACGTCATCCCACCCTCCCTCCGTTATTTTTCCCTTATTGTTCTCTTTACCCACTGCCCATTCACTCTTTTGCCACCTCACTCAAATTTTACTCACCATTTGTGTTTTTTCAACTTCCGATTATCGGGATCGCACGCCTCTTCAGTAGCCTCTTCCAACCTACTGTTCGTTCAGCTTCCTGTAGATGCCGGGAGGGGGTTTTGTGGAAACCGTGGAACCCGTCTTACCCTAGCTTGTGCAAGTCTTACTTTATTCTAAAACTGCTATCTACAGGGAGCTTCACGTCCTTTCAGCCGAATGGCAGAGGCTGTGTGATATTGCCGAGACCGCAAAGCTTACTTTTCTCGATGGGTATATCTAACCATCCAATCTCTGCTACCACGTGAACTGGGGGGTTCTCCCAGCCCTTTAAGATGGGTTAGCTAGAAGGGCAGAGATTATCTTCCCCTAAAAAAAAAAAAAAAGATGGGTTAGCAATACCTTAGAGATGGACGGTGGATGCAGAGTTTACTCAAACATCAATAATAGAGACAACTGAGGTAGTTGGAAAAATATACTGTTTTAATATCAATTATCTAAAACAGGGAGTACAATGGACATCAACAGACGTCCCTCGTCACAATCTCTCTCGAGACTTCTCAAAGCATTTCATAAAAAATTACATTTTTATAGTAGAAAATCGTCATAGGTGACGTTTAACCTGGTATCACTAACATCATCCTACATGGCAAACTACAAAAACCTAATGGTGAGTGTGATAGGTTCTACAAGGATCATCTGGGTATACAATCCATACTTGTTTAGGGCACTGGAAGAAAATGATTTGTTTCTTAACATCAGGTGCAGCAACTAAGCCCTTCCCCAAAATATGTCACTATAAATGTCACTAAATATACGACGTCTAATTGGCTACATGACTATAGGACCCTTGGTCATGCGGTCCTCTATCATTGGTCACTTTCTAACCTCCGTCAGTACCTTCCCAAGCTACGTTAGCAGCACGCAGGCTGAGAGTCCAGGTGCAGATGAGCTAGTCTTAACCATAGCTTCCCACCAATTAGCATATTCATCCATCATCACCTCAGTGGTCCTGTTATGAGGGATAATTTTCGATGGTACCTATGGCATAGATGGCACTGGATTTCTACTGTGTCTTTTCCTACTCCCAAGATGGCGCCCATTCTTTCATGTGCATATCCAGACTCTCAGAAGCTTCCTGGTCTGGTGACTCAGCATCCTAAACTGCAGACACGTTTTGTACATGCTTATCAGAAGCCACTCTGCTTTGCTACTCTCTTAAGCCAACACTGGTAAATTCGCCATTGCACTGTCTCTATTTTGTTCTGTCCTTTACCTCCTCTGTAGATAGCTAATCTCTCCTTGTCATTACTTCGGTGTAGCGATCAGTCCCATTCACCAAGGCAGAGTCTCTGCATTGTTCTGCTTTGCCACGTTCAAACTTCCTTATGTCACAAGGTAGGCTTCTTGTTACGTTTAAACCAATCCTTTCCCGGTCGGGTATGCAGTCTACTACATTAGTTTATTAATATTCTTTCAGAACTCGTGTAAGCTTCTAAGCGATCATCAAACAGTCTTAGAAGGCCACAGCTACACCAGAATTCATTTGTCTTTCTGGGTAAGGACGCGGGAGGCTTCCATAGCAACCTATATGCTTTCAATTGTGAATTACCGACTAGTAGAAATCTATCTGTTGTTTCCTCAGAACGTTACCAGCACTCAAAGAATCTTCCGATTATTGGATACATCCTGGCATAGTTGCAGAGGTACAATACGATATCTGTGTATACAAACTCTCATATATCTTTCCGCGTCTCTGAGGGTTGCCACGGTAACGCAAGATGTACGGCACTGTTTAATAAGGATTCCTTCCAGGTCTTTTCTCATGCATTTTCCATACTTTCAGCATTATCTCGCAGCAGTGTCCTCTTCCTTTACTCCTGAAGCTCAAACTACCCCCAAAACCTGTTGCTGATATTATTCAGGTAATACACTCCGGAGAATATTTAGGACCCGGATCTCTTTCCTTGTTTCTTACGACTCACTCAGCCTTCTTATACATGAATACAGCAACAGACAAAGGGGTGCCAGACAGCTTCAAACATCTTCCAGAGTAAGATCATCGGAGTCCAGATTCCTTGCTGAGGATCATCAACCTAAGAAGACATCTCAGGTTTTAGCTGCCAGAGGGTTTCCCGGGATATTCTACCCTGTCCATCTCATTCTCTGAGCCGGTGGAGTAGGGTAGCTCGGGGAGCCTTCACCAATTCGGATTGTTGCATGGGAGCCCAGGTTAGTATAATTCTATATTTCTGAATCTACAGAGTGATTATTATACATTGGTGCATGACAGGTCCACTGTCAATTAGGTCTTTGAACTCAGCCTTGAACATGTTCTTTGCTCTGGGGAATTCAGGGGAGTGAAGGCACGCTCTGCCTTCGTGCGTAGGTGTGACCATCATGTTCGTCCAACTTCTCCCCACATGACTAAAGACCACGAAATTGAGCTTTCAATGTGATTTAAAATGCTATTATCTAATAGACCTCTGACGTCTTCTTGTTTTTGTCCATGCCTTCTGAACAGTAGCTTTGTTCTTTCACACGATTTGTATCAAATGTCAGGTCACTCCGGTCTCATATGGCCTTGGCAACCTCGCCTTTCTGATTTTTCGCCTGTAATTCACTTGTTTTCTAACTGCGCCACACTTGAAAAAGCGGCCTTCCTTCTTTTGCTCAGCTCTACTATTGTACATAGTGGGAACACCCATCCTTAACTGACTCCAATATGTATGCATATTTGAATGTACATGTTGGCGCATGCCGCAATCTATTCACTATAAAGCTAGCCTTTAAGATTCTTCATCTGCATGCGTTTCTTTGCATGTGTACACGTGTGAAATAGCTTGATATCTTCATTACTTTTGTAGCATAAGTTTCTTCATCTTGATCCCAAGATGTCATTTATCACAATACTTTCTTGATGTCTTATAGAATTGTCTGCATTCTCTAATCTCTGCTTCTCTTCTCTACACACCAGATTTGCTCTGTATGATGGAGATAGTGGCGATAACGTCACCATTCTTCATCATTAATTCGCTCTGCTTCTTCAGGGATTTCATTCAAGTGACCATCATACTGTCACGTATGCAAGTATGGTTTCCTCAACGGGAACCTTGCCTCCCAGATTCTCCTAGGTATCAGTATTTTCACTGGCACCGCACGTGTCTCACACTCTGGCATCCAACATAATGGTGCTGTAGGCGAGATGTTTGAGGTGGGGCTACTTAGCCCACTGCCCCCCAACGAGATGATTCCCACGACTCAGGGCAAACAGCAAAAACAAGGGAGAAGACGAGAGATAGTGTGATCCTGCCAGGATGGAGAGTGGCTGAGCGCCAGCCACCCAGAGAATGAAGTTAGTGTCTGGGGAAGAGAGTGAGACTTGCCAAGAAGGTCCCCGCACCATGAGACAGCAAGGGGAGAAAATAAGCTCCTGCTCCCTGTTCGAAAGGAAGACTGCTAGAAGTGGACTGCTTGTTATAATGCTGTGTCATGGAGTGGATTTGCAGAGAAGTGTCCATTCACAGAAGGCAGAGAGTTTGAACAGTTTGGAAATGGAGGGGGGCTTCACACGAAGTCTCTTTTTGTACTGCTTTGTTGTGAATGTCAAGATATTTATAGTTTTTGTGGTTAATCAAAGGCGAGCCAAGAATGTGTTATCATATGGTTGGAGCTCCAAGGTCTCGAGCCTTTTCAGTCTGGCCGGGGTCATGCTGGCAGCCTCTGCTGGGAAATGTGAGAAACCTGCGGGCATTCTCCGAGCTAGACCGCAGGAAACCCCTATTCAGGTAGCATGTGGAGGGCTGGCGCACTCAGATCCCAACCCTGGTGGTGGACGAGCGAGTGAGGATAACGTGGATGGGGGAACCCAGGGTTATGATCGGGAGATTGCCCCAGGTGAGATGCGGTATTACACTGGAGAAAGGGATGAGGAAGACAAGGTCCCCGAAGCTTTTATGGGTTGTATCAACTTGACCTCCCTTTTGTCTGATAAACGTCCTTTTCAAGAATCCATCATCCCCTCCACCTCTGATGAATCCATTACTCATCCCACTGCATTCAGAAACCATCTTTCTCAGAATCTTTGTTTTTCTGGTCCCCATAAGAATACTCCCAATCATTCTTCTTCCCGTCCCTCTGATTATTATTTTCCACACTCCCAACCTGTTCAAATAGAATAATACTGTTCCCACAATCCCCCTTGTTTATTTCGCTACTATTCCTGTTGTTCCTGCAATCCCTACCAATCTCGTCCATCTAAGTGTCACTTCTGGAACTCCCAATCGAAAGTGACCAACAATTACAGTTCCCACAAACGCTCCAAAACCCACTCTTCTAAAATCACCTACCCCCCTAAAACGAAGATTATAATTCCCTATAACATCGCTTCCCCATCATGTCCCCTAGGATACTCTGACACTTCAACCCTTTTCCTTTCAAATACAAACACTGTCTTTCCTCACAAAAGACTGCAGACTGATAAGACTGTTTATCTGACATGTCTCAACCCCAGCGTCAGGCAAAGTCAGGCAATTAACCTAAATCACACCCACCTGACGCCCCTTTCCTTTCCCCGCAGGGATAAAAAGTTAAAAAGTATAGCACAGCAGCACAGTCGGAGCAAGGCGAGCACGGCAGACAGCACGATGAGACGGCTAATCTGACACAGCAGTTCATTCAAAGGAGAAAGGTGGCAGGAATCGAGAGGGTGGCAAGGAGAGAAATTACCTTGACCATTTCATCCCATGTCCATGGAACTTTCAACGAAGAAAGCCTAAGACTGCGAACAATAGCACAAGTGTCTTGCAGCAGATGGCAACGGTACACGGGACAAGGCTAGGTACCGGCCTTGATTCCAGAAAAGCCAAAAGGCCAAGCGGTTCATCACAGCCGGTGAGTGGAGGGGAGAATCAATAAGAACCGGGCTGTGTTGAGTGAGAGAATCGCAAGTGGCAAGTTTGAACCAAGTTCAAGGAACTGTGAATGAACTGTAAAAGTGTTAAGGGGAGACCAGCTGCAGAGGGAAACCAGCACCACGGGGGTGCTAACTCAAAAGTATGTGGTCAATACCCGTTTGAGAGGAACTACAGATACCAGCAAGCCAAAGGAGGGCCATCGGAATAGCTCAAAGTGGTCATACTGAGGGTCATGTAAAATCCCAGTACAATCGAAAGACATTGATCTGCAAACTGTTGAAAGGCAAGGGAAGTGGTTCCCGCAAACATTGAACTGTGTAAAAGTAAAAGTGTGAAAGTAAAGAGGGGTCAGCGACCAGGAGAGGGGGACCCAAGGGTGAGCCACTATCACCTAAACCCGGTGAAGGGAGGCTTAAGAATCGAGAGGGGTCGGAGCCCGGCACAGGGGGATCCAAGAGTGAAAAGTCGCTACCCCAAAAATGAAAGCAAAGTTATAAGACGCAAGAGTGAACCCGAAGGAGGGATGCCAGAGAAGAAGGGTTTGAGCCCGGCAGAGGGAGATCCAGAGGTGAAGCTATCACCCAAGTACTAGCAGTCAAGAGGAGTCCGAGCCCGTAGAAGGGAGATACAGGGGTGAAGCCATCACCCGAGTACCGCCAGTCAAGAGGGGTCCGAGCCCGACAGAGGGCGATCCAGGCATGAAGCTATCATCCAAACATTAAGTAAGAAAATAACTGATATATAAATTGAGGAATACAATACGAAAAGGGACAGCACCCAGAAGATGGGGACCCAGGGGTGAAGCCATCATCCCATGTGAACTGTGGTAAACAGTTGAGAAGGGTCAGCCCCCAGAAGAGGGGGATCCAGGGGTGAGCACACCACCCAGCGAATATTGGAAACAAATGTTCATTTTTTAAAGGAACTTTTGTTTTTGTTACCCAAACACGCCAAGCGCTCGAAGGCAAGACACTTTAAAGTGAGACGAGACAGCCATTGACGGTTCTGAAAGCTGCCATTAGAACTGTTGTCTTGTGCTGGAGAACCCTGAGACAATACTGTGCTCCAAGCTCCCATCTTACCCCGTACACAAAACGTGGGGAAGGAAGGCACAGGCTACCACATCCTCACATATTGTTTGAGAACACTTCTTTCTTTTATTTTATTTTATTTATTTATTTATTTGCATTTATAAAGCGCACAGAACTGCCCTGGGGCATCGTGGCGCTGTTACAGCAGACTTAGTCATGAACACAAGCATAGGAATGTGTTTACAGATGTAACCGAGTTACATAGTACATTTCACATTGGTAATAAACATTGAGCTTAAAGGTTATGCTATGCTGTGGATACAATGCAAGCATGAGAGTGAATGTGGCAGACTTTAGCGGAATAGGAGGGTTTTGAGGTTTTTACGGAAGGTATGGTATGATTTTTCGTTCCTTAGTGAGGTAGGTAGGGAGTTCCAGTTTTTTGGTGCGAGGTGTTGGAAGCTGGTTCCTCCCGCCCTGGATCTTTGAAACGTGGGGACATCAATCATGTTGGTGCGGTGAGCTCTGGTGGGTCTGATGGAGGCTTTCGGTGTGATTCTTTCTGCGAGATAGGGTGGGGCATCCAGGGATAGGCATCTGTGTGTGATGGTCATGGCTTTGAACAGTATGCGTTCCTTCACAGGTAGCCAGTGGGCATCTCTCCTTGCTTGCGAGATGTGTTCTCTTTTTGGAATGGACAGTGCTGCCCGGAGCGCGTTGTTTTGCGTGATTTGGAGTTTTTTTAGGTTGTGGGCGGAGGTGCCTAGGAACAGTGCATTGCAGTAGTCTAGTTTTGTACCTATAGTGGCTCTGGCGATGGACAGGCAGTTTTTGGCGGAGAGAAACGGCTTGACAGCATTTATCATCTTGGTGGTAAGTGCTGAGGAAGAGGCAATGGCGTTGACTTGGCGAGACATAGATAGTGAGGCATCTAGGTGAACGCCTAAGGTTTTAACAGACTTGGAGACTGAGATGGTGGAGTTGTCAATGTTGAAGGATTTGTATTGGGGGGGGAGTTTGTTGAGAATTTCATTGGTCCCTACTATGAGGATTTCGGTTTTGTCCCCGTTTAGGCAGAGGCCGTTGGCCGCCATCCAGGTTTGGATGGCTGTGTAGATTTTGGTTAATGCAGTAGCATCTTCTTCGTAGGTCCCAGTTAGAGGGAGTAGTACCTGCGTATCGTCTGCGTAGTTGGTGTACGCTATGTTACGACAGTCGAGGTCCTTGAAGAGAGGAAGGGTGAATATATTGTAGAGAGTGGGGGCGGTGCAGGAGCCTTGTGGGACGCCGCAGTGGATGGTGGTAGGGGTTGCCGAGGCAGTGTCTGAGAAGACTTTCATGAGTCTGCCATTTAGGAATGAGGCAACCCATGCAATGGCTTCCGGGGAGAAGTGTGCTTCATTTTTTAGGTGCATGCCTAGGATATCGTGGTTGACAAGGTCAAAGGCGGCAGATAGATCCAGTAGGAGAAGGAGTGCCGGTTTGCCTTTATCCATAGTGTCTGCAAGCTGTATTTTCAGATCAAGTAGGGCTGACTCTGTTCCGTGACCTGGTCGGAAGCCTGACTGTCTTTTTCCTAGGATATGGTTGGTTTCGAGATAATCCTGGATTTGTGTGTAGGCCATTTTATCCAGAATCTTGAGCAGGAAAGGCACAGTGGTGATGGGCCTGTAGTTGGTAGCTACTTCAGGGTCGAGGGTGGTTTTTTTTAGAAGCGGGCGCACCCAGGCTTCTTTTAGACTGTCAGGGACAGTGTTGGCTTTGAAAGAGGCATTGATGAATGATTTAAGGAAAGGGGCGAGTGTTTCAGAGCAGTCTTTGATCAGGCTGGCGGGGCAGGGGTCTCCTTTACAATTGGATGGTTTGATCTTGTTCATTATCTCAATAACTTCGTGTTCTGTGACTTCCCTGAATTTGAACGGGGTAGTGGGGGCTTTGGTGGATGTGGTTCCCGAGCTAGGGGTGGGCATGTGGCTCGTGGTGGTGTGAGATTTGAGGTGCAGTGATAGGTTTTTGTGGTGCTCCTTAATTTTTGTTTGTAGGAGTTCAATTTTATTTAACAAGGCAGATTGTATGGAATTGCACCAGATTTGGTCTTTAACAATGTCTTGTGATTTGGTGGCCGGTGTGGTGAGTTCGTTGAAAATGGCGAAGAGTTCTTTGGATTCGGAGCTTGCATTAGCAATTCTATCATTATAAGAGACTGATTTAGCTGTGATTATGGCTTTTTTGTATTGGGCAGTGATTTTTTTGTAGGAGGATAGGGTGGCTGGGGAAGGCGATTTCTGCCAGGAGTTTAGAGCTTTTCTTTTCTGTGAGCGGAGTTCTTTGAGTTCAGTGGAGAACCAGGTGTTTGAGTGTTTGATAGCTTTGGCTTTTTTGGTCTGCAAGGGGGCAATGGCGTCAATGGCGGTGCTTATGGTGCTCTTGTAGATATCTGCTAATTCTGACGGGTCAGATGACTTGAGGTCTGTGGAGAGGATGTGAAGGTGGGGAGTAATTTTATCTTTAGTGAGATTTTTTACACATCTTGCCAGTGCTGGGGGAATGGGGTTAGGTTTGTTTGTGTTAGATACAGCGGGAATAAAGAAGTGAATGAGGTGGTGATCTGACCAAGGAGTCGGGGTGATGGAGCTAATGTCGACGTGACAGTTGTGGTCAGCTATCCAGTCCAGGATACGGCCTTTGTTGTGTGTGGGTGAGGTTATTTTTTGGTCGAAGCCTAGTTCTTTTAGGGCTAGTGCAAGAGATTTAGCAGGCTTGTCCTTTTTGTCGTTATACCCCAGGTTAAGGTCACCTAGGAAGATGCTTTTGGAGGTGGGTTTTAGGTTTTCTGTTAGGCGGTGTACAAGGTTCTCATGGAACTCTGTTAGTGGGCCGGGCGGGCGGTAGACTAGGTTGAAAGTGATGGTGGAGTTAGGGGAGAGGGCAATTTTTATAGCTAGAGAGTCTATGTTGTCACCTAGATTGGAGGTGATTTGTCTGGCCTCGAGGTGATCTTTCAGGATGAATGCTACCCCACCACCTACTGAGGAGAGGCGGTCTTGCCGGATAATGGCGTACCCCTGTGGGATAGTAAGGTTGAGGGCTGGCCCTGCAGCGCTGTGCAGCCATGTCTCGGTGATGGCTAGGATGTCGAGGTCCAAACTAGTTAGGAGTTCGTGAATTTCAATGGCATGGGCAGGGATGGATCTGGCGTTTATGAGGGCACACTGTAGGTTGTGTGTGCGTTGGGCCGAGGTAGGGGTGGTGTTGAGTGGTGTTGCCGGGATGGGGTGCGGCATGGTGGGTTTAGGTAAGGGTGTTTTGACTGTAGGGGGTGGCGTGTTAGTCGTGTTAAGAGTGGTGGGAGGTGCTTGGTGGGTGAGTCTAGGGTATCTAGAACGGAGACCTAGGAGTTGGTTCCTGGTGTGGATGGGTCTAGTGTAGGAAGTTATGCTGGGTGGAGGATGACGTGCTGTGGGGATGCTTTCAGTGAAGAATGATGGTAGGAAGTAGGTGGGAGGAATGTTGGAGAGGAATGCCAGTGGGGCAGCTGGTGAGCTGGTGGATTGTTGAGGCATGGCGATGGTATCGTTCAACATGGCACAACTAGAATCAGAATGCAATCCCACACCCTCTTTTTGTATTAGTTGTAAGGCTTGGCAATACGTTTCTTAGCATAGGCCCTTTTTATTTGACACAACGATACTTAGACTGCCTTTTTTTTCATTTGATGGTTGACGCTTGCTCCCATCCTAGATTTAGGTTTAGATTAGGCATTTTTCCAACATGCATACAGCATTCATTGTTCAATAAACACCCTTGAACTGTGATCACTTGTGTCTGTCTTACTTGTGCCACCATGAGTTCCTCACAGAACTATCTGTTGCAGCAGTTGGTGCGGACCAGATCTCTTCCCTGCGGTGTCCCTCATGTAAGGAACTCATGGTGGCAACAGTAAAGACAGACACAAGTGATCACAGTTCAAGGGTGTTTATTAAACTGTATAAATGGGGGAGAAAAACACCTAATCTAAACCTAAATCTAAGATGAGAGCAGGCTTCGACCATCAAACAATAATAAGGCCATCCTATTGGCGTCTTGTCAAATAAAAAGGGCCTATAATAAAAAAAACTATTGTCAATCCTTACTGCTAAGTTACAAAAGAGTGTGGGATAGTGTTCACAAGAAAAGAAAGAAGTATTCACAAGAAAAGAAAGAAGTGTTCACAAAATGATAAGTCAGGATGTTATGGCCGGGGCCTCCCTTCCCACGTTTTTTGCACAGGACAAGGCGGGACTCTTCAGAACAGCACACTTCATGGCTTCTCCAGCACGAGGCTACAGTTCCTTTCACTCTTTTCTACAAAGTCTCTTGTCTCAGAGGGCCTGATGTGTCCAAAATAACAAAACAAAAGTTCCTTTCCATATGTACGGTGAGGGATGACTCTTCACCCCTGGTTCCCCCTCTTCTGGGTTCAGACCCTTCTCGAATTTTAGCCTCCCTCTGTCGGGTTCACTACCGCCTTTTATCCATAAGATTTCTACCTGTTTTATTCACACGTCTCAATGCCTTTTTTTTCCAATACATTTTTATTAACATTTTCAAAATAACACAACATTAAACAACCCCCCCATACACCCTCCCCGGGTTCGGTCTTGAGCCATCGATATGACCAAACTGTACGTTGTTGATTGCCTAAGTCATTTCAGTCCAATTGTCCATGGAGTCTTCACTCTAAGGTCCTGCTGTGCTTATATCTGGCATGCCTATGTTAGACCCAATAATCTTATCCTCCTCGGGCACCAAACCGCTTTTGCACCCTGTTGGAGGTATCCCAGCACCAGAGACAAATCTGCAATGAAGCCCTGATGATGCCCCTGTAGCGAGTAGGTCACCCATTCCAACGCTGCAAAGTTCCACACTTTCCCTACACATTCATGATATTGGGGAGGGTTGTTTGATTTCCACTTTTGCACCAAGGTGAGTGCACCCGCCATCAGCAATGTGACGAGAACCTTTTGTTCCGCTCTAGTGGGTAAGTCGTTTAGGTGGGCCCCCATACCCAACAGCACCAGACCTTTATTTCCCCTCACTGATGACCCCAATGTTACAGCGAGCGCTTCTAAGATTGTTACCCAGAACTTCTGGATATGTGGACATTCCCACCATATGTGGCTCCAAGTCCCCTCAGTGCTGTATTCCCACCAGCACATTTTTGATACTGAACTGTTGCTCTTGCGTAGTCTAGCCGGGTTTAGGAATCATTGTACCATCAGTTTAACCCACATTTCTTGAATTTGGATGGACCTATTTAGTTTGGGGATGCGCCTCCACAGTTGTTGCCAGTCCTCTTCTTCTATTGCCTGACCTGTTGACTCTTCCCATTTAACCATGCATAGTCTCGCCCCTACCTTCTCCCCCATTTAGCACTTAAGTATGTTGCCCCCACTATGTGAACATTGCCTGTTTCTGTTACTAGGTGTTTTCCCAACTGGGTTAGGGCATGAGTCGCCCCTTTCTTCATCAGGCCCTGCATTACCCAGTGCCTTATGTGGGTGTATATGTACCTCTCCCCTTCGCCCAGCCCAAAATCCTCTTTAAATTGGTTGAAGGGTTTGATTTCTGTTCCGTCAAACAGATCCTGGATTTTTTGGCACACCCTCCCTCTATCCTTGCATGAAACGCCTTTCTTCCCACCCCGGGTGAGAATTGTGGGTTACCAAATATTGGAGTACATGGGGATGGAAATGTTGTAAATCGAGCTCTTTTCACCAACTCGTCCCAGGCGTCCCCCACCACCGCCATTTTCCACTCCGATACATGTTAGTCGGTCTATCCCCTTTCGGTTTCCACAGTACCTCTGCTAAATTCCCTCTCACCGCTGCCTCATCCATTGTCCTCCATGATTTACCCCAATCGTCTCTCAGCCAGTCCCTAATGATCCTCTTCTGTGCCGCCAAATAATTGGCGCGGAAGTCCGGTTATCCCGTTCCCCCCCCTTATTTCTAGGCAAAATCATCACTTGTCTGGCCAGTCTCAGCTTCTTTTGATTCCATATGAACCTCCCTGTGTATTTCTGTAGTGCCCGAAATAAAGATTGAGGCTTCTGTATTGGGAGGGTCATAAAGTGGTACAGTAGTTGAGGAAAGACTACCATTTTTAATATATTGATTCTACCCATCCATGTGACGTTTAGTGGGCCCCAGTCCACTAGTTAGTTTTTGATACTCTCTAGGAGGGGTGGGTAATTAGCCTCAAATATCTTTTCCATGGATTTTGTGAGAGGAATCCCTAGGTATTTGGTGCACTTCTCCACCTATTTATAGGGAAGGTCTTTCCTAATCACAGCTTCTGTGGCAAAAGGGGTAGACAAATTCAATATTTTGGATTTATGGGTGTTAATATTAAGGCCTGCTACTCTTCGGAATTCCTGCAGCTTGCTTTCCATTGCTTTCAGGGAGCTAGCGGTGTTTTCTAGTGTTAATAGCATGTCATCCGCGAAAGCGTCAATTTTATGTTCTATGCCCCCAAAAGGGATCCCTTTTATCTCACTATTTGCTCTCAATGCTTCGATCAGAGGCTCCAAATGAATCTGGTACAGTAGGGGAGATAAGGGACATCCCTGCTTCGTACCTCTTTGAACTTTAATGGTGGGTGACAGCTGGCCATTGATTGACAAGCATATCAACGGATTCTGGTAGTTGGCCTTGACTTTTGATATAAACTTTGCCCCAAATCCCATCCTCTGCATTGTTAGAAGCAGGAACTGCCATTCCACCCTATCAAAAGCCTTTTCCGCGTCCAGGGCAATGAGAAGGGCGAAGGGCCTGCCCTTTTAATTAACTTGATCTATGAGGTGGGCTATCCTCCCAGTGTTGTCGCTTGTTTGTCTTCCCTTAATAAAGCCGGATTGATCCTGAGAGATTAGTGGGGGGAGTATATGCTCTAGGCGATTTGCTAAGACCTTTGTGTACATTTTTGCATCTACATTTATCAGGGCAATTGGTCTAAAGGATCTGCAGGAAGAAGGATCTTTGCCATGTTTGGGCAGTAAAACCCCTTTCGACTCCTCCATAGGTGGGGTGATTTTCTCAGACCTTCCAAATTTGTTAGGAAGGGGAGCCATATACGGGAGCAACGTTTCTCTGAAGACCCTATTGAATTCCGTAGCAAATCCGTCTGGTCCTGTGGACTTATTAAGAGATAGGGAAGAAATGGTTTTCCTCAATTCCTCGATAGTAATCTCTTGGTCTAGTGCTGATTTCTCCTGTTTGGAAATCTGTAATACCCTCATGCTCGCCAGGTACTTTTTCTGCTCCTCCTCGGGTGCCCCTTCCCTTTTCAACATCTTCGCCAACAACCTATCTGCCTTATTTGCTTTAACATGGTATTTATGTTTAAGGAATAAGAGGGAGCGTTCCGCTGCTCACGCCTGTAACATATCTAGTTGTCCCCTCACTGCCATGTATTCCCTCCTAATTCCCCACTTCTTGCCCCAGCTCTCATGCGAGCCATCACATGCTTCAATTTGTCCTCTAGTTCTTGTTCCACTAGCCTTAATTCCCTATCTCTGCGTTCTTTAAGTGCTATGATCTTTCCCCTTATTGTGGCTTTGAAAGCTTGTCTGTTGTGAGGTATCCCTTCTCTGTTGTCTCTAAAGTATTCCCCAAGCCCCTGCCTTATTTCTTCCTTCAGCAAATTGTCTTTCAGTAGGTGAGTAGGGTAGCGTCATTTCCAAACTCCCAGTGGTCCCCCTTTCCTCCTGAGCTGCAATATGATAGGTACATGGTCGGAGAGAGTCATGGTCCCCACCTCCATCCCAGTGATCCTTCTGAGTAGAGATCTTGACGCCCATGCATAGTCTATTCTGGATGACGATCGGTGAACGCAAGTGAAAAAGGTAAAACCTTCCCTCTCCCGCCAAATGTCCACCACCTCTAGCCCTCTCATTTTGCTACCAGTTCCTTTGACGGCTTACCCTGTGCCCCTAGTGTCCTACTGCTTCTATCTTTCCCCGGGTCCCACGCCAAGTTAAAATCTCCAGTGAGTATTATGGGGGCCTTCGCAAACCTCTCTAGCTTACTCTGCGGGCTTGGAGGAAACAGTCTTGGCCTTTACTGGGGCATATACTGCAGTGATCGTGTACCCCTCTCCCCTGCCTTTAAGGTTTAACATTAAATACATTCCCTGGGAAACTCTCTCCATCCCTTCCATTGAAAGGTCTATGTTGTTCCTAGGAGCAATCAGTATTCCTCCTTTTTTAGTTTTATCGTTAGCTTGGTATATCAGCTGAAACTCTTGTATTCGGATCCTATCTCTGTCTCGGAGGTGAACATGTGTCTCCTGTAGGGTGACTATGTCTGGACTCTGCCTCCGTAGGTATCTCTCCAGTTTTCACAGGGGAATTGATGCCATTTATGTTCATAGAGATAATCTTCAGGCCTCTACTTTTATCCATCCTCCCGTGTATAGCTTGTACTACTCATTACTCGTGGCTCATTCTGTCTAAACCCCCTTCTCCAAATCCCTCCCCCTCAACCTCTTCCCCACCCGGTCGCTAGGGGTGCTCAACCAGCCTCTAGTCCCCCTCGAATCGCTCTCTTGAAGGTTGAGCCCCTTCCTTTCCCTAGCGTGCCCCACTGCGGGTACTCCCATACCCCTTCCAAGTTGCCCCCCCCCACCGGGACCCTGTTATTCTCTCCTTTTGAAGGCCCTCCCCAGGCTTCTCCCCTTTACTGAGAGCCCCGATTGTACCTCTGTGCGGACTTTCCCCCAGAGTGTCTCTTTATAGGTGTGGAAGTCTCTTCCTGGCCCAATCAAGTTACCGGGCCTTTCGGCCAGGGTTGGTGGCATCCTTTCTTGTTTCTTTTTGACTTCAGCATTGACCATTCCCAACTCCTCGGCTTGTCCTGTCTCCTCGGCATAGGGTCGCTAGGGTTGCCTCCTTCATCCTCAATGCCCAACAGCCACATCCCTTCTTTATAGGATCCAATCCGTATCTGCTTACCCTGCCAGTAGAAAAACGACCCCGAAAGGAAATGTCCATCTGTATTTGATGTCTTTGTCCCTCAAAGCCCTAAGGATTGGGCCATCTGCTCTTAATCAGCCAGGTCCTGGAATAAAAACATTTCTGACCTGTTATATGTTATTTGAGTTGCTTTCTTTGCTGCTTGTAGGATCTTTTCATTCATTGAATAATCATGGAATGCCGCTAAGACATCCCTTGGCCTGGCTCCTGGTTCTGTTCTTCGTGATCTGACTCTATGCACTCGGTCTAGTCGAATTTCTCTTGGAGTCTCCGAGTCTAGACGATCTGTGAAGATGTTAGTGATTGCTTCTCATAGGTCCTTGTCTAGCACTTCTTCCGGCAGAGCTTTTATACATATATTGGATCTTCTAGATCTATTTTCCAGGTCCTCTGGCTGAAGTTCCAGATTGTAGGTGGCTGTTGCAATTTATTCCATGAGTATATCCGCCTTCTTTGAGTCGTCAGCCAATTCTTAGATCACCTCTTGTTAGTATTCACCTTTTCTTCTATCTTGTTCCCATCCCTCTTGATGTCTTGTAGAGCCTCCGTGAGATCCTCCCTCATTGTATTCATCTGCCTCTGGACAGTGTCAGCTATTTTATCACCAAAGTCGGTGAAGTATTGCTTGATGACCATGGTGGTGACTGCCTGGTCTTGGGTATCATGTGGGTGAGGGTCGCCTTTGTCCGCCTGGTCTTGACCTACTCCCATCTCCGGGGGGTAGCTCACATCACAACCCCACATCCTCTGTAGATTGCTGTCCTGGGGCTTTTTGGCCCCCTTTACAGGCAAGGCGGGGTCTTTTCCTCTCATTTTAGACATGATGGGAGGTCACCCACCTGATGGACAGTGGCCACAATGAGCCTCCTTTCTGGTTCTGTCCCTCTTCTCTGAGCGGGAGTCTTTTCGACTTTGTTCTGAGTGGGTATGCTTTCCACTACCCTTGGTTGAGGGAGGGTGAGGGGGCTTGTTGTGTGGGTACAGCCCTTTCACCGGGCCTGTTCAAGTTTCCTCATGCACCCCTGTTGTAGGGAGGGTGCACAGCCTCCAAATTGCCTCTGCGTGGCCCCCTTCCTCAGTAGCAGGGGCTCTTGCTCTCCTCGATTCCCCTGAGGGATGTCTTGCCTGTGACACCGGAGTAATGATTTAGCTGAAATCCTCTTCCTGGATTGTATCCCACTGGGTCCGGGATCGTTTGTCCCTCCGGGGGATGTAACGCTCACCTGGTATCCATGGGGACGCCACTCAGCCTGTGTGGACCTTCCAACGACCTCGAACCCTTCCCTGGA
The DNA here is from genome assembly GCF_040938575.1 of Ambystoma mexicanum. Lineage (NCBI taxonomy): Eukaryota > Metazoa > Chordata > Amphibia > Caudata > Ambystomatidae > Ambystoma > Ambystoma mexicanum. The sequence continues at coordinate 1,204,604,516 of NC_090923.1, read as the reverse complement.
ATCTGTTTGACTGGAGACTGGGCCTGAAACACAGGATTGCCAGAGTTTAACGCTATTGTCTCTGGTTGCTTGAACCTCTCTTCCCTTGGGGACCAACCATTCCCCTTTGTCCACTCCTCACCTTGTTTTCTTGTGTGGTGCACTCTCTGTCCTGCACTTCGTGCAGGGGTGCGTAGACTGATGTGGGTGCTATGCTGCCTAATTGCTTCACTGGCGCGGGCCCAACGGACTGGGCTTGCTGTAACTTCAGCCCGATCGGTAGGTTGAATGATTCTTATGAACTGTCCTTTTGACTCTTGTCCCTTTTATAACGTGTCCCTTCTCCCTTAGGTGTTCGGAGATGGCGTTGTGCTGCTGAGGGAAGCCGAGCACTAAATGGTGAGTGAGAGCGTGATGGGCGATGCTGTTCGCTCTTTCTTGTATTGACCAATGTTTGTCTCTGTGTCCCTTTCAGGTGCTGCAATGCCCCAGCGTGGCTGCCGGCTGAGAGAATAAGGTGCGGTGAGTAAGCGCGATATGCGGCACCTCCTTATGCTTTCCGTGCTAACCTGTAATGTCTTTTTCCCCTCGCAGGTCGATGGGACGCTCCGGAGCCGAAGTTACCCTAAGCGGCTTAAGTTCAGGTAAGCGTTTGACTCTTCTTACAGTTTTCGAGTGAGCTAGGATATGAAGAATGCTTACTAATGTCTTTTCTTTCATTTGTTTATCCTCCCCTAGGATGCGGCATGCCGAGATGGAGATGACACCGCCGTAGCTGCCCACAGGACCGGAGGAGCGATGGATGGAAGCTGGATACTCCCCAAGGTAGGTATACTATTAATGCTGTTCTTGCAGGTGCGCGGGATGTGGAGGAAAAGGCGAAGGCCTTCAGGAGACCAATCCTAGCACGGTGAGTGTCACGCTGCAGGTGCAGAGAGACGCAAAGCGTGTTTCTCTGCCCGGGCGTGGTTTAAATAGCCTTCAGGTATCCCAGGTATCCCTGGGTTGAACCACACCCAAAAGGCTAGAACGCATACTCAGTTCAAGGAACTGGGTTATGTGGGGGCATCCATCTTGCCCACAATACATTACAAGTCCAATGCCAAGTTGTTCATAGAGCTATGTGTGAGTCTGGCGCCACAGGTGCCAGTTCTGACTCCCAAGTGGGCCTCTGGTAGGATGGAGAGGCCCTGAAGGGCCATATAGGGGATTGTGGCCTGACTCCAGCCTGGTGTCTCAGAGGGCTGGGGGCAGGGATCATGACAGCACCCCCCCCTTCCGAGGCCCCTCTCATGGTGGTTCTCCTGTCTGGTCCTGGTTTGGTTGGATGGTTTTGATGGAACCTTCTAAGCAAGCGAGGTGCATGGATGTACTCGCAAGGTTTCCATGTTCTATCCTGCGGACCATACCCTTTCCAGTCCACTAGATAGTATAGCTTAGATCTGACATACTTAGAATCCAGAATGTCCTTGACCTCAAATTCTGGCTCCCCATTGATTACTACTGGCTTTGGTGGTGTTGTAACACGGGTCCCAGGTCGAACAGGTTTTAGGAGAGATACGTGGAACACAGGATGAATCTGCATGTTGGATGGTAAAGCTAGCTTGACTGCTACTGGATTTATCACAGAGGTGATGGTGAATGGACCCAGGTATCTTGCACGGAAAGTCCGGGTTCCTTTAATGGGCAAATGTTTAGATGCCAACCAGACTTTGGGCCTCATTACACGTTGCGCGCTAAAAATCGCAAATTACCGGCATGGCGCCCTTAACGTGTCTGCCCTCGCAGGAGGGCGCTACTAGCGTACCATTATGAGTACGCGGACACGAGCATTGCGCCATGCCGGTAATGCCCCTACTGCCATGCCGCTAAACTCCCCCACAAGTCTCTTACCGGCTTCGACAACAGTGCAGATAGCAACTCCGCCTTGACGCAGCATGCAAATAGCGGTCACCGCTAATAGCGGAACCGGAAACAGCGTCATCGCACAGGAACGGGAAAGAGCACGGCGGCCATCTTTAAAAACACAATCCATTGCCATCCTCTGCCCCCTGGACCTGTTTGTAGTACTTTGCTGTTGGAGATTTCCTGGAACACCCTTACCATGCCCAAGGCACTTAAAAAAACAACTGACCGCCAGCGGAAAGAAAAGTTTTCAACTGAGGAGCTACTTATGCTGACCCAGACCTTATCTGACAATGCTGCAGTGGTCTTCACAAACGACATGCGGCGGGAGACACTCCTTAAAAAAAAGGCTATCTTGGCCGAGGTGGCACTGAAAGTAAGTGCTGTGGGCACCAGCACCCGCAATGTACGTGAGTGCCGGAAAAGATGGGATGACCTGAGACTCCGGGTCAGAATGATCCTGGCAGAAAATCATAACATTGCCACCGCAGGTGGATCTGGGACGCCAATTAAACTAAAGGAATGGGAGGAGACATGCGCCAACCTCATCGGAGTTGAATACATCAAGGGAGTCGGGAGGATGGAGCATGCCGTGGCAAACACTTCGGATGGAGGTAAGTGTACTGATGAAAGCATGCAATGTGAATCTACTGGTCCCCACAAATGTCAGCCCATAATCACCTCATGGATGGCGAAACATCCACACATGCATCCCACCCTGCCCATGTCAGTGCCAGACCCAAACACACACACATGCACACATCAACAGAGCCAAGTGCCACACACAACACTGCATGGATGAGCCACTGAACTGACACATCACCTGCATCCTTCACAATGAAGTCCAAATGCCCACAACTGCATTGTTGATGTATCCTGCATTAAGTACATTGAACCGTAACCAATGCCATCCCCCTTCTTGTCCCTGACAGGGTCACATACAGACAGTGAGGATGCATCCCAGGCACCCCCTGCGCAGAAGAGAAAAAGGCCACAGCCGACCGAGGACACCCCCACGACATCAAGGGGAAAAGGCACAAGGCTCCATTTGCAGAGTCTCAAACATCGGTCGAGCACCACTGCCAAGGCCACACCAAACCCAACTGCCCCACCTCTGGAGGTTCACTCACCACCACCAATCACAGCCACCGAGGGACCACCCTCAGCTGCAGCTAGTTCGGCAGCAGAGGCGGAAGCCACTAAACCATTATCTGATGTGGAGGACCCAACAGAATTCAACCTGGGCATGCACACCCCAAGCCCCCCTGGAACCCCAGAGCCATCACCCCAGCACACACCTGGCTCCAACGTCACTGGTGACGAGACCATGGGAGCCTTCAGTAGCCCCCCGGTGCCTCCATCTGTACACCTGCCAGCATCACAATGCACAGCAGCCACACCACCACAGCCCGACACTGCTCTTGACCTGGCCAGCATCAGCCAGCGGCAACAGGGTCTCACTGTGCTGGTTGGTCAGCATGTGGAGGAGGCTGCCCGTCTCGGGGTGGAGATTGGGGAGACATCCAGGCACTCCAGGGAGGGGATGGAGGTATGCACAGACAGGCTGTGTGGGGAGCTCATTCAAGTTCGGGAGGTGCTCACACGTATTGCGGACGCAATGGACCGCCAATTCCCACCATCACCAGCACCAGGACAGTCTGCCACTTCTTCGTCTGCCAGTTCGCTGCAGACAAGCCCACTCCGACGCTCCGCCCGCACCACCAGGCGCACCTCTAGGCAGCCTCCAAATGCTGGTTTTGGCAATGACCAATAGGGAGTGAATGTCCATGCTTTCGCGTGCATGCCTGGATGCAAACATTGTGGAAGACACATGAGGGACGGTTGTGGGGGGTGGGGGGAAGGGTGTGATGGGACTGTTGTGGGGGGTGGGGGGAAGGGTGTGATGGGACAGTTGTGGGGGTTGGGGGGAAGGGTGTGATGGGACTGTTGTGGGGGGGGAAGGGTGTGATGGGACAGTTGTGGGGGGGTTGGGGGAAGGGTGTGATGGGACAGTTGTGGGGGGTGGGGGGTAGGGTGGTGGGAGGTTCGGGGACATGCACATTTTCCTGTTTAAGTTCATAAATACACTGGTGTTTGAGCAAAACACAGGCCTGGACTTCCTCATTGTGTTTGTGTAATTTATTGACGCCAGGGTCCATTGTGAGCTAACAAACAGACACCAGTGCATCACTAGCCATATCCAGGTGACAGTACGAGAACATGTTACTCAGAAGATTTGGTTGATCAGATGCTGTCTCACAGCAAGTCCCTCCTGGCCATCCCCTCTTGCATGACCTGCATCCCCTTCACCTCCATCCTCATCACCATCATCATCCTCATCAGGTGCTTCTATTTCAACGTCAGGGGGCAGTGGCACATTCCGTCTGATACACATATTGTGCCGCATGACACATGCCATGGTGATCTTGGCCACCTTCTCATGGCCATACAGGAGAGCGCCACCAGACCTGCTAATGCACCTAAACCGTGACTTCAAAAGTCCAAAAGTCTGCTCGATCACGATGCGGGTACGGGTATGTGCACGATTGTATTCCTCTTCGTGCCTGTTCTGTGGGTTCCGTACAGGTTTGAGGAGCCACCTCTTCAGGGGATAGCCGGCATCACCTATATGGGGGAAGTAATTGGGTCCTGTTACTTTTCACCACAAGTGTGGCCGGTTCATATCACAAACATTGACTTGGCATTGAGATTCAAGTACACACTTAACAGCATACATGCAAATGGTCTGTGTAACTGCAATGTGCAAAGGTGAGCTCAACCCTGCAAGTAGACATGCCCCATAGATGCCTCCAACAGTAATTGACATGTCCTGGGTGAGGCCAGGTCTTAGTTGTCCCTGTGCCCAGGCAAATCTGGTACCACACTAGTGGTGTACTGCCCTTCCAAATTGATGTTGCCATGCTGAGAGGCATCACTTCAGTGGTGCTATAGGTTTGTGGTGCATTGCTATGGCTAGGGGGTATCCCTTAGCATGCATTGAAGGGCACAATGCATTATTGATGTCGTGCTGGACGAATTCTGCATGACTATGATTGATGTTTGATGTTTCTAGACTTTGATTGTCATCTGTGTTGTGTAGCATATACTTGCATGTCCGTTCATCTCAAGTACATTGCGAACCTCCCAGATGGACATTGGCGTACATCTGTATGTGCTTTTGGACGACGGACTACAGGCTACACCCAGTTGGAGTATCTATCTCTTCCCCCCCAAGCACACCCAGTTGGAGTATCTATCTCTCCCCCCCAAGCACATCCAGTTGGAGTATCTATCTCTCCCCCCCCCCCAAGCACACCCAGTTGGAATATCTATCTCTCCCCTCCCCAATCACACTGCCATGTGCTTGGCCTGCTACTCACCAAGTAGCCACAAACGTTGTCCCGTTTCTCGCTCCATGTAGCGGGGGATAGTTCACTTCCGCAGGACCATGGAATCATGGGTAGATCCGGGAAATCGGGCACAGCAATGTGTGATTATCTTGTTGGCGTCACATACCATTTGGACATTGATGGAGTGGAATTGCTTCCTGTTTCCTTACACTACTTCATTGTGATGTGGGACGACCAATTCCACATGTGTACAGTCGATGGCCCCGATGCAACTGGGGATGCCTGCCAGTGAATAGAAGCCAACTTTGGTGTTTGCAATCTCCTGGCCAGTGCGTGGCATGGATATGTGTTCGGGTGCATGCTTCAGGAGGGCATCGAGTACCTGGTTCAGTGTGCATGAGAATACTGGTTGGGAGATGCCATGCATCTGCCCCACTGTATGCTGGTAGGTGCCTGTGGCCAGGAAGTGGCGCACAGTCACCACCTTCAGTAGAGGGGGGATGGCAGCTCTGATGTCTATGAGGCTCACAATGTCGTCGTGTATCATGTCCACAATGCTGGTGATGGTATCCCGGTCCAGATGGAACAGGGTGTGTATCTGCTCTGGTGTTAGGTTAAATGGACTGGCTCTGATCCTGGGAATTGGTGGGTGCCTCTGTGGTATGATTAGGTGCTGTGGTGGTGCTTGCTGTGCCTGTCTTGCCCTCCTCCTCCTCCTCCTGCGTCTCCTCTGTGCTGCCTGTTGTTGTTGCAGCTGCGCTGCTATCAGGTCCTCCAGGCCATGTAATGCTGCCAGTATTGGAACCATCTTGGTGTGGGAAGGGGTGTGGGAAGGGGTGTGGTGTGCTTCTTTTGAGCAGCCACAGTCTCCATTGCCTCCACCTGTGCTGATTTTGGCCACCTGTGGCAGGTGGTAACACTGCACAGTTCTTTTAACGGGTGGTTTGCGATGGCGGTATTAGCGCCATGCCGGTAAGGGGTTTTGGGGGATTTACCATGCCGCTATTGGCATGTACACTTGCCTTGTGATGATGTGATATTGGCGGCATGTCGTTATTTACGGGATGGAGGGTCGCGCGCACGCGGACTGACCGCTATTAGTGGCACCGTATTTAGCGGTGCCACTAATGGTGGTGAGCCGGGTCGTAATCCGCATGGACATTTAACGTTGCCGGTATTCCATTACCGGTAACGTTAAATCTCTAACGCCTACCGTGTAATGAGGCCCTTTGTCTCCAACTTGGTAATTGGGGGCTTTTACTCGGCGTTGGTCAGCAAATTTCTTCTGACGATTCTTAGCTTGGAGTAAGTGTTCAGCTGCCCTTTTAAAGGTTTGAGAAATGGTCGTGTGCAAGGTTTTAATTGCTGCCATTTCCAGGGTGGTAGGGGCGTCTAGTTCGGAAGTGCGTTGATGCCTGCCATATATGGTATAAAAGACCGTCTGCACTGTGCTGGTGTGAAGGGAATTATTATAGGCATATTCAGCTATCCATAATAGATCTGACCAGCTTCCTTCTGCTTGATGTAGCATACAGTGTAGATACTGCTCGAGCATTTGATTCGTTCTCTCTGTTTGACCATCCGTTTGGGGATGGTGACTGGTGGATAGTCAGATGTCGATTTGGGCCATAGAACAGCAATTCCTCCAGAAGTTGGACATGAATTGAGTACCTCGATCCGAGACCAGTACCGAAGGAAACCCATGGAGCCGTACGATGGGTTCGAGAAACACCTTTGTCAGAGTGGATGCGTTTGGGAGACCTTTAAGAGGAATGAAGTGTGCCATTTTTGAAAACAGGTCCACAACCACTAGAGAGGTGTTAAACCCTTGACTGGGTGGTAAGTCGGTAATAAAGTCGAGGGATAATGTATGCGCTGGTTGAATATCCAATGGTTGTAAGAGTCCAGCTGGTTTCTGCTTGGATGATTTGTTTTGTGCACACACTCCACAGGATAGGATGAATTGGATAATGTCTTTACGCCACGTGGGCCACCAGTAACTCAGTTTTACCTTGGCTAGGGTTTTTGCAATTCCAGGATGGCCCTCGATTAAAGAATCATGATAACCGGACATGACTTGTTCTCGTAGTTCTTGGTTTGGCAGGAATAAATGGTTCCTGAAATAGGGCAACTGGTCCTTTATCGTGTGATGTTCCCCTTGTGTACTCCACTCTTGCAATTGCTCAGGACTCATCAAGCTTTGGATTTTTTCATGTAACTCGTTCTGGGTCATGGTTGCTGTGATTCGTAGGAGTTTGTCACTTGGAATGATGGCTATTGGGTCAGGGGTCTTGTATCCCTGTTCATCAACACCCATACGGGAAAGAGCATCGGCTTTTCCGTTTTTAACTCCTGGTCGAAACGTGATCACGTAGTCATATTCAGCAAAGAAAAGGGCCCCACATAGTTGTCGTGAAGATTGAGCCTTTGCTGTTTTTAGGTACTGGAGATTTCGATGGTCAGTTATTACAGTGATTGTGTGTCTGGCACCTAGAAGATAATATCGCCAGGCCTTAAAGGCTGTCTTGATAGCTAGGAGTTCTTTGTCTGTGATAGCATAATTGAGCTTGGGGGGTGTGAATTTAGGCGACCAGAAGGCGACAGGGTGTAATTGACCTGTTTCTGGGTCCTTTTGTGAGAAGACAGCTCCCATTGCCATACTCGAGGCGTCCGTCTCCACCAAGTACAGGAGGTCTGGGCGAGGATGACATAGAATCGGGGCAGAAGTGAATCTCGCCTTGATTTCCCGGAAAGCCTTTTCTGCTTCTTCTGGCCAGTGAAACTTTTTATTGCATTTCCTTAGTAATGATGTGATGGGATGCACTATTTGTGTGAACGCTGGGATGAATCGGCAGTAGAAGTTTGCGAAACACAACATGCTCGGGACTCCCTTGAATAAATTTGGCGATGGTCAGTTTAGGATAGCATCTACATTGTGTACATCCATTCGAATTCCATTCGGGCTGAGAACGAAGCCAAGGAATTCCACCTCGGAGACATGAAATGAGCACTTCTCGAGTTTGGCATAGAGCTGGTGTTGGTGGAGTTTTGCCAGTACGGATCGAACATGCTTGACATGGTCCTGCTTTGATGCGGAATATACTAGGATATCGTCAATATATACTAGGGCACAGACATCAATTAATTCCCTTAAGACATCGTTCATGAAGTATTGAAATGCAGCGGGTGCGTTGCAAAGGCCAAAGGGCATTACTTGATATTCGTACAGGCCATACTTGGTACGAATGGCGGTTTTCCATTCGTCACCCTTTTTCACTGGAACGAGGTGATACGCTCCTCTAAGATCTAATTTTGTGTAGATTTGGGCGTCTTTGACTTGATCAAGCAGTTCAGGCATTAGTGGCAGAGGGTAACGATTATTTATGGTGATCTGGTTCAGTGCGCGATAGTCAATGCATGTTCTCAAGTCCCCTTCCTTCTTCGGCATGAAGAATAGGGGACTGGCTGCTGGAGACTTCAAGGGACGGATGAATCCATTTGCCAGGTATTGGTCTAAGTAGGACTTCAGGTGCTGGTCTTCTGGTTCAGTGAGTGTGTAGATCCATCCACAAGGAATCTTTGCGCCGGGTATCAGGTCGATCTGGCAATCGTATGGTCTGTGCGGTGGTAGGGTATTAGCTTGTTCTTTCTGAAATACATCTTGAAAATCCTGATATTCGCTTGGTAAGGTAGTGGTTGCCACTGTTCCAGTAGCAGAAGTTCTGGTATCAATTGGCTGTTTCCCTTGGCGATAACAAGTGTGAGCACAATCTCGGAAAAGGCCAACTCTTTTGTTCGCCAATCTATTCAAGGATTATGAGCTACCAAACACGGCATTCCTAAAATCAACTGGAACTGAGGCGCCTTGATGAGGTCAAAAGCGATAGATTCCTGGTGTCCATCCTGGCATAGAAGGGTTAAGGCTGCAGTGCATTGGGATACTGTGGACCAGAATCTATTTATGTGCCATCAACAGTGGTGACAGTGTCTGCAGTTGACTTAGGGCATAAAGGAAGCCCCATCTTTGCTGCGAGATCTTGGTCTATATAGTTCCCAACGGCTCCACTGTATATGTACGTTCTTACTGCGTGCATCCGAGATGGTTGTTGGTGATTGATCAAGATCACAGACAATGCAAAATGCGAGGTCTGTAGTTCACTTTCTTTGCTCGACAAGTGGACCCCTACACTTGCCGGGCTTGGTAGTTTTCTGATTCCTTGGTGGTATCTTCCTTGTCCGTGGCCGTACTGTTCTCTTTGGTGGCTTCACTGGGCATTCTTTAAGGAAATGGCCTGACTTTCCACAGTACAAACGTAACTGCTGTTGTCTCCTTTGATCCCTTTCAGCCTTAGTCAAGGGGGACCTGACCCCTCCGATCTGCATTGGTTCCCCTGAGCTCTCTGTTGTTCGAGAGACATTGTCCTTTGAACGAACATACATAGGGCAAGGGTCCGGCCTGGTTCGATCTGCTCTTCGGTCTTGCAATCTATGATCCAATTGAACAGCAAGGTTAATAAATTCAGCACAGTCTTTTGGGGGGTCCACCACTTGTGCGAGAACATCTTTTAGCTCTCCCCTCAGACCACAATGAAATAAAGTGGTTCTCTTCTCCTCAGGCCATTCTGCTTCAACCACGAGTCTATTGAAGGTGGCTATGTATGTTAATAGGTCTTGGTTCCCTTGACGAAGGGACAAAGGTTTGTTGTCTAATGCCTTTCCATGAGTACGACGGGCGAAGAGTTTCTCCATCTCCTGCTGAAAACCCCTGAAGTCATGTAGCAAAGGATCATCTTGATTAACAAAGGGTACAGACCAGTCTGTGGCACTACCGCTCAGATAGGATAGCATGAAAGCAACCCCTGATTGGTCATTTGGAAAGGCCCCTGGCCTACAAAGGAAATGCAGATGGCATTGGTTCATAAATGTTGCATATTTCTTGGGATCCCCTATGAATCGCTCGGGCGGGGCCAAAGGAACTGCCCCAGGAAGGGTTATCAGAACAGGGTTGGCTGAGGGTACTGGCATTGAAGACACGTTATCCGGTAACGGTGCATGTCCCGCCTGTGACTGGAGAAGTTGCCGGCTTAAGTCTTTTGTATGTTCTTTAGCGACTATCAACTCTCTCCTCAGGGTGTTGGTCTCCTGCCTGGCTGCATGTACTTTGGCACGTAGCTGCCCCAACATTTGGGCTAACTGGTCGGTTTCTGACATTTCCATGACGTCCAGGTGGATTATGGTGTGAGGCTGTGCATTCTGTAACGCTCACCTGGTATCCATGTGGACACCACTCAGCCTGTTTGGACCTTCTACGACCTCAAACCCTTCCCTGGAATCTGTTCCACTGGAGACTGAGCCTGAAACACAGGATTACCAGAGTTTAACTCTATTGTCTCTGGTTGCTTGAACCCCTCTTCCCTTGGGGACCAAACCTTCCCCTTTGTCCACTCCTCACCTTGCTTTCTTGTGTGGTGCGCTCTCCGTCCTGCCCTTCGGTGTACGGGTGCGTAGACTGATGTGGGCGCTATGCTGCCTAGTTGCTTCACAGGAGGCGCGGGCCCAACGGACTGGGCTTGCTGTAACTTCAGCCTGACCAATAGGTTGAATGATTCTTGTGAACCGTCCTTTTGACTGTTGTCCCTTTTATAACGTGCCTCTTCTCCCTTAGGTGTTCGGAGATGGCGTTGTGCTGCTGAGGGAAGCCGAGCACTAAACGGTGAGTGAGAGCGTGATGCGCAATGCTGTTTGCTATTTCTTGTTTTGACCAATGTTTGTCTCTGTGTCCCTTTCAGGCGCTGCAATGCCCCAGCGTGGCTGCCGACAGAGAGAATAAGGTGTGGTGAGTAAGCGCGATATACGGTGCCTCCTTATGCTTTCCGTGCTAACTTGTAATGTCTTTTCCCCCTTGCAGGTCGATGGGACCCTCCGGAGCCGAAGTTACCCTAAGCGGCTTGAGTTCAGGTAAGCGTTTGACTCTTCTTAGTTTTCGAGTACGCTAGGATATGAAGAATGCTTACTAATGTCTTTTCTTTCATTTGTTAATCCTCCCCTAGGATGCAGCGTGCCGAGATGGAGATGACACCGCCGTAGCTGCCCACAGGACCTGATGAGCGATGGATGGAAGCTGGATACTCCCCAAGGTAGGTATATTATTAATGCTGTTCTTGTTCTTGCAGGTGCGCGGGATGCAGAGGAAAAGGCGAAGGCCTTCAGGAGACTGATCCGAGCACAGAGAGTGTCACGCTGCAGGTGCAGAGAAATGCAAAGCGTGTTTCTCTGCCCGGGCGTGGTTTAAATAGCCTTCATGTATCCCAGGTATCCCTGGGTTGAACCACACCCAAAAGGCTAGACCGCATACTCAATTCAAGGAACTGGGTTATGTGGGGGCATCCATCTTGCCCACAATACATTACAAGTCCAAAGCCAAGTTGTTCATAAAGCTATGTGTGAGCCTGGCGCCAAAGGCGTCAGGTCTGACTCCAAGTGGACCTCTGATAGGATGGAGAGGCCCTTAAGGGCCCTATAGGGGATCGTGGCCTGACTCCAGCCTGGTGTCTCAGAGGGCTGGGGGCAGGGATCATGACAGGGGATCTCCCTTCTCCTTAATTTCCCCTTAGAAGACCTTTCCTTGCGTGCCGGATGTGGGATGCCACCTACCCGTTCCGCCGCAGAGCAGTGGCCCTTCCTGATTTCCGCTCCGTCAGCCTCTCTTCACAATGTAAAGGTCCGGGTGGTGCAGCATGATGCCGGAGTATTAATGTAGCCAAGGCCCCCTTACTAGATCGGATCCCTCTGGGCCCAGGTGCGTTCGTCCCTCCAGGGAGTCTCCCTGCTCCCTAACTTCCCCTTAGCAGTGGTTTCCTTGCGTGCCAGGCGCAGGCTTCCTCCTACCCGTTCCGCCACAGCGCAGTGACCCTCCTCGGTCCACCTTGTTGGTTTCCGCTCCGTCAGCCTCTTACTCGATGTAACCGTCTGGAGGGTGCCACCCTGGCCTTCCACCATCTCCTGCGGTCCTCCAACGGCTGCTATGGTGTGTTGCCTCCCTCGCTCATGTCTTGGAACGGCTTCTTCGCTGGCGGCCTGGGCTGTTCTTCCTGATACTAGACCCTTTTTCCTCTTCCCGCCCTGTACCAGTGCTAGGCTGACATCCATGGGTCCTAGCCCGTTGGTTCCGGACCGGCAAACTACGAATCTGCTGGCAGGTGATGTTACGCCTGCCAGGTCTGACCTGCAGAACGGCACTTGCCAGCAGACTTTCACAAAAATGGTGCCAGTGCTTCCACGGTCCCCATTCCCGTGGGAATGGGGATCAACATTTTACCGGCTCCTGACTTACTGGACCGCCGTGGGCTGTAATGCCCCGATTATTCCAGCACGGTTTCCGCTGGACTCGTAATGTGGGTCAAGGTCTTTGCTTGTTATTATGTTGCCATTGGCATCCTTCGCTCAACACAGTTCGGTTTACTATCGCTTCTCCCTCCCCCTCTGACTCACCGGCTGTAATGAACCGCTTGGCATTTCTTGTCTCTGGAGTCAAGGGTGGTACCACGGTAGCAAGCGTTGCTCCCTGCCTTGGTTATCAGGGCTCTGTGCACCGTTGACATCTGTTACACCACACGCTAGCTGTTGTTCCCGGCCTTATGATTCCTTTCACAGAGGCTTCGCGGCTCTGGGTCAAAAAGGGAAGGGCACTTCCCTCCTCGTAGTCCTTTCGGTTCTCACCGCCTTTCTCCTCCTCTTGAACTGCCGTTCTGGAATAGCTGCCTCCTCATACGGTTTGCCTTGCTCAAAGTGTCCTCTCGCATGCCACCTTTTATCCCTGTGGGGAAGAGAAAGGGCCGCCGGGTGTATGTAATTATTGTCAATTGCCTTACTCTGCCTGGCCCTTCTGTCCGGACATGTCAGGTGTATGGCTATGGTGTCAGTCCGTTGTCTTTCATGGTGTAAGAAAGTGTTTGTGTCGGAAAGGAGGCGGAGGGGCGAGAAAGAGTTTCTACATATCCTGCTAAACAGGAAGGAAAAAGGTGTCATAAGAAATTATATCCCTCGTCCTTCAGGGTTCGGTAAGCTCAAAAGGATGAGTTTGGTAGGGTTTGTGAAATGAATAGGGGGAATGGTGGTGTTTTGTCAAAGTAGACTGGGAGTTTGGGAAATAATAATCCGGGACGTCGAGAAGAATGACTAGGAGTACTTAGGTAATAGGAAGACAGGGATCCTGGGAGATGTAGTTTGCCACGGCAATGGGGTTTGGCTACCTAATGGGTTTACCATAGGCGGAGGGGTTGCTGGTTTCTGGTAAGGGAGATTCATTGGGTGGAAAGGAGGTAGATTTGAAACAGCCTACAAAAGCTTCAGGGAATTCGTCCTCACCTTCTTCACTGGTATAATACTGCATATCACCTGGGATATTCCCCCAAGCATAAACCCGGGTTCCCCTACCCAGGTGATCCTCCTCGCTCGTCCACCCCCAGGGTTGAGATCTGAGACCCCTAGCCCTTCCCTGGCCACCTGAATAAGGGATTGTCAGGATCTACCTCGGAGAATAACCTCAGGTTTCTCACACTCACCACATTGGTGATGTCACTAGGACCGCAGTGGGTAATGGCGATTCATCGGAATGCTTGCAGTGTGTTCTACATAGGACTCGGAGGAGAGATGGTGCTACAGTAAAGCACATCATAGCGTCATGATAACGTGATAAGATCATGTTCCTTTCTATTGCGGAGTGCTGCTAGTGGGAATTAGTGTGGCACCTTTAAGATTTGAAAGCGTTGATGTGAAGAGATACTGGTGATGTGTAGAGATCACTGCCGGTCATCACCGTGGGAGGGTGGCGGTGGATCTGCCCTATGGACATACACATCACTGCCTGGTGTTTGGTCCAGCGGGATTGATCAGCCACTGTCGTGCCTCCTTTCCCATGGGTCAGTGACAAATCGAGTGTCCCGAGGACTGATGGATTCCAAAAGAGGTTGAGCGCTCGCACTCATTATGTTGTACTCCTGATCTACTACTAAATCTGCACTGTAGCCCCAGTGGGCCTATTCAAAGGTATTGTTTGGGACAAACAATCAACAGTGTACTGCCAAACTTCAGATGGCTTTACAGAGCACTTGCTACATTTTATGTGTTTCTGTTTGTGATCTATTTTCCACAAGTTATTTAAACACTATATTAGGCAATATTATATATACATATTACTGTTATGTTGCAGTATTGTCAGTGTTTTGCTGCAGCATGGATTTGTAGTTTGTAAAATACATTTTAAAGTGCTGGGCGGGCATATTTTTTTTACACTGTGTGTGTGTGATTGTTGTTTTGGCAGATACTATATTTGCAAAGAAAAAGAAACTCATAAGAACTGAGTCTCACGGGCATCTAATGCTCGAATACCTGAAAGCAGGCGTGATCCCAGAAGGTCTCCAGGTCAAGAACATTACAAGAGTCTTTCTCGACAACCTCCGGTTCATGACAAAATTCAGTGGAGTGGGCAATAAATGCTCCTGTGATTGGGTAATCCTAGTCATAGAAATCGCCGAAGAAGAAACCAAAAGCCAAAAAGAAGCACTCAAAACTCTTGAAGAGAAAATCAAAACAGAAAACATAATCCCAGACATAAAAATACAACTTGAAAAAATCGAAGAAAAATTTGAAAAATTCACCATCGACAAGAAACTCTGAAAGCTACAAACGACATTAAGAATTACAAAGAAGAAAGAACATACCCATACCTAGTACCTGGTTTCTACAATCAGACAAACCAAAACCCTCAACAAAACATACGTAACCCACGTCGACCTCAGAAGAAATTCGTAACTTTTTCCAATAGCTCCAACAGTAGTGGTTCCAATAGCGACTCCAGTTCCGCAACATCTGCACCTTCAAGTTCAAGTCAACAACACCCTTTTCAGGGATGGGGACAACAAGGCCAACCGAAACTATATCAACAACACCCCATGCGAACACGGCAATGGATGGCCCCAGGGAACCAATCATGGTAATACCCATCTTTAATCTCAGCGACCACATCCTAACCCACGAAGAAACCAACGTTCTAAGCAAAGGACTAAGCTTCGTCCCCACTACACCCGCGAACAGTTTCCAAACGGAAGTCGAACTCCGCAAATTCTTCCGGACTATCAGACAAAAATTCTTCTTCATCAACAAACCAGAAAAAGACCCTCCAAAATCCACTGGCTTAAGACCGCCTTCGACTTTCACTCCACTATCTCACATGGTCTGCCCAGAAATTCTGGCTTTCGAAAACCATATCCTTCTAGAAACCAACAAACTCTTCGAAAAAAACATCAGTTACCCCGACAATCTCAATAAAAACGAATGCACAGCCCCGAAAAACAATCTCACTTTTCTGATTAAACGTGCCGACAAAGGCGGAGGTATCGTCCTATGGGCCAAAACTTTATACGACACAGAAGTCTTTAAACATCTCAACAATATCAAGTTCTATCGCCAGATACTGGCCGATCCTACCACCAGACTCCTTAACGAAATAGAAAGTTTTATGTGTCATGCACTCCAAGAAGGCTGGATAGACGACGATGAAAAATGATTCCTGATAAACCATCATCCGATACTAACCGCATTTTATCTACTACCAAAGATCCACAAAGACGCCGATAATCCACCAGGTCATCCTATAGTAGCAGGTATAGGATCTGTTCTAGAACCGCTGCCAATTTACATTGACTACTTTCTACGTCCATTCATTAAACAAATGAGGTCCTACGTGCAAGATACTACCTCGACCATCAAAAAACTTGACACCCTAACCACCAATGAAGAAGAATTTTTAGTGACCCTGGATGTCGAGTCACTATACACTAGCATTCCCTAACGCGAATGCATCGATGTGTTGGCCACATACCTTGATAAAAGAACCAATATGGAACCACCTACGGCTTTCATTCGCGTTAACCGAAAACTACTTCATTTACGAAACATCTTTCTACCAACAATGTCACGGGACCTCAATGGGAGAAACTTTCGCACCAGACGTAGCCACCCTGTTCATGGACTTTTTCGAAAACAAATGTATCTATGACATCAACAACACTTTCAAAGAAAAAATTAGCTTCTGGATCAGGTACATCGATGATATTTTCATGTCATGGAAAGGAAATAATACAGAACTAAAAAGTTTCTTCACATGGCTCAACAATCAAGATCCCTGCATCAAGTTCACAATTCAGGCAGATAAACACTTGATTCCATTTCTAGACCTCACAGTCTACAAAACCACCACCAACACCCTAGCAACAACCCTCTACAGGAAACCAACAGCCAAAAATACACTTCTGGAATTTAAGAGCTTCCACCCTCCTAGTCTCAAAGAAAATCTCCCATTTGGCCAATTTCTGCGACTAAGGCATAACTGTACAAAACGAGAAGATTTCGAATCAACTATCAGAGAACTTACCACAAAACTTAAAGAAAGAGGCTACCCCAACCACACGATCCGTCAAGCCAGAAAACGAGCAAAAAACAGAAGCAGAGAATCATGCCTTGAACCTACCCCACGAGAGCCTTGCAAGGACAAAATCACCTGTGTCACTACTTTCTCACCACTCAGCAATCAAATAAAGAAAACTATACCCAAACATTGGAACATTCTCCAAACAGATTCATTTAAACCCACCAAACCCCGTTTTGCATTTAAACAGAGCAGAAATCTCAAAGATCGTTTGGTAAACACCTATACGGAACCGACCAAGCTAAAAGAACAACTCACCCTATGGAATCTACCTGCCGTCAAAGGACACTTCAAATGCGGCTCATGCTCAGTCTGTTCTCTGACAAAAACATGAAATCCATTGATCTAAACGGAAAAAATTGGAATTTCAAGTCCTTTACCAACTGTAAAAGCAAATGGACAGTATACGCAATTCAATGCCCCTGCAATTTGCTATACATCGGCATATGTAAGAGAGAAGTCAGACAACGTATTTGTGAACATCGCTCATGCATCAAAAATGCCGTTCCAGACAAACCTATGGTGGCACACTTCCAAGAGAAACAACACACCCACAATTACATTTTCTGGTTTGTTCTAGAAATAGCCAGAAACCCATTCAGAGGTGGCGATAGAGACCTCTCACTTTGAAAGCTAGAGCAGAAATGGATTTTCCGCCTCGATTCTGTCAAACAGGGCCTTAATATAGCCATTGAATGGAATATTTTCTTTAAATAAATCCCTATTTCTAGCGCTACTTGTCATATGTTTTCTTTTAACATGCCTTGTGAAGTATTTTAACAACAAGCCACTGGTCTCACCCCGCCTGAATACCCTGACTACAAATTATGGTTTTTGTCTTTTCAACCTGTAATGCTTTAATCGTGTATCTCGAACAAAGATGTTTTCTTGCCTTCTTTTTCTGCACGACGAGACCAAAAAGCCTGTTTATGCAACACGCACCACTCAAATGTATGTTTAACCAAATTAATCTGTCGTAATAACCATCTATGTTTTTTGCTCCTAAAGAATGTTCATGTCATTCAGTTAGTCTAACTTTAATACATGAAGTCACCCTTGTTTTGCCACCACTTTTGCTTTCTACACTATTACCCATTAGTGTCCTCATCATCGCCCATGCGTGCAAATCAACCCATGACGCATGCGCGTCCCTTTTTCCAAAACATAGCGTCCCCAGTAATGCCACCATTACGCATGCGCCACACCGGCCGTAATTGTATTTACACTACGCGCCGTCTCCATTAGTAATCATTTGGTTTCCGGATTCGCAAGGCAGACGTTTATCCGCCTCACGCTCCTTTTTCAGGTAAGAAATCGAGCCCGCCATGACCCAACAATCACTTAGCTAGTTCATTGTTAATACAGAACCGCACTGCGATTATTTCACTCAAACTAAATTCCACCTTCTTGTTTGGCATACTTTAGCCCAAACCACCGCTGCACCGCAAGCACATACCTAATCGGATGGCAGGCCCTAGCACTAACTACTACCATAATCACGTACAACCAACAATAGACAGTACAGACGTGAACTTTCCTCACGCTTTACTGGATATTCTCAGGTTCTGCATCATTAAATTCCGGTCTTCTATTGACAATGCCCACGGAAATCACAATTCAACACGATACCACCCTTTTTGAGCCCGCTCAGGCACCCATTCATTTACTGCCCTAATAATCACCATAGACAATTTGCCTGCGGACAATACTTACCTCCACCATCCGTGGCTCCCCCCTTTTTAAACAATAAGGACACTTCTCTCTAAATCGTTTTTAAGCACCAGGCAAAAACACCACTTTAGCCAGTAAACTATAACCTTTTCCTTCCTACACAGCGGCATAGGCAATGTTTCTAACCTGAATAAGCCTCCAAGTACACGGCAATTGTACCCGTGTGAAAAAACAATTTGAAAAAACAATTCCATTTTGGACCGCATACCATCAACTAAGGTATGCTATACTCTCGTTATTTGTTCCATTAAGTATGATCCTTCATACCATCCAAGCGCATTCATTGCCATCTTTTTCCTATTGTAGATTACCTCCACGGATACCAGACCAATCTATTTGTCTTCCTGAATTCAATTCAACAGTTGACAGAACATAGTTAGGTTTCCTATAGTGCAGTACTTTTTTCATACAGATTCCCCCGTGTGGTCACACTTCCTCTTGACATACTCTCCTCTCGCTCCCAATAGGCTTTCCCAAACACGTCCTGATGAAAGTTCGGACCCTTCATCTGTGAACATTATCTACTCAGTGAAGGTTGAATACCCTCCGAACCAGAAACACTCATAACAATGTGTCGACCACTATGACATACTACCAATCTGATTGTAGTATTTGAAATCCACAATATATGTTACTAACCCTCACCTACCAAACTGTGATGTAACAACAGTTTTGTACTTATTTCCATGTTTTGTGTTCTTTTGTTACAAGCCAAACTAGGCTTGCATGTGATCTTTAGTTTCAAACTGTGTATTCTTTACTATGAATTCTATATTCTTTATGTATGTCTGAATAAACCAAAATGTCTATCCTCTCCCATTTCTTGTGACTTTTGATAGCTAGCATTTACAAACTAGCTTCCTGCCTTTTGAAAACCTAGCGCAGTCTAAAGGGTGTAATAGGGGTAGCTTATGACTCTCTCTTCTCCCTGTTGTGGCAGAAGTGCATGATGTTAAGGGTAGTGCTAACCACTTTGAGGAGTTTCAGGATTAGCTGCTGCAAGATGGTGGTATTGGACATTTATTACTCGTTTACTCTAATTCCATTTAAGGAATTATATGTATGATTGTGTGCGAGGAGTGTGCCAGCTGTATGTGATTTAGTATTAACCCATTTGAGGATTTGTAGGTTGAAGTATATCTGCAGGCAGGAGTTAGCTGCTTTTAGTTCAACTGTCAATGGCTTATTGCAGACTCTCAGCTATGACTGTGAAATAATCAGGATAAACAAGAGTAATGTTGTTTTACAATGTTTTAGAAGGTGGATTTAGATGAAATAGATGAATATAGTGTTGGAGATTTATACCAGATGAATGATGTGAGATCTGGGGTTCCGAACAAGGCAATTTTGAGATGGAGGTAAAATTGCATACATTTTGTGATGCGTGTTATTTTGTGAGTGTGTGTGTGTGTGTGCTGCACTTTTGGGAGTTTCCTATACTGTAGTGGGTTTGTTTGAATCATTTTGCAGTTGTTTGTTGCACATTGGTATAGACCTATTGTTATCAGGGAGGCCTCAGAGGTGTGTGTACTATAGATGTATTGTTGTCAAAGATGACTTCAGAAGTGTGTGTATTGTTGATGCATTTAACATAAGTGGCTTCAGGGTGGTATATGCTTTTGTCAGGAAGATGTTAAGTGTAAGTAGTGATGTGGGAGGACGCTTCCCACATCGCAGCGTAGCTGCTGCAGCTGGTTCAGTTGGGGAAGCCCACCTACCAGTAAGGAGTTGCAGTTTATTAAGTTGTTACCTGGTTTTTGGAGGTGACTTCATGTAGAGCCCACCTTCGTAGTCTGCCACATGCTGGCTTTAAATGAATTTGCCTTTTGAATAACACTGTTCAGCCTTGTAACCCCATTGTCTTGTGTTTGCCGTTCGTGGGTTGGTCAGTTGTAACTTCCATTCTGCCATAGGAACTTTGGTTTGTGATCCAGTTTGAGGGGGCTTAATTTTTCCTAGCCAGCAATTTGAGCTAGTGTTAAGTTAGTTGGAGTGCGGTTAGAAGTGACCATGCTGTGTGCTTTCTTATTGGCTAAGTTACTGTGCGCTTATTTTTGTATGTTTTTGTGTGAGTGTTACGCTCACTTGGTCTCTGCGGAGGCGTTGGGGCACGTTTGCAGCCCTCCCAGGAATTAGGTCACCCCCGTCAGGCCTCTCCCTCTGCAGATAAGCTATGAGCGGCAGCAATTAGTGACACTGCTCCTGCATGGCTATGATAGAGCGTGAGTGCGCTGACCTTTGACTATTGTACCTCTCAAACCCTTCTCCCCAAAGTGTGGTTTCTGTGAGCATGCACCGGCCCATAAGGCTCACCTGTTAATTATTGATGATAAGCTCTGCGTTCTGCTACTTCTGGCAGGGGTGCTTGTCGATGGGACCCAGTTCCTTCACTGATTCCCGGTAATTAATAGTCCAATCCAGCTGTGACTATGCTTCTCCTTGTTGGTAGTAAGTGTCTCTCAATGTCTCTTGTCTCTTTCCCTTTCTGTTTTCTCTGTGCTTCTTCTCGTTTTAATGTCTTTGTATAATTGCTCCCAACATTGTTGTCAAATCCTGAATAGTGCTTCTCTTCTGTTTTCTTCCCAATAGGTGGAAATGCGGCCCAAAAGCAGCGGTGGGGCGCGGGACGGGGCCGGGCAGAAGATGGATGAATCCGCAATGTCCGACAGAAGGTTAGTGATGGTTTGAGGAAAAGCGCAAGGTTCGGTGGTAGCGCAACCTTAAACGGAATGTCTTTTAAGTGTCTAACCTTGTCTTTCGTTTTTTCCTTGCAAGTGTTGCTGTTGCGGACGGAGCACGTCGTGCTGCGGTGCCAGGGTGAAGATTTCAGCGTTCTGGAAGATTTGAAGATGAGCTGCGGTGCCAAGATGAAGATGTCAGCGTGCCGGAAGATTTGAAGATGAGCTGCGGTGCCAAGATGAAGATGTCAGTGTTCCGGAAGATTTGAAGATGAGTGCCAGGATCAACGAAGACGCGGTGAGAGCAGGTTTCCCCCCAGATGGTAAGTATGATGGCTGGAAGCAGGATTTCCAAAGGTAAGTCTGATCCCAGTCGGCGTTGAGCGTTATGCTTCATGGAAGTGCAGAATAACGTGAAGCGTCTGCCTTGGGGATCGGAGCAGCTTATATAGCTGCGATCGTGGGCACGCCCACTAGGCCTGGCTTACCTGCCACACCCTGCCACTCCTAGAGTCAGCACGTGCAAGGCAACCCAATAGCAGCAGCCACACCCAAGAGTACACATGGGGCTGCTTTAGTGAATGGAAGTTCCCATGTTAAATGCACTTTGCACCCAAAATGAGGTGCTATGTCCATAATAAAAGCATGCATTCTTGTCCCAAATAAATGTTCTTGCTTACTATTATTCATGAGCCTGGCGCCATATATGTGTATGTGGCTCTTAATGTTTGCGTTCTTGGCCTGATGACCATGACAGCACTCCCTCTCAAAGCCCCTCTCAAGGGTGGTGGTCCTCCCGGTCCTGGTTTGGTGGGATTATTGCGATGGAACTGCCTGATTAAACGTGGAGCATGGACGTGTTCACTAGGTTCCCATGTTCAGTCTTGAGGTCCATAACCTTTCCACTCTATAAGGTAATACAATTTGGACCGAACCACCTTGGAGTCTAGGATGGATTGTTACGCTCACCTGGATTCCACAGGGGCGTCGAACGAAGCTGGACTGCTGCGGTCTCCACCAGTGTGACTCGTAGCGAAGTGATGATCGACTGCACTTGCCCACTCAGTTTTGTCTGCCTGGCCCGCAAGAATATTTTCCTAAAAGCAGTAAAGGGGATTAGCCACCCGTGGAGAGGTTACACTAACACTATTTTCCCTGAAAACTTCCAGTATTCCCCTTCATAAAGTCTCACCTTATTGTTTGGAAGGATGAACTTTCCATCCTGCGTGGAGTGCAGGGGCGCGTAGAAGTTCAGTTACTTCACTGATCCGAAGGTATTTGGCAAAGTTCCAGACAACAATGACTCCGAGGTAAGTAGTGTGTAAACCGAATTTATAATTCAGACACGTGTAGAAGGCCAGATCCCACAAGTGAAGACTATATTGTGTTTCACGGACGCCAGCGACCCTCCTGGGTGAATGGCAGAGTTAGTGAGGCGAGGCCAAGCCTGTGGTACTAACCTTGACTCATGAATTAGAAACCGCAAAATCCAGGAAAAGATGCACACAGCTGGTGAGTTGGCAAGGCGACCTGAAAGACCGGTGTGTGTTAAAGCTTGAAATAGAAACATTATATCAAAAGTGAAGCCTACACGCGTGTAGATGAGATGCAAAGAAAGGCAGACCTGTGAGTGAACGTTGTAAAGGACAGCTGTGAAACCAGCGATAGTAAGTAATGGAGTGGTCCGTTGAAAGGAAGTAGACCACTCGTAAGTCTCTGTGAAAGGTTTTTTTGTTTAAAGAGAGAAAGCAAGTGAACATCAAAAGTGAAATAAAGAAGATTAATTTCTAGAGAAGGGAAGAGTGAAAGTAATATGTTCAAAATAGGTATAAACAGTCCCTATAATAACATCCTACTCTACTGACAGGGATATCAATATGTATAATACAATAAAGAATAAGATAACACGTCTTGTTTTACTTACATCCAACCCCCTTTACACAGGAACTCTATAAGGTTTTCCGGCATCACAAGTCCTGAAAAAATGGACCGTCTGCTATGATTGATTAAAAAATGTGTATAACAAATTTTTATTCAAATAATTCGAACTGAATTTAAACATAAAACGCTACCCTCACCTAACACAGTGTACTAAACACTAAAAAACAGTTACTAAAACATGAAATACAAAGTTCACTTATTTACATGACACAAAAGAAATCACATAACATAACACAAAAAAATCTCAATGTGTCTCTAAAACAACAACCATCCCAACATGTTTCTGTTCTTCACTGCCCAGTTCGGGCGAACATTCTTCAGGGGAAATTTTTTAAAAAAAGCATCCACTAATCTCTTCAACACCGTGCTGAAAGGGTAGATTCAAACTTCTATACAGGCAAGGGAAGGAAAGAGCCTCCGAGCCTGTAAGAGTAAAAGGAAAAACTAATGAGTTCCAAAAAGAGGGAAAGGAAGTACTACAAAATGTAGAAAAAGAAGAACATGGCATAGAGGTTATGCCACACTCACACGGGTCCCAACAGGGCACCCACAAATTTACCTTTAAATGGTGAAACTTCAAAGCGCGTCACAGGATGACAAATTCGCTGGTTTCTCGCCAAATGAGAGACCACTACTTCACAAAAGCGTCATAGTCCGCTAAAGTATCGCCACACCTAAATGAGACAGAACCAATACACAGAGACCACATGCTCTGTTATATCCAGAAAAGGGCTTCAAAATGCAATTACACATGAAAACAGGGCTCCAAATATCATAAAATAAATTACCTTCACAGATGTAGGGATCAAGACTGTAACAAGCAAAGCAGCAATCAACGTGTTTGCAAAGGAGAAATCCACACAGTCAAACCGTAAAGTATCAATCTGGAAAACAATGGATGCATGGCAATGAACACCATATGTCTGGCATAACCCTTCAACATGTACCGATGGGAATGCTTTTATTTCACCCTCGTGGTTAAGACTAAGTGCCCGTACAATATATAGAATGCAGAAAAAACTTCCATGCTGTCCATCCTACACAACGTGGGAAACCCATGGCAAAAGATAACCAAACTACCCCACGCGTACAGGAAGGGAATGTACCGGCAGTGGGAAAATTATCACACACAGAACCACAATACTAGTGACTCACCTGTACACTCAGAGGGATTAAATCACTCTAATGGCAGCTTCCAAACGCACACAGCCAACACTGAATTCAGTGAAACCAAAAACTGCTGCACACTAACAGTACGTCTATGGTCGTGCGGCAACACAAAGAAAGGACTACACTACTCAGTGTAGGAAGGAAAGTCCATCAAAAGGAAGGGCCATGTTGGAACGGACCCGGCAACATAGAAAAAGGACTACACTACTCAGTGTTGGAAAAAAAAAGTCCATCAAAGGGAAGGGCCATATTGGAACGGACCTAAAGCCTACTGGTGTAGAGCAGATTAGTGGACACCACGAGCACTAAACAGGTGTTTTTTTTTAAAACAATGATATGCTGGCACCAACACAATATAGTATATGCATCTCACACTGTCAAAAATCATACTTGGCTGACCAAATGCCAATCAATGCTTTCGTTGAGACCTAGCACATTACTCTGTAATTTAAAAATAATTTTTTGCTCTACATTCAATAATTTTCGATCTGTTTCAATTTTGGTATGTCCATGCACCTTTTTCAAAATCAGCCATGTGAAATCATTAAAACCATGTTTCTTTTCAATAAAGTGTTTGACAAGGGGAGCAGTAATCACCTGGTTTTTGAGACAGCTGCGATGTTCCACCATTCGAACTTTACATTGCCTATTCGTTTTTCCCACATAATGTAGGCCACACGGGCAAGTGATTAAATATACAACGTTGGCTGTGTTACAATTTGTCATTTCACTGAAGACCCACTTTACATCAGGTAGAATTTGCAATACTCTAGTTTCTTTTGTTTGTCCACACATGCTGCAATTCCCACATGGAAAATGTCCTTTCACTTCAGGCATACCCCACAGTCTAGTTTGTCTAACCTGTGGAGTTCGCATTTCTGTCACATCATTTCTGATTAGAATATTCCGTAGATTCTGACTTTTTCTAAACGCCACTAAAGGAGGCAACACTTCTTTACCACAATAGACTTTCTTCCAAGTTTTCATCACAATGGTTTTGATTTTATAGGACAAATTTGAAAAAGTGTTAACAAAAACAGTGCCAATCTTTTTAGTAGTCTTGTTACTTTTCTCCAGCAATGCCTCGCGATTGTTATTGTAGGCTCTTTTAGAAGCATTTCTTATTACTCTAGACGGATAACCCTTGGCCAACAGTTTGTTGGTCAATACATCCGCACTTTGAGCAAAATCAAGGCCCGAATCGGGGAGACTGGGACAACCAGGTCAGGACAAGGAGTCGTACAAGGAATCAATGGTGATAAATTTGTCTTCTCATGTCCTCTCCTCGGAAGAGGAAAGTACCCTTAATAAGGGTCTGAGCTTTGTCATTACTAAATCACATGATCCTTTTGAATTTAGAACGGAGTTTTTTGCGTTTATGCGCAAAGTACGTCTGAACGAATACTTCAGTGAACATGAAGGATATGTCAGCAACAATTTCAGTGGGTTGCGTAATGCATCTACGTTCTGTGCTCCTAGTCATTCCCATACCGCCGAATCCATTGTCTTTGAAAGACAGGTTTTGGCAGAGGTTCTCAAGTTAGAATCCAGTGAAAAGTCTCGTAACTCTAATTTTAGTAGGCTACAAAAAGCATCGGCACTAAAGTTAGCAAAAGATAATAACTTGATTATCAGACAAGCGGATAAGGGAGGAGCAATTGTGTTGATGAATCGTAGTGATTATGTAAGAGAATGTGAAAGACTACTATCAGATAATGTGAGCTATTTGAGACTTGCTAATGACCCCTCTGCTAAACTTATGAATATTATCAAAGAAA
This sequence comes from Ambystoma mexicanum, assembly GCF_040938575.1. NCBI lineage: Eukaryota > Metazoa > Chordata > Amphibia > Caudata > Ambystomatidae > Ambystoma > Ambystoma mexicanum. Next base: position 1,204,578,496 of record NC_090923.1, on the reverse strand, counting down.
AGGTGACTTCAGCGTTTGACGCTGAAATGATCAGCAAGCAGGAATGTGAATTTCTAATTAGGGATCACGGAAGGGTACCTGTTTTTTACATCTTGCCCAAAGTACATAAGAGACTTGTTGATCCCCCTGGCAGACCAATAGTATCTGGTGTTAATTCAATTTTGGAACCCTTGTCCAAATTTGCAGACTTTTATCTAAGACCATCTGTTTTGAAAATGAAAAGTTATTTGAGAGACACCACTGATGCTATTAACAAAATAGAAAGCATAGAGTTTATTCCGGGCCATTCTCTACTGATAGGCTTGGATATTCAATCTTTGTACACCGTGATACCCCAAAGAGCCACACTAGAGGTGGTTGAAGAAGTGTTGATGAATAGAGAGGATGGTCATCCTGTGAGTAATGCATTTATTTTGTGGTGTACGGAGTTTGCCTTGACCCAAAACATTTTTCAATTTGAAGGTACTTTTTTTCAACAGATTGAGGGTACTGCTATGGGCGCTGCCATGGCTCCCAATTTAGCTAATCTCTACGTCGAGTATTTTGAAAAAGCAGTGATATACCCAGCCACCAACCCCTTTATCCATCATTTGAGGAAGTGGCTAAGGTATATAGATGATATACTGATTGTATGGGATGGCTCAAGAGAAGAGGCTGATAGTTTTGTGACATGGCTCAACCAACAAAACCGGTTTTTGAAATTTACTGGGTCTATATGTGATTTGGAGACCCATTTTTTAGACATTACCATTTTTCATCACAATGGTTTTTTGAAAGTGAAGCCCTACAATAAGACCACTGATAAGAACTCTTTATTACACTTCAACAGCCATCATGCCAAACATTTAAAGAATAATTTGCCATTCGGACAATTTTTGAGGCTGAAGCGTAACAGTAGTCTAAAAGATGATTTTGCTCAAAGTGCGGATGTATTGACCAACAAACTGTTGGCCAAGGGTTATCCGTCTAGAGTAATAAGAAATGCTTCTAAAAGAGCCTACAATAACAATCGCGAGGCATTGCTGGAGAAAAGTAACAAGACTACTAAAAAGATTGGCACTGTTTTTGTTAACACTTTTTCAAATTTGTCCTATAAAATCAAAACCATTGTGATGAAAACTTGGAAGAAAGTCTATTGTGGTGAAGAAGTGTTGCCTCCTTTAGTGGCGTTTAGAAAAAGTCAGAATCTACGGAATATTCTAATCAGAAATGATGTGACAGAAATGCGAACTCCACAGGTTAGACAAACTAGACTGTGGGGTATGCCTGAAGTGAAAGGACATTTTCCTTGTGGGAATTGCAGCATGTGTGGACAAACAAAAGAAACTAGAGTATTGCAAATTCTACCTGATGTAAAGTGTGTCTTCAGTGAAATGACAAATTGTAACACAGCCAACGTTGTATATTTAATCACTTGCCCGTGTGGCCTACATTATGTGGGAAAAACGAATAGGCAATGTAAAGTTCGAATGGTGGAACATCGCAGCTGTCTCAAAAACCAGGTGATTACTGCTCCCCTTGTCAAACACTTTATTGAAAAGAAACATGGTTTTAATGATTTCACATGGCTGATTTTGAAAAAGGTGCATGGACATACCAAAATTGAAACGGATCGAAAATTATTGAATGTAGAGCAAAAAATTATTTTTAAATTACAGAGTAATGTGCTAGGTCTCAACGAAAGCATTGATTGGCATTTGGTCAGCCAAGTATGATTTTTGACAGTGTGAGATGCATATACTATATTGTGTTGGTGCCAGCATATCATTGTTTTTAAAAAAAACACCTGTTTAGTGCTCGTGGTGTCCACTAACCTGCTCTACACCAGTAGGCTTTAGGTCCGTTCCAATATGGCCCTTCCCTTTGATGGACTTTTTTTCCAACACTGAGTAGTGTAGTCCTTTTTCTATGTTGCCGGGTCCGTTCCAACATGGCCCTTCCTTTTGATGGACTTTCCTTCCTACACTGAGTAGTGTAGTCCTTTCTTTGTGTTGCCGCACGACCATAGACGTACTGTTAGTGTGCAGCAGTTTTTGGTTTCACTGAATTCAGTGTTGGCTGTGTGCGTTTGAAAGCTGCCATTAGAGTGATTTAATCCCTCTGAGTGTACAGGTGAGTCACTAGTATTGTGGTTCTGTGTGTGATAATTTTCCCACTGCCGGTACATTCCCTTCCTGTACGCGTGGGGTAGTTTGGTTATCTTTTGCCATGGGTTTCCCACGTTGTGTAGGATGGACAGCATGGAAGTTTTTTCTGCATTCTATATATTGTACGGGCACTTAGTCTTAACCACGAGGGTGAAATAAAAGCATTCCCATCGGTACATGTTGAAGGGTTATGCCAGACATATGGTGTTCATTGCCATGCATCCATTGTTTTCCAGATTGATACTTTACGGTTTGACTGTGTGGATTTCTCCTTTGCAAACACGTTGATTGCTGCTTTGCTTGTTACAGTCTTGATCCCTACATCTGTGAAGGTAATTTATTTTATGATATTTGGAGCCCTGTTTTCATGTGTAATTGCATTTTGAAGCCCTTTTCTGGATATAACAGAGCATGTGGTCTCTGTGTATTGGTTCTGTCTCATTTAGGTGTGGCGATACTTTAGCGGACTATGACGCTTTTGTGAAGTAGTGGTCTCTCATTTGGCGAGAAACCAGCGAATTTGTCATCCTGTGACGCGCTTTGAAGTTTCACCATTTAAAGGTAAATTTGTGGGTGCCCTGTTGGGACCCGTGTGAGTGTGGCATAACCTCTATGCCATGTTCTTCTTTTTCTACATTTTGTAGTACTTCCTTTCCCTCTTTTTGGAACTCATTAGTTTTTCCTTTTACTCTTACAGGCTCGGAGGCTCTTTCCTTCCCTTGCCTGTATAGAAGTTTGAATCTACCCTTTCAGCACGGTGTTGAAGAGATTAGTGGATGCTTTTTTTAAAAAATTTCCCCTGAAGAATGTTCGCCCGAACTGGGCAGTGAAGAACAGAAACATGTTGGGATGGTTGTTGTTTTAGAGACACATTGAGATTTTTTTGTGTTATGTTATGTGATTTCTTTTGTGTCATGTAAATAAGTGAACTTTGTATTTCATGTTTTAGTAACTGTTTTTTAGTGTTTAGTACACTGTGTTAGGTGAGGGTAGCGTTTTATGTTTAAATTCAGTTCGAATTATTTGAATAAAAATTTGTTATACACATTTTTTAATCAATCATAGCAGACGGTCCATTTTATCAGGACTTGTGATGCCGGAAAACCTTATAGAGTTCCTGTGTAAAGGGGGTTGGATGTAAGTAAAACAAGACGTGTTATCTTATTCTTTATTGTATTATACATATTGATATCCCTGTCAGTAGAGTAGGATGTTATTATAGGGACTGTTTATACCTATTTTGAACATACTACATATAGAGGCTCCTGGTGGTCTCGTAGGTTGTTAATATAAAAGTATTGCACGACACTGAGACTATTCAGTACAGTATCCAGAACCACATTATGGCGACGGCCGCAGACAAGTGTTTGGCGTACAGTGAGGATCACATTAAGAAACTGCTAGACTCACTTTCTGTTCTAGCAGGGACAGGTGAAAATGAGATTAATGTTAATAACAACGACCAATGGGACGAATCAGTCCAATTAAGGAAACGCCTTATACGTACTCAATTACATGGAGCTATTATGCTTGAGTATTTGAAGAACCAGGCCCTTCCTCAAGGCCTCATAGTAAGAAATGAGCCACGTCTATTTTTAGACAACAAGGAGTTTAAATTGAAATGGAGTTATATATCTAATAAGTGTGGGAGAGATTGGCTAGTTCTTATTATTGATACTGCGACAGAGGTTTCTAAACAAATAGAAATAGACATTACTAAACTTGAAGAAGAAATTAAAAAAGAGCTTGATTTAGACTCTTTCAAAGTAAAACTTGAACAACATTTAAAAGGACTAGTTGACTTTAAAAATGATACCACTTTAGAAAGGGTAAAAAGATTGAAGAAAGATCTTACCAATTTCTCTCACGAGAAATCTTTTCCATTTGTTACAGAGGGTTACAAATTTGGTAATACATCTCAAACTCCGAGAAATAATAGACGGGTACACTTTCGAGATACTTCCTACAGTTCGAGTGAAGAAAGCATGACAGGAGATAATGATCCTGGAGCACAGGCCAGTGTGAGTAGAGGAAGAGGAAAGGGTCCCAGAGGGGGCAATAGACAAAGACATAGGATGCCTTTTTTAGGACAAGGCCCGAATCGGGGAGACTGGGACAACCAGGTCAGGACAAGGAGTCGTACAAGGAATCAATGGTGATAAATTTGTCTTCTCATGTCCTCTCCTCGGAAGAGGAAAGTACCCTTAATAAGGGTCTGAGCTTTGTCATTACTAAATCACATGATCCTTTTGAATTTAGAACAGAGTTTTTTGCGTTTATGCGCAAAGTACGTCTGAACGAATACTTCAGTGAACATGAAGGATATGTCAGCAACAATTTCAGTGGGTTGCGTAATGCATCTACGTTCTGTGCTCCTAGTCATTCCCATACCGCCGAATCCATTGTCTTTGAAAGACAGGTTTTGGCAGAGGTTCTCAAGTTAGAATCCAGTGAAAAGTCTCGTAACTCTAACTTTAGTAGGCTACAAAAAGCATCGGCACTAAAGTTAGCAAAAGATAATAACTTGATTATCAGACAAGCGGATAAGGGAGGAGCAATTGTGTTGATGAATCGTAGTGATTATGTAAGAGAATGTGAAAGACTACTATCAGATAATGTGAGCTATTTGAGACTTGCTAATGACCCCTCTGCTAAACTTATGAATATTATCAAAGAAAAGGTGACTTCAGCGTTTGACGCTGAAATGATCAGTAAGCAGGAATGTGAATTTCTAATTAGGGATCACGGAAGGGTACCTGTTTTTTACATCTTGCCCAAAGTACATAAGAGACTTGTTGATCCCCCTGGCAGACCAATAGTATCTGGTGTTAATTCAATTTTGGAAACCTTGTCCAAATTTGCAGACTTTTATCTAAGACCATCTGTTTTGAAAATGAAAAGTTATTTGAGAGACACCACTGATGCTATTAACAAAATAGAAAGCATAGAGTTTATTCCGGGCCATTCTCTACTGATAGGCTTGGATATTCAATCTTTGTACACTGTGATACCCCAAAGAGCCACACTAGAGGTGGTTGAAGAAGTGTTGATGAATAGAGAGGATGGTCATCCTGTGAGTAATGCATTTATTTTGTGGTGTACGGAGTTTGCCTTGACCCAAAACTTTTTTCAATTTCAAGGTACTTTTTTTCAACAGATTGAGGGTACTGCTATGGGCGCTGCCATGGCTCCCAATTTAGCTAATCTCTACGTCGAGTATTTTGAAAAAGCAGTGATATACCCAGCCACCAACCCCTTTATCCATCATTTGAGGAAGTGGCTAAGGTATATAGATGATATACTGATTGTATGGGATGGCTCAAGAGAAGAGGCTGATAGTTTTGTGACATGGCTCAACCAACAAAACCGGTTTTTGAAATTTACTGGGTCTATATGTGATTTGGAGACCCATTTTTTAGACATTACCATTTTTCATCACAATGGTTTTTTGAAAGTGAAGCCCTACAATAAGACCACTGATAAGAACTCTTTATTACACTTCAACAGCCATCATGCCAAACATTTAAAGAAATATTTGCCATTCGGACAATTTTTGAGGCTGAAGCGTAACAGTAGTCTAAAAGATGATTTTGCTCAAAGTGCGGATGTATTGACCAACAAACTGTTGGCCAAGGGTTATCCGTCTAGAGTAATAAGAAATGCTTCTAAAAGAGCCTACAATAACAATCGCGAGGCATTGCTGGAGAAAAGTAACAAGACTACTAAAAAGATTGGCACTGTTTTTGTTAACACTTTTTCAAATTTGTCCTATAAAATCAAAACCATTGTGATGAAAACTTGGAAGAAAGTCTATTGTGGTAAAGAAGTGTTGCCTCCTTTAGTGGCGTTTAGAAAAAGTCAGAATCTACGGAATATTCTAATCAGAAATGATGTGACAGAAATGCGAACTCCACAGGTTAGACAAACTAGACTGTGGGGTATGCCTGAAGTGAAAGGACATTTTCCATGTGGGAATTGCAGCATGTGTGGACAAACAAAAGAAACTAGAGTATTGCAAATTCTACCTGATGTAAAGTGGGTCTTCAGTGAAATGACAAATTGTAACACAGCCAACGTTGTATATTTAATCACTTGCCCGTGTGGCCTACATTATGTGGGAAAAACGAATAGGCAATGTAAAGTTCGAATGGTGGAACATCGCAGCTGTCTCAAAAACCAGGTGATTACTGCTCCCCTTGTCAAACACTTTATTGAAAAGAAACATGGTTTTAATGATTTCACATGGCTGATTTTGAAAAAGGTGCATGGACATACCAAAATTGAAACGGATCGAAAATTATTGAATGTAGAGCAAAAAATTATTTTTAAATTACAGAGTAATGTGCTAGGTCTCAACGAAAGCATTGATTGGCATTTGGTCAGCCAAGTATGATTTTTGACAGTGTGAGATGCATATACTATATTGTGTTGGTGCCAGCATATCATTGTTTTTAAAAAAAACACCTGTTTAGTGCTCGTGGTGTCCACTAATCTGCTCTACACCAGTAGGCTTTAGGTCCGTTCCAATATGGCCCTTCCCTTTGATGGACTTTTTTTCCAACACTGAGTAGTGTAGTCCTTTTTCTATGTTGCCGGGTCCGTTCCAACATGGCCCTTCCTTTTGATGGACTTTCCTTCCTACACTGAGTAGTGTAGTCCTTTCTTTGTGTTGCCGCACGACCATAGACATACTGTTAGTGTGCAGCAGTTTTTGGTTTCACTGAATTCAGTGTTGGCTGTGTGCGTTTGGAAGCTGCCATTAGAGTGATTTAATCCCTCTGAGTGTACAGGTGAGTCACTAGTATTGTGGTTCTGTGTGTGATAATTTTCCCACTGCCGGTACATTCCCTTCCTGTACGCGTGGGGTAGTTTGGTTATCTTTTGCCATGGGTTTCCCACGTTGTGTAGGATGGACAGCATGGAAGTTTTTTCTGCATTCTATATATTGTACGGGCACTTAGTCTTAACCACGAGGGTGAAATAAAAGCATTCCCATCGGTACATGTTGAAGGGTTATGCCAGACATATGGTGTTCATTGCCATGCATCCATTGTTTTCCAGATTGATACTTTACGGTTTGACTGTGTGGATTTCTCCTTTGCAAACACGTTGATTGCTGCTTTGCTTGTTACAGTCTTGATCCCTACATCTGTGAAGGTAATTTATTTTATGATATTTGGAGCCCTGTTTTCATGTGTAATTGCATTTTGAAGCCCTTTTCTGGATATAACAGAGCATGTGGTCTCTGTGTATTGGTTCTGTCTCATTTAGGTGTGGCGATACTTTAGCGGACTATGACGCTTTTGTGAAGTAGTGGTCTCTCATTTGGCGAGAAACCAGCGAATTTGTCATCCTGTGACGCGCTTTGAAGTTTCACCATTTAAAGGTAAATTTGTGGGTGCCCTGTTGGGACCCGTGTGAGTGTGGCATAACCTCTATGCCATGTTCTTCTTTTTCTACATTTTGTAGTACTTCCTTTCCCTCTTTTTGGAACTCATTAGTTTTTGCTTTTACTCTTACAGGCTCGGAGGCTCTTTCCTTCCCTTGCCTGTATAGAAGTTTGAATCTACCCTTTCAGCACGGTGTTGAAGAGATTAGTGGATGCTTTTTTTTAAAAATTTCCCCTGAAGAATGTTCGCCCGAACTGGGCAGTGAAGAACAGAAACATGTTGGGATGGTTGTTGTTTTAGAGACACATTGAGATTTTTTTGTGTTATGTTATGTGATTTCTTTTGTGTCATGTAAATAAGTGAACTTTGTATTTCATGTTTTAGTAACTGTTTTTTAGTGTTTAGTACACTGTGTTAGGTGAGGGTAGCGTTTTATGTTTAAATTCAGTTCGAATTATTTGAATAAAAATTTGTTATACACATTTTTTAATCAATCATAGCAGACGGTCCATTTTTTCAGGACTTGTGATGCCTGAAAACCTTATAGAGTTCCTGTGTAAAGGGGGTTGGATGTAAGTAAAACAAGACGTGTTATCTTATTCTTTATTGTATTATACATAAAGAGTGAAAGTAAAACAGTGAACCTTGAGTTGAAGTGGTCCTGCGGTGATCTGTAACGAAAGCCACGCACATTCAAAAGACTTTGGGCCTCATTACGACCTTTGCGTAATGGGTTAATGGACTCCGCTAATGATGGTGGGCCCGTTAACACTATTACGCAAAATGACGAGGTCCCCTCGCGGGACCCGGTAAGGACGCCTGGTAAAACCAGGCGTTGTTACTGGGACCCGCGAGGGGAAGTGGAAGCTAACAACGGGCCGGTCGTAATCGGCCCGTTGTTAGCTCCCTCTCCCACTCCCATTGAGCCCTATGGGGGCTCTGATGGGAATGGGGAAGGTCCGGGCCTGGGTTCCCAGAGGGAGGAATTACTGGGCTCTCCGAACTCGGAATGGCCGGTAATTCCCCATTCTGGGAACCCGGTAACAGAACCGGGTTTGGCGGCGGCCATGGAACTAATAGCTCCATGGCTACCGACAAACTCGTAATGAGGCCCTTTGACATCCGAAAGTGGTCCGAACCCGACTGAGGAGACCCGAAGTATAATAAGCTTGCGGAAAGGAGCCCCCTTGCAACTTTGTGCTGAACATTATCGTGAGAGGTCTGAGCCTTACATAGGGGGACCTACAAAAACTGTGTGGTGAAAGGTCTGAGCCTGGCAGAGGGGGATCTTTGTGAACGTTTTTGCTGAAACATTATTTTGGAAGTTAGAGAAAGAGACTTTAACATGGAAGGCCAGGCAGGCCTCGATCCATGGTTTTTAACTATGTATTTTGTTGGAATCCGAGCCAGAGTGTGTCATCCTGCCTACAAGGATCGCCTTACTCCGTGAGGCCTAACGTGGGGAGGAGAGCTGGTTTAGCTACATTATCATTTGAACACTGATTTTTCCTTTTGCATAACATTTTTCCTTTTTACACCTTTTGTACAAGAGATAGGGCAGGCATTAGGTTTTTGTTAGCATAAGCCATTTTGATTTGACGGATTCCACTAGGACTGTTTTGTTTATCGTTTGATGGTCCAGACTACTCCGATTTTAGTTATAGGTCAACATAGGAGTGTCCTCAACCCCAACATTGTCAATGAAGGTTTTACAAATTGTATCCATTGTGTCAGTGTCAATACTTGTGATACCATGCCTTCCCTACATATGGTTTCGGGAGTGGGCTGTGACCCAATTGATAAACATTAAGAACCCATACTGGTAATTGTCATCCCACCAGAAGGAGAGAATAGGATTATTGAAGTCCTTGATTCTGATCGAATATCCACTATTAAGGAGATCTTATTCTCCCAACTTCAAATCCCAGTTAACCAACAGGATTTGTTTTTTAAAACACAGGTACTATTAGACACCCTTCCAATAGACCATTATCAAATACAACAGTGGGACCGAATAGTCTTAAAAATAAGACCCTCCCATATATTTATTAGACCTAGAGCCTTAAACCCACCTTTTGTTTTTGGTGTCAAACCGCCTTCATCGAAGTTAAGTTTGGAAGGGTCAGACGACTTTGAAACCTTCTCTGAAGAGGTTGAGACCCTTTTCTTCTCTGAGTCTGAAAGCCTGACAGAGGGATCCCTTACCCCTTCTGAAAATATGACAGATATTGAAGCAGTCATATCTCAACTGGCTGCCGATCAAATTCAGGCCGAGGCTCGCCTTCATGAATATTTGACGAGATTAGTCGAATTATAAGCAAGACCCCTATTATCTCAAGGGATATTACAACCCTACCAGGAAGGAGAAGACTTAGGGAGTTTCTTTCATTTCAAATGATTGTCTGAACAACTGGGATGGGGAGAAAACCTAAAAATAAAATAAAAATGCTACTTGGGACCACTGTTAAAAGGCAAGTTACAAACCGCCTATCAGTTGCTTAATCTAACCTTGGGAGCTAGCTTCATATCCACCAAGTAAGGGCTCCTTAAAAGAGTAGGGCAGACTAGTAATTTCTTTTTTGTACATTTGTTTTTATTTTGTTTTGCAGGAGGACGTGGTATTAAAACTTTACAACATTAGTCCTTCAAAAAAACGAAAGAAACTAACTTTCACCAACTAGAAAAAAAAACACCAACTCCCCTCTTTAATGCATGCACTGGCGGCCAACAGTAAGGATGCTGCCATTTTTGGAAACCTGGAGTATTCCCCTTCCACCTCCACCATCCCAAACAAAACCAGCAGGGGATTTCTATCTCTATGTAACCCTTCTAGGTCTTTAATTCATCCAAGGAACTCGTCCCAAAAAACCTGTACCTGTGGACAAGCCCACCACATATGACAATAATCCGCCCTCCCTTCACATCCCCTCCAACACTTGGGACTGTTGTCGAGGAACATCTGTGACAGTATGACCGGGTCAAATTGCCACCTATGTTGCCACCTACGTGCTGTCTATACTGGCAAGATAATTATGTCTTTGCAACGCCGCTACAAACCCTGTTCCAGACGGTCTTGTTTACCTCTACCCTCAGGCCCCTTTCCCATCGCCCTCTCAAGTGCTGCGTGGTAACACCTCCCACTCCAACCCCGCCCCAACCAAGGCCCCATACATGGCTGATATTAACCCTCGCATCGCCAGGTTCCTGTCCAGCAACTTCTCAAATGGGGTGAGCTCTCTACCTGTCTTGTCCCTCACGTTTGGATCCGTGAGGGTCCCTTTTAGCTGTAAGAATAGGAACACTGAAAGCTTGCCTATCCCCAGGGCCTCCTTTAGTTCCATGATTGTGATGAAAGTGCCCCCCCCTGAAAAGCTGCCCTATCCTATCTAGGCCAGCCGCAAACCACCCCTGAAACCTTCCTGGGTTGGGTATGGTATCTCTAATTCTAGGTACCCAGAGGTGACCCAAGGGCGACGGCCATGTGGTAACCCCCTTCATCTCAGCCCCCTGTCTCCAGATATCCCAAATAGTTCCCAATAATGGGGTGATAGCGGATTATCCTTGGCAGTTTATTTCTGGGTACCCACAGCCATTCCCCAACCGTGGCTGGGCTCAGGTGAAAGTTATCCTTTGCCACCCATTGTTGGTCTTCCTGAGACCTCAGGTGGGGGATCAGTATTCTGTGCTGGGCTGCTTTATAATAGAGCTGCACCTCGGGAAGGCCAACCCCTCCCTTCTACATTGTTAACGTTAGGGTAGTTCTAGGGATTCTGGCCTTCTTCCCCTGCCAAAGGAATCTATGAAGCGCCCCCTGTATCTCCCGAGGAAACCCCTCCAGAATTCGTATCGGGAACATTTGGAATAAATATAGTACCCTCGGGAGGACCACCATTTTCAGTGCGTTGAGAGGACCCAGCCACGGAATTTTAAGCGTTTGCCATTTTTCAATATCCTCTTGTATTTTCAGCTTCAGTGGTCAATGTTGGCTTCAAATAAGCTCTCCAGATCCTTAGTGAGATTAACGCCTAGGTACCTCATCATATTCACATTAACCTCCAGCCCAAGTGGGGTGAACCTTTCAATATCCCCGTTCCTCCCCTTGTCCAAGGGAAAGAGGACCGACTTCTCTCTATTAATCTTCAGCCCGGCCATAGTTTCATAACGCTCGATCAGTCGGAGAGCCGTCGGGGTGTGCAGTCATAATGTCGAAAAAAAAATGTCGACAGACAAAAATGTCGACAAAAAAATGTCGAAAAAAAAAATGTCGAGTTTCTCTTTTTTTAATTATATATTTATTTTAGGGGTTTGGGAGCTTAAAAAAAGGGAAAAATTAAAAAACAAATTAAAAAAGAGGGGTTGGGGGGAACCCCCCCATATATAAAAAAAAAATGCATTGAAAAAAAAAGTCGACATTTTATTTTTCGACATTTTTTTTTCGACATTTTGACTGTCGATATTTTGACTGTCGACATTATGACTATAAACCGCCGTCGGTATGGAGACCAGAGGTTCCCTCAAGTGAAGCAGCATATTGTCTGCGTGTAGGACAACTTTATATTCCACCCCCCATTTTGATGCCCCCCAGCCCTGGTTCATCCCTGATCCTCTGGGCAAGGGGTTCTATCAACATAGCATACAGTGTAGGAGAAAGGGGACACCCCTGCCTGGTTCCCCTCCCAAGCGTAAACCACCGCGAGAACCCCCCGTTCACCATGACTGAGGCTATCGAGGATGTGTACACCGCCATGACCCCACAAAGGAGCCTTTCCTCTATACCAAACTTGACTCAAACCGTGCTAAGAAAACCCCACTCCACTCGATCAAAGGCCTTCTCGGCATCTATTGACAGAAGAGACGGGTCCTCCTTCATATCCTGGGATGCATGTATGAGGTGCAGTGTCTTCCTCATCGTGTCTGCCCCCTCTCGCCCCTTTATGAACCCCACTTGGTCCGAGTGAATCAATCTTGGCATATACCCTTCCAGTCTCGTTGCTATGACCCTGGTGTACGGCTTGGCATCCATGTTAAGGAGTGAAATTGGTCGATATGACCCACATCTCTGATGATCTCTGCCCTCTTTAGGAATCACTGTGATAAGAGCACGGGAGAAGGATTCCAGAGCCTGACCCGGGTCAAGTATATAGTTGAACAACTTGGTTAAGAAAGGGAGCAGGGTGGGGATAAACGTCTTATAGAACCCAGCGGTGAAGCCATCATCCCCCGGTGCCTTCCCCAAGGGTAGCCTTGCCACCGCCTCTCTAACTTCCTCCTGCATTATGGCAGCCTCCAGTATGGAGGATTCTTCCTCGGAAAGTTTGGGCAGGTTGATGGAACCCAGATAGTCGTCAATATCCTGTGCTTCTGGGGAAACCTCAAAGGTATACAGTTTCTCATAAAAGGCTGCAAAAGCCTCTTGAATTCCCTCCCCTGTTAGACCTACTGCCCCGTCACTCCCCTCAATTTCTGAGACCCATCTGTCTGTGCACTGACCTCTCAGCCACATGGCCAGTAGGCAGTCGGCTTTATCCCTCTTTTCGTAAAACATTTGTTTCAGGAAGAGCAGGTTACGGATAACCCTGCCCTCTTCCCAGAGTCTTAGTTCCTCCCTTTTACCCCTCGACTCCTGTATGCTCTCCTCCCAATTCCCAGTGGGGTCATGGGCCTTCGGGTCCAGGTGTCTTATCTCCTCCCTCAATCTCCGCTCAACTACTGGCCTTACCCTCTTTTTGCAGGCACACTCTCGAATTAAGATCCCTCTCCACATGCCCTTACCTGCCTCCCATACAATTCTCATATCCACCTCACTGTCATCATTAACCTGGAAGTATTCCACTATTTCCTTGTTCATTTCCGAGAAGAACTCAGGGTCCTTCCAAAGCGAGTCATTGCACCTCCATTTGGACCCTTTCGTGGGAAGACCCATCCACTGTATATCCACTGTCACCATGTCACGGTCGAACCACGAGATCGGGATGATCTCCGAGCCCTGCACCTCCTCCCATATATATCTCAGACATAGAGGTAATCCATCCGTGTGTAAGTCTCATGGGGTGGGGAGAAAAATGTGTAACCCCTTATCCCTGGTTGGAGGTGACGCCATATGTCCCTCAACCCCCACGCTCCCAATGAGTTATGAAACTCACGGTGTGCAGGGTCCGGTTGGTCCTGCACCCTATCCCTGAGCCCTTACCTATCCATGTCAGGATCTGCCCATGTATTTATACCCCCCCTGTGATCAGGTGTCCCGAGCTTTCTGCAAGGATTTTTGCCATTGTATCCTTCAAAAATCGTAACTGTCCCTGGTTGGGAGCATGCACCGTGGCAAACATGAACCTCGTATTCTTAATGTCCCCCGATACCAGTAAAGCTCTCCCCTCCACATACGACCAGACTTTTGTGCCCTCCATTATAAGGCCTTTCTTTAGGAGAATACCCACCCCCACCTTTCTCAGGGGGCTGGAGCCCCAGAACTCTCGGCTGACCCGCCCACAGGGAACCTTTTTTTCCTCCCCCTTGGAGTACTTTCTTTCCTGGAGGAACGTCCAATTTCGCCCTTCGGAATTCCCTTGCCACCATGGATCGTTACTTGCAGGTGTCCATCCCCGGGCCTATCTTCCATTGGCTTACTCATGTCACGCCACCTCTGGGCCCTCAGTGCATCAGCCTGAACCCTGCTCGAACCTATCTCGTCCGTACCAGTTGGGCCCTCCTTCCCCAAACCTCAAACCCCCCTCGGGCATTCGGCCCGCCCTGTTGACATCACTGGGTGAAGCCCGAACCATCTATGGGATCCCCCCCTGGGGAGGGCCCCTTCTTTCCACACCTCATATTCTTGAGACCCCATGCTTCCCCCATTTCACACCAATTACCCCCTTAAGGTTACTTAACACTCCACACTCACCCCCACCCCACCTTATCCTTATCTTATTGACCTATGAATCTAACTGCCACCTCAAAAAAACCATAATATATTGTCAGGGGCAGACAAGGAAAAGGACAAACAAAACCGACATAACCATCAAAACCCAGGAGGACTGCAGGGGCTTTAACCCACCTAACTGACTACAAACTTATAAAAGCCTCTAAATCTATGTTGAAGGGCATACAGCCTTATAGAAGACTGCTTTCCCCTTTATGTAGGAAGAAAGCACACCAGAACTACATTGTCCAGCATGCTTTGGGCATTAAGGAACCAATGAGAGGCCGGACCGGGCGGGGCACGCCAACGCGCACGCACAAGCCCCAATGGCACAGGGCTTGTGCTTGAGTCTCTGACCAAGGAAGACGCACGCAGGGCATCTCCTGCAAAATCCCACGCAAGGGTCCCAGCCCCACCGGAGCAGCTGCCCGGCTCCTGGCATTACTCAGATAAGTGCTGCAGCGTTCTGGGCCGCTGCAGGGATCCTGGGGGAAAGCGCAGGGGGCCATCTTTAGCCCACCCCGAGCCCCTGCGCCTACATGCAAGCTAAGTGAACATGGCTAAAACACTGCGCTTGATATTTAACCCTTGCCTACTTGCCGGCATACTTACCCGGGACAAGCTTAACATTTCGGCAATAGCTGATTGCACTTCGTGTTGCCTTTGAGGACTCTGGTGTTTCCCGTCTCGTGGAACCAAAACAAACCAGGCGCATGAGACAGAAAATACACATTCCCAGCCACGCGCGACAGCGCACATGTTTATCGAATATTTATATTCGCATGGGCCTTGCGACAGAAAGTGTGGCATGAGGAACAAATGACCACAAACTCTGTGGAGATCAGCACACGCTAATGCTGTACTCTTTTTTTTAGCCTGAACCTGCTCCACAACCAACAGACGTGGCATAGGACTTGACGGACCCTGCAGAAAATGACAAGGGACCATATCTCTGGACAGGACTCAACTTCTAAAAAAAAGCTAAGTGTGAATGCTTGCTTATGTAACCACACTAGTGGTATTGACTGGTCCTTGTGTAGCCACAAACTGTTATTGTGACTATGGTATGCATGTTTTAGGGGTTGTAATCTGCATATGTAAAACAGCTGGACAACGCCCAGCAGAAGCTGGACCAGAAGTGCGCAAGAACCTAACCCTTTCCTAATTCCTAACCATAACCTCCTCTACCTAATCCTCTACCCGGTTACCCTAAAACCCCCATGCCCATCCAACCATTGACACCCTAACCCTCCTTCCCTGCTTTGGTCAAGGAAGCCTGTGTAAGCTACGACTTGCAGGTCCCAAGACCATGGTGGGCGTAGTTGGTTCATGCCACTCCTGTGCATTGGACCTGTGTACCATGACACATATGATGCCCCCATACTTAGGGAGGGACAGTAAAAATTACCCAGGCCCATATGTCTGGGTCATTGGGACACTCATCATCAATTGCTCTGCCACCCCATGGTTGCCCACCATCCCTTGTCGCATCAGGTCCCCTCCGCTGGGGGAGTGTTCAGCTTCCAGAACTTCCATGAGCCAATAATACATCTTCTCCTTGATCCTTGTGTTTGCAAATGTCCTCCGTCCAGCTTCCGTTCCCTTGAAGTGTGAGGGCTCTCTCCTTTTCCTATCAGTTTGCTCATAGCCCTCTTAATATCCTGTTCTGAGGTAAGCCTGTATTTGCTCCCCTCTGCTTTAAACGATATGGATAAAGGGAACCCGTATCTGATTCCCTTTTCATTCAGCCACCTGGCGAGGGGTGCGCAGAGCCTTCTCTTCGGGAGGGTGAGGGAGGACAGGTCCTGGACGACCGTCACCTTTGCTAAACCGTACATTACAGAGCCCTTCTTTCTTGCCTGTTCCAGAATTTGGAGTCTATCGCTATAGTTGTAGGGAAGTGAACAAGCATGGATCTAGGGCCAACCGCCACACCCGCGTCCCTGTGTATCCACTCTATCTTGACATCGTCGATGGCGTCATTATCAAAGATGAGTTTGGTGATGGCAAAGAGGGCGTTTTGCAAGCGTTTCCCGGTCTCCCCCTCTTTCTCAGGGACCCCAAATAACCTGAGGTTATTGCGCCGCTCGCAATCCATCTTCAGGGGGATTACCTCCTCCGTTCTTTTTACCTCCGTGAGACGCACATCCATTTGGGTCTCCAATGTGTGCAGGGGGTTCCATGTGATATTTTCGCTGCAAAAATATTGCGATGCAAAAATATTGCCATATTTTTGCGGCGAAAATAACACATGGACCCTGCGGGGGACACCCCCGCAACCCCCGCACCTAATATTTTCGACACCAAAAATATCGCCTATGGCCGTTCCCGATGACCATATGTACAGCGATATTTTTGGTGGCGAAAATATTACCTGATACCGTCCAGGGAGGACTGGTTATGTTCTACCTCCTCCAATCTTTCCTCCACCTTGTCAATTCTGTGGGTGATCTTGTCCACTTTCCTCCCAATATCTGCCCTAATACTTCTGATCTCCTCCAGGAGGGCCGATACATCCTTTTTGGTGGCGCAGGCATCTTCTTCCATCATTGGCCCTTGACCCTGGTCGGGTGTTCTCTCCTCTGGGGCTCGTGGGGTGTACTCAAAGGGGGCCAGCTTCTTCCTTGCATCGATATACCTCAACCCTTCACTCCGCCCGTGCTGTAAGATCCGTAGGGTGGCCTATCTGACCTGAGACCAATGTTACTGTGCCACCCAGACCTGATGGAAACTATGTGGGGGTGGGGGTCACAGGCCCGGGGCCCCGATATCTGACACAAGCGCCTCCTTGAAATCTTCAATGACAACTGGGGTGGGTGCCCTCCATGGTATGTGAGTAAGGGTCCGTTATCTTGAACCCAGCTGAATCGTGGCTTGCTCCTGAGGGCCTATGGGCACTGCACTCCGTTCAGGAGGCCACCTCTGTTTTACCGATTGACTTCTCCTGGTCCAACCCTTGGTGGGCGGAATCCGCTGTGGTGGGATGGGTACACCTCCCCTCCTATTTGGCTGGGTATATCTTGTTCCTGTTTGGGGCCCTGATTCCAGTGGCCCCAGACGTCTCTCTGTGTCTCACCTGCACGCTTATGGGAGGCACCCGCAGGGGCGCTGCAGGTGTCCTGGTTGACTATGGTCAGGGGAGGTGGGCGCATGCCCCGGTGCGATCCCAGGGGGCCCACACCTCTGCCCCCAAACTCACGGTCCTGCTCCTCCTTCCCAAGGGCCCTGGTGAGTGGTCACCACTTCACCCTCCTTTACTGCCATCTGTCCCTCCAGTCCGTGTCCCTCCTCCTGCTGGGGGTAACCTGTGTCTCCTGTGTCCTCAGCAGCCCCTCCAGAGGGGCTTGAGTTCTCTCCTACTCCTCTGTGGGTCTCTCGCCTTGCAGGCCGCACCTCCCGGACAAAGGCAGGCCAGACACCCACCACAATGGGTTCCTGTAGTATCCCCCTGCGCCCCCACTCGCTGTGGCACCTCTTTTCCCAGGGAGGGACAGGCGGGGCAGGGCCCCGGACCAAACTGCTGCAAATCCACAATGGGGGGGGGGGGGCAGCAGCTGTCCTAGCCACCCATGAGAGCCCCGTTATTCTTTGGTGGAGGTGGCCATGTACCTAGTGTCCTCTGGCGCCGGGTGCCACTCTCCTGCTGCAATCCCAGCTGTCCGGATCTTCTCTTATCTCCCCGCTCACAGCGGGGGGGCACATCCCTCGTACGGCTCCTGACAAACCCAAGCGGGAAGGGGTCATCACCCTGCAGCCTGCGTACTCCTCTCCAGAGCCCACACCCCTCTGCACTGATGAGGTGGGGGCCGCCTCAGCCCTGATGGTGGTCCACTTCGGGCTGGGCCTAACACCCCGCTCCACTGGGGCCCCCACCTGGCACCCCCCATTCCACCAGTACCCTCCGAGGACACTTGCTCATCATGGCAGGGGGTACCCTGTGTGTCGGCCCCCCTCTCCCGAAACTCCTCCTGCCTTCAAAGATGGGCTTTCTGCTTCTTTTCGTGCACCCTCCGTTCAGTGAGTTGGACCAGAGGGTGCACACAGCCTTCCCACGTTCTGCAGGGGGTCGTTCACCCAGATGGGGGCTTCTCGAGGGGGAGGAGGAGGTCAGCCCACAAAGAGGCCCTCTGAGGAGGAGACTTCACAGAGACACCCAAATCTCCGCGCTCCCTGGTGGCCACCTCCCACACCAGTCATTTTTATCGACAAAACCTAAGGTCCATCAGATTAAACCCCGGTGAGACCCCTTTGGAAGTAGGAGAACAAATTAAAAACACTGTTGCCCTATGGGTCGGCAATAAAACACTGGAAGAGTTAGTAGAAATGATCACCTTGGAATAGTTTATGAACTCATTACCTCCTTTCATACAGAGAGCCGTATTACAATTAAATCGACCCACTCTTAACCTGGATATTGAAACTGCCCAAAACCATTCAGATGCAGTAAAACATTGCCATTCCTTCCATAAAAATGAAGATAGAAAAGACCAGAAACCACCCTACCAATCTCAAAACCTGATGTTAGAATGAGGAGGACTCTCTAAAACCTGAGAGTGGACCCTGAGAGAAAAGTTAGAAATAAAAAAAAACCTGACACAGGATTAAAGAAGAATTAATTAAGGAAAGAGGAACCCAGATGGATTAAGCCAACACAACCCATCTGTTTCCCATCTGTTCACCCTTCCTCAAGAGGCTCCTTCCTCACTCAGAAAATGTACGCCACAAGATCAGTGTAGGTCTGATTTCTATTCCCAGACTTCACTGGCATGGGAATGGACAGAAGCGGAGCCTCATAGAGACATTAGCTATGTCCAATCTCCTCAATCCCAGTTCATGGGCTACTCACAGGGAACTAAGGTTAACATCCAGACCCTACCAGCAGAGCCAAAGAGAAATTATGTGGATGTTCTAGAGTCCCTGGATAAAGATTCCACTTGTACTCTCCAGAGTCCTCAGTCTACAGAACTTCGGAGAAGAACAAATCTATCGACCTTGCATATGGGAAGGGTATTTGAGAAACCAAAGGGTGTCTCACCCGCTAGTCCTCGGGGACTAGCCATCCAGGTGACCAAGACACGGCCATCACTTTTGGATCCAGTTCCTGTGGGTGGACAAGTGCACGAGGATCACCTGGGTGAGTGGTCTTCAGGGAGTGGGGGTAAGACAGCCGATGGTGAGACGCAGTATTACCCCCGTTTTGGTAGGATTTTCTGAAGTCCCAACTCCCCCCCTTTTTTACACAAACACTCGGCCGAGGAAGAGGGTGACTTAGAGTAACAAGACTAACTCTCATACATCGGACTGGAGAATGTAGAGAAACAGGTAATTTAGCTCGGCTTTGTCCCAAAAATCAAAAGGAGGAGCCTATGGAAATAGATTGCTTAAGAGGAGAGGAATGGGAACAACAAGAGGAGGATCTAGAAACCTTTTGCATATTTTTATGCCAATCCTCAGTGGATTTTACATATGAAAAAGCTATGGTGAATGGGAGGATAGTAAAAGCATTAGTTGATTCTGGCAGAAAACAAACAGCCATAAGAGCTGATTTGGTCTCTCCAGCAGATCTAGAACATGCAACCATGGTTAGAGCCACCAGAGATAACAAGATCTATCCCCAAGTACTGGTGTACATTAATATCAGAGGGGAGTTCCGGCTAGTATCATCAGCCATTATCTCTGGACTTCCAGAAGACGTTATTATAGGAAGAATTTTTCCACCCTTCCTCAAGAGGCTCCTTCCTCACTCAGAAAATGTACGCCACAAGATCGGTGTAGGTCTGATTTCTATTCCCAGACTTCACTGGTATGGGAATGAACGGAAGCAGAGCCTCATGGAGACATTAGCTATGTCCAATCCCCTCAATCCCAGTTCATGGGCTACTCACAGGGAACTAAGGTTAACATCCAGACCCTACCAGCAGAGCCAAAGAGAAATTATGTGGATATTCTAGAGTCCCTGGATAAACATTCCACTTGTACTCTCCAGAGTCCTCAGTCTACAGAACTTCAGAGAAGAACAAATCTATCGACCTTGCATAGGGGAAGGGTATTTGAGAAACCAAAGGGTGTCTCACCCGCTAGTCCTTGGGGACTAGCCATCCAGGTGACCAGGACACGGCCATCGCTTTTGGATCCAGTTCCTGCGGGTGGACAAGTGCACGAGGATCACCTGGGTGAGTGGTCTTCAGGGAGTGGGGGTGAGACAGCCGATGGTGAGACGCAGTATTCCCCCCGTTTTGGTAGGATTTTCTGAAGTCCCAACTCCCCCCCTTTTTTACACAAACACTCAGCCGAGGAAGAGGGTGACTTAGAGTAACAAGACTAACTCTCATACATCGGACTGGACATGTCCCGTTAATCGGGTCAGGTGAAGTCAGGCACTTTACTTCAAGTGCATACACCTGAGACAATTAGTGCTCCTTACATGGATAAGCGGCAACACCTAAAGACACACTCTGAGCAAGGTGGAATACGAGTACGAGCAGAACTTCTGGGATGAAGGCAAACCTTCTGGATCAGAGCGACGGACCAAGGAACAAAAGCTGCAGATAGAAAACCACAAGAGTTCCCTACTGGAGGTCGTTGTCTCAGACGGGCTGCGAAAGACACATGGAGAAGGCCAGATCCCACAAGTGAAGACTACACTGTGTTTCAAGGATGACAACAATCCTCCCACATGAATGGCAGAGTTGGGGAGGTGAGGCCAAGCCTGTGGGACTAACCTTGACTCATGAATTAAAAATTGCAAAACCCATGAAAAGACGCACATAGCCGGTGAGTTGGCAAGCGACCTGAGGGACCCGTCTGTGTTAAAGTTTGAAAAAGAAACATTACACGGCAAGTGAAGGCTGCACGCATGTAGATGAGATGCGTAGAAAGGCAGACCTCTGAGTGAACTTTGATGTAAAGGACAGCTGTGAAATCAGCAATACTAAGTAACGCAGTGGTCCAGCGAAAGGAAGTAGCCCACTTGAAAGTCTCTGTGAAGGGTACTTTGTTTGTAGCGAGAAAGCGAGTGAACAGCAAAAGTGAAATAAAGAAGATTAATTCCCAGAGAAGGGAAGAGTGAAAGTAAAACTGTGAACTTTAAGTCGAAGTGGTCCTGCCGTGGTCTGTAAAGAAAGCCACGCACATTCGAAGGACTTTGACATCCGAAAGTGGTCCGAGCCCGACTGAGGGAGACCCGAAGTATAATAAACTTGCAGAAGGGAGCCCCCTTGCAACTTTGTGTTGAACTTTATCATGAGAGGTTACAGCCCGACAGAGGGGAGACCTACGAGAGCTGTGTGGTGAAAGGTCTGAGTCCGGCAGAGGGGGATCTTTGTGAATGTTTTTGTTGAAACATTATTTTGGAAGTTAGAGAAAGAGACTTTAACGTGGAAGGTCAGGCGGGCCTCAATCCACCGTTTTTAACTGTATATTTTGTTGGAAACCGAGGCAGCATGTGTCATCATGCCTATAAGGATCGCCTTACTCCGTGAGGCCTAATGTGGGGAGGAGAGCTGGTTCAACCACATTATCATTTGAACACTTATTTTTCCTTTTGCATAACATTTCTCCTTTTTTACACTTTTTGTACAGGAGATAGGGCAGGCATTTGACTTTTGTTACCATAGGCCATTTTGATTTGACAGACTTCACTAGGACTGCATATTTATTATTTGAAGGTCGAGCCTACACCCATCTGAGTTATAGGGCAAAGTAGAATCCCTGATTGTACCTGATTGTACCTGTCCTGAAAACAGGAATGCCATAGGAACACTGTGAATCATATAGACCCTTATCACTTGTGATCCAAGATAGTAAAATACTTACTGCTATCTTGGCTGGAAGGCTGCAGCAAGTGATCTCGAGTCTGTGAATACAGAGGCACCCAAGGAAATGGAGGCTGCGAGAGAACACAGCCTCCATTGACGGTACCAAGGGTAGATCCTCCATGACGGGGTCCACCGGACCTGGCGACCCGTCCCGCCACCCAGATAAGTGGTGTGACACTATGCCACCTTCAAGAAAGGCCAGGAGCCCCAGGCTTCCAGGGGCTTCGGAGGTAGAATTCACGAACCAAACGAGGGGCATGCACAAAGCTGCGTGGCTTCCAGGTGCGATCACATGCAAGGTAGCCTTTCCAATCCACCAGAAACTGGGGCACCCCACATCGGATATATGAATCACAGATCTCCTGCACCTCAAATTCAGGGGTACCCTGTACATCAATAGAGGTAGGACAGGGACAAGAACGACCGTAGGTGTCTGACACATATGGTTTGAGCAGGGAGATGTGGAACACAGGATGGACCCGCCAATATGAGGGCAATTGCAAGCGGAATGCTATGGAAGACAAAGGCTTGGTGATCCTGAAAGGCCCAAAGTAGCGAGGGGTGAGTTTGGTAGGCAAATTACGGACAGGTAGGTTCTTTGAGGATAGGCAAACCAGATCCCCAACCTAAAGCGTGGGCTCGGAGGTGCGCCTCCTATCTGCCTGCGCCTTCATGCGCTCCTGTGCCTCTGCAAGGGTACCAATAGCCAGGGTGTGTTGAGTCTGGATGGCTGTAACCAGCTGGTCGGCAGATGGAACGGCACTGGGCAATATGGGACGAAAAGGTCATAGTTTTGGATGTTGCCCGGGGAACACAAAAAAGGGCTGAGGCCCATGGCTGCATGTATCAAGTTGTTGTATGCCACTTCCGCTACATCCATATGGGTCAACCAGTTGTTCTGAGAGGCATTAGCGTAGCAACGCAAGTATTGCTCCAATGTCTGGTTGGTCCGTTCGGTCTGGCCATTTGTTTGAGGGTGATAACCAGAACTTAGAGCTCTGTGAATGCTGAGATGGATACAGACGAGGAAGATCAACAATAAAATTGGTGGCAATGGTATGCCATGGGTAAGGTGGTACCTCTGCGGGGTGAAGCAATCCCAAGGGTCTTCTCCTCAAGGTCTTCGTTTTAGGCACAAGTGGGACATAACTTTCCACATATTGTTTTACCTGGCTGGCCCAACCCGCCCACCAAAATTGTCCGGCGATCAGTTCTTGGGTGGCCTTGACACCGCGATGTACGCTAACCTTGGAGTCATGGAATCCATGCAGAAATGCAGTTCGAAGAGGGACTGAGGGAATGTACAGCCTGTTACAGAAGAATAGCAATCCGTTATGTTCGCTTACTTGGGGCTGATTTAGCAGACTCATTCGGCCTGGGTCAGACAACGTGTCCTGCTGGACTGTCTACAGATGGGGAGTGTGTGCAAGATGTGCTTCGGGGGAATCCATGGCATGCCCAGGTGTCATGATCTCTGCTTCCAAAAGGTCAGGGTTTTCCCAACTCCCTTGGAAGCAGATCCATAACCCAGGTTCCGAGTGCCAACCAGTCCCAATTGGGACCTTTTGGACCCAGTCCTGGCGCCAGTGGCACCAGGCTCATAAATATGCCCAGTCCCAGCGCTGGAAGCGCCGGGCTCATAATGCTTGGGTGGACTTACCTGCAGCAGACCATGCTGCTTACTTGCATGCCAGTTGAGCCTCTGATCCTCTTCTGTTTGGAACTACTTTTCCTGTTGGGTGGGGCAGGAGCCACTCCCTAGATTCAGAACACTGGAACTCTTCTGGAAAGCAGGAACTCTTTTCTTACCTAGGCGTGGCTGTGGAAGGAGACACCTAAGCACTACAGGAGGCTATTTAAACCACACCCGATGGATGAATCTTGCTTTGCGTTATTCTGCATCCTCTGCAGCAGAACGCTCATCGTGTCTTCTGCATCTGATCCTGGGCCTAAGGAAAAAGGCTTACCATCCTGAATCCAGTCTTCAGCAACACCTATAAAGACCTGGTCCATCGGCTGTCACCAACGCCTCGCGCTGCATTCCGGCATCTGAAAGACAAAGGCTTACCTACTCTTCGTGCGCTCCGGAGGCCTTCGGCGCTGCATCCCGCATCTGAAAGACAAAACAAGGTGCGTTTAAAGACATTGGGGAACTTTAATACTCACGTGCCATTACTCCTTTCCCCATCTAACCCAGTGGGTATTCCGGCACCCTGCAGCCGCTCCGAACTTGTACCTGCAAAATAAAAAGACAGAGCGCATCGTGAAGCAGGCAACAAGCGCTTACTTACGTGCTTCCAGGCGCTTCTATTCATCACACGGGCTCCATCTTCAACTCACTTCAGCCCGTCATCCGCCATCGCCGGAACCCTGCAAAACAAGAAACATCATTACTAAAGACTTTAAAGACATTAGAATTACTCGAAATTTACCGTTCGTGCAGTAAACGACGGACAGCAGTCCTCTGAAGTCAAGAGGCCTGCTCCCCTTATCCAGTGAAGAAACTGGTTACAGCACCCTGCCCCGAGGCAGATGGAGAGCACGGCGTTCACTTACCTAAGGTGAGAGCGTTAACCTTTGGGGTTCTACAGGAGAAGAGAAAGGGAAGAAGAGAGAGACATTCAATAACCCAGTTCCTTAATCCCATATTTTCTAACTGCAGACATCTTACCCTTCAGGTCAGACATACAGTGCACAGAGGTCCAGCCCAAAGAGCCAGCCGTGTGTTACACATCACCTTTGAAGATACGGTATACGCCCAGTCAAGACCGGCGCCTCTACGGGAATCAGGTGAGCGTTACACCAGGTGACTCCTCCCGACATCGTTCTCCAGGGAGCAGCACAGTGCATCGGCTTTCAGGGTTTGGGTGCTTGGAATGTAGGTGATGACGAAGTCGTAATGGGAGAAGAAGAAGGCCCAACGAGCCTGCTGAGAAGTGCAGCACTGTAGAGAACGCAGGTATGGCAGATTTCGATGGTCAGTATGTACTTCTACGGGAAACCGTCCTCCCAGCAAATGGTGTCTCCAGTCCTCAAATGCTGCTTTTGTGGCCAGGAGCTCCTTCTCGATTATGGCGTAGCTCCGTTCGCTTCAGGGTAGCTTGTGGGAAAAATACGCCACATGATTTTCAATCCATGAACCTGGGTCTTTCTGTAGCAGAACTGCTCCAATGGCAAAGTTGGAAGTATCTGCTTCAACAACAAATGGTATTTCGTCATTGGGATGCCGAAGAATAGGAGATGTGCTGAAAGCCTTCTTTAATGCCTTGAAGGCCACCGTAGCCTTGGTATCCCAAAGGAAGGGAACCTTGCTGCTGGTCAAAGGAGACAAATGCGCTGTCAGGTGCGAAAAAAAGAGCCGATAAAAATTGGCAAACCCCAAAAATCATTGGAGGGATTTCAGATCAAAGGGTTGGTTCCAATTCTGAATGGCCTGTACCTTGGCTGGATCTATGAGGACGCCTGTGCTGCTGACCACATACCCCCAAAAATTCCATGCTTTACTGGTGAAAAAGACACTTCTGCACGTTGACAAACAGCTAATCAAGGGACAACCATCTTAGCACCTCCTTGACGTGTGGTATGTGTTCCTCCATGCTTGTAGAAAAAAAACAGGATATCATCAAGATATACCCAAACAGAGTTTCCAATCAGATCAAAAAAAGATGTCATCCATGAAACGCTGGAAGACAGCCAGGCCATTACATAGACTGAACGGCATTACCTGGTATTCGTAATACCCAGATGGTGTCTTACAGGCCGTCTTCCATTTGTCTCCTTTCTTAATCCAGACCAGTTGATAGGCCCCACGGAGGTCTAGTTTGGTGAAAACACAAGCCGAATTGAGGGACTCCACAATATTACGAATCAGAGGCACGGGGTACCTGTCCTTCCGGGTAATGTTGTTTAGTTGTCGATAATCGACACAAGGGCAACAGAGGGAA
The DNA here is from genome assembly GCF_040938575.1 of Ambystoma mexicanum. NCBI lineage: Eukaryota > Metazoa > Chordata > Amphibia > Caudata > Ambystomatidae > Ambystoma > Ambystoma mexicanum. The sequence continues at coordinate 1,204,552,279 of NC_090923.1, read as the reverse complement.
TACTGCTAGTGATTTTGAGGGTGTGATGTATCGCTTCTTCAGGCAGTCCTTGAGGTACTCTTGCAATATCTTTTTTTCAGACAGGGCTAACGCATACACCTTCCCATGGGGAACCATAGCATCGGGCAACAGGTCCATGCTACATTTGAAGGGTCCTTGAGGTGGTAAAGGTATATCCCCAGGCTCAGCGAACACACTGTGGAATTCTGAGTAGACTTGCGGCACCGGAGACAAAGAACAAAGCCGAGGTGACCTGTTACTCCAGAAGAGAGGTGTGGCGCAGCAGTACTCTGGGTAGTCCTGGAGGAACAACAGTCTTGAATACAGCAGGCTAATGCAAACTCCAAGGTCTGTGTCTCCCAATTGATGCTAGGGTTATGATGTAACAGCCAGTGCAGTCCTAAAACAACCAGGTAGGAGGGCGACTTGATCATGTCCAAGGAAATGGTTTCCCAATGTTCCTCAATCTGTAGAAGCAATCCCCCGGTGTGCTGACGCATGGGACCAGAAGACAACGGAGTTCGTTGATGACCTCCACCAATGTGGCACAGTCCTTGGAGTCTAATGGTATTCCATTGTTGACTGCAAAGGCTGCATCGATATAGCTGCCAGAGGCACCGCAGTCCAGGAGGCCCGGGACTTCTACCACCTTATTCTGACAAGTCATTTGTGTCTTTAATAACAACAGGACTACGGGTGCATGGGCTGAAGGACCACATCAGGACCTGTCGTTGCCTTCCCCATACACGAAAGGCCAGTTAGTTTTCTGACTTCCTCGGAGGGCGCAGAGGACAGGTACCCATGTAATGGCCAGCAGCCGCCCAGTACAGACACAAACTAAGATTTCTTCGAAGTCTCTTTTCGGCCTCCGTCAAGGGACCCATTATGGCACCCAACTGCATGGGTTCTGGGCCTGCTTCTGTGGAGCCATTACCCCCATTGGGGTGGTTGGTGGTCTAGGAAACATCCTCTCGACCCGGCGTCTTTCACCTCTTCGTTCAGCCAGCCTATGATCGATACGAAGCACCTGTGCCACGAGCATCTGTAGAGAATCAGGTTTTGGGATATGCAATAGTTTGTCCTTGTACTCTTTTCTCAAACCCTGATGAAACAAGGTCTTCTGGGTTATTTCAAATCATTGTGAGTCGGTTTCCAATTGCCGAAAATGACTGATGTAAGCAATGATATCACTGGAGCCCTGTTTGATATCCATCAGCTGATTCTGTGCAACAGAGGTCAGATTGGGTGATTGGAAGACATCCAAAAATGCCTTTTCGAAGGCCGCAAAGTCATTGAGGATAAGGCTGTTTGCTGAAACCAAGGGTGCAGCCCCAAGCAAGTGCATTCCCGGTTAGATTGCTCAATACGTATCTAATCTTGGCTTTATCCTGATTGAAGTGGGCAGGCCGGAAGAGGAAATTAATCTTGCAATGGTTGCAGAATTCGGCCACACATCTCTGATCGCCGTCAAATTTCAGTGGCGTGGTGTGAGCCATGGCACTCTCGACCTGGGGAATAACTCCGGTTCCCTGAACCACCTTCTGTCTTAGAGCAATGTTTTCTTTGTGGAGCGTGGCCATTTCAGTACGGAGGGCCTGTATCTCCTCCCGAAGTTGCTGGGCCTCATCCATCTCAGAGTCGGAGGGTAGACGTCTCAATCTGTTAAGAAAAGCATCCCGTGGGCGCTGTATACCTGAACTTCCAGATGCGGGAAGCACAGAGGTAGCCAGTCTGTCCAGATGGTTCAAGAGTAGGAAGGGTAACACAAGGAACCAGTTCAACACCCACCCGTACAAACAATAGGTCGGAGGAGGATCGTGTCACAATCACACTTGAATGGAAAGGAAGAGAGATCGACACTCTCCCCCGAACCACGGAAGCCGAATGAACTCGACCCTCCCACCGTGGTTGGCACAGACGCCTGATATATAAAACAGGTTGCCACGTGGCAGCCAATGGGGGGAAGAGGGGTTACGGAGAGGTTGTGGATAGGATGGGGGGTTTAGGAACACCGGAAAACTGATAAGGAACTCCTACTTTGGATGGGACAGGGGAAGCACCAGGAAAGAACCCTACGCTGTCCAGCATGTAACAGTGTCCACAACTAACACCTACTTACTTCCTAACTAGCACACCTTGCTGGTTCACAAGAAAACACATAAGCAAGCAATAGCAACAGGATGAAAACAAACATTAGGAAAACTTCCCATACTGATTAGACAAGACACATGGCCCTTCGGACAGCAAAACAACATATAACATAATAATATCCCCCTCCACTAGTTTACTGCACCAGTGAAGATTTGTTGACTTGGTTAACGTAATTCCCATGTATCATATAGAGTCTTTTGTCCGTGACTATTTCATTGTACATAGGCACCCATTAATGATGCAGATTAACTATTGCTTGATACACCCTGGGATTTCCCAGCACAACATTCAATAGCATTTGCCGTTACTTATCTTAAGTCTGGGTGCCCCTTAGGACTTCCCAGACAAAATGCGACCTGCCGTAAATCACTCCCGACAATGTAAGCAATGACCGTGTCTTTCCCCGTACTTATCTTTGGTCTGGGGAGCCCCACGGTACGTCCCAGACAATGACCGTAGAGCTGTGATCCTTATCTGCACTCTCCTGCTCCTTCCGAAATGCAGCCGTCTGCAGTTCATGAAGTTCTGATTTCCATCGCTCCTTTCCACACGCGGCCTGCCTGCCTCCACCGCTGAATCACAATAAGCCACACCTGCCTGCTGCCGTTGCCAGTTAATATGCTGCCCTTAAACCCAGACAGCTGGCCAAGCGCGCGCGTGTTGAACTACACGCAGACCCAGAGGATGTTGGGGATTGTAGTTACCAGTCCTATCCTGCTTAAGAGGCATGTTTAAACACTCCCCGTCTTTGCCAGCCCTGAATCCTGACATTACCTCCCCTATCAGGGCTCCTCCTAGGACCCAGTTTATCCGGATGGCTTAAATGAAATTGTTTAACCAACTTGGGAGCATGGACATCTCGTGCTGGTTCCCAAGAACAATCCTCAGGCCCGTAACCTTCCCACTGGATCAAATACCACAATTGTTGATGTCTTCTTCCGGAATCCACAATGCGCTTTACTTCGTATTCCGTTTTCCCTTCTCTCACTATGGCTGGAGCTTTTTTCGTCATCGTTCCTGGAGCTGCAGGTTTAAGCAAAGACACATGGAACACCGGGTGTATAGGTAGAGTCTTTGGCAAACGCAATTTCATAGCTGTAGATGACTGACACAACTGCGGGTTCCTGGCGGTTGTGGAACAGGTGGAAACATGGCCGCCAACGTGTTGTGCTGTCACGTCTCCTCCCTAATCGTCTTTTGACGGTCTAGTTCTTTCCAAGATGGCCGCCCCCAAGTATATTACCTTTCCACTTTCGGCGGCTCGGCGCGTTGCAACTCTCGTATTATCCCTGCGTTGCCTACCCTCCTTGTTATTTCCCTTGGCGGTGTTCCGCCCTTTCCTTGCCTAGTGGTTTTTCCTCCTATTCTCTCTCTCTCTCTGCTATTTTCCGGACTCTCCGTTGCTTTCTTTCGCCTCTGTTCCTGCTCCTCCTCCACATTCTCTTCGCTCCGGTTCCCTCCGCTCTTCTACCCTGCATCTCTCAGCTCAGTCTGTGCCTGGACATTGGACCTGCTACGCTTGTACGCTTGCTCCCCTTCTCTGCATCCGGATACCTGGGATCACCATCCAGAGGGGTTTTTGTGCCGCAAGGCTTTTCCCCTACTCCGTCTTGTCTGTCGCGGAGGGGAGTCTCTGTTGACCCATTTCCGAGGTCACAGTGGCTTCCTTCCTTGGCCGGCCTTACCTACTAAAGAAAGGCAAGACACACGGGCGTCGCTCACGTCGGAAGAGGCTGGACTACTCCTCTACATCAGGTGAGGAGGAAGGGGATTTTGAAGACACTCTGTGTTTGAGTGAAGAGGAAGACATAACTGATAAATCGGAAAACTTCCCTACGCAGTTGGATACACCTGATAGCTTGCAACGCCAGAGTACCGACATGGCAACTCCCCAACAGCTGCAGGAACTCGTAGCAGCGGTACAGACCCTCAACCAGGAAGTGCAAACCCTTAAGACAGACAATGCCGCTCTTAAACAAAGGGTAGACGCCCGAGAACAGCAAACCACAGATCTTCCCCCTCTGCCTTTGGTATCAGGCAAATTTGACGGCTCTGAAAAGAAGGTTAAAGAATTTTTAGAAGCCTGCAACATACATTTCGCTTTCAGACAGTGCACCTTTTCCACAGACCATACTAAAGTGGGATTCATGATTACACACATGACAGGGAATGCCTTGGCATGGGCTACTCCCTTAGTCTCCCAGTCTGACCCAGTTCTTCAGAACTATGCAGCATTCAAGGATCTATTAAAGCAGACCTTCCTTCGCACCGAAAGCGCTCACATAGCAAGTGAAGACCTACTGGATGTGCGTCAAGGAAGTTCAGACCTACTCTCCTACATTTCCTCTTTCAAGAGATTAGCGGCTGAGGCAAGCTGGCAAGAAGAGGCACAGTACACCATATTTCGGAGGGGTCTGTGAGAGGAGCTAAAGGATGAGCTAGCCCGGATATCTCGCCCTGACTCGTTCTCTGACCTCCTAAAGGCTGTGATGAGAATTGATTTCCGTTTGACCGAACGGAAGAATGAAAGAAAGAAGACCCGCAGCCTCGGTCCTTTCCTGGAAACGCATCCCTCTACCTCTTCACCTGCTACCCGTCCTCTTACCAGAGAAGAGCCTATGCAAATCGGAACTACCAGAGCACCCCTGACTGCTGAAGAAAAGAAGAGGAGAAGGGAAGGAAGCCTCTGCTTGTATTGTGGCTCTGCCACTCACCTCCTGAGGGACTGTCCCGAAGTACCCCCAGACGGTCGGGAAACGAATGCCCTCGGTAGCCGACAGGACAGACTACCGAGGGGCTTTTTCCAGTTCCTACACTACGCTTTCTGTAACCTCCGCCAAGTCCTCGGAAGATCACTTTTTAATGGTGATATCGGTCCTGCTCCAGTTCCGAGGAAAGGAGATAAAAACTCAGGCTCTGCTGAATTGTGGTGCCGCGGGGAATTTCTTGAACACCCTATGGGCCGGTAAGGTAGACCTACATAGAATCGCCAAAGAAGAAGGCCAGAAGGTAGAGGGAGTAGATGGTACCCCTCTATGCTCAGGTCCTATCACCCACACCACGGAGGATGTGCTTGTTTCTATCCAGCAACATTCGGAAACATTGAAGTTCGACATCATCCGCGCTACCCATTTTCCGGTTATATTGGGGATTGGCTGCCTCTGAAGGCATAATCCCACCATAGACTGGACGAGGAATCTCTTGAGCTTCCATTCCACCTACTGTCAAGAGAAGTGCCTGCCGGGACCTTTGTTCGAGAGTGTTAAGACTGTATTTGCCACAGAAAAGAGCTCCATCCATTGTATTCCGGGCTGTTTTAAGGAATTTGTTTCTGTCTTTGAAGAACAGCAACCCATAGAGCTACCGCCCCACCGTCCTGAGGACTGTAGGATTGATCTCGTCCCTCAGGCCTTGGTTCCCTTTGGCAGGATATATCCCCTCTCTATTTCGGAAAAAGAAGTCCTCCGACGTTATCTGGATGAAAACCTAGCCAATGGTCTTGTCCGACCATCCAGATCACCTGCAGGGGCCTCTTTGTTTTTTATACCCAAAAGAGGCTCCAAAGAACTAAGGCCATGTATCGACTACAGAGGCCTAAACCAGTTGACCATCAAGGACAGGTATCCCATGCCCATCATTTCAGAGATCTTGGAGACGATCCAGGGCTCAGTGATATTCACTAAACTTGATTTATGAAATGCCTATCATCTACTCAGAATCAGGACCGGAGATGAATGGAAGACGGCTTTTCGCACTCCCTTTGGCTTGTTTGAATACCAGGTAATGCCTTTCGGACTAGTGAACGCTCCTTCTATTTTCCAAAGGTTTATGGACTGCATATTCTCGGATCTGTTGGGTCTGAATACAGTGGTCTATCTTGACGACATCCTGTTTTTCTCCTGCCAGACGGAAGAGCATACCCTCCAGGTAAGGGAAGTACTACGCAGGCTGCAGCAACACCACCTTCTGGTCGAACCAGAAAAATGCTCTTTCACCCAATCCTCCGTATCCTATCTGGGGTTTATCCTGTCTAAAGAAGGAATCACCATGGATCCTAGGAAGGTTGAAGCCATACTTGATTGGCCCTCTCCTTCGTCGGTCAAGGATATTCAGAGGTTCTTAGGTCTGGCAAATTTCTACCGGAAGTTTATCCCTGAATTTTCCAGACTCACCCTCCCAATCACCGCATTGTTAAAAAAGTCCTCCACGCCTTTCCAGTGGTCCACCGAAGCCGAAGACAGCTTCACCCGCTTGAAGAACAGGTTCTGTACCGCACCCATTCTAAGGCAGCCCGACCAACGTTTGCCTTTTGTTTTGGAAACTGACGCCTCAGCTGCAGCAGTGGGAGCTGTTCTCCTCCAAACCAACCAGGGCCGGGAACATCCCATAGCATACTATTCTAAGACATTGGGCCTCATTACAAGTACTCCGGTCCGGAATTAACACTGCCGGTAAAACCATACCGGCACCGTTTCCATGTCTGCCCAATCATGACCCGCGGCCCCCGTAATAGCACCACCCTCAACCGCCACCGCGGAAATAGGGGTCCCGTTAAGTCCATCTGCACGGAAACCCCTCCGTTACTGTCAACACGAAACACCGTGAGCATCACAACTAGCGCGGACACGGAAATACCGGCAAAAAAATGGCGTAAATACCGTGATCACGGTGGCGGAACCGCCGCCACAGGGAACATGGCGTTATACACTGCCTACTGAACTGAATCAGGGCACAGGTGCACCAAATCAGCCCAGCTGGACCTAGCAGGCCACTGGGAGCCTACAAAAGGGCCACACCCAGCCCAACACAACACAGAACCATGCAGGCAGCAGGTCTAGTAGCACTGGGACTGGGCCTACTCAACCAACAGGCAGCACTGCACATGGTGGCAGTAATGGCGCAGAGGAGGAGGCGTAGGCGGAGGAGGCGCAGGCGGCAACCAGCCAACCCTGCAGCTACGGCAAACCCCATTGCCCAGCCAACCCGACCCCGCCGCCAGCCAGCAATACCACGCATCAGGGCCTCACCCTGGAACCTCAACCCAGGACAGATCCACACACTTTACCAGCTGGACCGTACAACAATCCTGCACATCACCGCCATGATTGAGGACAACATCAGCAGCCAAATTGACACCCCCACCGCCATCCCCCCCTCTTGAAGGTTGTCTCAGTACTGCATTTCCTTGGCACTGGCACCTATCAACACACGGTTGGTGAGCTGCATGGCATATCACAACCCTCAAAAACTCGAGGCAAAGCTCTGCTCAAAATGAAGCCCAACATAACATTTCGTGTATAAATCCACCAGTTTGAATAGGGTCAGACAATACAGGATAAAACATCAAAACATACATTCAGGTATACATTACCCAACCAGAATGTCATGTATGAGAATACAGCAACATGTCATCAGCAGCACGTAGAGGGAAATAAGAAATACAAATTGGAATCTTCCAATTTCCATACAAAGATTTTGTTGGCAAGTCATCTGACACGATATCTAAGTATCAACTACATATAACATTTATATTTCCAAAATTACAATATTGAGTTAATGATTGCCACCATCTAGAACCCAGTGTCACCAAGTGAAGGCACCATATCACCGCATCCCTAGAGCCAAACACTTATATAAATAACCTTCATACTAGTTCAGAGAAAATGTTGAAATTATTGATAATCCATGCAGAGCGTGAGCATCAAAGAGTGTCTATCCAAATTGAGAATTTACATAAAGAAATAGCAGCGATGGAAAATCCTGCAGGAGTCAAGGAAAAGAATTACAATACTATGCACACTATTTTGAAAGAATATCAGGATGAGATCAAAATTCGCAAATTCAGGAAATTCTTTAGGGATGAGAAAGACTATAATAATGACCGAGTATACACATTTCAAGCAAAATATGACAAAGATAACATTGGTCCATTGGTAAAAACACCTATTGGCAGTCCAGCATCTTCAGAAGTAGACTCAGAGGAAGAATCTTGTAATAGAGCTAAAGGGGCAGAGGGAGAGAACCCTACACCTTCCCTAACACAACGTAGAAGGGGATTTTTGGCAGAAATGAAAAGGCACAAAAAAGGAAATATTTCCGGTTATAATCTTGCTACTAACAAACATGTTAGATTTGCTGTCCCTTTAGGACGGGCTACTGTAACACCTATCACATCATCCGAGGAGGAAGAGGGAGAGGATCTAGGGCCAGATACAGGGCACAACGCAAACAGACGCCACACAAGGGCCAGTCTCAGGAATCTTCAAGCCAAATCGATTCTGAAAATCTAGTTTGTAATTTATCCACTAAAACTCTCACTCTGGCGGAATTGTCAGTTTTGAATAAAGGTTTGTCTTTTGCACCTAGTCGCCAAACTGATCTTATTGACTTTCAAATAGACTTGTTTAAATTTATACGAAAGTTGAAGCTTAAAAAATTCTATCATACGCAGGCACAGCTATATAAACCCACAAGCACACATAGTCTTCCCAGTCAGTTTACACTATCAGATATTGAAGATATTGCACTATTATTGTCTCTGTCTGAAGTTTCTGATTACCATAAAGATCAATTACAACAGGAATTGGGTATCCACCAATTGAACTTAAAATTAACAGAACATAAGAAGGCATCTAAATTCATACCAGCATCACAAAATGAGAGTGTAATTGATACATTCTATCGGGCTGTTACACAGGACTTACATCATCTCATTGACCACCCTAAGAGAAATACACATCGCTACAACAATCTTTCTAAATTGGAACAACAGGCCTTAAATAATTTGATGCAGGATTCGAGTATAGTAATTAAGGAAGCCGATAAGGGTGGCAATATAGTCATTCTCAATAGAGACGATTATATTAAGATGGCAAATGAACACCTAGCTACACCTGGCTGTTATCAACTTCTACCTGGTAATCCTACTAGTCAAACAGTTGCAAAATTATCACACCTCATTCAAAACTGGCACTCACGTGGCCTGATTACGGATAATGAAAAACAATATCTCACTTGTGCGGCCCCAGTTATGCCGACAATGTATTTTTTACCTAAAATTCACAAAGAATATGTGGAACTTCCACAAGTGAGACCAATTATGAGTGGTTTGGGATGGGCCACGGAAGGCCTTTCACAATACATTGACACTGCCATAAAAGGTTTAGTTCCCATATTGCCTGCCTACTTACGAGATACTACTCACACCTTACAGATCTTATCCTCTATAAAATGGAGTGATAGTTATATGCTAGCAACTTATGATGTTAAATCTCTGTATACTTCTATTCAACATAAGTTAGCACTTGACACCATTGATTTTTCTTTCAGGAACTACTCAGCTTCCTATACAGATCATGTATCCATGATTAAGGAATTTTTAGCTTTCACATTACAACACAATCAGTTCTTATTTAATGGACAATATTATGTGCAGACTCGAGGGGTAGCCATGGGAGCTAAATATGCCCCTTCATTGGCAAACCTTTTTATGGGGTATTTTGAGTGTCATCACATCTATAATTCACATCAGTTTAGTGATCATATTGTTATATGAAAGAGATATATTGATGATGTACTATTGATTTGGAATGGTTCTTTAGATCGGTTTCATCAATTTACTGAATATCTTAACAACAATAATTTTGGCATTGAATTTGTGGGGCATGTGAGTACAAATAGAATGGAATTTCTGGATCTCGTTATTAGTATTTTAAATTCTCAAATACACACAAAAACATTTAGAAAATCTGCGGCAGTAAACTCTATTTTGCATGCTACTAGTTGTCATAAAAATCAGTTATAGAAAATATTCCTTATGGAGAGTTTTATTGGGCTCGTCGGAACTGTAGTGACAAGTTTGATTTTGAAAATGAGGTAGGACTAATTCAGCAAAGGTTCAACAAAAGAGGTTATTCGAATTGTAGCATTCAAAATGGTATTAGAAGAGCGAGGAGCTTATCACGAGAGGAAATGTTGTCACCACATGAAAACGCTCAAGCTACTGGGTTTTCAGATGTAAGAATCATTACTAAATACGTGCAAAACTCAAACATGTTATATCCGCTGTTAGCTAAACATTGGCATTTACTCCAACTTAACTCTGAGTTATTGCCGTATATAGCGGATAAACCTAAGGTCATTTTTAAGCGTAATCGTACACTTAAAGAAAATTTGTGTCCTTCTTTTCTAACTGCTCAAACTAATGTTGTAAACCCCGTATCATGGTTACCACCTAAACCGAAGGGTTTTTTCAAATGTGGTACATGTAACTTTTGCAAGTTTGTTATACAATCTGATACTTTTTCATGTCACAATGGTTTATCAATTCAAATACGCGATTTTATGAATTGTAAAACTAAATTCATAGTGTATGCGATACTTTGCATTTGTGGTAAAGTGTATGTTGGCTCTACCATAAGGGAATTACGAATACGTATTAGAGAACACTTTGCTAGCCTAACCAAATTTGATTCACGATTACCGCTTTCAATACATTGGCAAGAACAACACCAAATGGACAATGTTAATGATATCAGATTAATTGGTCTTATACAAGCAAGAAGCCACCCAAGAGGCGGGGACCGTCTGTTATTATTACGTCAATTGGAGGCCCGTGTTATTTGCAGGTTACGTTGTACCACTTTGGGATTGAATAGTGACACGGAATTACATGTTTTCTTGTAGATGGGCGGGCAAATGTGTGATCTTTAACCTAATGTATGGACATGCATGTGTATCATAACTGGAGCCTAGTGGACCGGTGGGGCACTGACACTGTATCCGAGAGCCTAAACACAATAGTATTCATTAATCATTTTAACTAAATGTTTACTTCTGTTGTTTGCCCTTATATAACGATATCTATTATATGTGGCATGACTTGAAAATATATAATTGGATTTGAGAATACAATGTATTGGGTGAAATACTTGCCTGTATGTTTTTGGAATATTCGGAGCGAACACTAGTATAATCCTAGAATATTCACTGTTTTGTGAGGCATTGTACTTATTGCTATCAAGTCAATGGTTTTACATATTGTATCCATTTAGGTTGTGTTTGTCGAAATGGCTAACTACTATCTGTATTCTTTTGGTTAGATTTTATTTGCACGCAAATAACTTTGTAATATTCGCTTAAACCTGACGGGGTTTTGTTTACATTTGGTAGTTATCATGTGACTGATTTATGTCACGTGATCGACTATATGTAAGGTGCGCTTTTTCAATGCTCTTGAACTTTCAAATAGGTATTATTTAAATAATTAAGTTGCAAGCGCGTGTTCCACACTATCTGTAAACCATTATAGCATACTAGGTTAATGCCGACGTGTTTATATTTCACTTTTTAGTTGTCACATGACTAATCGATGTCACGTGACTACGTATTGCTCATAAGGTGCTTTTCTCTAATATTCCGAGTCTTATTTAACACGGAATGTGGGTTGATCGCATCTTGATGCCGACGTGTTTATATTTCACTTTTTAGTTGTCACATGACTAATCGACTTCACGTGACTATGTATTGTTCGCAAGGTGCTTTTCTCTAATATTCCCGAGTCCTATTTAACACGGAACGCGTGTTGAGCGCATCTTGATTTATCTTTGAACATGCATGGGTGACTAACGAAGAGATAAATATGTAAGGTAATTTGCCTTTACTTTATGTTACATGCGGATTTATGGAGAGGTATATTCCACCTCTCATACAAAATAAATGGTTATTTTTATCAGGTATAGCCAATTAATGGCAGGCCGAACAACAGATTGATCAGATTTACCGGAATGGTCCAATTGATTATTAAGTGCAGGTAACAATCTGTGGTTGCACTTTATCAAGAGATTGGTGGCACTATAGTAACTTTTCACTGACCATGAGTCTTGTCTATGGCATTCATTATTTTTTCCCTCTTTTACATTGTAGGGCATTGACCTCATTTAATAGACACATCACGTACAACTAGTAGAGGATATTTATCAGCGGGACTTTTGCTAACGGGTAATTGCTCAGCTATAATCTTTCAGGCACAGCACGACTACAGTAATTCAGTATAATGTCACAAGCATAATATTTTTAGAGGATTGATTCCTATACATTTGAAGTTGGGTGTTTATATAAGTGTTTGGCTCTAGGGATGCGGTGATATGGTGCCTTCACTTGGTGACACTGGGTTCTAGATGGTGGCAATCATTAACTCAATATTGTAATTTTGGAAATATAAATGTTATATGTAGTTGATACTTAGATATCGTGTCAGATGACTTACCAACAAAATCTTTGTATGGAAATTGGAAGATTCCAATTTGTATTTCTTATTTCCCTCTATGTGCTGCTGATGACATGTTGCTGTATTCTCATACATGGCATTCTGGTTGGGTAATGTATACCTGAATGTATGTTTTGATGTTTTATCCTGTATTGTCTGACCCTATTCAAACTGGTGGATTTATACACAAAATGTTATGTTGGGCTTCATTTTGAGCAGAGCTTTGCCTCGAGAAAGACCTGTGGAGGTCGAAACACGTGTCGGCACATGACTCTGCCATTTGGACACATTCAACTTATGGATTGCTTGAATATGAATTATTCATATAACTAAAAAACATTAAATAATATCCAAAATCATTTTCTGCTAACTAATAGAACTTGTATATGGTTTGATCTAAGATGATGTCAATAAGTTGATAGCGCATCCGATTGTGGAGCAATTACTGTTTTTCCTGTTTTGTTAAGTGGGAAAGAGGTGCCCACCTGTTCCCCCGGATGCTGCAGTTAAATTTTGTAACTCTTAATAATTTTGTAAGCTCAAGCGCTTCAGAATACCTGGTACACCTCAGTTTGTACTGTTTCTACCTGTTTCTCAAAAATCCTGGTACAGGTACTGGATGCCCTGTTGCACCATGTGTCAGAACACATAGCCCTACCCCGCACCCTCACCGAGGTCATTGCCACCAAGTTGGCCTTCCATGCCATAGCAGGCATGCCAAATTGCATAGGCGCAGTTGACTGCACCCACGTTGAGCTGATAGTACCACGTGCAATTGAGGCGGTGTTCCGCAATAGGAAACAGTATCACTCTTTGAATGTCCAGATGGTTTGTGATGCCATGCAACTGATTACACACTGCTGTGCACGTTTCCCAGGCTCATCACATGACTCAATGGTACTGCGGAATTCCACGTTGCCACGGTACATGGAACGCTATGCCGGACAAAGCACATGGCTATTGGGTGAGTACAGCTGACGATGCTACAACCCTGTCGAAGAAGTGTGTGTGTGTCCAGGCCAATGAGAATTGTGAGTGTGCCGCTGTGACCGCACATGCATCACCCCCCTTCCATCTACCAAATACACAGCGGATGCCAAACATCATGAAGGAAGACATGACAGGGCACCACAATGTGCCCTTGCACACGCTGGCACAGCCAATCCTGTCACTGTCCCAAGAACCTTGTGCCACTGCAGACACCCACCCTCAATTGAAACACTGCCTAAAAAACACACGAGAGGCGTGTAAATGAGACGACGTGTATTTACTACTTCCGTACAGTGGAGTCACTCTGCCATGTGTGGACAGCACTGCACCGTGACATGCACACAATCAAATGTCACCCGCAGGGCACAGTAAACATGCAATTTAATGTGTAGGCCCATATCCAGTTAGCGACATTCATCGTGATGCCCAAAACATACCTCTATTCACTGCATGGTACATATGCATGAATGAATGATGATACAAGAATGCACAGCAGCAGATGAGGACATGATGCCACAAACACTGACATGTTCCCCCATCTACATCCCATGTAGGTGATGCGGGATATGCACTCACGCCATGGATGATGACACCTGTACCGAGACCAAGGAACAGGCATGAAGAGGCATACAATAGGGCACATATCCGCACACGTGGAATGATTGAGAGGACATTTGGACTGCTGAAGGCCCGTTTCCACTGTCTGAGCAGATCTGGCGGATCACTGCTGTACAGCCCAGTGAAGACGGGTAAAATCACGCTCGTATGTGCCATGCTGCACAATATATGCCTGCGCAGGAACATCCCAATGCCACCAGACGCAGATGAGGAAGATGGGGATGGGGATGGAGCTGGGGATGGGGATGGGGATGGGATGGCACCGCCTCCCCCTGGGGGTCCACATGATGGCCAGAGAGCACGGGATGCCCTGATTCGCATTTACTTTTGAGTCACAGCACATTCACAGAAATGCACGAACATGGTGACGACAATGAATTAATAGTTGCACTGCAAAATAAATGATCAATGTCCACACATGTATGTCTTGATTCGAAATGGTGATGTATTGATATAATAACAACAGGGAAGGAGATGCATTGGTTAGGGAAGCTGTACACCCGGGGCCACCCACCACCCAAACGTGCCCACCCCCACCCAGGCCCCATTGTTCAAACCCCCAAAACTACCTACCCCACCACCCAAACGTGCCCACCCCCACCCAGGCCCCATTGTTCAAACCCCCAAAACTACCTACCCCACCACCCAAACGTGCCCACCCCCACCCTTGTAGTCCACATGTGTCCTGCACTGCCCCACACACATGCCATCACTTCCGTGTGCGCTTCTGTGCCTGTGCAACTTTGCCCGAGGGACCCGTTAGCCTACTCGAGCGCCTCCTTGGACTGGCAGTAGTGGAGCTGGATGGGGTGGTTGTGTTTGATTGCGCAGAATCTGGGATTGAGGGCATCCGTGCCGGATTTGCCTGTTGGCCAACCAACATGGCCTCTACAAGCCTGGAGGTGTGGTCGTTGCCCTCCCGCACATGGCGTGCAAGGGTCACTATAGTGCTCGCAAAGCGTCCGATGGACCTCGACAGGCGACGCACTGAGGCGCTGTAGCTCTCCCTCTGCAGCCTGGATTCCTCTAGCTGCCTCTCCACCAGCTGGGTGAGGGTAGCCTGCTGGTCCTCCATCCGCTGCATGCGGGCATTCAGTTCGGCCATGGATGGGGTGGGCGACCTCATGGGACTCCCCAGTGATGTGGGGCTGAACTCTAGCTCATGGAAGGAGCCCAGGTCTTCCAATGTGGGCATCTCCCCCTGTGGCCTGTTTCCGAGTGCTCTTGCGGGGCACTGTTATCACTGCAGGCCGCCCCCTCTGCAGTGCTGCTGCCTTCGGTGTTGTGTTGGGTGGCCATGATAGGTTCCCGTGGCACCTGTCTAGACTCAGGCAGTGTGGAGATGGTGGGGATGTCGGTGGTGGTGGTGGGCCGCACATCTGTAGTGGCTGGTAATGTGGCCAGAGGTGCAGAACTGCCGGCAGCATCCTCCTGTGTGGTGGCGGTGGCTTGTGTACTTGCCGGTGCAGATGGGCTGGCCTGTTGTGCAGTATCACTGTCACTTGAAACGGCTGTGGGGACACAAAGGGCATGCAAGTGTTGTTGTGGTGGCAGATGGGTGCATCACATGCGTCATTAAGATTGTACATTGAATAGTGTTAGTCACATGCATCTGATTGCTGGTGTATGCATTCTGTGATATTGGTTGCCATACGGATCATGATGGGTCCTTTGGCCCACACATGCACTGCCTGGGGGGGGGGGTTGTTAATGGGTCCTTTGCCCACACATGCACTGCCTGGGGGGGGTTGTTAATGGGTCCTTTGGCCCACACATTTGGCCCACACATGCACTGCCTGGGGGGTGGGGGGATGGTTAATGGGTCCTTTGGCCCAGTACTCACAACTGCATATTTTCATGTGGCATTCATGTTTGGGCTCACTCCTGCCTCAGCCTCCCCGATCCCAGTGGAGGACGCTGCTGCAACGCTCCTCCCATGCTTGCAGCCTCAGTGGGGAAGGGGGTCCTCCGCCTGTCCCACTGCTGCGTTGGCGGTGCGTGGAAATGAGGTTGCGTACCCTCAGCCTCAGGTCGTCCCACCGCTTGTGGGAGTCCTTCACACTCCTCGCTGTCACGCCCACAGCGGTGCACTTGCGTGCAGCTTCAGCCCACACCTCCTTCCTCCGCTGCTGTGTGGCACGCCGTTGGTCGGCGCTGAACAGCATCTCCGCATTGTCCACAATGTGCTCCACCAAGACGGTTAGCTCCGCCTCGCTGAAGCGCTGTTTGCGCTGCCTCTGAGCAGGAATCCTGGCAGACATGCTGGTGGTCCCTTTTGGCTTCTCAGAGTTAGGATTGTGCTTGTGCTGGCTCTGGATGGCAATGGATTGTGCTTTTAAATGATGGCCGCCTCTCTGTTTCCTGTTTTGGCGATCATGGTATTTCCGGTTCCGTGTCCATGGCGGCGGAGGCGGACACGGGTTTTGCGCCACTTGTGGCTGCGTTATTTCCATTTCCGTGGGGTTTTCCATGACGGCGGTAACAACGTTTCCGAGTCCGCGTGGTGCGCGCGACCGACAGCGTGTAATCGGACGGTTTTTCCGCAACCTTGCGGACACGGAAATGTTTTTACCGCCGTCACAGATTTTGCACGGTCCCGGACTGGGAGGTTGTAATGAGGCCCATTGAATCCGAGCCAACAGAATTATTCCGTGATCGAGAAGGAACTCTTGGCCATGAAATTGGCGTGTTTGGAATGGAGACATCTGCTCCAGGGAAGTTTGCATCCTTTTTTGATTCGCACCGACCATAACAATCTTCAGATACTGCGACAACAAGAATGCTATAACACTCGTCAAGCCAGATGGGCACATTTCTTCGCTCAATTTCATTTTTTCATCACCTATATTCCCGGCTCTCAAAATCAGATTGCTGACGCTCTGTCTCGTAGAGAGGAAGTATCTCCAACGTACCGAAAGGAATTAATGTTTCCCCATACCAAGATCATCTCCACGGTATCCTCTTTCCTGGAAGAAGTCAGAGAAGCATTGCTCTCCCCAGAAGGATCGACCTTGTCCGTGGGCAAGCTGCCGGTTGACGAGAAAGACGGTCTGTACTTCACGCAAGGTAAATTAATCCTTCCCTCACAAGCCCTCCGTCAACAAGCTCTTCGGTGGTGCCACGACTCTAAGGTAGCAGGTCATCGAGGCCTGCGGAGCACCCTAGATCTACTCAGAAGGTCATTCTATTGGCCCAACATGAGAGCGGACACTCAGACATACCTCCAGACCTGCTTGACCTGCATGCAAAACAAACACTCCACGCAAAGACCCATCGGCCTGCTTCAACAGGACCAGATCCCTCCGGGTCCTTGGAAGCACATTTCCACCGATTTCATCGTGGACCTACCCAGTTCTCAAGGGTGTACGTGTATTATGGTGACAGTGGACTCTTTCTCCAAGTTATTTCATTTCTCACCCTTGTCAAAGATTCCTTTGGCTTCAGTCATGGCAGAGGTCTTTCTCAAAGATGTATTCAGGCTACACGGGCTTCCCAAAAAGATTGTGTCCGACCGTGGTAGCCAATATACCTCTAAGTTCTGGACTGCATTATGTAAACTGCTAGGCATCGAGAGGGCTCTGTCTTCAGGTTTCCACCCGCAAACTAACGGACAGACGGAAAGGCTAAATGGAGCCCTGGAACAATACCTAAGGTGTTTTCTCAACCAGCTACAAGACAACTGGGTGTCCCTACTCCCCACCGCAGAGTTCACCTACAATAACTCGGTCCATGATGCCCTCGGGTTTAGCCCTTTCTATTGTACTTACAGTTTCAACCCTCAATCTATTGTACCCGTCTTTTGGCCTGAGACTCTTATACCCTCCATTGAATCCTCCCTGGCCGAAATAAAGGAAGCTCATAACACAGCTAAAGAAAGTCTCCTAAGGGCCAATATACGGAACAAACAACAAGCTGACAGACATCTGAACCAAGTACCGGCATGGGAGAAGGGGTCCAAGGTTATGTTATCTACTAAGTTTCTGCCTCGTTGGGTCCGTCCTTCTAAGTTGTCTCCTCGGTACATCGGACCCTTTGAGATACTGAATAAGATCAACCCAGTGGCCTATCGCCTCAAATTACCAGGAACCCTTAGTCGGATTCATGCGACATTTCATGCCTCTCAATTTTGCCCCTTTGTGTCGGACGACAGGAAGCAGAATACTCCCAAACTACACATCCTATCGGATCCAATCTCGGATGAGTATGAAGTCTCCAGCATCCGAGACTCTCGGTACCACAGAGGACGCCTTGAATATCTCATCCATTGGAAAGGATATCCTTCATCTGAGGATACCTGGGAACCCCAGGCTCATGTACTTGCTTCCCGTTTGTTGCGACAGTTTCATAGGCTCCATCCCAGCAAGCCGGGAGGGAGCCACCTTGGAAGGGGGCATACTGTCACAACCGCGGGTTCCTGGCAGTTGTAGAACAGGTGGAAACATGGCCGCCAACGTGTTGTGCCATCACGTCTCCTCCCTAATCGTCTTTTGACGGTCTAGTTCTTTCCAAGATGGCCACCGCCAAGTATATTACCTTTCTACTTTCGGCGGCTCGGCGCGTTGCAACTCTCGTACTATCCCTTCGTTGCCTACGCTCCTTGTTATTTCCCTTGGCGGTGTTCCACCCTTTCCTTGCCTAGTGGTTTTTCCTCCTATTCTCTCTCTCTCTGCTATTTTCCGGACTCTCCGTTGCTTTCTTTCGCCTCTGTTCCTGCTCCTGCTCCACATTCTCTTCACTCCGGTTCCCTCCGCTCTTCTACCCTGCATCTCTCGGCTCAGTCTGTGCCTGGACATTGGACCTGCTACACTTGTACGCTCGCTCCCCTTCTCTGCATCCGGATACCTGGGATCACTATCCAGAGGGGTTTTTGTGCCGCAAGGCTTTTCCCCTACTCCGTCTTGTCTGTCGCGGAGGGGAGTCTCTGTTGACCCATTTCCGAGGTCACAGTGGCTTCCTTCCGAGGCCGACCTTACCTACTAAAGAAAGGCAAGACACACGGGCGTCGCACACGTCGGAAGAGGCTGGACTACTCCTGTACATCAGGTGAGGAGGAAGGGGATTTTGAAGACACTCTGTGTTTGAGTGAAGAGGAAGACATAACTGATAAATCGGAAAACTTCCCTACGCAGTCGGATACACCTGATAATGACACACATGTAACGATTTCATAAGGTCCAATAAATCTAGGCATAAATTTACGAGATCCTACTATAGATAGATTTCTGGTTGATAACCAAACTCTGTCTCCTGCCTTATAGCTAGGACTCAGCTGTCTGTGTTTGTCAGCGTGTTTTTTATATATCTCCTTAGCCTGTTCCAAATACATGCACGCTTTCTGTCTGATCTTAAGAAGCAACTGTTTACGGCCTTGTAATACTGGTACATTCTCTACTTCAGGTAAATGTTCTGGTATCATGTTTTGCTCATGCCCATACAAACATTAATTCGGGGACATACCCAAGGAAGTGTGCAGCGTGTTGTTATAGGTAAACTCTGCCAACCATAATGCCTGCACCCAAGACTCTCGGCCATCACCTAAATAGCCCCGCAAGTATTGCTTGAGTGTTTGATTTACTCTTTCTGTCTGACCATCAGTTTGAGGGTGATAACTGGTAGATAAGGCACAGTTGATTCCCAACATGTGACAGAAAGCGCGCCAAAACTTTGATGTAAACTGTGGTCCTCTGTCTGAGACAATACTCTTGGGCAACCCGTGTAGTCTAACCACATGTTGAAGCAACAACTCCGCTAACTTGCCGGCTCCAGGTATTCCTTCACAAGGAATGAAATGAGCTTGCTTGGACAGAAAATCCACCACTACCCAGATGGTGTTAAACTGATTATCGGTTGGGAGGTCTGTAATAAAATCCATTGAAATGTGTGTCCATACTTTTTCAGGTGTGGGTAACGGTTGTAGCAACCCTCTCTTTTTTACATGATATTAATATAATATAATAGATATTTGCCCACAACCTGCCTCAAAGTAGGCCACCAAAAGTATTTTTCCAACATGGTTTGCATTTCATTTTGACCAGCGTTTCCTGCTAATGGAGAATTATGACATCAATATAGGGCTTTTCCCTGTATTTCCTTAGTAGGTAAAAACAATCGATCTTGATGGTACGGCAACCCCTGCCACACCTTCCTTGCCGGATGACTGTCCTGCCACTTATGGATTTGCCGGGGTGGAAGAGCCCTCTTGACCTCATCAATTAGATTTTTTGTAATAGCTCCAATAACTTTTCCTGGAGGAATAATTGCTCTTATTTCACTCCCCACACTCTCCAAATGTTGTTGCCTAGATACCGTGTCTGCCTTGCCATTATTCTTTCCTGGTCTGAATGTTACCACAAAATTGAATTCATTAAAGTATTGCAACCAGCGTAATTGCCTGGGACTAAGTTTATGAGCAGTCTTAAAGTATTGCAAGTTCTTGTGATCCGTTACCACCACCACCTGATGCTTTGCCCCCAATAGGTAATGCCTCCATTCTAAAAAGGCTGATCGAATAGCCAGCAACTCCTTGTCTGTTATGGAATAATTCTGTTCACACTGTGATAGTTTTCTAGAATAGAAGGCCACCGGGTGCCCTACCCCCTCCTTATCCATCTGTGACAAAATAGCCCCTATTGCCAGATTACTAGCATCTGTCTCCACTTGAAAAGCTTCATTTGTGTCTGAGTGTTTCAACACAGGTGCAGTAGTAAAAGCAATCTTTAATTCCCGAAAAGCCCTTTCTGCTTCGGAACCCCAAATGAATGGTGTTGCTTTTTTGAGGAGTCGAGTAATCGGCGTTACTAGTGCTGAGAAATTACTAATAAAACGCTGATAGAAATTGGCAAATCCTAGAAATGATTGTCTATCCTTGGTGCATTGTGGCGATGGCCAATCTGTCACAGCCTGTACTTTCTTGGCATCCATCACTACCCCCTCTGGAGTTAGTATAAACCCCAGAAACTCCACTTGTCTAGTGAGAAAAGCACATTTCTCCAGTTTGACACAAAGCTGATACTCCTGCAGCCTCTGAAGCACTGCCCTCACATGTTGAACATGCTGTTCCAATGAAACTGAATAAATTAAAATATCATCAATGTACACTATAACAAATACATCAATAATGTCCCTCAAAACTTCTTGCATAAAGAAATGAAATGCCTTAGGAGCATTACATAATCCAAACGGCATAACCAAGTATTTGAATAATCCAAACCTTGTCCGAAATGCCGTTTTCCACTCATCCCCCTCTTTTACTCTTATCAAGTGGTATGCTCCTCTTAAATCCAATTTAGTGTATATTTTTGCTGCCCGCACCTGATCCAGTAATACTGAAATTAGAGGCAATAGAAACCTATTCTTAATGGTTACCCTCTTTAATGCATGATAGTCGATACAGGTGCGTAATGTTCCCTTTTTTTGGGACAAAAAACAAAGGGGAAGAGACTGGGGACGTGGAATGTCTAATGAACCCCTTCTCTAACATTTCATCCAAATACTCTCTTAAATGTTTATTTTCCTTCTCTGTAAGGGCATAGATTCTACTGCAAGGCAGCTTCGCCCAGCCTCCAGTTCAATGACACAATCATAAGGTCGATGGGGAGGTAGTTGTTCTGCCCCACCTTTGTCAAATACCTTGGTGAACTCTCGGTATTGCGGGGGAATTCCTGATTCCACGGCTCCCACCAATTGCTCCCTGCTTTCCTGTTTAACCACCCAAGCAGTGGGTCCCACTTCTGGTACCATGTGGTCTTTACACCTCTCTTCATTAAACTCTAGTGTCTGCTTTTCCCAATCAATCCTTGGATTGTGTTGCACTAACCAAGGCATTCCCAAAATCAAACCAAACTGTGTCTCCTGCCTTATAGCTAGGACTCTCCTGTCTGTGTAGTGTAATGTCTTCACTATGACCGGATGTAAATGTCATCCGCAACTTTTGTGTTTGTTGTCTTATAGGTCCTGACACTAAAGGAGATCCATCCACCGACTGCACCCCTTCCACTCTTTGTTTGTCTTGTAAAGGGAGACACAATTGTTTGGCCGATGTAATGTCTACAAAATTACCTGTGGCCCCTGAGTCTATCATAGCCAGAACTGTCTGCTTGGTTATTGCCCAACATAACGTCACTAATATGTACAAGTGAGATGTCTTACTCCCAACTGTATTTGCCACCAATTTGGGGAACTGTAATTCTTTCGGGCCTGTCCCCCTAAGGTCGGCCCAACTCTTTTCCCGCCTCCTTTTTGCTCCGTTCCCCTCCTATCTGCCTCTGTGGAGTATTAGGACAAGTGCGTATAAAATGGCCTGCCTATACACAGTACAAGCATAACTTGTTAAGCTTCCGCTGTTCCTTTTCTGCCTCAGATAATGGCCCTCTTACACTACCAATCTGCATTGGTTCTACCTCACTACTCCTTTCTACCGTACTCCTATCTAATCTCACAAACGGAACAGCTTCTGATTTCTTTTTATCTCCTTTTCTCTCATTCATCCGATGATCCAGCCTAAGAGCCAGATCTTCCATGGCCGTACATGTACTTGGTTGCGGCTCTACTTGCGCAATTGCATCTTTCAATTCTTCCCGTAACCCTTGGTAAAACAATACAGTCTGTTTTGCCACTGGCCATTCTGTTTCAATCACTAATCTATTAAACTGTGTCACATATGTTACCAAATCTCGGGACCCCTGTCTTAAACCTAACAACTCTTTGTCTTGTGCCAGTGAGACTTCCCGTCTATCAAACAATCTGCCAAATTCTGATAAGAAATTATCCCAATTATGTAACAAAGGATCATCTTTTTGTACCAGAGGCATTGCCCATGCTGCGGCATCGCCTGTCAAATATGATATTACAAAGGCAGTTCTGGTTTGGATAGTTTCAAATGCAGCAGGCTTGCACAAAAAATGAAGTCTACATTGGGTAAGAAAGGTCATGTATTTTCTAGGATCCCCTGAAAAACGTTCTGGTGCTGCCAGGGGTACGCTACTAGGAGGTTGCACAATGACAGTGGGATTTCTACTAGTGGAGGTGCCCTCAGTATTGGATGTACTAGGACCCGCTAACGGTGTACCTTGTGCTACCAAGCCTTGTACCTGGGCTTTCAGAGTAGTAGATTCCTGCCGAGCATGCGCTAATTCCATTTGGATATCTTGTAATGCCTTTAGCACGTCAGCTAAAGGTGGAGGTGTCGTGTCCATTTGGCTTGGGTGATTGTGAGTATCCCAATATGGGGGTGGCTTATTATGTCACAATCACACTTGAATGGAAAAGAAGAGAGATCGACACTCTCCCCCGAACCACGGAAGCCGAATGAACTCGACCTTCCCACCGTGGTTGGCAGAGACGCCTGATATATAAAACAGGTCACCACGTGGCAGCCAATGGGGGGAAGAGGGGGCTAGGGAGAGGTTGTGGATAGGATGGGGGGTTTAGGAACACTGGAAAAAGGGTAAGGAACTCCTAATTTGGATGGGACAGGGGAAGCACCAGGAAAGAACCCTACACTGTCCAGCATGTAACAGTGTCCACAACTAACACCTACTTACTTCCTAACTAGCACACCTTAATACGTGTACTAACCCTTGCTGGTTCACAAGAAAACACATAAGCAAGCAAAAGCAACAGGATGAAAACAAACATTAGGAAAACTTCCCATACTGATTAGACAAGACACATGGCCCTTCGGACAGCAAAACAACATATAACATAATAATGTCCCCCTCCACTGGTTTACTGCATCAGTGAAGATTCGTTGACTTGGTTAACGTAATTCCCACGTATCATATAGAGTCTTTTGTCCATGACTATTTCATTGTACATAGGCATCCATTAATAATGCAGATTAACTATTGCTTGATACACCCTGGGATTTCCCAGCACAACATTCAAGAGCATTTGCCGTTACTTATCTTAATTCTGGGAGCCCCTTAGGACTTCCCAGACAAAATGCGACCTGCCGTAAATCTCTCCCGACAATGTAAGCAATGACCGTGTCTTTCCCGTACTAATCTTTGGTCTGTGGAGCCCCATAGGACTTCCCAGACAATGACCGTAGAGCTGTGATCCTTATCTGCACTCTCCTGCTCCTTCCGAAATGCGGCTGTCTGCAGTTCATGAAGTTCTGATTTCCATCGCTCCTTTCGGCACGCGGCCTGCCTGCCTCCACCGCTGAATCACAATAAGCCACACCTGCCTGCTGCCATTGCCAGTTAATATGCTGTCTTTAATCCCAGACAGCTGGCCAAGCGCACGCGTGTTGGACTATACGCAGACCCAGAGGATGTTGGGGATTGTAGTTACCAGTCCTATCCAGCTTGAGAGGCATGTTTAAACACTCCCCGTCTTTGCCAGCCCCGAATCCTGACAGATCGGCTCCCAACGCCACAAATGGGTGGTTCCCTGATTAAAGTGGCGTCAGGTCAGTGCATGCACTGACAGGGAAGACCAACTTCTTAATGGAAGTGGTACGCTGGACTCCGTAGTCTGATACTGGTCTCAAGGAAATGAGGTACAATGCTTGAACAGCAGACGACGACCTTCAGAGGCAAGGTACCCAGGCAGAGACTGGAGGCAGGGCAAAACAATCCCGGAGGAATCAAGAGACAGGAATACCAGGCAGGGTCAACTGAACAGGAGAGCACCAGGATACCTGGGAAGCCAATGGAATCCGGGAACCCAATGAGGCCAGAGGAAGCAGGGAGTCAGGGAGATTAAGGGAACCCACACAGCTAGGGAGACCAAGGAAATCAAGGTGGCTGGGAGGCCAGGAAACCAAGAAGGCTGGAAGGCCAAGGGATCCAAAAGCCAGGGGGGCCAAAGAAACCAAGGTGACTGGGAGGCCAGGGAACCAAGAAGCCAGGGGGACAAAAAGACCAGAGAGCCAGTGAGCAGCCCAAGGGGGCAGGAACAATGAAGACAAGGCAAATGCATGAACAGGAATGAAGCAGGGAATGCTTGGAGCGTAACGAGCGATCAGGAAGCAAACCGAATTGAGACACGGCTTGCTTCCGTGATCGCAGCCATAATCAGGGGCTGTGACCACATTGAGGCTTCCAAAGCAAGTCTGCGTTGCCTCCAGTGCTAAACGCACCATGCATGCGTGGAAGGCTAGACATGGCCACCCGCGCATGCGCGAGTCCGTGAATACAGAGGCACCCAAGGAAACGGACGCCGCGAGAGAATCCAGCATCTACTATAGACATACCGAGGCTAGACCCTCCATGGTGGGGTCAGCCAGACCTGGCAACCCTGTCCCACCGTCCAGGTAAGTGGCATGACACTAGGGAATGCTTCCCTTCTCCTAGCTTGTGAGTTTAGACCTTGATTTGAAAGTCATTTTTTTCCCTTCAGTTTTCTCTCCCCTTGTTTGCTTCTCTTAGAGTCCCTTCTTGAAGGTGTTTAAGGATTTTGCCCCTTTTTTGTTGAAAAGAGAGGGGAGGGTGAAAGAAGTTCTGACTCTTGGGGTGATCCAGTGTTGACACAATTGCAGGCAAAGAGGAAGTTCAACTTGAACAAAAGACCAACTCCTAATAGTGAGTTATCTTCCACGGTTCTGAAGTTCCCAGTGGAATATGGGAACTTTGGCGTTTGTAGACCTTCGCATCATGGGGAAGGGATGCCTCCATACTGTTGGAGACAACTTCCAATGGATGCTGGTTTCTGCTTACCGGGCTTCTTCGATTCCCGTTTTCCCCAAATTACTAAACTGAGGACAAGAGTTCCCATCCCAACCCAGGAGAATGACTCCCATCGCCTGGGTAGAAATCTGTCAAAGTTCAGGTTTTACCAAGTTCCAGAAATATCATGGGACTAGGAGAGTGGCTCCCTTCTTCTAGTTTACACCCAGTTTTCAACAGGTTTGCCTTGTGTTACTTTAATTTTAGATTCTTCATCAATTCTTTAAGTTCTCTCCACGGATTTTGTATTATCTCCAGTTGAACACTGTCTTTCAACTTGCCCTCACTGGGACGAGGGAGACATTTTACCAATATTCTTCAAACTACCCCCACCGTGACGAGGAAGAAGCTCCCTGAGTCCTTCTTGATTATTCAATACCACAGTCCTAGGAAGCTGACCATGGAGTTGCCGCACAAAATAATAGACGTCTCTCTTGTCTTCTTGTTTCACCTTCTCAAGTTTTCCCGGCACCCTCCTGGACTTATTACTGTTCCTGTTACCTTCTCTCTGGGAACTCTTCACCTGTTTCACCAGGGGTCGCAGGGTTGGTCTTTCTCTTTCTTCTTCGGCCCGCTTGACTTCGCAGTCCATTACCGTTGGCAGTATGGGTGCACATTTTGGACCAGATGGTCCACCCGTCACAGGTCACGCAACTACCACAGTTCCTCATACTTCCCATGCAATCACCTAAGGGGCTCTGCAGTAGGTTAGTGTTGGTAGTCTTGGCATAGTTCTTGGACTGCATGGTTGTTGAGAAGGAGACAGGATCTTCCCACTGCCATAGGTGATACTGAATAAGACACAAGCGTTAGAAGACACATTTGGGGAGAAGGGGGAAAAGGGTGCACACAAAGGGGGGTGAACAATCACTGTAATGCAAGGATTACAAGCCATAGAAGAGACACAAATGCGAACGCCATCTTAGACAAATGGCAGCCATCCTAGAACGTAGGCCCAAGCGCAGCTAATAGTATTAGGTGCTTGAATATTAGGTCCCTCACATGAGCGCGAACAACACCCCCAGCCCAGCCAGGTCCCACACGGGCCATGAAAATCCTCCATTGTTCCAAAGAGTTACAGGCCATCGCACACAGGAAAGAATGCACCCTGCAAGGTCATGAGAAGGGAGCAGAGTGCTTCTTGGCAGTACCATCCAACAAGACAAATAGCAAGGCCCCTGCTCCCAATGATCCTGGCACGAGAAATACAGCTTTGCAATGCTTTTATCCCGAGAACCCTGCATGCTACGGTATCATCCAAACCCAGACCACCAACCATAAAATGTTTACACCCCTCGATCATTCACTGAGATCAGAAGGCAAGGCTATCGTGCCTTCAGAAATGGGTCACGTGATTTGTGCAACGAGGTGCAGGGTAGCAACTAAATTATATCCCAAAACTAAGGCGGAGGACCTTGGGAGTTGCTGAACTGCCTGGGAATGAGTGAAGCATGGGAGTTAGTGTGACCTCGGCTTGCCTACTGCTCATCGATATGGTTGCCAGGTTTTTGCAGCTATGATAAGGTAACAGTGCATTACAGAGTAGCCAATTACTGTTAGACCAGCCTTACTACGGATGAGGAGCCCAGCAGCACCCACGTGGAAGGAGATGGACAAAAGAAGATGGACAAAAGAAGATGGACCAATGGCCTGGCATCCCATATGGAGCAGACCCTATATGTGTAGTGTCCATCCGATTGGGATGGTAGAATTGTACTGTATAGTACGATGTCATGATTGACGCTGTCTGTAGTTATAAGGTACTGCACATTCTCCCAGAGCTCAGAACGTTCTCGTGCAGCAGAGCCCTTTGCTGATATTTTTTCTGTTTTGTGGAAATAAATACTTGTTATCTTTGCAAGAGCATCCTTGGCCTTTTTCCCTAGCAGGTTGTATTTTTTTCCTGGTTTGAGCGTACAGGGGCGTGCCTTCATTTGGTGACCCCAATGTGATCCCAGCACCCCCCCCCCCCCGTACCTGCAGAGGCTTCCATGCCACTTCTCCAGAGGGCCCGTGCCCACCTATAGCAACCAGTCCCCAAAAATGTTTAATATCGAGTGGTTTACAGGAGCCGTCTTTGCAGAATTCCTGTCTGCTCTTTGCAGACAGGACTCCCTTACACTCTTACAGCTCCTAGCACACAAGGGATACACGGTTGACAGAGAAAAATTGCAGTACTGCCTCCAAAAAGTATTATACTTAGGGCAGTTCATATCAGCCAATGGGAAAAGAATAATACCAGACAGAGCAGCATCTGTGCTTGCCACCCCATGACCCTCCACAGTGAAGGAGATGCAAAAGTTCCTGAGGTGGTGCAACTACTGCAGGGCATGGATACTCGATTATGCAGTATACACAAGGCCACTCTTACAGGGCCTCAAAGAAGCACAAAAGGCTAACAACAAGGTGGTGTGGACTGAAGAGATGGCACATGGCTTTAATGATCTCAAGGAAGTAATATGAACCGCCCCACTGTTAGTAACACCAGATTACACGCAGGAATTCTACCTACTCTCCCAATCCAATGGTCAACTCATGACTGCAGTGCTGACCCAAAAGAGCACAATAGCCATTGGCCTATTATAGTGGCATGTTTGACTCAGTGATGAAGAGCCAGTTCGTGTGCCAACAGGCTCTTGCGGTAGCAGCATTCGCCATAGAAAAAAGTTCCACAATTGTGATGGGCTGGTCCGTCAACCTCTATGTCGAACATGCCGTCTTTGCAATCATAGAAAAATCCTAATTCACTCTAACCACCCACAGAGCATCAGCATACGATATAATTCTCTGTAGCCCAAATATTCACATTGTGCAGTGTAAAACAGTAAACCCCGAGACCTTCATTACAAAAGTATGCACTGATGAGGATATAGCACGACATGACTGTGTGACGCACGAGGGGGAGGAGGATGACATCCCCAAGGCAAAGGACAGACGACACAAAGGGGGGGTCCTTTACTTTGACGGTTCAGTGATAACTGACCAGGACACAGGTTTCAGACACACTGGGGTGGTGGTGCTACGCCTACCGGACAGTGAATCTGAAACATTGATTTTGAAAAGGCTACCAATGCATTACTCCGTCCAAGCAGCAGAACTAATTGCACTTATTGAAGCACTGTCAGCCTCACAGGGATGCCACGTGACCATTTACTCAGACACGACCTCTGTGCATGGCGGTCTGTTGCGGTTGAAGAAAAGGGGCTTTAGGAGGAGAGACGGCCCCCCGGTGCAGCACGCTGCGCTGTTAGACCAACTGATATTCGCACTATCCCAACCTTCTGTCGTGGCTGTTGTCAAATGCGCCGCCCACACTACCAACACTGATGAAGTGTCACTCGGAAACACCACTGCAGACACAGCGGCCAAACTTGCAGCGTACCTCCCAGTTCCTAATGTAACTGAGTATGTCCTCATGACACATGCAACTAACCAGCCCCCTGATGGCTACAAGGCCCTGCCTATTGCACAAATTATTAAAGTACAGGGAAGCGCCCCAGACAAGGAGAAACAATTGTGGGTAAAGAGAGGTTGCGCACAATCCCCTACAGATTTATTGTGGTGGCAGCAATGCACATGAAAGGTAGTAATGCCACGTAGCGTGCTCGTAACAGCATTTGATAAGCTCCATCACCCCGTTCACAGCTCCAAGCACCATATTCCTGCTGACATACAGGAGGATTGGTTTGTTGCAAACCTCCAGGAACACATAACAAACATGAGGCCTCATTACACGGTAGGCGGTAGGGATTTAACATTACCGGTAACGTAATACGGGTAACGTTAAATCCCCATGCCAATCACGACCTGGCTCACCGCTATTAGCGGCACCGCTCAGTACGGTGCCACTAATAGCGGGCAGGCACGTGCGCGCGACCCTCCATCCCGTAAATAACGCCATGCCGCTATAGCACACCATCACAAGGTGAGCGGCCATGGTAATAGCGGCATGGTAAAGGCCCCCAAACCCCTTACCGCCATGATGCTAATACCGGCATCGCAAACCACCCGTTAATAGAACTGAGCATTGTTCCCACCTGCCACAGGTGGACACAATCAGCACAGGTGGAGGCAATGGGCACTGTGGCAGCTCAAAAGGAGCACACCACACCCCTTCCCACACCCCTTCCCACACCAAGATGGTTCCAATACTGGCAGCATTACATGGCCTAGAGGACCTCATTGCAGTGCTGCTGCTACAACAACAGGCTGCACAAAGGAGACGCAGGAGGAGGAGGAGGGCCAGACAGGCACAGCAAGCACCACCACGCCACCTATTCATACCACAGAGGCATCCACCAATTCCCAGGATCAGATCCAGTCCATTCAACCTAACATCTGAGCAGATACACACCCTGTACCGTCTGGACCGGGACATCATCACCAGCATCGTGGACATGATACACGACGACATTGTGAGCCTCATAGACATCAGAACTGCCATCCCCCCTCTACTGAAGGTGGTTTCAGTGCTCCACTTCCTGGCCACAGGAACCTACCAGCATACAGTGGGGCAGATGCATGGCATCTCCCAACCAGTATTCTCACGCACACTGAACCAGGTACTCGATGCCCTCCTGAAGCATGCACCCGAACACATATCCATGCCACGGACTGCCCAGGAGATTGCAAACACCAAAGTTGGCTTCTATACACTGGCAGGCATTCCAAGTTGCATTGGGGCCATCGACTGTACACGTGTGGAATTGGTTGTACCACATCACAATGAATTAGTGTACCGAAACAGGAAGCAATTCCACTCAATCAATGTCCAAATGGTATGTGACGCAAAAAATATAATCACACATTGCTGTGCCAGATTTCCCGGATCTACCCATGATTCCATGATCCTGCGGAACTCAACTATCCCCCGCTACATGGAGCGACAAACGGCACAACGTTCGTGGCTACTTGGTGAGTAGCAGGGCAAGCACATGGCAGTGTGATTGGGGGGGTAGAGAGATCCTCCAACTGGGTGTGCATGGGGGGGTTGAGAGATCCTCCAACTGGGTGTGCATGGGGGGTTGAGAGATCCTCCAACTGGGTGTGCATGGGGGGGGTTGAGAGATCCTCCAACTGGGTGTGCATGGGGGGGTTGAGAAATCCTCCAACTGGGTGTGCATGGGGGGGTTGAGAGATCCTCCTACTGGGTGTGCATGGGGGGGGTTGAGAGATCCTCCAACTGGGTGTGCATGGGGGGTTGAGAGATCCTCCAACTGGGTGTGCATGGGGGGGTTGAGAGATCCTCCAACTGGGTGTGCATGGGGGGGTTGGGAAATCCTCCAACTGGGTGTGCATGGGGGGGTTGAGAGATCCTCCAACTGGGTGTGCATGGGGGGGTTGAGAGATACTCCAACTGGGTGTGCATGGGGGGGGTTGAGAGATCCTCCAACTGGCTGTGCATGGGGGGGGGTTGAGAGATCCTCCAACTGGGTGTGGCCTGTAGTCCGTTGCACAAATGCACATACAGATGTACGCTAATGGGCATCTGTGAGGGCAGCAACGAACTTGGGATGAACGGACATGCAAGTATATGGCACACGACACAGCTGCCAATCCAAACCCATTGACATTAAAGATCAATCCTCATCCACATTGCACGACACTCCACGCCATGGAATGCACATATGACATACATGACATCAACATAGTCATGCAGCATTCCTACAGCACAACATCAACAATGGATTGTGCCCTTGGATGCATGCATTGGGACCCCCCTAGCCATGGCAATGCACCACGAACACATGGCACCACTGAGGCGTTGCCTCTCAGCACGGCAAGATCAATGTCGGAAGCACTGTACACCACCAGTGTGGTACCAAATCTGCCTGGCCACAGGGACGCCAATGGGGCATGTCTACTTGCATGCTTGCGCTCACCTTTGCACAAAGCAGTCACACAGACCATATTCATGGATGCAGTTGAATGTGCACATGATTCTCAATGATAGGTCAAAGTATGTGACATGAATAGGCCACACATGTGCCGAAAAGTAAGAGGAACCCATTCCTCCCCCCATATAGGTGATGCAGGCTAACCCCTGATGAGGTGGCTCCTCACACCTGTATGGAACCCACAGAACAGGCATGAAGAAGAATACAATTGTGCCCATACCCGTACCCGTCTTGTCATTGAGCAGACTTTTGGACTTCTGAAGTCACGGTTTAGGTGCATAAGCAGGTCTGGTGGCGCACTCCTATATGGCCATGAGAAAGTGGCAAAGATAACCACGGTATGTGTCATGCTGCACAATATGTGTATGAGACGGAATGTGCCACTGCCCCCTGAGGTTGAAATGGAGGCACCTGATGAGGATGATGATGGGGATGAAGATGGAGGTGAAGGGGATGCAGGTCATGCAAGAGGGGATGGCCAGGAGGGACGCGCTGTGAGACAGCATTTGATCAACCAATTGTTCTGAGTTACATGTAGTCATACTGTCACCTGTATATGGCTGGTGGGGCACTGGTGTCGGTTTGTTAGCTCACAATGGACCTTGGCGTCAATAAATTGATCATACACAATGAAGGAGTCCAGGCCTGTGTTCTGCTCAAACAACTGTGTATTAATGAACGAAAACAGAAAAATGTGCAACTCCCCATCCATCCCGCCACCCTTACAACTGTCCCATTACACCCTTCCCCCCACCCCCCACAACTGTCCCATCACACCCTTCGCCCCACCCCCCACAACTGTCCCATCACACCCTTCGCCCCACCCCCCACAACTGTCCCATGACACCCTTCCCCCCACCCACCACAACTGTCCCTTCACACCCTTCCCCCCACCCCCCACAACTGTCCCATCACACCCTTCCCCCCACTCCCCACAATTGTCCCATCACACCCTTCCCCCCACCCCCCACAACTGTCCCTCATAAGTCTTCAACAATGCATGTGTCCTGGCATGCACCAAGGTCAATGGACGTTCACGCCCTATTGTCCATTCCAGGGCCAGCATTTGGGGGCTGGCTGGAGGTGCGCCTGGTGGTGCGTGAAGACCGTCTCAGTGGACTCGTCTGCCGCGAACTGCAGGTTGAAGAGGTGGCAGACTGTCCTTGTGTAAACTGCCGCTCCATTGCATCTGCGATGCGGGTCAGCATCTCCCGGACGCGTGTTAGCTCGCCACACAGCCTGTCCGTGCAGGACTCCATCCCCTCCCTGGAGTGCCTGGATGTCTCAGCGAGGTCAGCCCTGAGACGGGCAACCTCCTCCACATGTTGACCGAGAAGCACTGTTAGAGCCTGCTGGCGCTGGATGACGGTGGCCAGGTCAAGGGCAGTGGCGGCCTGTGGTGGTGTGTCTGGTGCGCATCCAGATGCCTACCGGTCTGCAGATGCCGGCTCTGGGGGGCTACTGAAGGCCGCTAATGACTCGTCAGCAGTGACGTGTGAGCCAGGTGTGGGGGCGGGGGATTGCTCTGGGGTTACAGCAGGGCTTGGGGTGTGCATGGGCAGATCTAGATACGTGGGCTCATCCACGTCGGACAATGGCCCAATTGCTACAGCCTCCCCTGCCGAACTGGCTGCAGCTGAGGGTGGCCCCTCGGTGGCGGGGATTTGGGCGGGGGAGTGGACCTCTGGAGCCGGGGCAGTAGGGTGTTGCTTGGCACTGGCAGTGGCGCGCAGGTCTTGTTGTGGAGGCTGCAATCGGGGCCTTGGACCTTTTCCCCTGGATGTCATTGGGGCATCCTCGCTGGGCTGTGGCCTTCGCTTCTTTTGCACAGGAGGTGCCTGGGTAGCTCCCTCGCTGTCTGAATGCGACCCTGTCGGGGACAAGAAGGGGGATGTCATTGGTTATGGTCGCATTTACTCAATGCAGGCTACATCATGATTACTTTGGGCCCATTTCACAATCATTGTGGAGGATGCAGGTGAGGTGTCATTTCAGTGCCTCATCCATGCAGTGTTGTGTGTGGCACTTGGCTCTGTTGATGTATGCATGTGTGGGTGCTGGGTTCAAACATGCAGTGATCCGGGCTGACATTTGTGGGGACCTGTACATTTACATTGCATGCTTGCATCAGTGGACTTACATCCATCAGATGTGCCTTGCACGCCGTGCTCCATCCTTCCGACACCCTGAATGCATTCTACCCCGATGAGGTTTGCACAAGTCTCTTCCCACTCCTTCAACTTGATGGGAGACCCTGATCCTCCAGCAGTGGCAGTTTTGTGATTCTCGGACAGGATCATCCTGACCCGGAGTCTCGGGTCGTCCCATCTTTTTTTCGGCAGTCACGTACGGTGCGCGTGCTGCTGCCAACGGCACTCACTCTGGTTGACACTTCCTCCCAGATGGCCTTCTTCTTTAGGAGGGTCTCCCTCCGCATGTCATTAGCAAAGACCACTCCTGCATTGTCTGCTAATGTCTGAGTTAGCATGACTAACTCCTCAGTGGAGAACTTCTCCTTTCGCTGCCTGTCTGTGGATTTCTTCAGTGCCTTGGGCATGGTAAGGGTGTGACGATGGTTTCCAGGCAGCAGGGTAACACGTACAGGTCCAGGGGGCAGAGGATGGCAATGGATTGTGTTTTTAAAGATAGCCGCCGCGCTCTTTCCCGTTCCTGTGCGATGACGCTATTTCCGGTTTACCGCTTTTTAGCGGTCACCGCTAATAGCGGTCACCGATATTTGCATGCTGCGCGAGGGCAGAGGTGCTATCTGCACCTTCGGGGAGGCCGGTAAGGGACTTTTTGGTCACTTTAGCGGCATGGCGGTAGGGTCATTAACGGCATGGCGCAATGCTCGTGTCCGCGTACTCGTAATGTTACGCGATTAGCACCCTCTTGCGAGGGCGGACACGTTAATTGCACCATGCCGCTAATTTACGATTTTTAGCGCACAACGTGTAATGAGGCCCATGGTCATTAGATGCACCACGTGTCAAAGTTTCAGCACAGGCATGACCTTACGAACATTGAGAGGTACCCTACCCTGTTCCACTGGGCCATTCCGTGAGTTGCATATCGACTACACGGACATGGGGGAGCGGTGCAACGGGTCCATATATTTGATCGTTGTTGTCCTTCCCTTCTCACGTTGGGTGGAGGTGGGTCCTTGTGCCCATCCGGATGCCGAGTGAGCGGTCACATTTCTGGTCCTTGAAGTGTTCCCCCCGTTGGGGTGTGTACAATGTGTTAAGGTCAGATAAGGCATGCTCTTTTTTAATGAATTGTTTAAGGTGATTACTGCACTGTTTAGCATCAAACACTGGATGTGTAAAATGTATCACCCCCAGGTCAACAGGGTTGTGGAAAGAATCAACAGACTGCTAAAAAGTAAACTGTCTAAGCTTTGTACCACGTTAAAGAAAAACTGGGTCCATTGATTACCCTTGGCCCTGTTCAGTTTGCTCACACAGCCCAGCAAGGACCACTATCTATCAACCCATAAGGTGGCAACTGGTCATCGCATGCACACACCAATTTCTCCTAACAGAAAAGCGTCAGACGAAGTTCTAGGTGAAGGGTTTAAAGAATATTTAACAACCCTAACACATAAAACTAAATGTATTTCCCAACAGATTGCACCGCCCCAGCCAGAAGACATGCCAGGTGCCACTGCTGACTACACAACTGAAGCTGAACCCACTCAACCACTGCTGCCAGGTGCACTTGTCTAAGTTCGGTCCTTTGTCAGGAGGTGGAAAAGCCCCAGGTTCAACAGACCTTTCGAAGTGGTCTATTTCACTCTGCTTGCCGTCAAAGTGAAGGCCCTCCGGTACTGGATCTACTTGTCCAGCATTTGGAAGGCCCCTTCAGATGTCACACCAGCACTTTCATGATTGTAAGTGGGCATCTACCTCATTCCATTTCCTACTGCCATAGCTCAAAGTTCAGTTTCACGTCCTCCCCAAACACGTGCACATGCAAAAAGCTGCTGCTTTAGATTGACATGTGTTCCCTTGCACTTTCCTTTATCTCTCTCTCTCTCTCTCTCTCTCTCTCTCTCTCTCTCTCTCTCTCTCTCTCTCTCTCCCTCTGTCTCTCTCTCTCTCTCTCTCTATCCCTCTCTCCCTCTCCCATTTTACATTTCAGGTTCATCGAAAGCATGGAGCAAGTGCCTTCGAATAACTCAATGGCACCAGTCCTTCAAATCACTCTATACTGCAAGGAAGGTATGGTATTAAGAATAGACAGACACAAGTGATCACAGTTCTACAGTGTTTATTAAACTGTAAAGTGAGGATGGAAAAACGCCTAATCTAAACTTAAATCTAAGATGGGAGCAAGCTCCGACCATCAAATAATAATAAGGCAGTTTTAGTCGCTTTGTGTCAAATAAAAGGGTCTATACTAAGAAAGCCTATTGCCAATCCTTATGCTAAAAACAAAAAGATGTGTGGGATAATGTTCTTAAGAAAGAAGGAAGTGTTCACAAATGATTAGTCAGGATGCGGTGCTTGAGGTCTCCCTTCCCACATTTGCAGCATGGGACAAGGTGGGATTTTGGAGCACAGCACATGCTCAAGCTTTCCCAGCACTGACTAACAGTTCCACATTCAGCAATCAGTGCACTCAGTGGTTAAGTCTCTTTTCTATCAAAATGTCTCTTGCCGCCGTGGGCCTGATGTATTCAAATAATAAACAAAGAGTTCCTTTTCAAAGATACATTGGGTGATGTCTTTCACCTCAGGATCCTCCTCTTCTGGGTGCAGATCCCTAGAAAGTTCTTATCAATATCAGGATATTTGGAGGATGTCTCTCTTGCTTCCGAGGATCTGATAATTTCACATTATTAAAACAAAAGTTCAACAAAAGCTCTTCTCTGTATTTGGGTAATAGTTCTTCACCCCCGGGCTACCCCTCTTCCGGCTACCCCTCAGACCCCTCTCAAATATCACTTCTCTTTATCTGGTTCCCTCTGCCATATCATGCATTAAAAAAGGCTTTTCCCTCTTGTACTTTGATTTGTTGCACTCACAGGTCGGTGGGTGTTGGATTTTCACCCTTGGATCCCCCTCTTCCGGGCTAAGATCTGACTCGACTGTTTGCCTCCCTCGATCGGGTTCACTATGGCTTTCAATGCAACTTATCTGGTGACTTTCGTAAAATGTCTTTTTGTAAAATTCACTGTGGACATCCCTCTGCCGGGTTCACTCTCGTCAACACACTGGGGGCCTCATTACGACCCTGGCTCTGATGGAATGACGGGGGCTGGTACGGGACCGGCCCCCTTCATTCCGTCAAGGCTGATTACAAGGTTCCCTTTGCGGGACCCGGATAGATGTCTGGTAAAACCAGACGTCTTTTCCGGGTTCCGCAAAGGGAAGAGGGAGGTAACAACGGGACACTTGTAATGTGCCCGTTGTTACCTCCCTCCCCATTACCATTGAGCCCTATGGGGGCTCAAATGGGAATGGGGAATGGTTACTGCAAGGAGGATTTACCGGGTCCTCCTATGTTGGAATGACCCGGTAAGTCCTCATTGCAGGAACCCGGTAATGGAGCCCGGTTTGGAGGCAGCCATGGTGCTAATAGCTAATAGCACCATGGCTACCTCCAAACTCGTAATGAGGCCCTGGGCCTCATTACAAGGGTGGCGCTCCCGTAATGAAGGGTGCAGGTACGGGACCGGCACCCTTCATTACGGGAGCACCGATTACGAGGTTCCCTTTCTGGGTCCTGCGAGGGGAACAGGGAGGTAATAACGGGCCAGTTGTAATGTGCCCGTTATTACCTCCCTCCCCATTCCCATTGAGCCCTATGGAGGCTCAAATGGGAATGGGGAATGGTTCCTGCAAGGAGGAATTACCGGGTCCTCCTATGTCGGAATGATCCGGTAAGTCCTCATTGCAGGAACACGGTAATGGAGCCAGGTTTGGAGGCAACCATGGTGCTCCAAAACTCGTAATGAGCCCACTGTATTTCGGGACCTGGGGCCTCATTACGAGTATGGAGGTAATGAAAAAAGGAAGGTTGAATGGCATTACCGGCATCGTTAACGGGTCCGGGCCATTACAGCCGACAACCCGCCAATACCGCCACCGCCCATATCGTGCTTCTTCTTACCGGCATGCGCTCGTACACGCGCCCCTTCACGGCACCAATAGCGGGATGCCGCTAACAGGAGGACATCACAAATTACGCGAGCATGCACCTATTGGCATCCCGAAGGCGATAATTAGGGCCTGCACGACAGCGGCAATGCAGGCATTGCAGACCAACCACAGAATGGAATTGCACAATGGCACAAGGGTGCCCTAATCAATTCCAGATCCTTAGTAGCACATGCTACAGAAATTGCCGACCTAATCCTAATTGAGGACTTAGATTTCTTAGCCGTCACCAAGACATGGTTATACCTTGCAGCAGGACCTATGCTCATGCTCGCAGTGCCGGGCGGTTACTCCATACTTAGACATGACAGACTTAAATCCAGAGGAGGTGGCATCGCCATTATCTACAAATGTAGCCTGGCAATGAGACTGTCTTCTCCGATCGATGTCCCATCTTGCGAATTGCTCTCCGTGAAGGTCCCTATCTCTAATGTCCAAATGCTGAACATCCATTTGATTTACCGTCCCCCCGGACCCCCTGGCTCATTTAAGGACAACATTAATACCATCCTCTCTAGCAACCTTAAAAAGTCTACTCAAGTACTTCTACTTGGCGACCTGAACATGGGTTTTAATGACCCCCTAGACCAGCTCGCCATGACCACACTCAACACTCTCTCTGAACTAGGCTTCACCCAAAGAAGCAACGCACCCACACATACTAAAGGTAGAACACTCGACTGGGTGGCAGACTTCAACTGTCAAGCCAATATCCTTGTGATCTCACCGCTAGCCTGGACTGACCACCAGCTTGTGTCATTCATGCTGTCCACTAACAGACCCTTGCCTCCACCAACCATCAGGGCCCCTCCCACGCTAACTAGAAATAAAACGTGCATTACGACGGACAGGCTCATCCCTGCCATACTCCCTACTCTCAACACGCTCCCAGACATCACAGATCCTGAGACCCTGGTTGAAGAATATAACAAAATTATGACTACTTCGCTGGACTTGATCGCTCCCACCAAACTTAGACCTAGCAAACCCAAGACGCACCTGAATAATTGGTTCACACCTGAACTAAAAAACCTCAGACTACAAAAAAGAAACTGTGAGACTGCCTGGAAAAAGCAACCCTCAGCAGCTAATAAACTTAAATTTACCAAACTTTCCGCCCATTACAAAAAAGAAATATGTCTAGAAAAATGAATTGTCCTTTGACACATGTATTTCCCAAGCCAAATCCAATACGAAGGAATTATTCTCCATCCTTAAAGAAATAGAGACCCCCATCGAACCACTCGATACAAGTATCAAAGATAAAAAATGGTGCTCAGAGATTCAAAATGCTTTAACGAACAAAATCTCCACCTTACAGCACAAGATTCTCAGCAAAAGGGCATCCCTAAATAACTTGCCTACACCCTTAACAACGGAAAGGATGACTACAAACAAATCCACCCAATTTAACTTCTCCAAAGTTTCAATACTGGAAGTGCAAAAAATCATCCTGTCCCTAAAACCTTCTAATTGTCAGGGTGACCTCTGCCCCGCACAACTCATCAAGGATGCAGCTCGAGACCTCTCTCCTTTCATTGCAAAGCTTATTAATGCATCCTTCTCCACCGGCGCCATCCCCACTAACTTAAAACAATCCTGGGTACTTCCCCTGCTAAAAAAACCTACTCTTGACCCATCCGTACCAACCAACTACCGGCCGATTACAACGGTACCCTTCCTTCTAGAAATTCTGGATAAAGCTGCCTACGTACAAATCCAAAAACACTTGGCAGTGCACCACTTTCTAGGAGCTAGACAATCAGGTTTCCACCCCCAACACGGAACCGAGACAGCTCTTATCGACCTCAAGACCCAAGTCGACGAGTGCAGAGACAAAGGTAAAGCGGCCCTTCTCCTCCTCTTAGACCTATCGGCCGCCTTTGTCTTGGTTGATCACACCATCTTATGCAACCATCTCAACTCGCCAGCACATTTCTCAGACAAGGCAATCACTTGGATTAGATCCTTTCTAAATGGCAGAACCATGAGGGTTTTCTCACCCACTGCAGCGGCCGACCCTCTACCCATCACCTGCGGCGTCCCCCAGGGCTCGTGTGTATCGCCTACTTTGTATAACATTTTTACCAAGCCCCTTTTCGATGATCTGGATCTTCTTGGTGTCACCTACACTAACTATGCAGATGACACCAAAATCCTCCTCCTCCCTCTTTCTGGGGATTATGGAAAGGATTTGGCCTTGGTGAATAGAGCACATCATCATCCAGGCATGGATGGCCACGCATGGACTATGCCGGAATGATGATAAAACCGAATTCATCATCCCTGGCACTACCTCCACCCTAAAAAAACTAGGACCCAACTTCTCCACATTTTTAATTGACGGCATCAACATCAAAGTAGGCCATGAAGTAAAAACGCTGGACTTCTACCTTGACTCGAAACTCTCACTTGCAAAACAGGTTAACTCTTTGGCGTCCTCCACGGCCTACACATGCAGACTTATCCGTACAGCCAAACCATTCCTATCTGACTTTAGCTGCACTACCTTGGCCAGAGCCCTTATCCTCTCTCGCCTAGACTACTGCAACGCCCTCTACCTCGGGGCAACCAAAGATGTCACTCGGAAACTCCAAATCTTACAAAACAATGCCCTCAGGGCAGCATTGGGCATCTCCAGAAGAGACTACATCACCGAGATTAGTCGCCAGAACAACTGGCTACCTACCATGGATAAAATCCAACTAAAACCTTGTCACTCACCCACAAATCCCTTAATAATGTTGCGCCCTCTTACCTGGCCAACAAATTCCATAAAAAACACTCATTGAGAACGTCCAGAACCACCTACAAAGACTGCCTCGCTATCCCTAAATTCATTTGGTCTACTATAGGTGGTAACAGCTTCCAGGTGAAAACAGCTAAATTATGGAACTCCCTACCCCACACTCTAAGAGCTGACCTTCCTTATCATAACTTCAGGACCAACACTATCCTATGGTTGAAAGCGAATGCTCACTAATGTAGCGCTAACTGAAATTACTTCCCATCAAACTTGTATATTTTGCTACTTTAAATCTGCTTATGATGTTAGATGCCCTTGTACATATGCTTTTTACGAATCGATGTATACCTAATTATCTGTTTGTAACTTAAAATTGTGTAACTAAGCTTCGCATATTCCTGTACCTGCTGCACACTGTTACCCCAGGGTATGTCTGCGCAATACAAATAATAAACAAACAAACAAACAAACAAACAAACAAAC
This sequence comes from Ambystoma mexicanum, assembly GCF_040938575.1. Classification (NCBI taxonomy): domain Eukaryota; kingdom Metazoa; phylum Chordata; class Amphibia; order Caudata; family Ambystomatidae; genus Ambystoma; species Ambystoma mexicanum. Next base: position 1,204,511,291 of record NC_090923.1, on the reverse strand, counting down.
AAATAGCAACCTGCAGTGCAGGCAACTGCCACAGGTGCACACAATCACCACAGGTGGAGTCAATGGAGCCTGTCCCAGTACAAAAGGAGTACACCCACACACCACACCCCTTCCTACACCAAAATGATCCCACTAGCTGTTGCAATCATGGGGCTGAAGGACAATTGCCTGTACTGCTACAACAACAGCAACAACAACAACTGCAGCTACCACAACAGGCAGCACAGTGGAGACGCAGGAGGAGAAGGAGGGTGAGACAGGCCTAGCAAGTACCACCAGTGCAGCCAGTGGTACTACGTAGGCAGCCACCAATCCCTCGCATCAGACCCAGTCCATTCAATCTAACCCCTAAACAGATCCACACCCTGTACCGGTTGGACCGGGACACCATCACCACCATAGTGGACATGATACACAATGACATCGTCAGCCTGATAGAAATCCGCACTGCCATCCCCCCTCTACTAAAGGTGGTGTCTGTGCTCCACTTCCTGGCCACAGGCACCTACCAGCACACAGTGGGGCAGCTGCATGGCATATCACAACCACTCTTGTCCCGCATGCTGACCCAAGTGCTTGATGCCCTCTTGAAGCATGCAAGCATCCACATTTCCCTACCACGGACTGGCCAGGAGCTCGCTGACACCAAAGTAGGCTTCCATGCACTGGCAGGCATGCCCAATTTCGTCGGTGCCCTCGACTGCACCCATGTAGAATTGGTGGCCCCTCATGCCAATGAAGTGGTGTACCACAATCGCAAGCAATACCACTCCATCAATGTGCAGATGGTATGTGACTCCAGCAAGATCATCACACATTGTTGCGCCCGATATCCCGGATCTACACATGATGCCATGGTGCTGCGTAACTCCACGCTACCCCGCTACATGGAGCAACATGCTGGACAACGTGCCTGGCTGCTCGGTAAGTTACCTGACTGGGCCATGGCAGTGCATTGGTGTTGTGAGGTGGGGGGGATGCATACTCCACCTGGGTGAGATTGGGCGGGATGCATTCTCCAGCTGGGTGGGGTTAGGGGGGGATGCATACTCCACCTGGGTGGGATTGGGGGGGATGCATACTCCACCTGGGTGGGAATGGGCGGTGAGTAGACAATGCACTCAGTGCTAAACACTGTTGTCCTGAACATCCCAACCTGAACATGACACATCAATGCCATACACAAGACCATTGCCATATATGAATGACAACATGCAAGACGCACAAGCAGGCCACCATGGGTATGTCAAGCGATGCATGACTAAACATGATTACAACTGTGCCAATGCCGTGTGATTAGGTAGAGAGTAGCATACACTGCAATAATGGGTGGCAAGACATCATTCTGCATCCACAGTACATCCGCATCAGCATGCAAGTGATCACCCTGCATCATCTGTACAACGCAATCATCGCAGACCATTGTGCAGTACACAATGCATCAAATGAACCTGTGTGCATACATACAGGGACATGTGCATGTCAACACCAAATAGCTGCAGCCATGGCCGTTAATCCTAAAGGTGTCAGCTAAGATTGACTCACACATACCTCTTTGCGCTTCCATGCAGGTGATGGAGGCTAGCCCTTGAAGCCGTGTCTATTTACTCCTGTGCGGAACCCGCGGAACTGGCACGAAGAGGAGTACAATCGGGTTCATACCCGTACCCGTGTTGTGATTGAGCAGACCTATGGCCTGTTGAAGGCACGGTTCCGCTGCCTAAGCAGGTCTGTTGGAGCATTCCTTTATGGCCCTGAGAAGATGGCAAAGATCACCATGGTCTGTGTCATGCTGCACAACATATGCATCCGGAGAAATGTACCACTGCCACCTGACATTGACATGCATGCACCAGGTGAGGATGATGAGGATGATGATGGAGGAGAAGCAGCACCCCTGCCAGTACGTTAGGCACAAGATGGCCGTGCTGTATGCCAACCACTGATTGACGATTACTTCTGAACCACAGGGACGTTGATGGTTATGTGTCAGTGCTACACTGAGCACTGGGACCGTGTGGACATGGACACAGGGTGTGTGGGGAGTTGGGCACTGTGTGCTTTCATGAATAGAATGAACACACACGAAATTAACAATGTCCAGGCATTGAATGATTTTGAATACAACGGGTGTATTAAGAAAAATGACAACTCAGTGCTTCCTCCCTCCACCACTTACACGCCCTCACCCCTCCCCCAAAACTCCCAAACACCCCATACCCCCAAACACCCCATAACCCCCAAACACCCCATACACCACAATAAACACCTCTTTAATCCCCTCAACACCACCACCACCACCTCCCCCCTCATCCATTGTCATCCCACACTATTTCCGGACTTTTTTTGTGTCGGGGGCAGCATTTCTGTCTGCCTTGCACTGCGCCTCATCATCTGTACAGGGCTTGAGGGAGCAGAGCTTGTAGGTGTGGACGATGGGGTGGATGCGGATGGGATTTGCACCACTGGTGCAGGTTGTTGGCACTGAATGTGTTCGAGCATGCTGTTTAGGACCTGTGTGATGGCCCCCAAACTGTCATGTATCATAATGGCACTTGAATTGATGGCCGCAATGGTTCCAGCATTGGCCTCCCGGATCTCACGGTGTGTTTCCTCGCCCTCAACCACATATTGGCGCACATGGATTGTGCCGATGTCCTCGTACTCCTCTGCTTCCACATCCACATCGCTGAGTGGGGCTGTGGCTGCTGCCTCACGCACTGAACTGGTGGCAGCGGACTGTGTGCCATCAGCCTCACCTTCAGCTGTTGTTGGCAGCTCAGTATTCGCAGTCTCGTCCGCTGCTGTTGTCTCCTCATCAGCCTGCCTGGCCTGTACACGTGCCCTGGGTTGCACTGTGGGCCGCGGTGCTGCCCCGGAGGTGGAAAGCACCACTGCCATGTGGTCTGGCCCTGAATGTAGATGCCCTTGGGGCAGGGTCCTGAATTTCACCTTCTGCATCAGTGCCTGTGGGGGAACAAGAGATTCAGGGCATTAGTGATGGTGTTACATGCAAGATGCATGAGTTGGTGCTGTACAGTATTTCTTTTCTCATGCATTACAATCTCATAGGTGTGTCACACAGGGTACTTTCAAGGGGGGGGATATTGGCATAAGCCGTGGCTTCTCCATTCGGTACTGATGCATACCAGGTGGCATGCCATTGTTTTGAGGTTTGTGTGATGTATGACATGCAAATGGTCCCTGTGTGTTGGGTGTCTGTTGGTAATGGGATTGGCACGCAGCATGCATTTCATTGTGCCAGGGTTTGGGCCTCCATCTGGACATGAATCTGTATATGTGTGTATGATGGGCCTTGCATTGGCTTGGCTCACTTTCACATCAGTTGTACTACGTTATAGTTTGGCCTACTGGGGTTTGCAGGGTCACTCACCTCCATCTCCCGATGTCGCAGCACCCGTCTCCATTTCGCCAAAGCCCTCTATGGACTCCATTTGTATGCTTGTGCTGCAGTTCTCTTCCCAGCGCATCAGTTTCACTGGTGAGTGGGCACCCTCGCCTGTGGCCATGGCCTCCCTGCGATTGGAAGACAGGATGTTACGGACCCCAAGACGGTAGTCGTCCCATCATTTTATTTACAGTCTTTGACTGTGCAGAGGGTGGTGCCAACCGCTGACACCTTGCGCGCAACCTCCTCCTAGATTTCTTTCTTTCTTAGCTGTACTTCCCTTTTGAGGTTGTTAGCATAAACCTCATCTGCATGGGCTGCAAGGGTATCAGCCAGCATGTTTAGCTCCTCATCGGAGAAGCGCTTCTTGCAAAGGCAGGGGGTTGTCTTGCGGGTAGCCTTGGACATTCTAGATGGTATGGCCCTGCTCTCTCCTCTGTATCACTGCTGGATTGAGAGGATTGCAATGGATTGTGTTTTTAAAGATGGCCACCGGCGCATTTCCCGTTCCGATGCGATGACGTTACTTCCGGGCCCGGTATTACGAGCCCGGTATTAGCATGATGTTATTAACGGGTCGTTATTAAGTGGTTGCTCCTTGCGCAGGCAGTATCGGCGGGTCCCGTGATGGTGCTATCGGGGGGTTTGAGGGCCTTTTGCGGCATGGCGGTACAACCATTACTGGCATGGGGGTTCGCGCGTACTCGCGCACTCGTAATCAGCCGCTATTAGCGGCGTCAAGGGAGCACGGACGCGATATTACCTCAATGCCGGTAATGACTCAGTTTTTAGCAGGATTCTCATAATGAGGCCCTTAGACTTTGCCCCCCTTTGTGGGTATCACTCGTTCGGGTTCACTCTTGTCGACACACTGGGCCTCATTCCGAGATTGGAGGTAGCCATGGCGCTATTTGTGCGATGACTGACTCCAATAACGGTACCGGCACTGGTCTCGTTCAATGGGGACTTACCGGTGTAGTCCGACCTTTGCGAGACCGGTAAGTCCCCATTGAAAAAACCATTCCCCATTCCCATTTGAGCCCCAATAGGGCTCAATGGGAAGGGGGAAGTAGCTAATAACGGTACCGCAATTTGCGGTACCGTTATTGGCTCTGATTTCCCTTAACGGGTCCCGTCCATAACGCCTGGTAAAACCAGACGCTTAAGGAGGGACCCGGTAAGGGAACTCATAGTAGGGCGTTAAGGGATTACCGGCACAGGTCTCCTTACCGGTGCCCGGTATCCGTTACCGCCCCACTTGGAATGAGGCCCACTGTATTTCGAGACTTTCAACTTTGTCCCCTCTTTGTCGGCATTCCTCATTCGGGTTCATGTTTGCCAATCTGTCAATCGTACCTTTTCTCATTCAACTCTTACGATGCAGGATTAATTTCCCTTAGCTTCACAATCATCTGTTGGTCAAATTTTTGTTGACTGTACAGAGGATTTTACTACAGCCCTGTATGACCACTGTGACCCTCTTCTCGCCTTTCCCAAGGCCTTCTTGTTCTGGTAGTTTCAATAATCAGGTAATCACCCAGAGTTTCCTGAGTGAGCACCGACGTGGTACTGGATTCCTCTGTTTCTGGTTTTTCCCCTTTTCTCATCAATCACTCTTTATACTTTCAAAGTTCAATTAGCCATTAGCTACTTTATGTTCAACACAGTTCGGTTTCTTATCAACTCTCCGACTGTAATGATTCGCTTGGCTTTCGTCCTCTTTGGAGTCAAGGTTGATACCACAGAGACAAGCACCTCTACCCGGCTTAGTTATCAGCGGAGGAGGGTCTTGTGTACCGTTGACATCTGCTGCAACACAAAATGGCTATATTTCGTGGTCTCACGATTCCTTCTGCGGAGGTTTCACAGGCCTTGGTCGGAACGGGCAAGGTCGATTCTCTCCTTGTCACCCTCTGGGTATGCACCGTCTTTCTCATCCTCTTGAATTGCTGTGCCTGGATAGCTGTCTCATCATGCGGTCTGCCTTGTTCGTACGGTGCTCTTGTGCTCCACCTTTTATCCCTGTAGGGAAGGGAAAGGGCCGTCAGGTGTGTGTGATTCAGGTCAATTGTCTGAATTTGCCTGACACTTGTGTTGGGACATATCAGGTAAACGGTTTGGGTGTTAGCCCGTTGTCTGTGGTGTGTGAAAGTGTTCATGTCAGAAAGGGGGGGGCCGTGTTTTGAAATATCCTACGTGGTATGAGGGGGAAAAGGTGTTGAAAGAAGGGGGATACCGCGTCTCACCCGTCTGTGTCCCACTTCCACTCCCCGAGGACCCCCATCCAGGTGATCTTCCCTCACTGGTCCACCCCCAGGAAATGGATCCAATAGCAATGGCCGTGTCCTGGCCACCTGGATGACAGATCCACGGGACTAGTTAGGGAGACACATTCAGGTCTCTCACAATACATATTAGAAAGCATTATGATTATGATGTTAGATCTAGATGTTTGCATTCATATATGTGTGCTATGCATTTAGTAGCTATTGTATTTGCCATTTCCATGGTCAGCCTGGGAATTTATTTAGTGAGTATTTTTATATTAGAGGGTAATATAAAAGGGGGGGGCAAGAATAGCTTATAACTTTACTATAAATAGTGGCCCCCATGCACAATCAAGCAAAACCAAACTGTTCCCAGAGCCCAACCCAAAAGCTAATGTATCACGCCCAAAGTACAGCCCCATGCCCCAAAATGGTAACACCTCACCTCCTCTAGCTGGAATATTAGAATACATTGCTAGATTTCTATTGTTTACCAAATTTACCAACCATGTTGATGTACATAATGCAACCACAATCATAAATGGATATAGAGAGAGACCCATACGTACATAGAGACAAGTTCGAAGGCAAAAATATGATGCATATAGTGGGCTTGGTTTAGATGCTATAGAAGATGTACATCACGCTGAACGGTCTAACAGTTGGTACACTGATATGACCGTGATAGGAAGAAATAGAGTGAATGGAAGCTGCTATGTGTGTTCATTGGTACTGCATGCGTCAAGGGCACCCAAGATCCTAGTGCCACAGGAAGTACCAAGTCTAGAGGCACAATGCCTAGTACATCCTTCCAGGCACACAATGTAAGACTCGAAGTGGTGGATGCAGAGCGCCTGAAATGCAACAACAACCCAAAAAGCAACCAATGCCTAAAGAGACCCTGGGCCTCATTACGAGGTAGGAGGTAGCCATGCCGCTATTAGCACCATAGCTACCCCCTTACCGCATACCGGGTCCGGGTTCCCGAAATAGGGACTTACCGAGTCATTCCAACCTTGGAGGACCCGGTAAATCCCCATTCCGGGAATCATTCCCCATTCCCATTCGAGCCCCCATAGGGCTCAATGGGAATGGGGATGGAGCTAATAACGGTACCGCAATTTGCGGTACCGTTATTAGCTCTGAAGTCCATTAACGGGTCCCTTCCCTGGCGCCTGGTAAAAGCAGAGGTTAGGGAAGGGACCCGCTAAGGGACCTCGGAATAGGGTGGTAAGGGATTACCGGCACCGGTGTCCTTACCGGTGCCGGTAATCCCTTACCACCTACCTCGTAATGAGGCCCCCTATCTGGTAATAGAAGGACTAAAATACTTGAAAACCACGTGGCAAGAAACAACGAGATGCATGGCAGAGGGCCTCATGGGATACGAAGAAGGGGTTCTGGCAAGGGTGGGAGATGCATGTACACAATTCTGGATTGAGCATATCACAAAACTAACATGGATTGAAGCTATGGCGAAACCAGTGAAAGTACACAGAGAAGAAAGTTATGAACTTTGCTTTTACAGTTCTGGAGCGATACCTGTGGGACCCAATGAACATTGCAACAAAACTCTACTTATTCCTGAACTCAAAAAAGTCAAGGCGGCAGTGATGGATTACTACTGGGTGTGTGGCCAACAAGCATACTTGCACCTCTCATCCTCATGGAGGGCAATTGTTCGCTGGCCACACTGCACTCAGCTCTGCTTGTAATCCCAGAAGTGCATTTGCAAGGGGGGCCTTCAGACACTTTTGTCCCTACCCCCCTGCCAATCAAGCCATCGCCTTTCGAATTCAGCACACTTTGCGAGCAGTGTTAACTACTTGCAAGGTGATATTTCCCCCTTATGCATATGGAGTGTGTGGCCCGGCAACCCGCCCTTCGGTAAGCAGTGTCTTTGAAAAGAATGGCATGTTCTCAAACAGAGGCTCACTAAAGCCCTGGTTCTGTATTATGCACTCCGTCTAATGAATGCATTTCGGTTATGGGCCGAGACCACCAGTTTATTGAGTCACTTGATGCTTGGAGTTCAGCTAGTAGGCTGCCCAGTGGACCCAGTTGCCCTGTTTACTTTGAAGAGATTTGTGACTAGCAGGGCCAAGGTAGGCAGTAAAGGATTTAACGTATGGTATTGGTGCCTTCCACTTGGTGATAGTGCACGAGACGTCAAGCTGGTCCCCGGAGGTGCGGGGAGGCCCTCTCTTTTGGGGACAGCGCTTTGACTTTTCTTTAGCTTGCTTTTTTACACTTGTTGTGTGTACTTTAATGTCAGATATTGCCAGATATTATGTTGTATGTACTATATTGTCAGATATTTTTGATTTAGTACCCAGGTCAAATATAAAATATGTTTTACATCTGCAGGGTACTAATTGGGTCAATCCTGATGAAGGTGGTCTAGATTTGCACACACCACCGAAACACCTCTGCAAACTTCTTTTTGTGCCTGTGCAAGAAAATTGGTGATTCGTGCCTCCCGAGGATGCTGAGAAGGGCTCACTGTCACACATCATCGAGGCTGTACACAACTTGGGGGTATGCATAAAGAAGGAAGCTGGCGTACAGGATGAGGATTGGTTCGATCAGGCTTTTTCTTGGGCTCCATCCTGGATGGGGGCGATAGTGAAGATGCTGGTGCCTGTCATCGTTTATAGGCTATGGTTAGGCTATGGTTAAGCTATAGATAAGCTATAGATGCCTGCCGAAATGTCTTACCTCATCGACAGTTAGGCCAACATCCATTGCTGCACGGTTACAGGGGGCCGACACACAATTACAAAGCCCCCCACAATAAAGAAACCTTATTGGGTATTGACGCAATAGTTGATACACTCACTTATCAGTCTAGACAAGTAGAAATCCATACCTGGAACCGCTGGGGGTCTAGCCTGACTGACTGTTGTCAGATTCTACATATGGCACATAATAATTGTTTTGTTGCACAAATCTCAAAATATGCTTGCTTTTTCATGTTGTTACTTTGTTTCATGTTTTGCTATTGATTATTGCATCTGTCTTAGAACCATGAACCATGAATACAATTAATAAATACATGTTCAATTTATTAATTTTATTGCTTATTCGCTTAAGTATTTGGCTTAACTCACAATGATAAGTGCTCACATAGACAAACAATCCTGCGCCAATGAAGAGTACTGTATCGCAGGCTTTCCATTTTTCACTGGTTTTTGTTGCTGCTTTTATGTTGTTTATGCTGTTTTTCTTCACATTAATTTGTGTTCTTGGGCCTCATTACGAGGTGGGTGGTAAGGGATACCGGGAACCGGTAAGGAGACCGGTACCGGTAATCCCTTAACGCCCAATTCCGAGGTCCCTTAGCGGGAACCGTAAAGGACGTGTGGTCTGACCACACGTTCTTTACGGGACCCGTTAAGGGACCTTGGAGCTAATAACGGGCACGCAATTAGCGGGCCCGTAATCAGCACCTTCCTCCTTCCCATTAAGCCCTATGGGGGCTCAAATGGGAATGGGGAATGGTATTTGGAATGGGGATTTACCGGGTCCGCCTAGGGCGGAATGTCCCGGTAAGTCCCCTCTCCACCAGACCGGAACCGGACACGATTTTGGAGGCAGCCATGGAGCTAATAGCGCCATGGCTACCTCCAAAGTCGTAATAAGGCCCATTGCCTGGCTAACAGATGTTGGGAGCCCACCAATGTATTTCATCGTTTTTATTTTGGTCATTTTTTGCACGTGTCAGATGGTACTCTGATGTTGTACCAAAGCAGTGCCAAGTAGCGCAATGATAATGTTTTCGATTGGGGTAGCGCCCAGAGCACCTTGTGGTACCATAGAAAGCGGTACCCAGACAGATGACCCAAACAAACCACCTATGGTGGAGATTTACCACCTCTCGAGAACTACACCGAGCACTGGGTTGACCTAGCTGGGGATGGGGGTTGCATTTACATGACATGTATCTCGGAATCTCAGAAGAATACACCCAGTTTGGGGAATGCTTGCGGGATGTGTGTAGAGCATGGGTTCCAATGACAGGCTCACCCCTGTACTTAGAAACTATAAGAAAAACTCATAGGCCCCTGAGGTAACCTATTGGGGAGTTTGTTACTGTAGAAGTAACGAAAGGGGGAACGTTAGAAGACACTTTTGAGGAGAAAGGTGGGAGGAGGGTGCCCACAAAAGGGGGTGAACGATCACTGTAATGCAAGTATTAGAAGCCATAGAAGACACACAAATGTGAACGCCATCTTAAGAAAAAATGGCAGTCATCCTAGAACTTAGGCCAAAGCGCGGCGAATAGTATTAGGTGCTTGAATATTAGGTACCTCGCATGAGTGCGAACAACACCCCCACCCCGGCCGGGCCCCACACGGCCCATGAAAATCTTGCATTGTTCCAAAGAGTTACAGGCCCTCGCACACAGGAAAGAATGTACCCTGCAAGGTTATGAGAAGGGAGCAGTGCACCTTTTGGCAGTACCATCCCACGAGACAGATAGCAAGGCCCCTGCCCCCAATGATCCCAGAACGAGAAATACAGCTTTGCAGTGCTTTTATCCTGAGACCCCTGTATGCCACGGTATCATCCAAACCCAGACCACCAACCATAAAACCTTTACAATCCTCGATCGATCACTGAGATCAGAAGGCAAGGCTATCGCGCCTTCAGAAATGGGTCACAAGATTTATGCAGCGAGGTGCAGGGTAGCAAGTAAATTATAGCCCAAAACTAAGGTGGAGAACCTTGGGACTTGCTGAGCTGGCTGGGAATGAGTGAAGCATGTGAGTTAGTGTGACCTCGGCTTTTCTAAAGCCCATCGATATGTTTGCCGGGTGTTTGCAACAATGATAAGGTAACAGTGCATAACAGAGTAGCCAATTAGTGTTAGACCAGCCTCACCACGGATGACGAGCCCAGCAGCACCCACGTGGACGTCGATGGACAGATGTAGATGGACCAATGGCCTGGCATCCCACATGGGGCATCCCCTATATGTGTAGTGCCCATCCAATTGGGATTGTAGAATTGTACTGTATAGCATGATGTCATGAGTGATGCTGTCTGTAGTTATAAGGTGCTGCCCGTGCTCCCAGAGGATAGAACGTTCTTGTGAAGCAGAGTCCTCTGCTGATATTCTTTCTGTTTTGTGCAAAAAAACACCTGTGTCCGTTGCAAGAGCATGCTAGGCCTTTTTCCGTAGCGGGTTGCATTTATTTCCTGGTGTCAGCGTACATGGGCGTGCCTTCACGGTCCACCCACTACAGATCATGCCACCACGACAGACAAGGTTACTTTAGACACTAGATTGCTGAGGAAGACTGCCGAACCATACACATTGAAAGATATTCAGTGGTTGGGCACTGTGAGAAAGCTGAGGGTATTGTGAGAAACCTGAAGGTGCCTCATTTACTTGTCGCTAGGGATCTGTTATCCAGGTGGCCAGGATGCTGCCATCGCTATTAGATCCAGTTCCTGGGGGTGTACTAGTGAGGGAGGATCACCTGGATGAGGGGTACTCAGGGAGTGAAAGTGGGACACTGATGTATGAGACACCGTATCCCTCTTCTTGTAAACCCTTTTCCCCATCTTACCACGTAGAATACTCAGACACTCTACCCCCCCATTTTCGACACAAACACTTTCTCACACAACGAAAGACAACAGACTAACACCAGAGCCTTTTACCTGACATGTCCCAATGCAAGGGTCAGGCAAAGTCAGGCAATTGACCAGAATCACACACACCTGATGGCCCTTTCCTTTCCCCACAAGGATAAAAGGTGGCGCATGATAGCACAATGTGAGCAAGGCAGACTGCACAATGAGAGAGCTATCCAAGCACGGTAGTTCAAGAGGAGGAGAAAGGCGGCAAGAACCGAAAGGGTGATAAGGAGAAAAGCGACCTTGCCCTTTCCAACCCAGACCCACGAGACCTCTGTGGAAGGAATCATAAGACAGCAAACAATAGCCAGCGTGTGTTGCAGCAGATGTCAACGGTACACGGAGCATGCCTACGCTGATAAGCAAGATTGAGAGAGATGCCTGCTACCATGGTACCATCCTAGACTCCAGATACGTGAAAAGACAGGCGGTTTATCACAGTCCGTGAGTCGAGGGGAGAGCCGATAAGAAACTCAACTCTGTTTTTAACGAAAGTCGCAAAGTGTCAAATTGAGGGAGGTTCAAAGAACTGTAAAGTGTTAAGGGAAAACCAGCTGCAGAGGGGTCTGGCACCATGTGGGTGCTCACTCGAGAGACTCTGGTTGATCCCATGTTTGTAGAAACTACCGATACCAGAAGGCCTAGAAGAGCCGCAATTAAAATGTGGTCATACAGGGTTCATGCAAAATCCTCTGTACCATCGTCTTTATTCAGCAAACCAATTGAAAAGCCAGGGTAAGTAAATCCTTCGTCATAAGAAACTAGAAGGAACTGAGAGGCTGGCAAATGTGAACCCGATGGACGGATGCCAGCAGAACGGGGCGAAGCATGGTGCCCAGATGGTCATTGTGTTGACAAGAAGTGAACCCGACAGAGGGATGGCCACAGTGCGTGGTCTAAAAAGACCTTAAGACTTCTGAATGTAACAGGTGAAAGTGAACTGTGAAAAGCTGTAGTGGAACCGAAAGAGGGAGGCAAACATTCTATATGGATGTGAGCCCGGAAGAAGGGGCTCCAGGGGTGAAAAGCCATCATTCACAGACCCGTGAATGCAACAGAGAAAATCTTTAGAATATAAGCCAGAGTGAACCTGACCGAGGGAGGCTGATATTTGTGAAGGGTCTGAGCCCGGAAGAGTGGGACCCAGGGGTGAAGAATCATCACCCAAGTGCAATCCGAAAATAACTTTTGTATTTGATCCTGGACAAACCAGGCTCTCAGAAGCAAGAGATCTAACCACTGAAGGTCCTATTATCGCTAGGAACTTTTTGTGGCTCTGAGCCCGGAAGTGGGGGGATCCAGGGGTGAAAAGCCATCACCCAAACGTACATTAGAAAGGAACATTTTGTTTGTTATTTTGGAACACATCAGGTCCTCTGAGGCAAGAGACTTTTTGTAGAAAAGAGACTTTACCACTGAAGATCCTGATGCCTAAGAACTGAACAGTCGTCTAGTGCGGGGAAAGCTCAAGAGTGTGCTGTGCTCAGGAGTGCCACCATGTCACATGCTCAAAACATGGGGAAGGAACACCCCAGCTACCGCATCCTGACTTATCATTTGTGAACACTTCTTTCTTTCTTGTGAATTCTATCCTACACTCTTTTGTATTAGTTGTAAGGATTGGCAATAGTTGTTTTTAGTATATGCCCTTTTATATGACAAGACGCCACTAGGACTGCCTTATTATTATTTGATACTTGTAGCTTGCTCCCATCTTAGATTTAGGTTTAGATTAGGCATTTTTCCAACCTTCATATACAGTCTAATAAACATCCTTGAACTGTGATCACTTGTGTATGTCTTTACTGTTGCCACCATGAGTTCCTTGCAGTATCCTCACATCTACTTCACTTGGTTCTTCTGCTCAGGTGGCCAGGGAAAGGCCATCACTTTTGGATCCTGACCCTGGGGGTGGAGATGCAAGGGTTGATCACCTGGGTGGAGGGTCCTTGGGGATTTGCGGAGGGTATCCGCAGGCAAGACATGGTATCCCCCCTTTTCTAATAAGAACCAACTTTACCCTCCCATGCCTTTATGGCCTGTTGTGAGTCATCTCCCCTCATTTATCCACATTCATACCATCAAAGTCCTGGGACAAGGAAGAGGCGACTGAGAGTAGTGAACACTAACAGCTCACTTCACCACTCTGGTATTGAGACAAGGAAGAGGCCTGATAAGTATTGTGAGTGTCAGGCATGTCCCAATGATTATGGTCAGGCAAGTGACACTGAGTGTTCACACCGGCAACCTGTTAATTTGTTGCAGGTGTATAAAGGGAGGCAGAAACAGCAGAGACGGAGAGCAGCTGGGTCAGAGGGCACGGGCATCCAAGGCGGAGCAGCCAAGGTATGGGCTGGCGAAAAGGACACTGAGAGAAGGAAAGCCTGGTAGACGCTGAGACCACTGTGGGCCACGAGAGGGTCGGAAGCTGGACATAGCCCATTGCCGTGTGTTCCGTTCCCTGTTGAGAGTGGGGTCTACTGAGAAGCTGCCAACCGCTGCAGGAAAGACCAGAGAGAGTGAGCCCTGCTCGCCAGATCATCGCTGGAGAGAAAAAGGAGCAAAGGAGAACCCTCGAATCAGACTAGTGCACGCGGAGGAGCGGCCACACACCGGTGAATGACAGGGAAGGTTCACTCAGGGGCGCTCCTGGGGTGTGGTCTAGGTGACGGCAGAGGCCAAACAACTGGAATGCAAAACAAATGGATCTGGAGACCGAAAAAGTTAACTACTGAATACCGAACAATTTGCAAAACCAAGATATATTTTTGAATAATTATGAATGGGTCAGAAGACCAAAGATGAATTGCATACCGAACAGGGTGCCAAGAATGAATGCGTTTGTATGCTGAATTATAAAAAATATATGAGAATACTGTATGAATGAAACCAAACGTGGAGAGCATTTGTGAATGAGACAAAGTTAAAGAAACAGCATTTGCAAACCAAGTGCAAAATTGCACAAAGCAAGGCATTTTTGGATAGTGTGGATGCAGGGTGGTAATCAGAATAAATACCCCGAAGGAAACTGTGTGAAAGTCACATGTTGATAAAGGCAAAAGGCTTTTAAAGTGCATCAGAAGAATAAGTTGACTTATAACACAGATGCAGAAATGAAATCTGTGTCATCAATCATCTAGGTGGCACCAAATCAGGGCCCCTAGCAGAATTAGCCAAGGAGTTTTGGCATTTCTGTTTGGAACATCGAATTTCAGTCACAGCGGAATATCTCCCTGGCCTCACAAACGTGGTAGCGGACTGGTACTCCCGTCATTCCACAGATTACAGCGACTGGAGGCTCGACAGAGAAATCTTTCTCCGCCTCTAGGAAGCTTGGGGTCCTATGCCCATAGACCTCTTCGCTTCCAGACTCAATACCCAGCTACCGGTGTTTTACAGCTGGAAGCCGGATCCAGCAGCAGCGGCGACAGACGCGTTTCTGCAACAATGGACCCTATGGATACTTTATGCCTTTCCACCATTCATTATGATAGAGAGGACCCCGGCAAAGGCCCGTCAGGAGCACTTGGACCTAGTCCTCATAGCGCCGGTCTGGACCTCTCAGACCTGGTATTCAGTTCTTCTGGTACTTTCCTCAGATTCTCCAATCCTACTACCCCAGTTTCCGGATCTCCTACTAGATCCATCAGGGCAGTGTCACCCCCTTCTTCTCAGCGGATCAATGATCCTAGCGGCCTAGAGGATTTCAGGTCAAGATGGAGAGTCCCCGGCATGTCACGCATGGCGGTCAGCCTCATCGAGGAAAGCTGGACCCCTGCTATCCTTAAAAGGTATTCCAACTCTTGGAGCACCTGGAGTACCTGGTGCCGAAGGAAAGGATTACATCCAGTTTCAGCACCTGTAGAGGAAATCCTGAGTTTCCTAGCTTCTCTAGGTGAAAATGCAACAATTCTGGCTTGCTATCTGATTAAAATTGGGAACTGTGGGAATAATTAGGTTTGCCTGGACCCCTGAAGCATACCTGTCTTGTTTATACCCACAACCGAAGGTCAATAGACATGTCTCTAAACTACTTGACTTGACATATATTCTAGCAAAGCTTAGGACTGCTATGGCATGGAAGACAGCAACGGGACCACGCTATGAGACTTGGCTTGCTGACTTAAATATGTGGTCTATGGCAGAAACCATCATGTGGTATATGAGTGTAAGCTGAGGTACGAACGTGGCGAATGATAATATAATGGCCTGGAACTCCCTTAGAAAATCTATGTTTGCCCCCGCAGACTACATGACTCCCTGAGAGACAGTTGATGTAAGGCATGGAGAGAATGGTTGAGGTGGGGAGGGGTTCCACTTGAAATATATGAGAGTGGAAAGGGAACACATGGAACGGAAGATAGGAGAAGGGCCTAGGAGTTGAGAGAGAGCCACTGCTGGTGTTTGATGTAGCTGAGAGATACAGAGTATATGTGGGCAAACTGTTCTTGGTTTGTTATTTACGTTGTTTGTGGGCTATGTGAAGGCATCATGAAGTAGACATAGACAACTGAATGGAATTTTAAGGTACACACTTGTATTAACTAAAAAGGAGGATTGGAGAAAGGCCTAATTTGCCCTATGCTAAGGTGGGATTGCCCTACCTAAATAAAACTAAGGATAGTCTGGGGCCAGAAGCAAATGTACGTCTGTGTCCAGAACCTATACTTGCCCTCACACCTAATTGTATACAACATGCAGGGATGTCAGCATCAAATGAGAAGTGTTCAAAGTAAAAGTTCAGTGCTTCCTTCAGCTCTTAGATGGAAAAGGGTTTTCCCTTTCCCAAGGTTCAAATAGTTCACTTTATGAAAGAGGGGTTCCGTTCCCCAAGCTTTCAAGTCTTGCAATATTTCCACTGTTTCAAAATAACACAATTACATGGGATATTATTCACTGCGTCCCAGCTCTCTGGGTTTTGTTATCTTTTCACCAGTTTATAAAGTTCAGAAAGTTCAGTTCATCAATTTTAATTCACACAGGTTTCCTTTATTCAATCACAATGCTGCTTTTCCTTAGGTGGGTGTATTCAGTCTAGACGCAGTTGTCGGACCACACAGTCCACCCATTACAGGTCACAAAACCTATACACCTTACTTGGATCAGTTTCATTAGTCTCTTGCGACAGTTTCACCTTCACATTGGGGCTTGACTTAATATCCTTTCAAATGCCCTTGGAGTTTTATCATCATTTGATTTGTCATCATTCACTTATTTAGTAGTTTTCACTTGCAAGACCAACATAGGTTTCGCAGCACACTTTCCTGCTAGGGAACTCAATAACCTGTACATTCCATCACAAGCTTCCCAGTACACTCTCCTGCTAGGAAACTTATTCTCTGTTTCAGGTTTCATGATCAAAGCACATGGCGCCCTTTTCACAAGGTTTCTCTTGCATGCAGACTTGGTTAGTATTACAGTTCTTATCGCTAACTATCCATGTCTCGGGTCAATACTTGGTTATTTGAGTCTTGGCAATGCTGGCTGATTCAACTTCTCATTGTGTTAATTACTTTTTAATTTATGGGCAATGGTTACTGTCAATTAAAATTTTCAAATGGTAATGTCTTTGGCACTAAACTGCATATCCACTGTGTCCGGGGCCCCCTTTTCACCCAGGTGGACTCACCGGACTTCTCATGGTACGCTTTCCACTTTCTACACCTTTCCGGAGAAACTTCTCCACTCGCGGTCTGCCTGAGCTGGTTCCCTCTGACGTACAGCAACCTCCACAGCTTCCCCGCTTCTCTGCTGGCTATCTCAGAGCTCTGGTAGACTGCAGTCAACAGTCCTGCACCTGTGAGCGTTCAGGCATCTGTCTACCGCTCCCGGGAACCTTCGCTCCATGCCGCACTGCTTTCTGAGCTCTGCCTCAGACTGCCAACGAGCCCCTCTTGCTCGCTGCACCGAATCACGCTCTCTATACCTTCCAGCGTCTTGGGAACGTGCCTTCTCGTCACCACAACTTCTGACCTGTGTGAGACAGGCATGATGACAAAAGAGATTCAGACTCAGAAAATAAGATTCCAAAACCTGTATTTAAAGTTTCAGGGTTGGTGTAATATCTAACTAGCCCTAGCTCTAAAGGGATGTTTCCCTGAAATGATGCTTCGAAGGGACGTCAGTGTCTGAAAGTCCAAATAAAAAGTCTGTCTGTGTCTAAACCTATGCTTGCCCTCACTCTGTACAAAAAAGTGTTAGAGGATCTTTGGTCAAAAATGAAAAGTAGTGGTTCAATAGAAAAATAAGAAAATCAGTGTTGGTCTCCAGTGGCTTCTTTGCCAGGCATGGTTTTAAGTTTATCAAAATTATTTCAATCAAATAGGGCTGCTTTCAAGACCTTCACCACAGGGTCCTTGCAATGAACTCCAGTACCTTCAGTGTCTTTTTACGTTCCTTGGGGCTTCCTTCCCCAAGCTTCATTCTCTTCAGTACTTATAAAACAAACCAATACATTTCCACTTTAGCTGGGCCTCTCACGGTTCCCTTCCCAAAGCAAAGCCCCTTCCAGCTTTCAAACACAAAGTCAGTTTTTATCGGGGATGTACTTTGATTTCTTAAGTAGGCCTCTCAGGGTTCCCTTACCCAAGCACAAGCCTCTCCAATTTTAAACACAAATTAAAATATATCACAGTTCTTCTTTAGGTTTCTCAGGGTGCCCTTCTCCAAGCTTAGGCACCTCTAGATCCAAACACATTTGTCAGTTGATCAGTATGTGCCCTTTTCTTGTTTACAACTTTTCTCATACACAATTTTTCATGGGGTAGAACCAGAGGCTTTTCAAAAACACCAGGCTCTTTGCTTTTCCTCAGCATGACCACTCGGACTCTTTACCCCTCTCTGTAATTGTAATTGTTTATTTGTACAGCGCTTATACACAAGGGAATTGCTTCAAAGCAAGGGAATACAGTAGTCATTCTTAGGCCTTGGATTTTCCGAATAATCTAACAGAAAAATAACTAGCGAACTAGGCCTAACAGCATTTCTCCTAGTGCAAGTGCATGAGGTGTTTCAGGCGCAAAAAAGCTAGGGAGGGGAGACAACGGAGGGAAAGACAAACTTACTAGGCCTAGTACATATAGGTCATGCAAGTGTCAGCCTATTTCTCTTATCACGTCCTATAAGACAACTGTATTAAGGCTGCCAAACGTACCTACTTCTCTGACCTTCTTCACAGTCAATCCATTCATCCTCAACGTCTCTTCCAAACCCTAACTCGACTTCTCTCTCCTCCTACACCTGACCCGTCCATCAACTCATCCCTATCAGCATCTGACCTTGCCAATTTCTTCTCTTCCAAAGTACACTCCCTATGCCAGGACATACTATCTTCACCTTCCTATAACTCCTCTCCATTATCCTTCACTACCCCCTCCAGCACTGTCTCTACCTTTCCTCCTGTAAAAGACTCTGAGATGGCCCTCCTCCTGGCCAAAGCTCACTCTACAGCAGCCCCCACTGACCCCATCTCCTCTTCACTTATCCCCAAAGTCTTCCCACCTCTAGTAACCTTTCTTACCTCCTTCTTTAATATTTGTCTCCCCACCTCTACCTTTCCTTCTGCCTTTAAAAATGCAATTATCATACCTCTCCTAAAGAAACCTACTGCTAACCCCCTTCTTGCTTCTAATTTCCATCCTATATCCCTCTTACCTTTTCGATCCAAACTCTTTGAGCGCCTTGTTTATTCATGATTCTTATCATTTGTGTTTAGCCTATCTCTCCTTCCTCCGACACAGTCTGGTTTCCGCCCCCACTATTCAACTGAAACAGCCCTTACCTACGTACTTAATTCTCTTATCACTGCTCGCTACTCCAAACAATCATCTATTCTTATTTTACTTGATCTGTCCGCTTCCTTTGACACTGTAGATCATTCTTTGCTCCTGGACTCTCTCTCCTCCCTTGGTCTGCACAGATCTGTTCTATCATGGTTTTTATCTTACCTATCCAACCGTACCTTTGCTGTCTCTTAGGGCGGCAACACTTCTCCTCAAGTTCCTCTGGTCCATGGTATTCCTCAAGGTTCAGTTCTTGGTCCCTTTCTATTTTCCTTATATACTTCCTTCCTTTCTTGCCCCTATTATCTCATCCTTTGGAGTGTCACACAACATCTACGCTGACGACACCCAGCTCTTTCTATCCGTCTCGTCCTTCTCATTGGACGTTCATCAGACTCTCTCATCCTGCCTCACCGCCATCAAGTCCTGGATGACCTCTCACTTTTTCACTCTCATTGCTGAAAAAACTGAGGTCCTATTCTTTCCTGCAAACACTCTCATCTCGCATTCTTCTCCCTCTTCCATCTCTTTTCCTCTCTCCTGTCCCCCCCGCAATCTTGGCATTTACTTTGACTCTAATCCCTCCTTTGACTACCACATCTCCCTTACATCCCGCGCCTGTCGATTTCATCTCTTCAACATTCAAAAAGTCTGCCCTTTTCTCATTTCCCACGCTACAAAACTCCTCATCTCCTCACTAGTCTTTTCCTGACTATTCTGTTGTTCTGTTCTGTTCTTTGGTCTTCCCCACTCACGCCTTGCTCCTCTTAAAATCTATCTATCATTCTTCAATTCGCTCACTCTGTCTTCTCTCCTACCATGAACCCATTTCTCCTTCCATGGCCTCTCTTGGCCTGTTGCCCTTCTATTCTCAACTTAAATACAACTTTCTATGTCTTGTGTTCAAATGTCTCTATGGCCTTGCTCCTGACTACCTTGCATCTCTCCTTTCTTTTTACTCTCCATCTCACTCCCTCTGCTCTACTAATCTTTTAAGACTCAATGTCCCACGTCCCCCTTGTGCCCAATCCTGTTTTCGCTCGTTCCAGCTCCTAGCCCCTCTTCACTGGAACATGCTTCCCCTATCTCTTTGCTCCATTACTTCCTATCCTCTGTTCCGTTCCTCTCTAAAAACCCACCTGCTAGAGTCCTCTAATTGATTTAATCTGCTTTGAACAATGATTAATTTACTCTTATGCACGCTAATTGATTGCTACTGTTTATGAACACTGATTGACTGATTACTCCCAGGAATTATAATTGGGTGTTACTATTTATGAACACAGTTTGAATGATACTGTTTATGAACGCTGGTTTGCATTCTGATCCATTATATTGTTCACTGTCCTATGTAAAGCGCTTTCGACAAAGGCGCTCTATAAAACACAATAAATACAAATACAAATACAAGTGTGCAGACAGGAGTGCGAGGGAGTGGAGGGTGAACAGGCACGCCCTGTCAGCTGGGCTTTCGGTTAGGTACGGAGAGGTTACCCCTCTGTGTTACCCCTCAGGATTAAGTGCAGAGAGGTACCTCACTCATGGAATGTGTATTGAAAGTGCAGTCATGCTGAGCAGAGTGCAGAGGCCTGGGGTCAAGTGCAAAGACTTGTACGGGGGCCTGGGACCTGTGCTGCTCTGGGGGTGCCCCAGGCGACCAGTCAGTAAAAACTAAACAGAGTTAGGGAGATAAGGAGGAGGGAGGAAGGAGAGAAAGGAAAGGAAGTTAGCAACGGAGAGGGAGAGAGAAAGGAAAAAAAGAGGAAGGTCTTGAAGAGTTTCTGAAGCTTATGGAGGGTTCCATGTGTTAAAATCGTGGCAGTAATGGCTGTGGACACAAAATATCGTGGCAAAAAGGCTGTGGTTTTGATGCCGCAATCCATGTAAAGGATGCGGGGGACGCCCCCGCAGCCCCCGGACCCATTATACCATTTAAGGGGAGCGGGGGACACCCCCACAACCCCTGCTCCCCTTAAATGGTGTAATGGGGTACACCTTTAACAGGTCAAACCACAGCATTTTTGCCACAATTGTTTGTACTGGTGAAATTTTTGCTGCAATTTTATCACTGCATACCCTATGGAGCTCCGGCTCAAGACGGAGAGAGGCAGGGAGGCTTTTCCAGAGGGAGGCGCCTGTAGAGGATAAATCTCTACCCTCAAATCTCTGTTTTGAAAAATGGCTCAACGGCAAAGAGTTGGAGGAGGACAAGCGGAGGGATCAAGAGGGAGAGTATTTAGGAGGAGAGTGTTGTAGATAGTTGTAGATAGTGCGGCCCCTGGCCCCAGAAAACCTTGTGGACTATGCAGAGGGGTTCGAACTAAATCCTTGCAGCCACGGGTAGCCAGTGGAGGGATTTCAGCACCAGAGAGATGTGGTCCTAGGGCTTGAGGCCAAGGATAAGCCTTACGGTTCTGTTCTGGATGAGTTGTAACGGACGGAGAGTAGAAGTAGGAAGATTGAGAAAGAGGCTTTGCAGTAGTTCAGTCTAGAGAGAACCAGGGCTCCGGAGACGGTGAGCCTTTGGGAGAAGTGAGAAAATGTAGAATAGCATAGGTGTTTCTTGCTGGCACTTTCCTTGGGATCATTTATCCTCAGGTCTTCCTTTGTGCACACTTGTATTGCCTCTTCTTGCTTTCACTTTGGGGTATACACTTGCACTGTTCTTTTTCAACTCTCTGCTCATTGTGTGCCTCATGTACCTTCTGCATTAGTGGGCTTCTTCTACCCTTCTGTTTTATTTTTCTGTGTTTGGATGTGCCCACTGGCACCTTTTTTCATTCACCTCTGTCCTTGCACCTTGTAATACTGTCACTTTCCTTCTCTGTGACTACTTGTACCTTTTCTTTACTTGCGGGCCGCTTGCCCTCTCTTGACTTAGTTTCCTTGCAAAGTGTCTTTGCACCTTCAATATTCTTTCCTTCTCCATGCTCACTCGAACCTAAACCGTCATTTTCTTTCTCTGTGCTCACACGCACCTTCTTTTCACTTCGCTACCATTCGCTCTTAACTTTGCGTTCGGGCTGCTTTCCCTTTCCATTAAATCTACTTTCTTTCTGTCCTCTTATTTCTGTGCTGAACTCTTGCACCCCATCTACTTGCTTTCTTTCTTGCTTTCCGCTTCGTGCCATTTTTCCAATCTTTCCTTCCTTTTCCCTTTACCGTTCCAGCTACCTGCACGCTTCCGAGTTTCTCTCTCTCTCGCTGTAATGCTAAACTCACCGGGTAGCGTGGCGCTGGTGAACGGTTTCTTCTGGATGCTTTGGGTCGAGGTCAGGGTCTCACCACCTGCCTCGCAGATACCCTTGGGCCTGGCACACGGCTCAAGGGGACAAGCACTTGCACAGACTCTGCCAGCAGGGTCCCAGCTGCCTTTCTCCAGCTTGCAGGAGACACTGCTCCCCAGACACACTGCAGCCCTCCTCACACACCAGGCCAGCGTTGCAGCACACTGTTCTCCTCCGGATCCTCCTTCCTGCAGCTCCCAGTTTTGTGGTTTCTCTGGTCTAAAATGCTTCTCCAGCTCGCTCATCCACCTGTGTTAAACCACACATTTTATAGTGCAAAAGCCAGACAAGTGGAGTCAGGTGTAAATGGTCACTATTAACTGCCTGACTCTATTAGTGGGACAACTCAAGTTCTTTTTAGGGTCGGTTGCCCTTACTTTCCCCATGTTATTCCTATGGGCAATCTGTACTGATCTTAGTTGCCTCTTCCTCGTCTCAGTATTTGTTAGAAATGGGGAGGAGGGCATGGGGTGAGATTGGAGATACCCCATGAAGGCAGAGGGAGAGTAAGTTGGGGTATTTTTGGGACTGGGGAAATACCATGTCTCGCCCTTCGGCATCCTCCTCCCAATCCCACGTGACCCTCCACTCAGGTGATCCTCCCGCGTTTGTCCACCTCCAGGGTCAGGATCCAAAAGCGATGGCACGACCCTGGCCACCTGAATGGATGATTCCGAGGGAGTGGTTGGAAGAATACTGTCAGGTTTCTCACAGCATACACAACATTCCCTTAGAATTGGAGAGGGATGTGCATCATTAGCCACACACAACTAGCAGTACAACTGGGAAAGATACAAAAGGAACATACCAGGCAAAAAAGGGATGACAATCCCATCCCCTTGTTACATTTATCACCAGGTACCATACACTAGTAAGAGCAATCCTACCGTGGTTAATTGTGTATCAGAATGAGAGAGCTCTAGTACACATGTCTAAATCTTTAGAATTGTTTGCAAATGTGACAGCAAATGTCCTAGAAGCATTGCAAAGAGAGGTACACCCAGTAGGGCAAACATCCATGCAGAATGGGATGGGATTAAATGTGTTACTGGTGAAAGAAGAAGGTATGTGCGATAATCAATTTCTATGTTGTGAGAAACCTGAGGGTATTGTCACTCCTAGACCCCTTGGATCCTCTGCGCAGGTGGCCAGGGAAAGGCCATCGCTCTTGGATCGTGACCCTGGGGATGGAGAAGTGAGGGAGGATTGCCTGGGTGGTTGGTTTTTGGGGACTAGCAGTAGGGTGCCCTTGGGCAAGACATGGCATTCCCCGTTCCCTGTTAGTGAGCAACCCAAACCTTTTCCAATCTTCATGGGCTGCTATAAGCCAGTTCCACTCATTTCTCCCCATTTGACACTTGACAGTACTGGGACGAAGAAGAGCCAACTAAGAACAATGAAGACCACATTCTTTTACCACTCTGGTACTGGGACGAGGAAGATGCCTGCTAAGAGCTGTAAAGGTCAGGCATGTCCCGTTGATTGTGATCAGGCAGGGCTGATTGGACATTCACACCTGCAGCCTGTCAAGGGGCTGCAGGTGTATAAATGGAGACCAGCCCAGAAGCAAGGGGAAACAGAGGGTAAACGTGTGCGTGGAAGGGCGAAATGAGCAGCAGCAGGAAGGCCAATGCAAGCGTGGCGTTGGAGCTGGGGCTTGGTGGAGCAAACTGAACGTTAAGAAGGGAGCTGTGTCCCTTTTATATGCTTTTACGGTGCTCATTTCCCTGTGTTAGGCTATCAACACGGGTGTCTGAGGGGCAGGAGTGTCATGATGCCTACCCCCGGGGACCCAGACCAAGTCCAGCAACCCCGGAAGCAGGCATCAAGTTACCCCAAGCAAGCCCAACAACCCCCGCTAGGGGCTATTTGGGTGCAGTCCTGGCGCCTATGGCGCCAGGCTCATATGGAGAGTCAGTCCTGGTGCCATAGGCGCCAGGCTCAAAGATTAAAACTTACCTGATGCAGACCATGCTGCAAACTTACCTGATGCAGACCATGCTGCAAGAGCTCCAAGCCAAACGAGGCTTGGAAGGGACTATTTTACCTAGGGACTATTTTTTTACTTGGGTGGGGCTGGGGAGGAAAACGTACCTGGGACTACTTTGGTGGGCTATTTAAACCACGCTCGAAGAGCAGCACACGATTTGCGTTATTCTGCATCCAGCAGTGTAACGCTCACCGTGCCTGCAAGTCTGCATCCAGTCTTCTGCCACGCCCGCCTCGAGTTTGGAGCTCCTAGAAAAAGGGAGAAAGAAGGAGAAAAGGTTAGAACAAGAGCAATACCTTTGATCCTTACCTGAATTCCCGATCCATCGCGCCTTCGAGCTGGAAGAAAGAAGTTATTTTATGCTCGTCGCCTCGCCTGCTGCAGCGCCGCGCTGAACTCACGGGCCTTCGCAGCATCTTCACATTTCACCACATCCTCCTGCATGTTCCCGCCGCACTCCGGCACCTAAGGAGAAGACACGAACAGCAAGGTGAGCCAAGGGAATACACAGAGGAATACCCCCCATAGACTTACCTGATTTTACCACCGGGTGTACTATTCTTCTTCACGGGTCGGCGCAGCTTCCACTGCATCCTAGCCGAACCCCGGCCCCTAAGGCGAAACAAAAGGACAGCAAGGTGAAACAAGGGACTAACAAGGGGAACCCTCCTCACCACAAAAGACTTAACTGATTTTACCGCCACAGGCATTATTCCCTGAGACTTCATACTTTCTCTCAGCGCCTGAATAAGGGAGAAAGCAACAGGTTACATATGGACATTAGTTTATCGAACTGTGTTGGATAATACAAATCCTTACCAGAACATTACCGGTTGCCACGAGGAACTCTTCAGTAGGGTCAAGCTGCAACCTGCAAGGAATCGGACAAGAGTGAAAGTCAGGCATTTGAACTCTTACGAACTACATACTTACGGCGTCTTGCTGGGAATATCGGAGTCAATATTGTCCTGGAACTCACCAATTCCTTCGAGCCAGTGAAGCAATTGGTTATCTACGCGCCCCTGCGCTCAATGCAGGATGGAGAGCTCATCTTTTCAAATCATCAGGTGAGACTATAAGAGGGGACATCCAAGGTGATCAGTGGGGAGAACAGCGGGGTGGGGGGATTTACGGTCAACTCCACGGGTGGTTAATTCCCTTTCTCCATTTGCAGAAGAATATTCCTACGGGCCAAGCAAACGAAGCTAGGTGGGCCAGTCCAGGCGGTCATCTCGGCCCCACGCGTCACATTGGTGGAGACCGCAGCAGTCCAGTCCAGATCGACGCCTCTGTGGGAGCCAGGTGAGCGTAACAGAACGCGAAGCCTACCTACAAATTCCCACCCGGGCGTTATGGATACCTCAGAGACTGACCAATTGGCCCAATTACTAGGGGAACTGAGGGCCGAAGTGCATTCCGCCCGTCAAGAAACCAATGCCTTTAGGAGGGAACTGATTTTGTCAAAGGAGCGAACTGATGACCTTGCTAGGCAACTATTGCAAAGCCAGGCTGGACAAGCACCCCTACCTGGTTCCGGGGGAAATCCAGCTCCTGTGTTATCGAGTAACCCAGTGAAAATAAACCTACCTGGAAATATTCCATTAGCTCCACCCGAACGCTTTGGTGGAGATCCCAAAAGGTTTGCCGTGTTTATGAACCAATGCCGCTTGCACTTTTTATGCAGACCTGGAGCCTTCCCAAACGACCAACCCAAGGTAGCCTTTGTATTGTCATATCTCAGCGGCAGTGCAGCTGATTGGTCAATTCCACTAGTTACTCAGGATGACCCAATTCTTCGGGATTTTCAGGGCTTTCAAACGAGCATGGAAAGACTATTTGCCCGGCACTCCCAAGGACAGGCCCTGGATAACGAACTTTTGTCCCTACAACAGGGTAACCAGGACCTTCTATCTTACATTGCGACCTTTAATAGGTTGATAGTGGAAACTGGATGGCCTGAGGTAAAACGAATCATGTTATTTCATCGAGGGCTTTGAGGAGAACTCAAGGATGTCTTGGCTCAAGTCGTGAACCCAGCTCAAGACTGTGCTGAATATATAGACTTAGTGGTCCAGTTAGATCACATACTTCAGAACAGAAAGGCTGATTGAGCCAAGTTTGAGAATCGGGTGTTGGTCAAAACCCACGCTAACCCCAAAGGAGCAGAGGCTTCAGAACCCATGCAAATCGGAGGGGTTAAAGGACCCTTAACCCAGAACGAAAGAGAAAGGAGACGGCAAATGCAATTGTGTCTATATTGTGGAACCTCTGGGCATTTTCTGTGGGATTGCCCTGTAAAACCACCCAAGAAGGTGGTACAAGCTGCTGATAAAAGCCATATGGAGTCAGACTTGGGAAATGACCACGCCCGACAAGCATATAGGTCCGCTTGCCGAGCTTGAAAAAGGATAGTCAGACCTTGCATTTCATCATACCAATGGTCCTCGTAGATCCAGTGCAGCCATCGCATATGCACGCAGTAAGGGCGTACATTGATAGCGGGGCCATAGGACACTATGTGGACTACGAATTGGCTTCCAGGATGAATCTGCCTCTCTGCCGAAAAGCCACCTCAGATGTCATCATCACAGTTGATGGAACTGAAATTGCCTCTGGGCCTGTAACTCATTCCACCGCAGAGATGACATTATTGGGTCCGGATGGGCATCGAGAGGCTATTGTGTTTGATCTAATCAAGGCCCCACAGTTCCAAATAATACTGGGGATACCTTGGTTGGAAACACATAATCCTTGTATTGATTGGCGAGAGAAGAGAATAACTTTCCCGGATTGTGCGCAAACCTGTTACCCAAAAAGAAATCTGAGCGCAGGCCTGGCCACAGTAACCACAGCAGTCATGCAACTACCTCCTGAATACCAAGAATTCCAGGATGTCTTTCAAAAAAGAACAGGCAAACACCTTACCTCCTCACAGATCGTACGATTGCCAAATCGATCTCATACCCGGTGCACAACCCCCTTGTAGCAGGATCTATGCCCTTACGGAACCTGAGAACCTTCACCTACGACAATACTTAGACCAGTACCTTGCCAATGGCTTTTTTCGCCCATCTAAATCCCCTGCATCTTCAGCTTTGTTCTTCGTGCCCAAAAAGGAAGGTGACCTCAGAACATGCATAGACTACCGCGCATTGAACCAGATAACTGTTAAGAACCAATACCCATTGCCTCTGATCCCTGAAGTACTAGACCAAGTGAAGGACGCTTGCATATACACTAAATTAAATCTCCGGGGGGCATACCATCTGGTACGTGTAAAAGAGGGCGACAAATGGAAGACTGCTTTCTGCACTAAGTATGGGTTATTCGAATACCAGGTGATGCCTTTCGGGTTGTGCAATGCACCTGCAGCCTTCCAATACTTCATGAACGATGTCCTTCGTGAACTCATTGACGTTTGTGTTGTCGTATATATTGATGATATTCTAGTATACTCCTCTTCAGAATCTGACCATGTGAAGCACGTCCGAGCAGTGCTTGAGAAATTGCACCAGCACAAACTATATGCAAAACTGGAAAAATGCGTTTTTCATGCCACAGAAGTTGAATTCCTTGGGTTTATCCTGACCCCAGAGGGAGTCCGAATGGACTCACGAAAGGTGTACGCAATCCTTAAGTGGCCATCACCAAGTTGAGTTAAAGGCATACAAAGTATGCTCGGCTTTGCCAATTTCTACCGCAGATTCATCCCAGATTTTTCACATGTTGTACATCCCATCACAGCACTCTTGCGAAAAAATAAACGCTTTATGTGGACTGAAGAAGCTGAAAATTCCTTCCAAGAGCTGAAAGCGAAATTCATGTCTGCACCTGTATTAAAGCACCCGCGCCCTGAACTTCCATACATAGTGGAAACTGATGCATCCAGTCTAGCCATGGGAGCTGTCCTGTCTCAAAGAGACCCTGAAACTGGGCAGCTTCACCCAGTAGCGTTTTGGTCCAGAAAGTTCTCGGCACCTGAGTTAAACTATGCGGTTACCGATAAGGAGTTATTAGCCATTAAATCCGCCTTCAAGGCTTGGCGGCACTATCTTCTCGGTGCCAGGCATACCATTACTGTGATCACCGATCACCGGAACTTACAGTATTTAAAGACAGCCAAGGCCCAATCGTCACGTCAACTCCGATGGGCATTGTTCTTTGCCGAGTTCGATTTCGTGATAACCTATCGACCAGGTTGTAAGAATGGTAAAGCAGACGCCTTATCCCGAATAGGGATGGCAGAGGCAGAAGTGAACCCTGAACCAGTACCTATAATTCCGAACAAAGGATTCTTGGCATGACTACTCTACAGACTCTATAGGACATTCAGGTAAAGATCCAGCAACTCTTTGATTCTACAGCCTTGCAGGACTGGGTAAAGAAAGGCCCGGACTACTCTGTCACCAATGATCTGCCTTATTACCAAGGACGGCTATTTCTGCCACACAAGGAACTACAAGAGCTAGTGATTTCCCATTATCATGATACCCTAATGTAGGGGCACCCAGGTATTGCAAAAACTGAAGCTAAAATTAAAAGAGAATTCTGGTGGCCCACCTGGCGAAAGGATATTAAATCATTTGTGATGTCTTGTGGCAAATTCGCCCAAAACAAAAGTCAAAAGAAAAAACCAGCTGGACTCTTACAACCTTTAGACATTCCGCCTACACCATGGCACACCTTATCGTTAGACTTTATTACTGATCTACCCCCATGAAATGGATTTAACACCATTCTAGTTATTGTGGATCTTTTTTCCAAGATGGCCCACTTTATTCCTTTGAAGGGATTACCTTCTGCTTCAATCCTGGCCAAGGAGTTCCTCGAAAACATTGTTCGCATACACGGATTTCCGTCCGTATTGGTCTCTGATCGGGGCAGTCAATTCATTTCACATTTTTGGAAAAAATGCTGTCAATTGGCGCAAATCGATGTGAGGCTATCGACCAGTCACCACCCCCAGACCGATGGTCAAACGGAGAGGACCAACCAGACTCTTGAACAATACCTGCGTTGTATGTTACATCAGACGGAGAGTAATTGGAAAGACATTCTTTGGATTGCCGAATATGCATACAATAATTCAGTACACTCTGGAACTGGACAAAGCCCCTTTTATACCTTATATGGGCACCATCCTTGAACCTCAGACCTTGACTCACCCCAAGACTTAGAAATGCCCGCAGTGGACCATCTGCATGCTACGATTACACAAGCCTTTAAGGAAACAGCTACACATTTAAAACAGGCGAAAGAAAAATACAAGAAAGATGCTGATCGGCATAGAAGTGATTCTCCACAATACCAAATAGGGGACCAAGTATGGTTAGCCACAAAACATATACCTCTAAAGGCAACACAAACCTTTAACCCCAGATATTTGGGACCTTACTCTATTAAGGCCATTATCAACCCGGTGGCTGTCAAGTTGGACTTACCTGCTAATATGTGAATTCAACCCGTCTTTCATGTGTCACTTTTGAAGCCAGTACAACCAGGGACAAGACTAACCAAGCCACCAGACCCCATCCTTGTAGATGGAGAACCCGAATTTGAAGTTACGAACATCCTGGATTCCAGGCTGATGAAGTCAAAACTTTTTTATTTAATCGACTGGAAAGGTTACGGACCACAGGAAAGGTCATGGGAACCTGGTGCCCATGTTCATGCACCCCGATTGGTGAAAAAATTCCACCGAAATTTCCCAGACAAACCGAAACCACAGGGAAGAACGACTTTAGGAGGGGCCTTGGGGGGGAGTGCTGTCATGATGCCTACCCCCGGGGACCCAGATCAAGTCCAGCAACTCCGGAAGCAGGCATCAAGTTACCCCAAGCAAGCCCAACAACCCCCGCTAGGGGCTATTTGGGTGCAGTCCTGGCGCCTATGGCGCCAGGCTCATATGGAGAGTCAGTCCTGGCGCCATGGGCGCTAGGCTCATAGATTAAAACTTACCTGATGCAGACCATGCTGCAAACTTACCTGATGCAGACCATGCTGCAAGAGCTCCAAGCCAAACGAGGCTTGGAAGGGACTATTTTACCTAGGGACTATTTTTCTACTCGGGTGGGGCTGGGGAGGAATACTTACCTGGGACTACTTTGGTGGGCTATTTAAACCACGCCCGAAGAGCAGCACACGCTTCGCGTTATTCTGCATCCAGCAGCGTAACGCTTTCCATGCCTGCAAGTCTGCATCCAGTCTTCTGCCACGCCCGCCTCGAGTTTGGAGTTCCTAGAAAAAGGAAGAAAGAAGGAGAAAAGGTTAGAACAAGAGCAATACCTTTGATCCTTACCTGAATTCCCGATCCATCGCGCCTTCGCGCTGGAAGAAAGAAGTTATTTTATGCGTGTCGCCTCACCTGCTGCAGCGCCGCGATGAACTCACCGGCCGTCCAACATCTTCACATTTCACTGCATCCTCCTGCATGTTCCCGCCACACTCCGGCACCTAAGGAGAAGACACGAACAACAAGGTGAGCCAAGGGAATACACAGAGGAATACCCTCCATAGACTTACCTGATTTTACCACCGGGGGTACTATTCTTCTTCACGGGTCGGTACAGCTTCCACTGCATCCTAGCCGAACCCCGGCCCCTAAGGGGAAAGAAAAGGACAGCAAGGTGAAACAAGGGACTAACAAGGGGAACCCTCCTCACCACAAAAGACTTACCTGATTTTACCGCTGGAGGCATTATTCCCCGAGACTTCATACTTTCTATCAGCGACTGAATAAGGGAGAAAGCAACAGGTTACATATGGACATTATTTTATCGAACTGTGTTGGATAATACAAATCCTTACCAGAACATTACCGGTTGCCACGAGGAACTCTTCAGTAGGGTCAAGCTGTAACCTGCAAGGAATCGGACAAGAGTGAAAGTCAGGCATTTGAATTCTTACGAACTACATACTTACGGCGTCTTGCGGGGAATATCGGAGTCAATATTGTCCTGGAACTCACCAATTCCTTCGAGCCAGTGAAGCAACTGGTTATCTACGCGCCCCTGCGCTCAATGCAGGATGGAGAGCTCATCTTTTCGAATCATCAGGTGAGACTATAAGAGGGGACATCCAAGGTGATCAGTGGGGTGGGGGGATTTACGCTCAACTCCATGGGTGGTTAATTCCCTTTCTCCATTTGCAGAAGAATATTCCTACGGGCCAAGCAAGCGAAGCTAGGTGGGCCAGTCCAGTCCGTCATCTCGGCACTACTTGTCACATAGGTGGAGACCGCAGCTGTCCAGTTCAGATCGACGCCCCTGTGGGAGCCAGGTGAGCGTAACAGGAGTGGGACCCCTGACGTGAGGAGCAGAAGGCTGTACAATCCATGCTTCTGAGAAGCCTTTGAATGCGACCAGTGATTTTCTATTGTGAAACTCCATGCACAAGTGTTTAAACTTGGTTGTTCGAGGTATACTTTGTATCAGAGTGGTTGCATGTTTGAGGAAGCACGTTTTCGAAGGTCTATGATTCAATCCATTGTCCAATAATGAAGGACTAGGACTACTTTGTATGGGAGTGGTCGTGTGTGGGAGAAAACACGTTTTCAAAAGTCTCTGAAGGGTGTACATTTTGTTTGAAGTGAACTAAGGAAATATTACAACACGGGTTGAATGAAAGGTGTTCTGAGTACAAATCATGTTTCTTGAATATTGAACTGAATGAAAATCTTAACAAGTGCAACCCGAGCCTATTGAACAATGAACTGAGTACAATCAGTGTTTCTTGAATATCGAACTGAGTGAAAATCTCCCAAAAGACCATAACTGTTACATACGAAGTTCTTTAAGTTACTTAAAGCTTTGAAGATTATTCCAACACACTCACAATTTACGCATTGAAAACCCACCATAAAAAAAAAGTTTAATGAGTGGCAAAGAAGGCTAAAAGAATAAGTGATATTTTTGTGCTGCTGAGATTAAGTCTTGAGGAAGGGAACCCTGAGACGTGAGACATTTATTGACTTGAGGCTGTAGTCTCATGGTTGTTTAGTGCTTGGAATTGTGATACTTGGAACTTGGGGAAGGGAACCCCGATTATTGTTTAAAACTGTATCATTCTGAACTCAAGAGAGGTACATTTCAGACTTTTTGACTGGAACTGTTGTATACTTGGGGAAGGGAGCTGAAAGGAAGCTGTGAGCTGGAAGAGGCACAGAATGTATGTTAGACATTGTTTCCTTTGATCACTGACATCCCTACACATTGTATAGATTACCTGTGAGGGCAAGTGTAGGTTTTGGACACAGACAGATTCTTCAGTTGAACTCTTTGACTCAGATGTTCCTTAGTTTTATTTAGGTAGGGAAATTCCACCTTAGCATAGGGCAAGTTAGGCCTTACACCATCCTGACTTTTATGCTAATAAAAGTGTTTTGTTTAAATAGTGAATCTGGTGTCTGAATCTTGCTTTATGATGCCTTTACAATGTATGTGGAGGAAGGGGGCATGACAGCTTCAATTATTGAAGAAATAGTACAACAAGCATCTCTGTACCACAATTGGAGTATTTGGTGAGCATCCGCCTCATGGAGAATCACCACGCCTTCCAAACTCAAGACCTGGCTCATCACTTCTGCATCTTGATTGACCTAGTCTGCCTCTTGGGTGAACTATTACCCCCTGACAGGTAAGTGGGGGCATCAATGAGTCAACTGAGGAGACAACACGACCGTACCGAGTATGCACAGAAAGGATTCCAGTCAACCCGCATGACACGATCTGCATTCACTCGTCACAACTACATATCAGTCATGTCTCACTGGTACATATTGCACTCCATCTCAATTGAAGATAGCCATATTCCTCCCAGGACACAGCCACCCACTGCATACATCTGCAATAATCCACTAATCATATCACACATCACCTCTGCCATTAGAATGCATCTGAGTACCACGAAATAATTTGGTCTAGCTGGGCACATAGTCAGTATCCTTGACTCGCATACTCTCCCGAATGCCCACCACAGCACCCATCCACTAGTCAGATCACCATGGGTCACTAACCTACCTTTGTTTTGGCTAAAATGCACACACTTATTCTAAAATCCTCATCAATTTCTCCTACCTCGGACTTCGGTCCTCCAAGGGCGTTGACCCATAGCTCTTTGAGGCCATACCAATGGCATTAGAAGCTATACAAATGCCATATAACCTAACATAATGTGATAAAGGAAGCTGAGAAAAGTGACTGGTTGTCATGGCATACAAGCCCCTTTTCAGGGCTGGGAAAGAAATTAGTAGCACGTACATTGTATGCTATATGTATCATTTTATTTCTCTAAGTGGCCATACCTTTCGACCAATGTACCGATTGCAAAGGTGTTCAGATCAAATAACTCCGAGCAAATGCACCATTTTATACCATCAAGATTGATGCCATGACAAAAGTTTGAGAGAGAAAAGAAATTTGGGGAATGTTGGAAATGTGTGACCTAACATCTACTAAAATATGTCTTACTCATGTGCTTTTATCTCCAGACAAAGGAATGTGGTGAAAGGTGTCCTGACAGTGTGTCAGGCTTGGGCGCAGATGTGGGGAATGTGGTTTCCGCCTCTGAAGCCTAATTTCCAGCATTCAATTTCAAGCATGATGAGCTGCTGCGAACAAAAGCGAACATCTTTGTGGTTGTCAGGACATTCATACCCACAGCTGCCCTTACCTGTAAACACTGCATGCTGTGACAAATTGGAACTGAGTAGCCCTATATAAGGGCTTGCCGTGGGAAAGTCAAAATCGGGGGAATGTTTTGTAATCTTGTGTGAACTAGAAGGAAAGTCATTTCCTTGGCCCAAGACTGAGATCAGCAATAGTTTGTGGCAATCCATCCAAGATGAATTTACTAAGAAAATAGGTGGTGTCAATCCATCCAAGATGAATTTACTAAGACAATGGCCCTCATCAGGAGGTTGGAGGTAACCATGCCGCTTTTAGCGGCATGGTTGCCTCCTTACCGCAATCCGGGCCCGGGTCCCTCGAATGAGGATTTACCGGGCCATCGCAACCTTGGCGGACCCGGTAATTCCCCGTCCGAGGAACCCGGACCCGGTCCATCCCCATTCCCATTCGAACCCACATAGGGCTCAATGGGAATGGGGATGGAGCTAACAATGGGCCCTTTAAAGACGGGCCCATTGTTAGCTCCTTGGTGTCCTCCCGGGATACGGTATGGACGCCTGGTTTTTCCAGGTGCCCATTGCGGGTCCCGTGAGGAGACCTTGTGGTAGGGTGGAATGGGTTTACCAGCACCGGCACCTTTACCGGTGCCGGTAAACCCATTCCGCCAACCTTATGATGAGGGCCAATATAATCTCATCAACAATCCATTAGCAATGGACAATTGCTACTGGAGAAAGTCTCCTCTTACCCAGTTGCATCTCTGGTATTTACTGGAGTGTCCTTCTCGGACCAGCCTAAGTTTACCTTTAACAGGAAAGAGAGAGTAAAGTTCTCACTACTGTGGCGGGTCTGAATCCCACCACATGCTTGGGAGACTCCTGTCCATCTACCAACATTAAAGACTCTTTAGGCCTCCTTGTTCCATGGTTTAACAGGAATGTTAATGCATCCTTTGTTGGATCTTGGGTGCCTGACAATCTTAAGGAGGCTTGGATTACTCCCCTTCTCAAGAAGGACAATCTTCATCCCTGTAATCGACAGTAACTACCGGCCTATTACAAATGTTCCTTTCCTTTTGAATATTTTAGATAAGATTGCATACGTACAACTGCAGGAGTTCATGGAAACTCATAATGTACTGGGATTATGGCAATCGGGATTCCGGTCTAAGCATGGGAAAGAGACAGCTCTATTAGATCTAAAGACCAATATTGATGGCATTATTGATAACTCTTTTAATGCTGCTGGGTATGTCAGCCACATTTGACCTGGTGGAACATGTACTGCTCGCCAGAAGACAAAGAAATTGGG
Source organism: Ambystoma mexicanum (assembly GCF_040938575.1). Classification (NCBI taxonomy): domain Eukaryota; kingdom Metazoa; phylum Chordata; class Amphibia; order Caudata; family Ambystomatidae; genus Ambystoma; species Ambystoma mexicanum. Next base: position 1,204,475,974 of record NC_090923.1, on the reverse strand, counting down.
AGATGCTCTGAAAGTGCCACCACTTTGATTGAGTACTTTTTGTGGCCACGGTCTGCATGTGTCACAGTGGGTGATTGCCAATCTGCCCCCGTTCTTCTCACTTGTGCGAAACTACAGGGCTGTTATCTTTCCCAGACTCTCTTTAATATCTATACAAAACCTTTGTTTGATTTACTGGACAGTCTTGGCGCCTGCTAACTAACTACGCAGATGATACCCAGATTTTATTAGAACTGTCAGTTGATCATGCTTTGGATTCTTTGGACATCAACAAAATGTACTTGTCAATCGAGTCTTGAATGTCATTGAACTCTTTGGCACTGAATTATAACAAAACTGAGCTGTTGATTATTGGCTTGGGCCCTAGGCTAAGGATACTTGACCCTTCTTATAGTCAATTTGGAATAGCTGGCTGCCTTATCTCAGTGGGCCCATATGTTAAAACCGTAGGAGTTTTTTTTACTCACAATTGTCGTTTAACAAGCACACTGCCTACATACGTTCCTCTTGTGCCTACACTACTAACTTGCTTAGGTAGATTCACCCTTATCTCTCTGAGGAAAATAGAGCCTTGGTAGCTTCAGCCCTTTTTTATTCTATGTTAGACGTTTGCAATAGCCTGCTGTTGGGTACCTCGTCGGCTAATTTGAAAAAAACTGCACGACCATTCAGAATGGGGCTATCCAGGATGTGCGCGATCTGGGTAAACAGGACTGCATTACTGCAGCAAGACGTGACCTGCATTTTTTGCCTGTTAAATACAGAATACAACACATAGCCCTTACTTTTACTCACAAATGCCTTTTTGGCAATGTGTCTCGATACATTTCTGATCACCTGAAGGTGGCTCCTTTTAGGAGAGTTCTTCCTTCCAATGCTAATAGTCTGTTACATCAGCCACAGTTTAAGCTGAAAATATATGGAGGAGTCAGATTTGACTCTTGGGCCCCTAATATGTGGAATGAGCTCCCAGTCACACTGAGGAATATACCTTGCCTGAATGTCTTTAAGAGAGCAATTAAGACTCATCTTTTAAATAGAGGAGTTGATTAATGCTTCTTCTCGATTGTTCCTCCCTTGATCTTTTAGACTTGTCTGTTTTGTCTCATATCTGTTTCATGTGCACTCTGAGGCCTTTGGGCGTGTAGCGTGTTACAAATAATAAAGTAAAGTAAATTGAGGTAGAGTCGCTGTTTGCCTGCCTTGGAGCACATGCTTTTGCTAAAACATCGTTCTCCTCTCCTGTTGGTGTTCTGGTAAATTATTGTGCTTGGTGTGAGTGAGTGGTGAGGTCTGGTCCCCTGGGTCGAGTGCTGACTTCAGAAGGAGAGGAAGATCCTCGTGGCAGGGGGACATCCTGCTCCCCAAAACAGGTACTGCCCTTTGAGTAGGCTAGGACAGGTGTCTAGGCCCACTCTTTGGGATGTGTTCGGTTGGATTCTGCCATTGTACTCAGTGTATTAGGCAGCGGTCTGAACAGACAGGGACTGGAATCACACTCGGTCCATATATGTGTGGTGCTGGTGCTCTGGTTGGGGGCAGTGCAGAGATGATAAGCATTCCTGTAAGTACAAGCACGTGGAGCAAGCTTCTGCATAGGAGCCTGAATCCTCTGTGCACCCACAAACTCCCCTCCCCCTTGGGGCGGAAGTGTAAGAAGTCTGGTAGGAAGATTTCTGTCTCTGGGGAGTGGGTGCAGAAGATAATGCTGAGAGCTTTAAAGAAAGCTCAGGAGCACAGGTAGAAAGCCAAGAACACAGTTGATTTGTCATCCTCATTGAATTTGTTCTTTTCATGTGGAAGTCTAGTTGCTTTTGTTGTGGCATATGAACCACAGACTCTTCAGGTAGATTTGTAAGCGTCTTTAATGGCAGTCAGCAAAGCAGCCTACATATAATCCACAAGACATGACACAAAACCAATGATAGAACTGTATATAGCGCCACAACCGCCATTCCTGGGCTTACAGGGTTTTTATTCTATGGAAAAGAGTGGAACATGAATCGTACAGTGGCACCAGTATATAGTCTTTCAGCGTGCAATACAGGTTCTCCCCATATAGTATGGAGATGGAGCGCTTCTCACACCTTGGATAGTATACATTGCAAATGCAACATAGAGAGTCAGTTACATTTCTCACGACTGCGGTTTCTACTATGCCTATGGTTCTCATATGTCCGCAGTGCCTGTCCACCTAATATTGCCAATTCTACCTGCTGAAGTCATCTTGCCTAGCAAGGCAGTACTCTAAAACATGCTGCTAGTGCCAAACAGGAACTACAGCAGAAGCAAGTAATGTTGAAGCGAGCCACATCTAGCGGAGTACCTAGAATATATTTCAGTTAAGACATTCACACAATGACATAAGACAATGGGCCTCATTAGGAGGCTGGCGGCCGCGGAAGGAATGGTGCCGGTAAGGGACCGGCACCGTTCATTCAGGGCCGCCACATTACGAGGTCTGCAGCGGGTCCCGCTCTGGACGCCTGGCCAGACCAGACGTGCAGAGCGGAACCTGCTAGCAGACCAGGATGCTAACAACGGGCCTTTCATTAGCAGGCCCGTTGTTAGCATCCTCCCCATTCACATTGAGCCCTATGGGGCTCAAATGGTAATGGGGATGTACCGGGTCCGAGTCCCGAGAATGGGAAATTACCAGGCCCACTAAAGTCGGCATGTCCTTGTAATTCCCTATTTTTGGGACCCGGACCCAGTACCCGGTTTGGGGGTAGCCATGCCGGTAAGAACGGCATGGCTACCCCCAAACTCCTAATGAGGGCCAATGCATTCATAGGCAATAAGGCACAGGATAAGATGGCAGCCATGGGTGGCTGTGGTTTCATAATGGGAAGTTGGAGGAGTACATAAACAGATAACCAAATTAAATTCCTGCCACCACACTTCTCAGAGCATGACTGTAACTACAGGCAGAAGTACCTGGATATAGAGGCACTGACAAGGGTGCTGCAGCAGGTGGCTGATGGCATGGTATTCTCCTGTTAGGAGGTACCTGGAATATTAGGGGACCTGAAGGTTGGATAGCTCAAGATGTCCCCCCCACACTGGGGTTGCCTCTGCTCCCAGAAACAAAGAACATGGTTTTATCAGACTAGACAAACTGGAGGAGGCCTCTCTAGCCTGCTTCATGGACAAAATATATCCATTGAGAGGCGAGTAAACATCTTTGTCTGAGGCTGTGGAGATTGAGGCGATATTGCTAGCTTGGTGGGTAGATTGTCCATAGCGACTGAAGAAGTGGCTGTTCATGTTGCAGTGGATCAAAAGGTGGATGCTTCATTAAAGAAGTTCGTTGCTGGTGAACATTTGGCTCTGAAGGTGAGTGCGTATGTGTCCTATTCTGCTCAGATTGTCTTTGGAGTGCATACCGTGGTTTTGTCAAAGGAGATTAATTAATTGTGATTTACTTTGAGAGCATCACTTAGGGGGAAAGTACATATTTATATGTGTTTTGAGGGTTAGAGGGTTTGGAAGGTGTGGGCGATAATGGCTGAGAAGGGGTGGACATGGGGGTTCTGTGAGAGGTCAGAAATGAGAGACAAAGTTGTAGGGTTCTCAACATTCACCAAAAGCAAAAGTGGTGGGATAAAGGCCTATCTGTCCCTATCCTAATGTGAAACCCCCTACCCATGAAACTAAAGCTAAAGCAAGTTGGCCTTGTGTCCAAACTATGTCTGGCCCCCACACTAACATGTACAAAAAATGTGCAGGGCAAATGTCTCTGGTTGCAATTTGTTAAATAGGGGTTGTGAACGTTAAAATAAATGATATCAACAAGGCAATCCTCATGTTCAGGAGTTGGCTTTCTTCCCCTGACCCAATCAAAGATGTCTCTTGGATATATGTAGTTCCAACAATGTTCTGTCCAAATGAGAACATTTCTCTTTTTACATGTATAAGATGTCTTCCTGGGTTTGGCAAATCAAGAATGTCTTGTCCATACAATGTTGTTGTCAGGATACCAATAGTTTATATCTCTTCCTCAGAACACTTTACTTAAAATGGCACAACCAAATGTCTCTCTCATAGAACACCTTCCTCAGGATGGCAAAACCAAAGGTTGCTTTTGTAGAACACCTTTCTTAGGATGGCAAAACCAAAGGTCTCTATTCTAGAACACTGCTTTCATAATTGCAAAATCCCAAATGTCTCTTTCATTAGACCACTGCTTCAGAATAGTAAAACCAAATGTATTTATTATTAGACCACTGTTTTCAGATTTGCAAAACTTAAATGTCTCTTTCTTTCAAAATTGCAAAACTCAAATGTCTCTTCCATTAGACCACTGCTTCAGAATGGCAAAACCAAATTGTCTTTTACTACAGCATTCAATGTATTCCTTTGATATCCTGGTTTACTCTCCTGACAGGAATACCTCTTTAGCTTCACAAAGCAAACGTCTTGATATCCTGGTTCACTCTCCTGCCGGGAATACCTCTTTAGCTGCACAAAGAAAACATATTGATCTCCTGGTTTACTCTCCTGCCAGGAATATGTCCTTAACTGCAAACATCCCTCCACTTTAGTTATCAGACAACCACATTTCTTAAATAACACACCATGCTGACTTCAGTGATTACTTGCACCAGACTCCCCCATGCAGCAGAGGCGTAGACAGGGTAGGGCCTGAGTGGGCAAGACCCACACTAGACAGGGTAGGGCCTGAGTGGGCAAGACCCACCCAAAATGTGTAAATGCCCACTCAGTAGTGCTGTGTGGGCATTTACAGATGTTAATATCACTGCAGTGGGCCCAACTACTTTAGCTTCAGGACCCACTTGTTAGACAATCCTGGCTACGCCTCTGCCATGCAGACATCTCAAATATGAGGGGTTGAGCAAGTTCTGCCTGCCAACCTTTTCAATTTCTCTTGGCTCTTGGCAATGCTTGTTTCAGATTTTCCCCAACTGACATCGCAGGTCAGGAGGGCTGCACAACTTCTGTCTCTCAATCACAACTCAGGCCATTCTGTTCTCCTTTGAGCTTGCTCTCTCTCAAGCTCCCCCTCGAACTCTCTTCTCCTGCAACCCAGCTTTTACACACCTGCAGGTGATTAATAGGTTGCAGGTGTAAGCTGAGGGTTTGCCTTTCCTGACTTGCCTGACCTCAATTAAATGAGTTCATGGGACATGGCTGACCTTCAGGCCTTTTCTTCGTGTCAGTACTTGAATGGTAAAGGGAGGTAAACTTCATAGCTCCTAGTGGTCTCTTCCTCGTCCCAGTATTACTATGCCTTTCAAAGGGAGAGGAAAGTGTAACACTTTTGCAATGGCCCATAAAGGTCAGATGAAGATTAGTTTGACAATCTTGAGGAGAAGGGGGATACCATGATTTATTCTTAAATATCCCATCTTTATTCTTTCTCTTTTTTTGTTTATCCTGGCTGGTATAATGCTGATTCCTACCCTTCTCATAACCATGGGACTATATGAACAATATCCTATTATTACTTCTGGGATAGGCATACCTTTCGAATAGGAAGAGCTACAATAATGTGTCTCACCTATGGGGCTCTCAACTCCAATCGCCGAGGACCCTCTATGCAGGTGATCCTCCCTTGCTTGTACACCCCCCAGGGGCAGGATCCAAAAGCGAAGGCCTTTCCCAGGCCACCTGTATAGAGGACCCACAGGGAGCCGAAGTGAGAAAACCCTCAGGTTTCTCACAGTCTGCGCACACATATCCTCCCAGAGTTCATCAGTAATGTATATCTGCAGGTCCCATGCCCATTTAGGCGAGTATTTGACTGGCGTTATCGAATGGTTCTGGATCATACGGTACATAGAGGACACCAACTCCCAGTTTTCTCTTGCACTTAAGATGTATCCCAACATTGTGTCACTGTGCTGTGCCCAGGCCAGCATGCTGCAACCATAGCGAGGGTTTGTGCTGTACGGATAGTGGGATGTCACTGGTGGAGATGAAATTCCCCTCCAAATACATATCTGCCAGCGTGTGAAACCCATATTGCGCTCACAGTTTTTGGGAACCAGCATCTGCTCGGGGCAAGGAAGGCACACAGTTCCAGAGGGGGAGATCCCTATGGTATGGAATGGTCATGCCATTCTCCTTCCAGAGTTTGGGCCAGGCCAGTGCTGCTATGCGAGCCGTGTCAAACTCACAGCTGTCGACACCTCGGGCGGGGAAGATTAAAGACCTAAGGTCTCTGTCACCAGCACAATAAGCCTCTAGCTTAACATGTGGGTTTGAGCAGACCCTCAGAGAACCAAAAGGCAGAAAACTACGCCTGGGCTGCTACCCAATATAGATAGAAGTTGGGGTCGCAAAACCTCCCTTCTCATATGGTTGCGATAATGTGGCACACTTAAGATGCACTGCCCCGGAGTGCCATACAAACTGACATATTTCTGCCTCTCGGTCCTGGAAGAATGCCCGGCCAGGCCACGAGGGGACATTAATGAAGAGATAGGGCGTCATTACACGTAGTGCGGTAAACCATGGTGCTACTAGCACCATGGTTCATGCCGGTAATTTACCTTGGAGGAAAGGGGAATTACCGCCCTATTCCAAGGTTGGGAAGGCGGTAATTCCGCCTTCCTCCATTGCCCTTCCCCATTCCAATTTTGGCCCCATAGGGCTCTATGGGTATGGGGAAGGCGCTAATTACGGTACCGCAAATTGTGGTACCGTAATTAGCACCCTGGTCCCTTTGCGGGTTGGTTTTTAACGCCTGCTAAAAAGCAGGCGTTAAAGTACCAACCCGCAAAGGGACCTCGCAGTAAGGCGGTAAGGGTTTACCGGTACTGGTGCCCTTACCGGTATCGGTAAACCCTTACCGCACTACGAGTAATGAGGCCCAGAGAGGAGTTTAGGGAGCATGGTCATCTTAATGAGCGCTATCCTGCCAGCAATAGTGTTGGGTAGCCAGGCCCAACCCTTAATTTAAGCCGCCAGCTGCGTCATATATGCCGCATAGTTACAGTCGTGCATCTTAGCACCCTGTCAGGCGATCACAACGCCCAAGTATCGGATGGTGGAGGGGGACCAGGTGAACCCATGCAGGTCGCGAAGCTCTGCGGTGGCATCCATAAGGGGAAAGAGCTCGGACTTGCTGCAGTTTACACATCGGCTAGATACCTCCCCAAAACCCAGGATATCTGCCATAATAGACACCAGATGTGTGTGGGGATCTCTGACATATACCCATGCATCATCAGCATAGAGGGAAATCATTTCTGTTATGCCCATCAGATGGAGCCCATGGTGCTTGTGGTTATGTCATCTCAAATCCGCCAGTGGTTCAATGACAATAGCGAATATGAGGGGTGACAGGGAAGTCCTGGCGCATGTCTCTGGCAATAGCTAATTTTGGAGACAGTGTGCCTCATTACGGGTCCGACGGTAATCATGCCGGACCCCTAAATATTTACAGGCGCCTAACTTGCCTGTAACATCGGGATATTACAATCCTGGTGGTCCAGAAAGTCAGGTGCCGGTAAATAGTAATTCCCCATTCCCATAGAGACAATAGGACTCTATGGGAATGGGGAACACGGAAGCATGAGCACCATTATTAACGGTGCCAGTGCTTCCATGACAGTCTGCCTACCGTGGCTGCTATGTCCGGCAGGGTCAGACCTGTCGGGCATGGCGGCTCCGGCAGGCAGACCTGTAGTATACCGGTCTGGAAACAACAGTGCCGGTAAGCTTGCCAGCACCGTTGTTTCCGGACCGGCATGCTTGTAATGAGGCCCAGTGTTCCGTTTCTGTTGACCCTAGCCATCAGTGTCGTGTATAAGAGGCTCAGATAGGACAGAAACCCCAGAACGAACCCACATTTTGCTAGAACTGCATACATAAATCGCCAGGAGATTGAATCAAATGCTTTTTGAATATCTATTGCAGCTGCCACTACCTGAGCATCTGGGGCTATCTGCACTAACATTTTTAAGAGGTGCTGGAAGTTTAATTTCAACAAAAACATTTTTACATTCATTTTATTTATAAAGCGCTAAAAAAAGTCCTTGTACATAGCAGCGCTAGATGGGTCACACCAAACATAGACACTTAAGGCCCTCATATGGACATCATGAACCGGAAAGCAAGGGGTGCTTAGTAAAAGAGGATTGTTTCCAGACCCTGCTTAAAGCGCACCAGCAAGGAGCATGATTTTAGGTCTGGCGATAGGGCATTCCAACATATCAGTGACCAGTGATAGTTTGGTCTTTGGGGTTTGTAGCAGACAGGAATTGTTTGACCTCAGTGTTCTCCTATTAGGAAGCCATGAAAGTCTATCTGATAGGTAAGCTGGGCTTTTCCCATGTAGACAATTGTGTGTAATGCACAATGTCCGAAATGTGATGTGTTTATCAATAGGAAGTGTGAGAAACCAGAAGGTGTCTCCCTAGCTAGTCCTCTGGGATCTGTCATCCAGGTGGCCAGGTCACGGCCATCGCTATTAGATTCAGTTCCTGGGGGTGGACCAGTGAGGGAGGATCACCTGGATGGGAGGTCTTTGGGGAGTGGGAGTGGACACTGTCGGGTGAGATGCGGTATCTCCCTTCTCTGAACACCTCAACACCTTTTCCCCAGCCTACCACGTAGGATATTCTAAAACATTGCCCCACCTTTCCGACATGATGTTCTATTGTACTTGATGGTCGTGCAGATTATTAGGACCTCCGTCCCCAAGTACCACACTGATAGATTTAGGTATTACTATCAGTGCAATCTTTGAGGCCACAGGTGAGAGTGTTGAAGGCCGGAAACGGGAACGCCGGAAGGACCCCCTGACCGCTGTAAGGCAATAATGGTTAGGTCAGTTAACAGAAAACGAATGACAATGCAGTAAGGCGAATCAACGTGTGTAAGCTTACCCCAGTCTGATGGGCCGGACACTTTGAAGGGATAGGGGAGGAAGGATATCTGGGACCGGCAGGAGTATCACAGGCAGAGGCACGAAGTCCAATCGAAATTCCAAGGACACCGGGTGTTCCGTTCAACTTAACAACGGGAAAAGGAGAATGCAATCCAAAAGAGTTCCGTGGTCGAGTAAGCCAATGTTCCAAGCAAGTGTTAGGGCAAAGCAGTTCAATCCGAGAGAGTTCCGTGGTCGAGTAAGCCAGAGTTCCAAGCAAGTGTCAGGGCAAAGCAGTTCAATCCGAGAGAGTTCCGTGGTCGAGTAAGCCAATGTTCCAAGCAAGTGTCAGGGCAAAGCAGTTCAATCCGAGAGAGTTCCGTGGTCGAGTAAGCCAAAGTTCCAAACGTGATAACTAAACGCTATGCAGCACTCAAGGAATGAGGCAGCTGTGAAGCGTTTGTTGATTGTTTCCTTCGTTCTTTTAACAGCATACAGGGATCACGTGATTCTGCTCCGGGAGCGTGAAGTCGGATCAGGTGACCATCGTAGTGAAGGAAGCAGCCGTCGATGTAGAAGCACGTGACTCGAGGCGCTTTGTTTTTCTCCTTATGGTAACACAACGCGGCGCGCGCCCTGCGTTGTTTCGTGATCCTGTATACCAACGTTGTTTGGGATAGCAACGCCAAGGTAGGTGCCAGTAAAAGAATGGTCGCAGTCTGAACGAAGACTGGCGTGGGTTGCGGGATGTTCGAGTGTTAACCTGCGCTTGTGGTGTAGAAGCGGGAGGCTGGGAGTAAGATGTGGACCTGGGAGGAGAAACGGAGGACATGACAGAACCCCCCCCCCAAAGGCCCACGACCTCGTGGGCTTGACGGATGTTCACGATGGAATCGGGCAAGCAACCGCGGGGCATGGACGTCGCGAGATGGAACCCATGAGCGGTCTTCAGGGCCGTAACCCAGCCAGTCCACTAAATACTGGAGGCGTCCCCTACAGAGACGAGAACCCAGAATAGCATTGACCTCATATATATCGGGCGCAGAAACCGAAACAGGAGCAGGAGGGGCACAGATACGGGTAGTATCAGGGCAGGGCTTGAGCAGAGAGGCATGGAACACCGGATGGACCTGCCAAGCAGTTGGAACCGCAAGGCGCAAGGCAACAGGGTTGATGACCTTGACGATCTTATAGGGCCCCACAAAACGAGGAAGCAGCTTGCGGCAACCAGGGATACGGAGGTGACGTGTAGACAGCCAAACACGATCCCCGATCTTGTATTCGGGTGCTGGCAATCTCTTCCTATCAGCCACTGCCTTCATGGAGGCCTGGGATTCCCGCAGATGGACGAGGGTCTGGGCGTGGACCGTGACGAGGTCGCGGGCACACGCATCAGCAGCAGGGGTGTTTGTAGGTGGGAAATCAGGAAGTGGCAGGGTGCGGGGGTGTTGGCCGTATAGTGAATAGAACGGGGAGAAACCAGTGGAGGAGTGAAGAGCGTTATTATATGCGAATTCCGCAAGATGTAAAAGGTTAAGCCATGTGTCCTGATGTTGGAGGGTAAGGCAACGTAGATACTGCTCCAACGACTGGTTTACCCTCTCCGTCTGTCCGTCACTCTCTGGATGATAGGCAGAGGAAAACCGAACATCGATGCCCAGTAGCTTGGCCAACGCCTGCCAAAAACGAGAGGTGAATTGAGTACCTCGATCGGATACTATTACTTGAGGTAATCCAAAGAGGCAAAAGACCGATCTGAAAAACAGGCGCGCTAACGCGGGGGCCGAAGGTATCCCCGTACAGGGTATGAATCGTGCCATTTTGGTGTATGAATCCACGATCACCCACACAGTGTCATGGCTTTGTACACATGGTAGATCGGTGATTAGATCCATAGAGATCGTGTGCCACGGTTTAGGGGGTATCGGTAGAGGTCGGAGCAAGCCTAAGGGGCGACCCCTGCGGGATTTACTTTGTGCACAGATGGAGCAGGAATTAACATATACCTCGACGTCATGTCTCATAGAAGGCCACCAACACCAACGCCTCAATAGGTCTAGTGTACGGGTTTGTCCTGGATGACCATTGATAGCTGTATCATGTGACCAGTCTAGGGCCTGGTTGCGTGTGTCGGTAGTGGGCAGGAATAATTTCCCGTGTATGTAAGGCAGCCCATCCTGGAGGAACAGGTCCCACTCTGTTAACCTATGTTGATTCTGTGATACCCATTGGCGTATGGTGGCTATCATTGGCAGGGTAGGCGTGCAAACGCAAATGACGTGGTTCTTGTCTAACAACGTTTCAGGAAATACAGGAAGAGAGTCCCCCCCAGGTGAACGAGACAGGGCATCGGCCTTCCCGTGACCAATACCTGGTCGGTGTTTGATCATAAAATCGTAAGCGGCAAAAAACAAATGCCATCGCACCTGACGGCTGTTCAGGCATTTGAGTGTAGCCAGGTCTTGGAGATTCTTATGATCTGAATAGACTATCGTCTGGTGCTTGGCCCCCAGGAGATGGTGTCTCCAAGTCTGCATGGCATCCTTGATGGCCAAGAGCTCTTTTTCTGTAACGGTATAATGCACCTCAGACGAGTTGAATTTCCGAGAGTGGTATGCCACGGGGTGTAACCGACCTGTGGTTGAGCAGGGCTGGGAAAGTACTGCACCTAATGCAAACGAGGAGGCGTCTGCTTCTAAGACAAAAGGGAGTTCTGGGTCCGGGTGTTGGAGTACTGGGGCTGTGGTAAATCTAGCTTTGAGAGCATCAAATGCCTCTTGGTGTTCCGGAGTCCAAAGGTAAGGGACCAGGGGACTGGTAAGAGCGGTTAACGGGGCAGTGATGGAGGAAAACCCAGTGATGAAACGCCGATAAAAATTTGCGAAACCAAGGAAGGACTGCAGTTGTTTGAGATTAACTGGGACAGGCCACTCCGTGACTGCGCGTACCTTGGACTGATTCATAGCGAGACCCCCGGGTGTTATGTGGAAACCAAGGAAATCCACCTCATGGGTATGGAACAAACATTTCTCGGGTTTTGCGAACAGAGCATTCGCCTGCAGACGGGACAGAACTTACTTGACGTGCATGACGTGTTCCTCCAATGAAGGGGAAAAGATCAAAATGTCATCCAGATAGATCACGACATATACGTCCAGGATGTCACTGAACACGTCGTTCATAAAATGCTGAAACGTAGCGGGGGCGTTACAAAGCCCAAAAGGCATCACCAGATATTCGAAAAGACCCTGTTTAGTGCAAAAGGCCGTCTTCCACTCATCCCCCTTGCGTATGCGGATCAGGTTATAAGCCCCACGTAAGTCTAACTTGGTGTAAACGGTAGCGTGTGTTAGTTTGTCCAACAGCGTGGAGATAAGGGGAATCGGGTACCGGTTCTTTATGGTGATCGTGTTCAACCGACGGTAATCAACACAAGGACGTAGGTCCCCCTCCTTCTTAGGAACGAAGAATATGGGACTCGCAGCTGGGGAAGAGGAAGGGCGGATGTGACCAAGTCGCAGGGCCTGTTGGATGTATTCTTTCAGTGCTCGTTCTTCGGACTGAGACAAAGAATAGATACGGCCTCTTGGTACTGGAGCGTTTGGTAACAGATCAATGGGGCAATCATACGACCTGTGGGGTGGCAGGCCTTCTGCTGATACTTTATCGAATACCAAGTGGTAATCCTGATACACCGTGGGTATACCGGCTGACACCACCCCGACCGTATGTGTTAGGGAAGAGTTAGCTTCCATGGCAAGAGAAGCCACGACTCCCAGGATACTGGCAGGAGTGGGCGGGACGGCGGACTCAACTAAGTAGTAGTGTTGGCAGATTTCTGACTCGAAGGACACTTGTCCGGTACCCCAATTGATGAAGGGGTTGTGTTGTTTTAGCCATGGTATGCCCAGAATGACCCCAAACTGCGGAGTTGTGATTAGATCGAAGGATATGGTTTCTCTGTGATTACCCTGAATTATTACTTCCAAAGGGGCGGTCTGTTGCTTAATAGGGCCGGAAGCGAGAGAGGTACCGTCCACGGCCTGTACTTGTTCCGGGCGGTCTTTCTCTATGAGTGGTAGGTTGAGTCGATGGGCTAACTCAATATCAATAAAGCAACCAGTTGCTCCGGAATCTATGACGATCTGGACTGGGTGCCCCTGATCTCTGCTAGGAATCAACACAGCCTGGACCACTATGGGTTGGATGGGACCAAAAGCAAGGTCGGAGGTGATCGTTGGAGTGCTCGCTCTTACCCCCGATCTCAGGGGCGAGCCTTCCGAAAACCCGGGTTCTTATTCTTTGGGCGACGGGGACACTCCTTTACGTAGTGACCATTCGTACCGCAATAGAAACAGGCATTGCCAGAACGTCTACGTTCCCGTTCAGCTTGGGTTATGGGGCTGCGAATCCCTCCTACTTGCATGGGCTCTGGAGTTGGGTCTATCGAGGAAGAGGTCCGGTGACCAGAAAACCCCCCCTCTGCCCTACGCTCGGTTCTCCGGGCATCCACTTGTAACTTTAGGTCTACCAAGTCTGAGTAGACGGAGGGAAGCGATGGTACGACTGCTAGGGCGTCCTTCATGCCCCCACACAAACCCCGATAAAATACAACCGCCTTCTTGTCTTCTGGCCATGAGGTTTCTGCGGATAGCTGATTAAAGCGGGTTATGTACTCTATGAGTGTCTGTTTTCCTTGGGCTAGGTCTAGCAGTTCTAGATCCCGAGACTGCGCTTTGTGTCGAGTGTCAAAGACTTTCGCCATCTCATTGACCAAAAGATCGAAGTCGTATAGAGCAGGATGGTTGTTTTCTAACAAAGGGTTTGCCCAAGTCGCAGCCACACCTGAAAGATGGGAAAGGAGAAAGGCGGCTTTTGATATAGAGTCAGGGAAGGCATGTGGTCGGCATAGGAAATGAAGCTTACACTGATTTAGAAATGTTCGATACCTACTAGGGTCTCCCTGATACCTTTCCGGGGTTGCTAAGGGGAAAGGACTTGGGAGTAACACAGGGGTTGGCACTGGAGGGGCAGCAGGGGTAGTCGGAACCTGAGGCGTGGCATCCCCGAATTCAGCGTTATCAGGTAAAGGGTGTCGGGTGCTCTGTAGGGCGTCTAGGCGGTGGTGGATCGCTGTAGTGGCCGCGGCCATGTCGGATCTAAGGGTAGCGACCGCTTGCAATAGAGCGGTCACAGGGTCCCCGGCGGAGGTGTCCATAATCTAAACGACCAAGTAGGCTTCACAGTCTGTTCTATTGTACTTGATGGTCGTGCAGATTATTAGGACCTCCGTCCCCAAGTACCAAACTGATAGATTTAGGTATTACTATCAGTGCAATCTTTGAGGCCACAGGTGAGAGTGTTGAAGGCCGGAAACGGGAACGCCGGAAGGACCCCCTGACCGCTGTAAGGCAATAATGGTTAGGTCAGTTAACAGAAAACGAATGACAATGCAGTAAGGCGAATCAACGTGTGTAAGCTTACCCCAGTCTGATGGGCCGGACACTTTGAAGGGATAGGGGAGGAAGGATATCTGGGACCAGCAGGAGTATCACAGGCAGAGGCACGAAGTCCAATCGAAATTCCAAGGACACCGGGTGTTCCGTTCAACTTAACAACGGGAAAAGGAGAATGCAATCCAAAAGAGTTCCGTGGTCGAGTAAGCCAATGTTCCAAGCAAGTGTTAGGGCAAAGCAGTTCAATCCGAGAGAGTTCCGTGGTCGAGTAAGCCAGAGTTCCAAGCAAGTGTCAGGGCAAAGCAGTTCAATCCGAGAGAGTTCCGTGGTCGAGTAAGCCAATGTTCCAAGCAAGTGTCAGGGCAAAGCAGTTCAATCCGAGAGAGTTCCGTGGTCGAGTAAGCCAAAGTTCCAAACGTGATAACTAAACGCTATGCAGCACTCAAGGAATGAGGCAGCTGTGAAGCGTTTGTTGATTGTTTCCTTCGTTCTTTTAACAGCATACAGGGATCACGTGATTCTGCTCCGGGAGCGTGGAGTCGGATCAGGTGACCATCGTAGTGAAGGAAGCAGCCGTCGATGTAGAAGCACGTGACTCGAGGCGCTTTGTTTTTCTCCTTATGGTAACACAACGCGGCGCGCGCCCTGCGTTGTTTCGTGATCCTGTATACCAACGTTGTTTGGGATAGCAACGCCAAGGTAGGTGCCAGTAAAAGAATGGTCGCAGTCTGAACGAAGACTGGCGTGGGTTGCGGGATGTTCGAGTGTTAACCTGCGCTTGTGGTGTAGAAGCGGGAGGCTGGGAGTAAGATGTGGACCTGGGAGGAGAAACGGAGGACATGACACATGAACACTTTCGCACAACAGGAAAGACAATGGACTAACACCAGAGCCATTTACCTGACATTTCCCAATACAAGGGTCAGTCAAAGTCAAGCAATTGACCAGAATCACACACACCTGATGGCCCTTTTCCTTCCCCAGAGGGATAAAAGGTGGAGCATGAGAGCACAGGTCGGGCAAGGCAGATCGCACGACGTGAGGTCTAACTCAGCACAGCAGTTCAAGATTAGGAGAAAGACTGTGCATACCGAGAGGGTGGCAAGGAGAGACGCAACCTTATCATTTCCGACCAAGGCCCGTGAAACCTCTGCAGAAGGAATCACAAGACCGCAAACAATAGCCAAAGTGTGTTGCAGCAGATGTCAACGGTACACAAGACCCTCCTCCGTTGATTGGCAAGCCGGGGAGAGACGCTTGTCTCTGTGGTATGGACCTTGACTCCAAAAAGAAAGACAGCCAATCGGTTCATCACAGCCGGTGAGTCAAGGGGAGAGTCGATAAGAAAGCAAGCTGTGTTGAATGAAAAGTAGAAAACAGCTCATTTGAACTGTGAAATGCTTAAAGAGCTATTGATAGAAAAGGGGGAAAACCAGTAACAGAGTAGTCCGGCACCATGTGGGTGCTCACGTAGGAAACTCTGGGTGATTACCCGATGGTAGAAACTACCGGAACCAGAAGGCCTTGGGAAAAGGAGACATGAGGTCAAAGTGGTCATACAGGGGTCTTGTAAAATCCTCTGTACACTCGAAAGTCTTTGACCGACGGATGATTGTGAAGATAAAATAAATTAATCCCGCTTGGTGAAATTAGTGCATGAACAGTGTGTTGCAAAGGTTAGCAAGAGTGAACCCGGTGGAGGGATGCTAACAAGACTGGATGAAGCCTGAAGTCCCATGAACAGTGTGTGGACTGGATCCAAGCCCGACCGAGGGAGATCCAGGGGTGAAAAGTCATCACCCACAGTTCATTCAGGGAAGCTGACAAAAAGGGGCAAAGCCTGAGGAGCTGTTGAAAAAGACATTAAGAATCATGAATGCAAGAAGGATTGTAAGACCAGGGGAAGTGGATTGTCCCTCTTGGCATTAGGATCCGAGCCCGGCAGAGGGAGATCCATGGGGTGGAAAGCCATCTCCCCAACATTCATTTGGAAATGAACTTCTTGTGTGTTTGTTTTGTTGAATACATCAGGGCCTCGAAGGTAAGAGACTTTTAAAGAAAAGAGACGTAACCATTGAAGAACCTGATAGCTGGTACGGAACAATCAGTTTGTGTTTGGAAAGCTTGAGCGTGTACTGTGCTCAGGAGATCGACCTTGTCCCGTGCCCAAAATGTGAGGAAGGAAGACCCCTGGCAATCACATCCTTACTATTTGTGAACACTTATTTCTTTATTGAAAACCCTATCCCACGCTGTTTCTGTAATTAATTGTAAGAAGGAATTGTCAATGATTTCTTTTTTTTTTAGTATAGGCCTTTTTACTTTGACGAGATGCCACAAGGACTGCCTTATTTTTCATTTGATGTTCGAAGCTTGCTCCCGTCTTAGATTTAGGTTTAGGTTAGGTATTTTTCCACCCTGCATTTAGAATTTAATAAACACCCTTGAACTGTGATCACTTGTGTCTGTCTTTACTGTTGCCACATTGAGTTCCTTACAGAAGCCAGTGTTGAGCACTTCTGGCAATAGTTATGTGGTCAGATCTATACAGGCTCTCCACCACTCGAACTGCATTATTCTGAACCACCTGAATGCGATTGACTTCACCCTTGCCAATGCCCTGCAGGATGATCCAACAATTGCATGAGCCAAAGTAGCGCAGTTGGTGTAATCAAGAAAAGGTCTGAGTTGTGCAGTAATTTGATATAGTAGAAGGTGCCCCAAACTAGCATCATGTTGACATGAGCCTTGCTAAGCTCTTGATCGAGGACAACCCCAACAGTCTCAACCTTTTCGGCAGGGTAGCCAGGATGCATTCAGCGATTTGAAAGGATTGATAATTGGCATCAGGATTATGCAGCTGGGGTGCCGTACCAGTGATCACGGTCTCAGATTTTGCATTGTTTAATGCCAACCCGTTATCAATCCTCCAAATATAGATAAGGTTGTAGATAGTATTGATGGTGTTAGTGTAACGCTCACCTGGTATCCACGGGGACGTCACTCAGCCTGTTCTGACCTCTTACGACCTCGAACCCTTCTCTGGAGTCTACTTGACTGGAGACTGGAGACTGGGCCTGAAACACAGGATTGGTAGAGTTTAACTCCCTATTGTCTCTGTGTGCTTGAACCCCTTCTTCCCCGGGGTCCAACCCTTCCCTTTGATCCACAGCTCACCTTATTTACTTGGAAAGTGTGCTCTCCGTCCTGCTTTCAGCGCAGGGGCGCGTTGATTGATGCGGGCTCGTTGCTGCCTAGTTACTTCACTGGCAAGAGTCCGACAGGTAAGTATAATGAGTCTTTTGAACAGTTCTCTAACTTCGTTCCTTTCCTTCCTTAGATGATGGCCGGCGTCCGGGGATGGTGACGTGCTGCTTAGATGAGTAGCGCTGAAGGTGAGTGAGAGCGCGATGCGACCCTTTCGTATTTGTATTGAACTGAGTTCTTTTTCTGTGTCTTTTAGGTGCCGCTACGTTTTCAGCGTGGATGCCGGTTATGAAGAAGAAATGCGGTGAGTAAGCGCGGTATGCGGCGTCTCTAGATGTTTCCACGCTAACCTGGAGCCTCTTTTCCCTCTTGCAGATGGATGGGAAGCTCCGGAGACAGAGTTCCCCCAGAGCGGCTGGGATTCAGGTAAGCGTTTGAAGCTTGTACAGTCTTTAAAAATAAGCGAAGATTTGCTGAATGCTTACTAATGCCATTTTTCTGTTCTTTTCCATTTTCCTTAGGAAGCGGCGTGCCGAGATGGGAATGACACCACCGAAGATGCCCGCAGAACAGAAGAAGCGATGAATGATGGGCAGAGGTGCTGCAAGTTAAGGCTGTTCCTAACAGTGTTCTTGTTCTTCCAGGAGCTGAGCGCAGAAGAAAGATGCAGGCCTACTGGAGACCGGTCCGAACACGGTGAGTGTCACGCTGCAGGTGCAGAAAACACAAAGCATGTTTCTAAGCCTGGGCTTGACTTAAATAGTCTCTGGGTATCCCAAGTGTCTCTGGGCTGAACCACACCCAAAAGACTAGACTGCACATGCAGTTCTGGGAACCGAAATATGTGGGGGCATCCATCTTGTCCCCATCAATGCACTACAAGTCCAATCCCCAATGTTATCCTATGGGAGTGAGTGAGTCTGGTGCCACAAGCGCCAAGTCTGACTCCAAGTGGGTCTTTGGAGGGACTGAGAGGCCCTTGAGGGCCATGTAGGTGATCGTGGCCTGGCTCCAGCCTGACATCTTGGAGGGCTGGGGACATGAGGGGCAGGAATCATGACAGTTAGTGTCAACACTGTAGTTGCCTGGGAGTGGGATAAGGCCCTGTGTCTCATCAGCGTAGCTGGCGTACACTACATCTCCTGCATCCAGCAACTCAAATAAGGGCATCCTCATAATAGACTCTAGCTATCCGGGTGGACAAAAAAGACTAATGCAAGAAAAAAGACTAATGCGGTAGACCGCCTAGGGTAAACCCCGATAGGTCCGGGTGGATGATATGGGGCATAAACTATTAAAGCTATTTAAGCTCCTTTTCTCCACCCAGCGAGGAAGCATGCAGAGTAAAGTGACGGCTAAAACAAAATCATATATCCTGAGAAAGAAAAAGCTGTACTGTAAGGCAGTTGACTCTAAAAACAATTTTGAAGAGCGGGGCAGAACGGTTACTATTCTCAGCCCCCCTAAAGAAGGGGAAACTTCTAAATCAATAATGGAAAAACCAGCTAAATTAAAAATAGCATCTTTTTTCCAGCCCAATGCTGGTATTTGAATCGCAGGCCCTTCCCGGAGAGCTTTGGAAGAGGTGGAAATTAACACTGCTGTTAAACCTTGGGCCTCCAGTATTAGTAATATTTCCAATATTGACAATCATTTGTAAGTGGAACTTTGCAATTCACTCCAAAATAGTGCCGCTGAGATTGTTACAAATGTATCAGCAGAAGTGGTAATTGCTACTATGGCTCCAGCAGTTGAAGCTCCTCCAGTGGTTCCTCAGCACATTACTCAACGCTTATCCACTACCCCAGTGTAACATCCTGATTCTGAGAACGTGGATAATTTAAGCTCAGAGAGTGTGGAATCTCTTGACACTACTTCCAGTAAGGCAACTTTTCAATTTGTGGTAAAGATTTTATTCCACATTTTTGCAAGGATACATGAGGATTTAAAATCACAGAACAAATTGGTTACACTGATTGTGAAATATTTTGAAGGGAAATCTGAATTTAATGGTATAGAAAACAAAGTTTATGATGCATTGGCTGAGTCCTTTAGTAGGAGTCCGACTGAAGCCCCCGCAAAATGGACGCCTGACTTTGGCCACCGTCATTGGGCCCTCTAGCAGAACCAGTTAAGGTGGTTCGGAATCTGGGCGTTCAAACATCTGCCTTGCTAACTATGGATAATCAGATAAACTCAGTCTGTGGACTTGGCTTCCTTAAGCTTAAACAACTGAAGAAAGTTCTCCCTTTTATTCCTAGGGAATTTCACGCACACATGTTTGCACCCTGTCTTAATGGTAGCAATGACTACTTGAACGGTATTTATCTATCTCAACCTATTTATCTCATTCAGTGTCTGCAAGTCTTACAAAACGCGGCAGTCTGATTAGTGAAAGGGATCCGTTTCGACAGCATGTCTCTAGGGCTTGTCTAAGTTCAAAGCTTCATGTATAATCCATCGAGCTATGAATGAGAAAGGCTGCCTGGTGATTCAGGAGAAATTGCAGCACTATAACACTAGCCACACTCTCAGGTCCACCGATGCAGCGCTCCTATGCCTCTCTAGGTATGGCAAGGAGCGAGTCGGCAAAAACAAAGAGGTGATGGCTGGAAGGTTTAGAATGAATCTTAACCACTGGCATTGCTCTGGGCAACCCTCCAGACCACCGTTCTTCGCCTGCCAAGCCATTACACAAGGGGAAAGACCATATGCAAATCAGGCTTGGCCCCACCCCAAAAGGGGCAGTCCAGCCCGAACTGCCAGGTCACATCCCTTCTGCACGAGACCACAAGCATCCCCGAACATGTTTTGCCCTTGTTGGGGCTCATCAGTGAGGAGTAGCTTGGGTCTCTAGGCCCAGCAGGCACGGGACCCACGTCTGGGCTTACCCGTCCCACTCGGGGTGACAAAGCAAAAACAAAGAGGTGATGGCTGGAAGGTTTAGAATGAATCTTAACCACTGGCATTGCTCTGGGCAACCCTCCAGACCACCGTTCTTCGCCTGCCAAGCCATTACAGAAGGGGAAAGACCATATGCAAATCAGGCTTGGCACCACCCCAAAAGGGGCAGTCCAGCCCAAACTGCTAGGTAACATCCCTTCTGCACGAGACCACAAGCATCCCCAAACATGTTTCGCCCTTGTTGGGGCTCATCAGTGAGGAGTAGCTTGTGTCTCTAGGCCCAGCAGGCACGGGACCCACGTCTGGGCATACCCGTCCCACTCGGGGTGACAAAGATCACCACAAAATATGATTCACCACAAAATATCATTCTCCATTAATTCCACTCCACCCACAGATAAACCCAACCTTGCCCCTCCCACTTCCACACGCAACAAAAAGGATGTTACGGTTGAGAAATTACTCCCACTTATCCTTCCTTCCTCTTTTGAACTCGGCGTCCACCACGTGCTCGGACCCCACAGTGCTAGTAGACACCTACAACCGCGTCATGCTAAAAGCCCTCAACACCATTGCCCCCCTCAAACTGCGCAAACAAAAACCGCAGCTCCACCTTAATTCCTGGTTTACCCCGCACTTACGCGATCTTCACAAAGAAAAAAGAAAAGCTGAGGCCCTTTGGAAAAGTTCACCTTCCCTAGTCAACAGAAAAAAACCTCACCACAGCCTCCCCTACCTACAAAGAAGCCATCCTAGCTGCTAAAAAGGAAGTATATAACAAAAGGATCACTCAAGCCCAATCAAATACCAAGGAACGCTTCAAGATCCTTAAGGAATTGGAGTCCCCTGTTGCCTCGCTTGATAAATGCACCCCGGACACTGAATGGTGCTCCAATATTCAAAAGGCACTGCTTGATAAAATTGCCTTGCTCCAAGACAAGATTAACACTAAAAAAAGCCACCTCGCCGATTCAACGGGTAACCCCCCATCATACAAAACCCTTTCTCCCAAACATTCCGTCCAACCTTTCAGCTTCTCACCCCTCACCATTAAGGAAGTCGAAAATATCATAACGAAGCTTAAGGCTTCCAATTGCCAAGGTGACGCCTGCCCTGCACCGGTCATAAAGGAAGCTGCTCATGATCTTGCCCCTTTCATTACCTCTTTCACAACCTTATGGATGCTTGGGTCATCCCATTAATCAAAAAACCTAATCTTGATCCCAGTAATCCTTCTAACTACAGGCCCATCACCACGGTGCCTTACCATCTCAAAATTCTGGACTGCGCAGCCTATCTCCAAATCCAAGACTATCTTGAAACCAACAATCTTCTAGGGCTTAGACAATCTGGCTTCCGTCCTAGACATGGTACTGAGACAGCCTTAATCGACTTGAAAACCCAAATTGAGGAGCTGAAAGACAAGGGCAAACTGGCACTCCTGCTCCTCCTTGATCTTTCAGCTGCCTTTGATTTGGTCGATCACCAAATCCTCTGCCACCACTGTGACACTCTAATCCGGCAAATCAAATGAAAACCCACAAGCGGGTGAATGTACATACAAGTTTCCACCAACCTGGTCAGAACGCCGGAACCGGGACAGCAACGGTGGAAATGAAGAGCCTCCCTGAGAGTCCTGAGCCCCCTACCCCTTCGGAAGGAAAGAAAACCTCAACAGGGAGAAGCAGGACCCCCAGGGAAACCCTCAAAGGGGAAAAAACACTGGACGCGTTGTCGGAGATCCTTGCAGAAAGATGGCTATCCAAGACACAGAACTCCTGGCTCGATGGCAGTATCACAGGTTCTATCGGGAGAAAATAACAGGTAAATATAGGAGGAAACCGGAATAGAAGAACAGAATTAATACAGGTGAGTATGTTCTTACGGATGGTGTTGGTAGATTCTAGCTGTTGATGAGAGGTGAAGATTTCTCGGAGTGAAAGGTAGGTAAGGACTGGAATTCTAGTTCCTTCGGGAACTTCTGTAGTAATGAGAGGAAGGAATACTAAACAGGAGCGGGAAAGAACGGATAAAAAAACTAACCAGGATCGGAGAAGAAACGGAGGACCGGGGAAGGAACTCACCGAGTCAGGAAGACTTGGGATTCCACTGTTTTCACTTTGTAATAAAGGCTTGGGATAGGATAGCGAACGGTTTCCCGGAAATGCAGGCTGAACGGTAGTAATAGCTGGAAGGGAGCGCTGGAAGGGAACGCTAGACGGTAGGAGAGAAAAAGGAATAAGTAGTCACAGGCAGGATAGCTTGGATACACGAGAGTAAGGAGTACCTAGAATTCGAACTTACGGAGCGTCATGCAAGTCAGTAGCGATGCGAGAGGGCGAAAGCCTTTGGTTCTGAAATAGTGCCACATGACTTGTCGTAAGAGTCAGCTGGTTGCGTGGATGAATCATGTGACCTATTCTTGACGTGCGCTGGCAACGCGGAACAACAGTACTGCTAAAACTGATAGCATTGACAGGAATAGACAGCGCTGCCGTACAACAAAGCGCGGAACTGCACAGTCTCCACTTATGCAAATGTAAAAAGCAGCGATGACGGAAAGGTGTAACAACCACCTCAAAATTGTGGCCCACTTCTCCGACGCAGCCACATCTTGGATTAGCTCTTTTCTGGCAAACAGAACCTTGAGGGTTTTCTCTCCCATAGCCACAGCTGATCCAGCCCACGTCCCGTGCGGAGTTCCACAAGGATCTTGTGTATCTCCCACACTTTACAACGTGTTTACTAAACCGCTCTTTGATATACTTGACTATCTGGGTGTCTCCTACACTAATTATGCGGATGACACCCAGATACTCATCCCTATCACTGGCGATTATGTAACAGATGCCAAAGCTCTCAATACAGTCTACAATGTCATTCAAGCCTGGGTGGCTCATCATGGGCTTTGCCTTAATGATGGAAAGACGGAATTAATCATTCTTGGATCTCAATACAAACTCTCTAAACTTGACCCCAAGTTCAATTCCTTCATTATTGATGGGAATGATATTAAAGTCTCCAACGTCACTAAAACACTTGGAATATATCTTGACTCGACTCTATCCCTCAATCGACAAACCAACGCAGTTGTCTCAGCATCATCCTATACTTGCAAATTGATTACAGCATGTCGCCCATTCTTGACTACGGAGAACTGTCTGATTCTCGCCAGAATCCTCATCATGTCCAAAATCGATTACTGCAACGCCCTCTACCTAGGAACTAGTCAAAGAAACATTGATAAACTCCAGGTCATGCAGAACAACGCTATAAGGGCAGCTCTCAACGTTCCTAGGCGTTCCCACATATCTAACACGAGACGCAACTTGCACTGGCTACCCATTACTCACCGCATGTCCCTCAAAGTACTTGTTCTAACACACAAGGCCCAGAACAGCGCAGCCCCGGCTTACCTTTCCTCGCGCTTCATACAACACACAGAACTAGACCACTAAGATCATCTCAGGCTCATACGCTGACTATTCCCAGCTTCAAGCTACAGACAGCCGGAGGCTCTAGCTTCCCTGTCCTCGCGGCTAAGCTCTGGAACACTCTTCCCAATGCTCTCAGAAATGTTCCTCACATCTATGCCTTCAAAGCTAAAACTAAACTGTGGTTACATGAACAGGACGCCATAGCCTCCTCTTTATAAGCCTTACACCTGTCAATTCCATTACCGACTGCTCATTGTACATAGACTGTTTTTTACTGCATTCTTAGATTTGCTCCTCTCCTCTCTGTTGATGCTCTGAACTCTATGTAAATATGTTTAAAAATGTTTAGTGTATCTATTTGCTGTAACTTGTAACCGCCTCCTTAAACATGCGCCCAGATGCCCCAGGGCAAGGTGCGCACTATAAATAAACAAAATACAAATACAAATACAAAGCAAAAAATCAAAGAGGTGATGGCTGGAAAGTTTAGAATGAATCTTAACCACTTGCATTGCTCTGGGCAACCCTCCAGCCCACCGTTCTTTGCCTGCCAAGCCATTAGAGAAGGGGAAAGACCATATGCAAATCAGGCTTGGCCCTACCCCAAAAGGGGCAGTCCAGCCCGAACTGCTAGGTCACATCCCTTCTGCACGAGACCACAAGCATCCCCAAACATGTTTCGCCCTTGTTGGGGCTCATCAGTGAGGAGTAGCTTGGGTCTCTAGGCCCAGCAGGCACGGGACGGGACCCACGTCTGGGCATACCCATCCCACTCGGGGTGACAAAGCAAAAACAAAGAGGTGATGGCTGGAAGGTTTAGAATACATCTTAACCACTGGCATTGCTCTGGGCAACCCTCCAGACCACCGTTCTTCGCCTGCCAAGCCATTACAGAAGGGGAAAGACCATATGCAAATCAGGCTTGGCCCCACCCCAAAAGGGGCAGTCCAGCGGCAGAGCTTTCTCTTTTGCAGGGCCTAGACTCTGGAATTCGCTGCCTCTTGCGCTACATCGTATAACAGATTTAGATATTTTTAAACGAAAATTAAAAACACACTTTTTTATGTGATTTTTCTGTTCATCTCTCCGGTATCTTTTTACTGCGCTACGATGTTTTCGGTGACAGCGCACAATATACGTATTTGATTGATTGATTGAGTATAGTTAAAGGGGTGGGTGTGGCAGCTATTGGGGCGCCAGAAGGTTTGGGAGGCAAAAGCTAAGCAACAAACGCTGGTAGATTCAGTAGATCCATTAAACTCCACTATTATATCTATACCAAAAAAGAGTCGAAGAAACTAAGAAAGAAAGAAAATTGCTGCAAGAAAAGACTTATGAAATCCATAGGGTCTCTGACAATTTGTTTAGTCAAGGAAAAAGATGCTCCGGTGATGGAGCCAGTGACCCCAGAGGAACAATCTATAAAGATATGCCAAGTAAGGCAAAGATGCCTGAAGAAAGATCCCAACAAATTGGCACTGCAGGAATTATTGGGGCTCAAGGAACTGATATAAAAATTAAACTGGTCACAAGGAGAAACAGTGAGCTAGGTCTAGACGAAAAAATATTTGTTATAATGAGTATATTTCCAGACCAGCAGGAAAAGAGAATAAATCGATCAGACTTGCTTTACATGCTCCAACAAATACCTTCATTACGTGTCCCGAATTCTCAAGATTTTGGGCCTCATTACGAGTCCGGCGGTAACCGCGGCCGTAAAACCACCTGGTTACCACCAGACTCGTACTACCATTGCGCCTCCGTGACTCTCGGAAATACCAGGGCATTACAACCCTGGTGTCATGGGAATCCCAGAGGCGGAATGGTGTCCTATAGGACTCAATGGGAATGGGGAAGTGGAAACACCGGCACCATCTCGTGATGGTGCTGGTGTTTACACGTCCGCCTGCAGGCGGGAGGTGTTCAACCCGCCAGGTCACACCTGGCGGGAAGATCACCTCCCGCCTGCAGGACTCGGGATCGGGCGGTCTGGAATTAACAGTGGCGGCGAGTTTACCGCCACTGTTATTTACGGACTGCCCGACCTGTAATGAGGCCCTTTGACTTTGTAGAGCTCCTTGATTCAGGTGATGGCAGCTTCTCTCAAATTCATTGCTGCTTGGTGGATACAGCCTTACTTATTCATTCCCATTTGGATAACTTTCATAAGATTGGATATGATTTAGATGTGCTGTGTAACATTTCCTTAAATCACCAATGTGACCAAAGTACAGGTTTAATTAGAGATAACACTGCTGGGGTCAGTTCAGCTGTGATCATGCCTACTAATGAAAATGTAAATATGTGAGGGTGGGAGGGAGACCGCTAGGGGCTGCAGAGAAATAGCAGCCTAATCTGTCTTCTCCGGTATCCCCCAGAGGGTTAATGGCGGAGTATGCTCGGGATCTCTGTCGGAGTTGAATAAATCATGGCGGGAAGAGTGACAGATGGCAGTGGGATTCCGAAGATCAGAGCTGGAGGTAGCCTGGATAGAAAGCCGTAAGCCCTAGAAGCTCTGGTGGGGCCTCCACGGAATGAAGAAATTTGAAATTTCACTGCTGTAGAAATTAGAAAAAACGACAATGAGCAAGGCTCCTCACGGCGTCTCCGCCTGTGTGTGGAAACTGGAGCCTGTTTCCACACACAGGCGGAGGCGCCGACACTAAATTTACTTCACGCAATTCCGTTTATATAGTGGAGCCCACAGTTACCAATTATTTGCACCTAACCAAACAAGCAAATTGTACCTTTGCTTATCCTCAAGATATTCAAGCCTCTGATGATGAGCTTTGTAGCTCGAAACATGCGTCAGGCTGTTCAAATGACTAATTAAAATCTATTTGTATTTGAGATTGCAATTTTGATTTATTCGCAGACAAGAAGCAAACTGCCCTTCTTCACATTTTAGTTAATACCATTATTGTGTGCTTATGGCTTTCAGATTTTTCAGGTCCCCGCTAAGAAATGGCCCTTTGGGGCAACCCTATGGTGGGTTGATAACAGGAATGAAAAATAAAGCCGTAGAAGCGGGTTGTCTAAATCCTACGAATAATGTTCTGGCCACTGAAGTACAGCTGTTAGACAACCCACCCAAACATCTAGTCATCATAAACGTGTATGACTCATTGAGGGGCAAAGCACCCATAGGATTACCCGCTGTTATCGCTTAGTAGACAAAGCTAAACTGGAGGATAAACTCCCAGGTTTAACAGACTTGATTTTTGAACATGTTACTTTGAAATTAACTAAGTGGGGTCATGAGTATGAAGATGAGTTGGTTCTATTGGGCGGAGATTTAAATGCAAAATGTCATGATAATATTGTGTCCCATACGAAAACGTAAAGGAAAACAGTATTATAGCACACAAAGTGTCAAATAGTCAGGGTAGAAGACTTAGGTCAGAATATCTTCACGATTCGGAACTAATCATGTTAAATGGCCGGAGAGAACCTGACCACCCGGGTAGTAATACTTGGAACATCAGGAAGGCTGAGGCTACCTTAGATTATTTCTTCGATAGTAATGACCTAATTCAATATGTTAAGTGTTTGAAAGTACAAACCTGTCACAACTGTGCCACAGGAGCACCAATTGGCACCCATTTTGGACTATTTGGGACTCATTCATTAACATAATCCTCTGCAGACAATACCTATTTATATTTCTGTCTTTACTTTCCGTTTTCAAGACTGGAACTTCATTATTTAATTTCACAAACTACACATCCCGTAATGCATCTTGTGGCAGTTCTCATTCCATGACTATACCTATGCAGAAGTCTTAGAACTACAATCCCCATAAGCCTTAGAAATCAGTGCTGCTTTCCCTTTCCCAGGACCAGAGAGGGAGGAGGCAGATTACCTTGAGGTGTGCTGCTCCAGGTGCTGCTAATGAGCCTGCTTCAGCACAGAGCAGGTCAGTATTTAAGCAGTTGCCTGCAGGAGCACAGGGCGCTTGCATTGAGTTAGCGCCCAGCCCTTTGTGCTTTGATCCTTGGATTGCTGCTATTTCCTGTTGCTTCCAGAACCTGCTCCTGTTCCACTGCCATGTGCTATTTGCCTTGCAGCCCTGCTACTCTGCCTGCATCCCCTTGCCTTCTGCCCTGCCTCTCTGGGTTTCCTGTACTGCAGTCCTGCTCCCATGCTCGCAGTCCTCTGTTACCCTGTCTGCAGCCCCTTGCTCTCTACCACCAATTATCTGGTTCCCTGCCTGCAGTTCCTTTTCTGTACCCATAGTCTGTGTTACCTGGTTTAGCTTCCTAGATTCCAGTCCTGGGTTTCTGTGTTATCTGTCTGCAGTCCTGCCTTTGTTATTCCAGTCTATAATTCCAGTTCCTTGTTACCCGCTGTAGTTCAGACCTTGCTATCCTAGTCCAGATTTTCGGTCCTGAGTTTTCTTGTTCCTGGTCTATAGTTCAGCCCGGTGTTCCTTGATTCTGGTTCTTAGTTTATAGCCTGCAGTTCCAGTCAACTTTACCCTTGCACTTAAATGCTTGTCTTCTTGCTTTTTCTCTTTCTTCCTGTTCTGTCCTGAACCTTGCTCACTTTGACTGCCTATTCTTTCTCTGGATATTTCTATGAATGTTCCTGCTCTCACTTGTGCTTGCTTAATTTCTTTGTCCAGAGTTTGGCTGCTGGGTTTCCCAGCAGGCAATCTCTGCCCCTTTCCTTATTCGCGTTTCAGTATTGTACCATGTGCCATATTATTGACAGTGTGCTGGTTCCTGTTTCAGGACGCAGTTGCTGCTCAGTTCCTGCTGGACCAGTACAGGCTTCAGTGTTGTGAGTACTATTTCCTTGTTTGTGCCTTAGCGTCCAGACTCAGACACCCACTGTTGCTGCTTCTTTCCATGAGCATTCAGAGGGGGGCCCTGTCATAGTAACCAGCTCAGAAGGCTAGAGTTTCCCCTGACCATGTGGGAAACTTTTCCCCCATTCTGTGTACACCCAAAGTGGAAACCTAACATGTTTGTCTTACTTGTACTCCCTGCCCTTTCTGTTCACTGGCTTTGTTGCATGTCTGTAGTCATTGCTATTGCCTATCTTTTCTTGTCTGCAGGACTCCTTACATGCCTGTCTCTTGTGCACTTTTCTTCCCTCGGCTTTCTGGGCCTGTCTCTGCCTGCAAGCCCCGAACAGTACTTCTGAATGGTGTGATCATGCAATTCTGTCCTTAAACTTGCAATTTGTGCAGGATCAGCCTATATGTAAAATATGGGATTTGGTGGTTAATCATGCAGCTAATCGTGTAAATGTGTCTGAGGCAAATGTAAGTAAGATCATAGATTTTCTTTCAGACCTAAATCATAGATATCTCCCGAATTTGAATAATTTATCGGTGAATGAAATTGAACAATGGCTCCAAAGTATGACTATGGAATTTGGCTTTTCCCAGGGTCCTTACACTGTGTCAAACTCCAAAATGCGCAGTAAGGCATTCAATAGGAATATAAGGGATGCAAAGCGTCACATGCGATGGGAAAACAGGCAGGTTAAAAAAGAAGAAAGGGACTGGCAAGTGTGGTGCTTAAAAGAGACCCAGATACATGGGTTAAGAGATACTCTTTACACCAAAATTTGTCATAATCAAACTATTCCAGAATTTTTCTGCCGTGCTTTGTTGATCCCTGCACATTGTATTGTATTGTACTTGTCATTTATATAGCGCCTTTTACCATTATTATAGTCTCAATGCACTATGTAAGGGAGGCATGGTATCACAAGTATGAAATTGACACGAGAGTTACAAGTTTCAAAACATTTATTAGATTCTTAGGGTTTGGAGAAACTCCTACTTTGCCCTATAACTATGACGGGAGTAGTCTCTACCATCAAATAATAAAGAAAACACAGACCTTGCCAGTCTTTGTCAAATCAAAATGGCCTATACTAACAAAACCTAATACCTGCCCTGTCTCTCATACAAAAAGTGTGTAAAGGGGAATATGTATGCAAAGGAAGATTTGTGTTATAACATAAAGGATCAAAGTGGCTGTCAGCTCTCCTCCCCGCATTGGACAGCACGAAGTAAGGCAGACCCCATAGACCGGATGACACACTCTGCCTCAGGTTGTGAAAACAAAGGCAGTTCAAAACGTGGGTCGAAGCTTGCCTTGCCTTCCATGTTAAAGTCACTTATTCCAGCGTTCCAAAGGTTTTTTCACAGTTCAACTTCACGTCGGCCTCAGACTTCTCAAAGCTTTAACAGTTCACATAGGTCTCCCTCAGCCGGACTTGGATCTCTCAAACAACAAGCACCTGATTCAACGCAGATCTCCCTCAACCGGGCTCGGACCTCGCAATCACAGCACTTGTAGGGGTTCCCCTCCTCAAGCATAGTTCACATTTGTTAGGGGTTCCCTTCCCCTAACTTATCACACTTCCGGTCTTCCTCAGTAGGGCTCGGACCTTTCACTGATGTCGAAGACTTTCGAATGTGCTGGGCTTTTACCATAGACCTCTGCTGGACCACTTTGGCTTTCTCTTCAGCACACACTCTTATGTTATTTGCCCGAGTGTCTCTTGGTCTTGGTAGTTCAGTACCATAAGCACAAATGTTCAAAGAAATATTTCTCTTCAAGCATTCACCTTTTCACTTCTCCTTTTACCGGGGTTAATCTTGACCATTACGCATTTCAGAATTCGTTCACTTTCCCGCTTCATAACAAAACGTTTCACATTTCGCGGATACCTTTGAGTGGGCTACTTCCTTTCGCCGGACCACTCTGCTACTTTGTATCACTGGCTTCACTTGCGGCTTCAATCTTTCCTTGACACAAACCGGCCTTTCATGTCTTTCACTAACTCACTGGTTGTTCGTGCTCCTTTCTTGTTTCTACGGCTTTGATTCACGAGTCAAGGTTAATAACACATGCTTGGCCTCACGTCCCCAACTCTGTCATTAGGATCGTCGTTAGGATGAAGGGGAGGGTCGCTGGCGTCTTTGAAACACAATGCAGGTTTCTTCTTGTCTGCGATTTGGCTTTCTCCACGTCTCCTTCGCGTCTTCCCAGAAGCAACGACCTCCTGCAGGGAACTTCATGGTTTCTGTACCCTTTGCCCTGGTTTGCCTTCATCCCAGAAAATCTGCTCCTTCTCTTGTTCCACCTTGCTCAAGTTTCATCAAACAAAATGTCTCTGGCCTTCCAGTCCTACAAGCCTGTGTTCTTATTTCGCTCCCACTTCGTCAGCTCCCCTAAACAGCATTCTGACAGTTTTGGGAGCTGCAGGTTTTTAAATGGGATGTTTCTTGAGGTCAGGGTCCTACCACCTGCCCCTCAAAGGGCAGGGCTTTCCTGTTTCACCCAGGGGAGGAGCCCTGGTGTGGGCACTGCCAGGTAATCCCAGCTGTCACTGGTTTGGCTCCCTGGAGTCAGAGCTCCCTCGCCACACAGCAGCCTCCCCTGTTGTCAGAATCGGAAGCTACCACCCTCGAATGCTCCTCACCTGACTCCTTAGAGGAATCCTCCTGGGTTGATGTCTTTGGTCTTCTTCTCCCCTCCTTCGTGATCTCCTGCGGTTCTTCGTCTGCCTTAGTGCTCTTCCTTTCCTTCTTTTCCTTCTTGCGCTCGTAGAGATAGGGACGAGCTCCGCTTGAGGCCACCCTGACAGTGGTAGGAACAAGCTGTCGGGTGGACCCAGGGGAGCCAGTCCCGTAACACCAGGGAAAAAGCCAGTTATGGCAGAAAAAACCCTGTAGATGGCGAGCCCGTGCTGGCAGGGAGTGTGTCAGAAGTGGAAGAGGCTGGAGACTTGTGTACGGTAACCGTACTTGAATCCTAGTATTTCCAGACAAGGTAGACTGGTGTCGAGAAGGATTGGGCGAGAGTCCACTGCGATCCAAGGAGGGCAAAGCGGAGGCTGCACAAGAGCTGTCAGCAAGGAAGGTGAGTCGATACAACAGGTAAGCGTGAGAGAGCGGAGAATGAGAAAGCGAACACCGGAGAGGGAGAGAGAGAGAGAGGAGAGCGAACACCGGAGAGCGAGAGAGAGAGAGAGAGAGGACCAACACCGGAGAGCGAGAGAGAGAAAGGAGAGCGAACACCGGAGAGCGCGAGAGAGAGAGAAAGGAGAGCGAACACCGGAGAGCGAGAGAGAGAGAGAGAGAGGACCAACACCGGAGAGCGAGAGAGAGAGAGAGAGAAAGGAGAGCGAACAGAAGCAGGATCGGGCAAGGAAGGGAGAGAGCGTACAGGAGCAAAGGCGGGCGAACAAGCGCCAGAGAGAGAGAGAGAGAGAGCGAACTGAAGCAGGATCGGGCAAGGAAGGGAGAGAGCGTACAGGAGCAAAGGCGGGCGAACAAGCGCCAGAGAGAGAGAGAGAGAGAGCGAACAGAAGCAGGATCGGGCAAGGAAGGGAGAGAGCGTACAGGAGCAAAGGACTGCCTTATGTACGGGCACCCGTACAGAAGGAAAGAGCCTAGAAACTGGGAAAGCCTATGCGGGCTGAGTACTAGAGAGGAAGTATCCAAGGACCAAGCTCAAGGAGCGGCACTGCAGGCGAAGTTAGCGAAAGGCTGACAATGCAAGTTGCAACGCACAGCGTTGTGGGCGTGGCTGCCTTTTAAAGGAAAAGGACCAAAAAGACTAGCACGGTAAGGACCGCAAGGAGCCTAAACTAGCCTCCATCTTTTCCACAGTTACCAGGGTCGCGTCGTGACACCTGTACTCACAGGCCCAGCAATTAGGCAGTCCTCCTTCCTCCAGGCCTTCCAGTATCTCTTCAGCTCAACTTCTCTCCTCCTGGCCTCTTTGCACCATCCAGCATCCACAGCTCACTCCGTGTGCCTGTGTGCTTTGCCTTTTCTACTGGCTGGGAGGCTTAACAGATTTCAGGATGGGAATGATTGTAGAAGGAGGCCTGACCTTGCCTGGCCTCATTATCGGGACAAAATGGTAACTGCCCATAGGAATCCCTAGTGCATTGGTTCATATGGGTAATCTTTATAGCTCCCTTTTCCTCTTCTTCTCCTTAGTCTTGTTCGAAAGTGGGGAGGGGAGTTGTAGTTTTTGTCAGGGTGAAGGGGGCAAATGTATTATTGTGGTGAATGGGTTTTGGGTGATAATATCCCATAATGACTGAGGGGGGTGTCGGGAAGGCATGTATTGGAATGGGGGGATACTATGTCTCGCCCAATGGCGTTCCTCCCACAGTCTCTAAGGGCCCCTCCCCCCGGTGATCCTCCCCCGCTTGTCCACCCCCAGGATTATGATCCTTCCCCTGGCCACCTGAGTCAGGGATCCCTGGGAATTGCATGGGAGAAACGCCTCATGTTTTTCATAGCTGTTAGTGGGAACGCCCTCAGAGCACTGAATTCCAGAATGTTGGAGGTCATGGAGTAAGTTTCAGATGCGTGTTTGCATTTGGCCAACTAAGGCTTAGCAGGTCGGGCCAGGCTCTGCTAGATGGCAACCCAGGCGGTCAGGCATGTGGATGGGTGCTTAGAGTCAGGAGCTGGCATGAGTGCTGGAGATTCACTATGTGTTCAGCATACCAAATTAGTCATAGGTCTTTGCTGCATTCTTATGTCAGAGGTGCTGAGGCGTAGTCTGGTGTAAATAGGCAGAGAATTATCATTCTATGAACAGCACAGCCGAATTTGTCATGGTCCTTGCTGTATTTTGATGTGTGTGGGTAGTCATGCCTGCGGCCAGTGCCCACCGGAGTGGTGCGTTATACGTACCTAGCAGAGTTTGGTGGTGATTTGTTGTTTGTGCACCCGCTCATGTAACTGGCTTCTTCTGTCGATTTTTGTGGCTGCAATAAAATGGCTAGTGACACTGACATTCCATGCTCCAACTATCTGCAACAAGAGGAGCATTTTGGGGTTGTACATCCAGGTTCTTCTAGGTGGATAGTGTGGCAAGTCTACCCAGGTATCTAGCGCTTACAGAACCTTTTCAATTATTACCTTTACCATGGTGCGGCCAATCCTACAGTTCATACATGCGCAATACATGCCCATCCCCCCCACCATGTCTTCTAAAGCGATCCTAGGGCTGGTTCTCTGTGAGCCATAGATCACCAAACGCCCCAGACATTAAAAACTGCCATGCAAAGGACGATGCATGAATGACAGCAGACAGACTAAAACTCAACCCTACCAAAATAGATCTGATCCTCTATAATCCTTCAGGTTCTAATTCCACCACAATCCCTTGGCCAGGTGAGATAGGCCCTTGCTCAAACCCGTTAATCAGAGTAAGGAATCTTGAAATGACAATGGACGACACTGTCAATCTTGATCCACAGGTCAAAGCTATCGACAGGAGCTGTTTCTCGAAGCTGTGCATGCTGTGCAGCATCTTATCTTACTTAACATTCACCCACAGGGCCATCATTTCCTAATAATATCCAAACTAGACTATGCAAACACCCTCGACCACAGACACCCAGATTACTTAATGAGGAAGGTCCTGTTCGTCACCATCGAATTATGGACTACTTTCGATGTTAGACATGACGGGGATAATATTTTCTGCTTTAGTCTTAAAAATGCTCCAGTCATGGGTAGACTTAAATGGGTTCCATGTCATTTCATCGCGGGATGTTTTTTCACAAGGTTTTTTACCAGGATTTATTTTACGAAAAAAGCCATCACATTTTTTTTTTAAATTATGTTTGCGGTGTTCACCCCCCCAAACTCCCCATTTTCTTTAACTTGTGTTTATTCCCGAATACCCACACCCCATATATATAATTTACTAGCCTCCCCAAAAAAATTATATGGATTTTTTCCAAAAAAAAATTAGCGGCAAAAAACCCAGTGTAAAAACATCCTGCGATGAAAGGACGTTGTACTGCGAAATGATATCCTTGATGTTTTTCCAGACAGGTTTTAGACCGGGCTCATCAACCTCACATAATTGGAGATTGGTAGATAGGTTAACCGCCAAGGCCCTTTGCAAGGGCAGCCCTGCATTATATGGCACCTTTGTCAACTTCCGGGCTGCCTTTGATAGAGTTAACCGCAATATACTTTGGGATAAAATGGAAAAGATGGGATGTCCTGCTGACTTATTGCAGATTATAAAGCTACTGCACTTTGATACCATTGTACAAGTAAGAACGAGTAGGGAGGGTCATTTCATGAAGCAGATTCCAACAAACAGGGGGGTCAAGCAGGGATGCTTGCTGGCCCCTGTATTATTTAATCTATATCTAGCAGATCCTCAGGCTAGACTCCAGTGCGTGGCAAATTGTCCTGCTAAACTTGGAAATGATCACATTGTGTGTTTGCTTTATGCAGAGGATCTTGTAATCTTCAACCACACGTTTATGGGCATGTCAAGAACCATTAATGAATTGTGCCTATAAGCGGCGGAAAACGATCTGGTTATTAATGTTGATAAAACCAAGGCTATGCAGTTTTAAATAGGCCGACAAAGAAGCCTGCATTGTCAGTGGCTCAGGGTGTAATTGACTATGTGGACAGATATCTTTATCTGGGTGTAGAGATTAGCAGATCATCAGGTTATTTTGACATTAAGCGGACAAAATGCAGGAAAGCAATCCAGTTTAGTACATGGTTTTGCAAGACAAACTATGGGTTACCGTCTAAAGGGACAGCTGTTATTATACAAACAATGTTTTCACCCCGCAATCCTATATGGACTGGAAGCCCTGACCCTTAAGGACTTGAGCTGGCTAAATGTTATTGAAGCAAGATTCTGGAAGCAAATCTTGAATCTTTCCCATACTGTTCCAATGGAATATCTAAGACTCAAATTGGGCTTAATATCCCTTTGAGCGATGGTTTTAAAAAGGAGAGGCGATTTGTATTTAAAGGCAAAGTGGGCCCCCAAATGTCCCTTATTGTCGAGGCTAGGGGGAACATTTTGCTACTGAGTCAAATAATAAAACTGGTAATTATGAGAACCTGAATAAACAGGTGTTTGTTCAAATTGGCTGGATCCACAGGATAGGAGCGGTTGATGAATATTATCATTAGAAAAAAGCTTTGATGAGAAAGTAGACTTATGGGATTGGAACTTAAATGACACCCATTTGTCCAACCTGAAATATTATCAGGCTGCTTCGCAATTGATTCATAAGTATAAATTGGCCCAGGTATACTTATTAATATCTCCTGCTCCTGCTGTTAGAAACCCTACTTCCTGTTGGCTGTAACTGGCCCTAGATTGAAGTTGCTGATAGATAACAGATACCGTCGTATCTGTAAACTAAAAAATGTTTTGGAAACTGCTAAACCCGTTTGAACTGAATGTAAGCTTCAGGATACCGTGCATATGTAAAATGTAGGCTCTTTTGCAAAGTGAATATGACATGATTAAGAGCGAGGAGTTCTGGAATTATTGTTTGAACACTGGATTAATGTCATTGCACATTGTACTTTACTCTCGGGAGGATAGCTGAGGGGCAACGTGCTTGTCTTGGAAGCAAGACGACATGAAGCAATGCAAGTTCGATCTCTGGGTCCGTGCTTAGAAACTCTGGGTACTAAGCGCGTTATAAATAACCCATTACAATTCTATGTCAAGACGGAGGCGAGCATTAAGCTTCATCTTCTCTTTATTCTTACTCTCCAGCAGTTTCAACAAATAATGTACATTTTAAATTTCTTCTTTTAAAATAACACTCCCATCATTCCTTGTAGTCCAGTCTCTGGCCATGTGACCTAGTCCTTCCTCTTCGTCTGTTCTTCCTCTTCTTTTCCTGCTCTCCAGAAGATAAGTACTACCCTACATTAGCTGCATAGTAGTATGCATTGATGTTAGGCTTAAACAAGATACGAGCTAAAGAGTAGATGTATTAATTGTATGGGGATTATGTGTAGGCCCCTGGGAAGCGCGGCGCTGCAGTGTTAGAGATTGCAAGCAGGACAGTAAGAGGAGTCGGCGGCCCCGTGCCGCACTACTCGGCACCTCAGGGGCTCGCCGATCTCACACGCAGGCATTCACGGCGCGGAGTTCGCACTGAGGAGCAGGTAGCGTTAGGAAAAGCGCTCGATCAAGCCAAGAGCGGCCCCCACCCTCGCGAGGGTGGGGCCGCCGGCAGCCACATTAACCAACCAAAAAGCTCATGGCTCAGAGCTGGGAGCCCCCACCCTCAGGGGGGCGGGCCAAAGAGGAAAACGCTCCATAGAAGCTTCATGTTAAGAAGCAGAGTTTGAAGCAACGCTACGGAGCACTTTAGAAGCAGTTATAAGCTCTGGTAGCTAACAAACAAGAGCACAGCTCATATAAACAGTGTGTTTAACACGTGGAATAAGAGTTTTGTCCCTGGACAGTCCTGCACAACAACATCCACAGTGCAGATAAGGTGCAGCCTCGCAGGCAGAAGTGATTCAGTGGACGTGCCACTACACCTGAAAAGTTATTGTCAAGGCACCTAACAGCACTAAAATGGGAAACTTTGAATGGAGTGAAGAAGAACAGGAGGCAGTCTACCCAGAAGACTTAGCCTATAGTTTCAAGGAAGTGCTGGGGGATTCACTCACAGAGGCAGTGGCTGAGGGAGTCAGACCCCTACAGGAAAGACTACAGACTATAGAGTCATATTGGAGCCAAAAAGACAAGAGCACCAGGCTGAAAGCACGTCCACAAGGGTCACACCAAAGGACCCCAAGGGGTGTAATAAGGCCCGGAAGAGAAAAGACTCTTCTGACCCCCCCGGGCCAAGTGGAAGGGGCAGGTGTGATGGCCCCGGAGGCTTCAGACACTTTCAATAGACTGAGAGAAGCGTTCATGAGAGAATCACAGGTGCCGAGCCTCGAGACCCCCTACCCAGGGGACGATAATATGGGCAATACAGAAGAAGGTTTCCCAGAAGAGGAACCACCAGAATCCCCTACCTCCACACAGGAGAAAGCTGATAACGAAGGGGAGGAAGAAAGCCAACCTCCGTCAAAGAAAAGGCTGAGGAAACTACATAATATAGAGGAAAAAGAAACCTCAGACATGTTCCACCCAGAGGAGATCAGGAATCTGAAATCCTCCGAATGGGTGCCTTCACCCAGGGTCGCGAAGTATATGACCCAAAGATTGCGGAAAGCTTTGGAGAAGGAAGTCAGACAGAGAATGATGGCAGAGTGTCCTAGACCAGAACTACCAGGCAAAGTAGCAGAAGCCCCAGAACTGGATCCAAAGATGTTATATTTTGTCTCCAAGTCCAACAGAGACCCCAGGAAGGGCATAGATCGCTCATGGAAAAGCTGCCAAGAAAAAGTCCTAGACCTGGCTAGGCCTCTGGCATAAACTATGGACTTAGCAGAGCGGGCTAAGGACACAAGAGAGGAGGTGGGCCCTGGAGTCCTAGCGAACTGGGCTCAGAGAGCAGTATGCATCCTAGGCAATGCCAATTGTGCAATATCGTCCGAACGGAGGAGAGCACTCCTGCTCAAGATCGATCACAAACTGGAAGATCTATCTTCATATGAAGCAGGCGAGGCATCTCAGGGTATATTGCTCGGAGAGACTTTCGGCAAAGAAATGGGGAGATTCGTAGGAACCTACACATCCCTAGAGAAGGCACAAGCCTCCATGAAGAAAATCTTCCCCGGAAGAGTTTTTGGTGGGACCGGTCGGTACAGAGGCCGAGCGACCGGTCACTACCAGGCATTCAGAAGGCCTCAAGGAAATAGAACCCAGTACTGGGGGAACAGACAGCCAGACTCCTTCTTCCCGCCAAGAGGTTGTTTCCCTAGAGGAAGGCGAAGTAGAGGACAGGGAAGAGGACAGAACTTCCACACAGTTGAGAGTTTTTGCGTATCCACCAGTAGGGGGGAGGACAGCACTATTCTGGGAGAATTGGCGTTCGCTTTCCAGCGATGCTTGGGTTCTACAGACAGTGAAAGGCATGCGCATAGAGTTTACAGAGACCCCTACCCAATATCAAGCGCCACGTCCTCTAGCCTCGACCCAGACAGAGAAAGAGTTATTACATGCAGAATTGCAGAGCCTAGCAGAAAAACAGGCGATCGAACCGTGCAAAGCACAC
Source organism: Ambystoma mexicanum (assembly GCF_040938575.1). Lineage (NCBI taxonomy): Eukaryota > Metazoa > Chordata > Amphibia > Caudata > Ambystomatidae > Ambystoma > Ambystoma mexicanum. The sequence continues at coordinate 1,204,437,176 of NC_090923.1, read as the reverse complement.
CCAAAATTTGTAAACAATATGTTTCTGGTCCACCAGAGAGACAAAGTGAGGCCAGTAATAAATCTGAAATACATGAACAGCTGGGTGGTCTACAACCACTTCAAAATGGAAGGGACCCATCAGCTCAGAGACACACTCAGACAGAAAGACTGGTTAGCAAGGATAGATCTAAAAGATGCCTACCTGAAAATACCAGTGCAAAGAGATTTTCGTCCCTTTCTAGCATTCAACTGGGACGGGCAATTATGGCAATTTGCGACGATGCCGTTTGGACTGGCATCAGCACCATGGGCAATCACGAAGATCATGAAGCCAGTGGCAGCAGCGATCAGGGAGAAAGGGATACGAATGATTATATATCTGGACGACATCCTGCTGATGGCCAACAGCAGTGAGACACTCCTCTACCGGACCGACTGGGTGGTGAAGCTCCCTTGGCTTTCTAGTGAATCGGGAGAAGTCAGAGATGAAACCAACGAGGAGGATAGAATTTCTAGGATTTATTATAGACACCAGGACGGCAACCTTAGAACTCCTGAGCAGAAAGATCAGAGACATAAAAAGGGAAATAAGAACATGTCTCAGCAAAACAGTTATCTTGCTCCGCACAATTGCGCGAGTAGTAGGCTTACTGGCAGCATCGATTCAGGCGATATTTCCAGGGCCTCTACACTACCGAGCCCTGCAAAGGCTAGAGATAAGACACCTTCAGCAAGGTCTACATTACCACCAGATAGTACACATAGATCAGGAATCCAGAACAGAGCTGGAGTGGTGGTTAGCAAACATGGAAGCATGGAACGGGAGAGCCATTTTCGGCGACCGTCCAGACTTAATAATAGAATCGGACGCCAGCAGAGCAGGCTGGGGAGCCCGATGCAGAGACCTCCAGACAGGAGGAAGGTGGAGCGCAAAAGAACTCCAGTTACACATCAACTGTCTGGAACTGTTAGCCGGATCCTTTGCGATCAAGGCTTTTACGAAAGGAAAAGTGAATTCTTGTATTCTGCTGAAAATGGACTACATTTCAGCAGTCAAGTGCATCAATCACTTAGGAGGGACGAGATCCAAACTATTAGCGGAAATAGCCAAGAACTTTTGGCACTCCTGCCTAGAATCAGGGATCTCAGTAGTAGCCGAATACTTGCCAGGTTCGTTGAATGTAATAGCAGACTGGAACTCCAGGCACCTCTCAGACTCCAGCGACTGGATGCTGGACCGAGAGATATTACAGGAGCTGGAGGAACATTGGGGCCTGGTACACACAGATCTGTTTACGTCCAGACTGAACGCACAGAAGGAGAGGTTTTTCAGCTGGAGATTGGACCCAGCAGCAGCCGGAGTGGATGCCTTCCTGCAGGACTGGAGAGAGCAGACACTCTACGCTTTCCCTCCATTCATAATGATGAGCAGAGTCCTAGCAAAAGTATGCAGGGAAGCAGCAAATTTGAAAGTAGTAGTTCCGATATGGAAGTCCCAAGTATGGTTTCCAGCGCTCATGGAGTTGATAGCGGACTACCCAAGAGTACTGCCTCAAAGAGAGAACCTTCTCACGGACCCAGTTGGGTCATATCACCCTCTGAGAGTAAAGGTGACGCTGCTGTTGATGGCGTGCAGGATAGCAGGAGACGCTGGAATCTCCCAGGGATTTCGGCACAAGCTGCAAGCCTCATCACCGAGTCATGGGCTCCTTCGACTAGAAGGAGCTACGACGCAGCTTGGAACAGGTGGTCGACATGGTGCAAAAGGAGAAGTATTCATCCCGTTTCTGTCCCTCTAGTCGAAATACTGAACTTTTATGCGGAGCTCCTACAAGATGGTAAAGCATATAGAACAGTCGGAGTGAATAGATCCGTAATTTCAGCAGGCCACCTGCCAGTGGAAGGAGTGCCGGTAGGAGAGAACGTAGCAGTGATACGACTTCTAAAAGGAATAAGATTTAGGAAGCCACCTCAGCCGAGGTACGAGGTATTATGGGACGTATCAGTAGTGCTGCAACCACTAGTAGATTGGCCCAGTAACAGATACCTGTTGTTAGGAATGCTTTCGGGGAAATTAGCTATGCTATTATGCATGGTGCCATGCAGGAGAGTGGCAGACGTCAAGGCACTAGAAGTGAATTGAAAGACATATGGTTGAGAAGGAGTAACGTTTAATTTGGACAGGAGACCGAAAACAGATTCTTCCACAATCACGTACCCCTACATAAGAGCATCCTAAGTGGTGCGTAGCCATGTGTATAAAAGAGTACGAGAGTAGAACAGCAGAGCTAAAACCAGTAGGGACAACCCAATTGCTAATAGCGCGCAGAAAACCACACAAAGGAGTAGCAACAGTCACTATAGCACGATGGGTCAGAGATATTATGAGTCTAGCGGGCATAGACATGACAAAATTTGGAGCGCATTCTGTTAGAGGAGCAATGGCCTCGAAAGCACTAGGGCAAGGCGCAGCTTTATAAGATATTATGAAAGCAGCAGGTTGGGCTAGCGATACAACATTCAGAACGTTTTATTTTCGACAAATTAACACAATAGCAGAAACTGTAGTAAGAAGCTTTGAACAAGCTTAATGATCGCCTCTGTCTTGACATGGAATGAAGATTCCCCCTGCTAATAGCAGAGGGAGCTCTTGATTATATTAAAGACAAGGAGGCGAGCATTAAATTCCTGACCCAAATACACAAAAAGGTGTGGAGTAATAATACATTAAATAAAGTGATGTATTGTATATGACTGACATGATCATTCCTTCTAGAATACGGTGTGTATTCCCCTCCCTAACATGTTGCTATTGTTATTTCTGACACTAGGAGATGAGCAAAAGAACAACTGAAATCATTACAGAGAAGATCAAGACGCTCAGGAAAGAGACCGCAAGTTGAAATGCGAGAGACCGATCAGGCATAAAGCAGGAAATTTGGAATTTAAATTGGCCCAGTTGGCTATTAAGTTTGGAGAAGATTGCAGTTCGAAGCAGTCAAAGAAGAGGAAGAACAGAGGAAGAGGAAAGACTAGGTCACATGGTCAGAGACTGGGGGCCTCATTACACGGATGGCGGTAAGGATTTACCGGTACCGGTAAAATACCGGTACCGGTAAATCCTTACCGCCTTACTACGAGGTCCCTTTGCGGGTTGGGGGATTTAACGCCTGCTTTTTGCAGGCGTTAAAATCCAACCCGCAAAGGGACCTCGGAGCTAATTACGGCACCGCAAAATTGTGGTGCCGTAATTAGCGCCTTCCCCATTCCCATAGAGCCCTATGGGGCAGAAATGGGAATGGGGAAGGGCAATGGTGGAAGGGGGATTTACCGCCCCTCCAACCTTGGAATGGGGCGGTAAATCCCCTTTCCACCAAGGCGGTGCTGGTATTTTACCGGCATGAGCCATGGCGCTAATAGCGCCATGGCTCACCGCCTACCGTGTAATGAGGCCCTGGGACTACAAGGAATGATGGGACTTGAAGATTTTTGAAAAAAAAGTGTTATTTTAAAAGAAGAAATTTAAAATGTACATTATTTGTTGAAACTGCTGGAGAGTAAGAATAAAGAGAAGATGAAGCTTAATGCTCGCCTCCTTGTCTTTAATAGAATCAAGAGCTCCCTGCGCTATTAGCAGGGTGAATCTTCATTGTCGTGTGTGGATTCAGGTTTCTAGAATATTCATTATTAATACCTTGTATATATATATATATATATATATATATATATATATATATATATATATATATATATATATTTATATTGCCAATCTGGAAAAGTGAATACCCTTCATTTGAATGACAGACGAAACTTGATGGCCGTAGGCCAACCGTCTTATGCACCGAATTATAGAAAATACAGACTGCTATGCTTGACCAACAAGCAGCCATTTTAAACGTAGCAAGAATCGCCATTTTGCTTGTTAACCATTGCTCATTGCTTTCTGTCTAAAACTGCTTTACAGCTTGCAATTCTTGCGGATTCTGCTTACTCTGCTCAACTGTTAACAATGTTGTCTGAATATGAAAGGGCAAGGTCGCGGGACTGAGGAGGTTGTTGAAACTCCTCATGATTAGCCCTGAAAGGAATGTCCACGCTCCCTCTCTGCAGCCTTGAGGGAGAGCTGCAGGG